>NC_081410.1:29648293-30848293 GCF_030272615.1 Cryptomeria japonica | reverse complement strand
GTGTCTCAGGATCCATCAATCTATATGCCTTAACACCCTTAGGATATCCAACAAATATGCAAGGTCGACTCTGTGGTTCCAATGCCTTGCATTTCTGCGGAGCTATGCGAGCCCATACTAGACACCCAAAGACTCTAAAATGTCTCACAATTGGTTTCCTACCAGCCCAAGCTTCAAAAGGAGTAATACCTTGCAAAGCTTTGTGAGGAACCTGATTTTGGATGTGTGTGGCACAACTGATAGCCTCGGCCCAAAAAGAAGGATCAAGAGAACGTGCATCTATCATACAACTAGCCATTTCTTTGAGAGTTCTATTCTTGCGCTCTGCAACTCTGTTCTGTTGTGGAGTGTATGCTATAGAATGTTGAAGATCAATCCCCTCAAGTGTACAAAAATCCTCAAGTATCTTGTTCACATATTCCCTTCCATTATCTTTATGAAGAATCTTGACCACTTTCCCGAATTGCTTCTCCACACGAGTCTTGAAGTCCTGAAATCTGTCAAATACTTCACTCTTGTGAATGAGAAAGTAGACCCAAGTGAAGCGAGAGTAGTCATCAATGAAGGTGAGGACATAGCGGGCCTTGCTAAATGAAGGTGTTGGAAATGAACCTCCTACATTGCTGTGAACAAGTTGAAGAACTTCCAAAGCTCTCCAAGCTTTCCCCTTATCAAACTTCTCCTCAGGATGCTTGCCCATGGAACACCCTGAACACACATCCTCTAAAAAATTGATTCAAGGTAGAGCTGTGACCATGTCTTTAGTGCTGAGCTGCTGAAGATAGCGGTAGTTGAGGTGACCAAACCGCTCATGCCATAGCTTACTTTCAGAATATGAATGAGTAAGCAAGGCCCTAGAAGGTGAACTTGACACAAAGTGGGAGAATGAATAAAGCCTTGAGTTGGCATTGACTTGTCCCATTGCTACTAAGGCATCATCATCAAGTTCCTTTACCACAACTAAATCTGGTGTAAACTCAACCTTTTTCCATTCCCATAGTGAGTGATTTGGTAGATAGAGAGAAGGTTGGTAGACAAGTTAGGAACATAGAGAACATTCTCAAATGTTCCATCATCCATGTCAACTGAACCTTTCCCTTCAACCTCTACTTGTGTATCATCACCTATGTAAATGTGAGGTACGTTAGATGGCTCCAATTAAGAAAACTGCTCCTTTGTAGAACCCATGTGATATGAGGCACCTGAGTCAAGTATCCACTACTGTGAAGAACTTGTTGTAGCCACAAATGCTTGCCCTTTTCCCTTAGACTGTGAGGAAGAGGAAGGAGATGAATCCTTCTTTGTGTAGGTGGATGGCAAGTTGATGTTGTTTTTCTTAAGAAGATTAGTTAACTCATCAACTTGCTTTGTGTGGCATCGATGCTCATCATGACCATACTTCTTGCAATATGCACAAGTTGGCTTATCCTTCTTAGGTGGTATCCCCTTCTTGGAAGAGGATGAAAAATTGCCTTGTGATGGAGAGGATGATTGTCCTTTTTCCTGTTGTGGCTGTCACTTAGATTGCTTCTTCTTCTTGTTGGAATCTTTGCCTTGACTTCCTTGATTCCCTTGATTAGCCACCAAAGCCTTGGACTTTGAAGACTTGAGAAACCCCATGTTCAACAACTTAGATTGTTCCAATATCAACATTTCTATGAAAGCATCAAATGAAGGCATAACATAGGAACTCCCCACTGTTAAACAATGAGTTTGGAAGCTAGACACAAATGCTACATATTCTGGTGCAAGCTTGTCCAACAAGTTGAATATCAACTGAGCATCCTTTTTGTCAATTCCACAATCCTTAAGCTTTGCTCTTAGCTCATTTGCTTTGGTGACATAATCTTGGATTGTATCAAAACTCTTGGGATCCAATTTGGTGAGCTCATTGTCAATCTTATAACCTCTGATTTCATAAACTTGACCATACAGTTTCTGAAACATATCCCAAGCATCTTTGATTGTAGTACACTTTTCAATATGAAAGATGAGGTCATCTGATACATACTTGCACAAAGTTCCAAGAGCCATGCAATTCTTAGTGAGCCATTCTAACTGAGCATTAGGATCAGCCTTAGGATTAGGTGGTGCTGCTATTGTTCCATCTATGTAATGCGTGAGACCTTTTTCCATTAATTTGCTCCATACTTTAATTTTCCATGATGCATAATTATGTGGAGTTAAAGGTGGAAATTTATGAGGACTCATTGCAACAAAAATGAAAAGTAAAGAGAGGCACAATCACACAAGACACCCCCCAAATTCACTCAATCAAAGAACCCCCCCAAAAGTGATGATTTGACACTTTATACTTAGTGCATATACAATGGGCCACTTGCAAAAAATGGCAAAGTGGGCTTCTGATTTCAATTTTACAACTACCTCAATAAGGCCAAAAGAGACTCAAACTAATAATGCAAGAGATCTAAACTAAGATCCAAGCAATTTACAAGTACCAAATAGGCCAAATAAGACCAATATCTGAAAGTATGATTTATACTTAAAATCTCTAAAATCTGATCATAGATTATGAAAGTAGATGAAAAAACATGCACTTTAAAAAAAAAATGGCAGCTGAAAAGGAGGTCATATGAGCTCAAACGAGGCCTTTGAAGTTGTAGAATTAAGGATTGGACAGGTACAGTTGAGAGAATCTAAAAATCCTGAAACCTTGTGCACCAAAACTAGAAAATAAACACACCACTGCAAAGAGCATGAAAAATTAGCCCAAATAAAAAAAAATTGCACCCAAAAAGGAGCAAAATTGAGCAAGTTATGGGCCTCCAAAGTTGACCCAAAAATCCAAACTGCTCAACGGAGAGGGGTCTAAAAATTTCCAAAGAAAACGCTGATTGGGCGCTGACTGCGTGCTGCTGACTGGGCGCTGACTGTGCGTTGTTGACTGGGTAGAAGGTACGGATTCCAAAAATAATTTTCAAAATTAATTTATTTTTTTATTTTTTTTTCAAAAACAAATTTCAAACTGGAAAATAATTTTCAGAATTTTTTTTTTTTTGAAAAAAATCCAAAAATTTCATACCGTACCGCCCGAATTGGGCAGAAAATTTCCTCCACACCCAAAAATTGATTTTCGCCAAAATAGGTCAAATTTATACTCGATTTTTATGGAAACGACCTCCCAGACGCAATGGTGAGGTTGAAAATTCTCTAAGATGCCTCCAAAAGATGCAGTCCCTCAGATCCTAAAATAGAAGCCTTCCACGATGTCTCCAAAAACCAATCAATGAAGCCCCAATGGCTTTGATACCATGTGAGATTTTGCCAAGATCAAGGGCACAATGAAAAGTATTAAAATAGAGACAAAAGAATGACAAGAACAAACTGTATTCTCATCAATATGAAAATGATCAACTGGATTCCCTAAGACAATGAATATAGGCCTTCTTATATAGGCAAGGCCATATGGATGTACGAGCACACAATCATGACATGTGGCTCAATGAGAAACAAGGGTAGGTAAGAAATACTAGGGGTAGGTAGGAGAAATAACATAATATTCCACAAGAGGTGGATGACCCACCGAATGTGGAGTGTAACAACAAAACAAGACCACAAAAGGTGGAATTTCTCCTACAAGCTCTATCCCTATGTGCACACTTCCCTAAGTGTCTCAAATCCAAACTACGATGAAATGCATTATCCTAAGTTAACTTAAGTAAAGTGTAATAATATCCATAATGAATATTTATTTACACCAACATTCTTCAATCCATTATGTGAGTATAAAATGCCTCTTGACATAGTAACAATAATAATATTGAAACAAAAATTATATTCAAACCTCTTTCTACTAGAAAGCATTTCAAAATAGAAGTTCATTCTATTCTTTTTATTTGCATATAAAAGAAGCCATTGAGTGAATGATATTGTGTGACACTATTTTCAATTCAAGGATTTGAAATTGAAATTACTAATATTTAAAATCAAAGTCAAGTTTAAGTGGAATTCTCATGGAAGTAATCCCAAGTGTACTCACAATTTTAACTTATTAATCTTCTTTGTTTTGAGAGTGTTGGTTCCCAAATCAATAGATTGCAAAACCCTAAGAATGTGCCAGGTTCTATGATCATGCTCAGCAATTGACTTGGCCAATGAACAAGAATCTTCTGAAAGAAGATATCTCCTACTCTCCAGACTCTGCAAAACCTCGACAGGTATACCTTAAATATAGCAGATTTTAAATTTTGTTTAAAACCTTGCTTCAGATTCACTTAGTATGGCACATATACTTGAAGAAGAGTCTTAATGCTTTATTACTCCTACTCCTATTTTATCTCCTCAAATAAATAAAGAAAAATGAACTCTTCTATGAAAATTGTTTTATATAGTGATGACCAGTGCCTCCTTTAGGGTTACAGAGTTACACAATTTGGCTCTTGATAATTATTAAAGCTACTTGACATCTAAAAGTGTTTATATCTTATATAAACATGCAAGAATGTGATATTATCTAGTTTTTCTTATTAATCCAATTACTTCCTTCCAAACTGTTCTAATTTAATCAAATGGAATTTAATTCTGCCTTACAAAATCCTATCAACTAAATCACACAAAACAAAGAAAGTTGCTTTGATAAATCAAAATTATCCTTGATATTTTGATTTAAACAGATAAGAAAGAAAATATATTGGAGACAATCATATAATATTCTATCATCTACAATCAACAAAATAACTAAGCACAGGAATCTGAGATTTTTTGTATTATATTTCACCACAAAGAGAGGGTACAAGTTCTTTCCAAATCTTTTCTGCTATTTTTTTTCTATATCTATTCTACATTATTTTTATTGGTCCTCATTTCTCCCTTATATACAAAATGGGGAGAAGCAACATGCTTCAGACCGTTACTTTGAATCCTTTCATAACTAGTTGTAAATGCTTAACTAGAAGAAAAAAATTTGAAACATTATAAAGTTTTTGGACAAAGTTTTTTGTAACAAACATAAAACAAAGCATAATAATGAAATTGTGAGAGTAGATGGTGAATATGAGTAAGCCCATTACCTTTTATATTTTGAGTAGAAACCCGTGACCCTTGGGTCTGGCAAGGTTCTACTTTAAATTGGGTGTTCTTCGCATCCATCGACTGGCTTGTTGTGCATTTAATCTCCATAGGTCTTCAAAAATGTAGTTTCCCACTAGTAGACCTCGTAGTTGCTTGGCCACTTGTAATTCTTGACAACACGTACATTCATAAGATGATCCTTCCACTTTTTATCTGTCATAGCCCTTACCTCAATGACAAACTTTGAATATCCAATATCGAAGGTGATGATTCTATCCAAGAACAAGTTGAAAACCTGAACACTCATATCCTTCTCTTCTTTCATGTGAGAAATAATCTTGGGAGCCATTTGACCAAATTCGCTCTTCCAGACATTGAAGCCTCTGATATGTTTGTCCCTATCCAATATGGCTAGTATAGTCCAATGCTGGAATGTATGAAAATAATCTATCTTAGCCCCCACCTTTTGTTCTTCACCCTGAATATATTAAAGCTCTTCAATAATCCTTTCTATTACTCTTTCGATTCCTTTTATTGCTTGAGAAAAAATGGTTGGTTGCCATCTCTTTGACATAGCTTCCAATTTAGGCTTTTTTTTTTGAATGTTTATGTCATCTTTAATAGAGACTCATAGATTTTATAGACGTCTTCCAATTTATCAATTACATGCTTTACCCTATGGGCCAATATTTGTTCAAAAGTGCCATACATTTGTTTTGGCATTCTCTATAGAGCTTCTTCTTTGGCTGCCTTCAAGTCCTGAATCTCCTTCTCATATTTTTTCTTTTCTTCCTCCCATCCATGGCTGTCTCTAGTACTATCTATTGGATTGTGGGGAGAATTCTTATGCAGGACTATGGCTTTATTCTGATTTCCAAGTTGCTATTTTTCGTTTTCCTTTAATGTAGCGTTTTCAATACATAGCCTGTTTATCTCATCATTCATTTCCACATGCCCCTTTTCAAGTTCCACTATCCTCTACTACATATGCTTTACTGCATCCCTGGTAAAAATGGTAGAATGCATAGATATGGTGGTTGCCTCCAATGGGGAGGTATCTTTCATAGTTTTGATGATTGTTGTCCCTTTAGTTTATTTTACCATGTCTACTAGTTTTGGTTTGCTAGTACTCTTTAAGTTCGCCCAGGTAGCTAATATCTCATTTTTTGGGTTATATCCCATGCCACTTACCCCTTTTTAAAATTCAAACTCTTCCACCATCATGGGGTCAACCTGTTGCCGTACTTGGTCTAGTAGAAACTTTTATTTCAGCGTTAACCCTGGGAGAATTAACATATTACTTTTCAAAACTTCTTCTTTTGCCTATGTTGGAGTAATATGAACATCATCAAATTTTATTTCCATGAAGGTTTGAGCAATAACCTCCTCATGTTTGGATTCATCCACTCCCATGAGGTTTATTTACTTTCTTTCCTAAAACTCCTTCATTTTTATCTTCAACCAAATATCCTTAAACTCTAGGGTATGGATGAATTCATCATTATCCAAGCATGTCATGGACATGACCACTCTTTGATCAATAATATTTATAGGCTACACTCCTTCTGTCATCTGGGCTTCATATCCATGGCTTTCTTCTTCATATCTTGGTGCATCAACTTGTGATTGCTTCGTCGCGTCATCTCCTCTTAGAGCCCTTAGTGCATTGACAACTTCATCAGTGTCACCTTCTCCTTTAGATTCTTTGTAAGGTACAAGAGGATTCAGATCATTTATATTTATTTTTTTAGTTTGGGGGGAAAGTAGGAGAATCCTCCTGTGAAGATTCATCATTAGATACATTGAGAATAACAACCCCATGGGGTTTCTTTGGTGGAACTATGGCCTATTTTGGTGTGGATCTACCGCCTGTTGATTTTCCATAAATCCTTCAAAATTATCCAAACACAAATTAATTTTTTTCAACTCATCCTCTTTTTCACAATAAAATCCAAGGAAAGTAGGATCCCTTTTCATATTTTCCTCTTTCAATTTCATTATAATATGCCATTTTTTCCTTCTTTGCACAATTTCTTGAAATGACACATTTCTTGATTAGGTCTTCTTCTATTAGTACTTCATGTGAAACTGTTTTGACAAAAGAACCAATGTGATACTCAGGATCACACATTCTCTCCTTACCACACCTCAATGAATAATTGGTGTTTATGTAAGCTTGCAATTTTTCTAATATAGTTAATCGAATGAAAAAATTGCAAATGTAACATGATGCAACAAGAATGTCCCATTCTTCCTTCTCTCTATCACTTACTTTTATAGCCATAATATTTGCCACATAAATCCTAGAAAAGAAAGTCTATCTGACACAAACAAGGGTAACAAATGAGGAGTCTGGGGGAACCCATATACCTTGATAATAGTGTGCTCTCCCATGTAAAACCAGTCAGCAAAGTTATGAAGTGTGACCCTTTTCAGGATCATAGGCCAGTGGCCTCAAAACCCTCCTTATATCGAGTGATAATATTTCAACTTGATGATTAAGGAAACCAAAAATAACAATGACAAGGAGTCACAGAAGACCTTGTAATCAACATCCTTGCATCTCCTATGGAATCCCATAAGCAACACTAGACCTGTATCAGTAATTTGTTGCCATTCTCATCCACTATTCCCAATTTTAGTCTTTGGGTGAAAGCTTGTCTATTTTGGTATAAGATCATATAACACAACAAAGAATAGTTTTCTTTCAATGCCACCAATTGATCATGAATTTTCTTTTCTAAATCAAATGCAAAATCAAATTCAAGATCTATCTCATAATTTTGTATTCTCATGGCAATGTACATCAGTGATACTGGCATTTTGGCCTTAGCATCCTCCCTTAACACTTGACACAAGGCAAAGTACATTCTTTGGAAATACACAAGGAAGGGCTCACTGCTTGTAATCATTATGGGCTTATTATTTATGCTCCTCATCCTATAATATGGGAGCTCATCCTTGTTGAATGTTTTGTGCAGCCTATTATAGTGCATTACAAATTGTTTGAGGTCAACCTTAGTGAAGACTTGCTTGTTGAACATAAAACAGTCAATGATAGCCAACTTTGTGACTACCAGCAAAGGATTCCCACTAGGCATCCTGATGGTTCTAGTTACAGGGTGGTAATGGTCTACCAGGAACTAAATTAACTCAACATCTATGAAAACATTACACATAATTAATTTAGCAATGTCAAAGATCCAAGGGTTTGATACAAAGATCTTTCCATCTTTGTTTTTTGTAGAAATACTAGAATAAATCCATCCCTCAGATGGGAACTATGGCATCCCTACAATCCTCCATTTTATCTTTAAATACATTTTTATCTCCTATGTCTATCGAGTCAAGTAATGCATGTAACGGTGATGTTTGCATAGGCCTTTTAACAGGGTTGGGCATCTTAGGTTTTTTCTCTTCTTTTCTTTTTGAACTCTCACCCTCCCTAGGTTCTTCCTTCTTCCTAGGCATTTTATCCTATGCTCTTTACTAAAAACTCAAATTTATTTTAAAAATTTGGTAGTTGGAGAGGTAACTGAGTACTTACTTGTGACTTTTGCAGACAATTCTAGCTTGTGCTTCCTTGTCGCAAATCTCACTTTGTACAATTATTTCACTTTAAATGAAAAGATTGAGCTAAAAATAAGTTATTAATGGTGATCTTTGAGGTCTTTTCTATATTAAATTTGTGTGTGCCATTAACAACTCTGCCACCCTTTTCAAATTTTGATTTACAACAATGTTGATGTCACCCTCAACTTGCCTCGTCTCACTGTTTTCACAATATCACAAACCTTCATAAATAATTTTGTTTTATTGTTGTGAAACAATGACAACATTTATCGCTATGTTGAAACACTCCTTTTCCCTTTATTTAAGCTCCTTGTTATATGGCGATACCAATTTTGACCATTATCGCTATAGGGCAACATTGGTTTTCATTACTTACACCCTCCTTATGATATAGTGATAATTCATTAAGTTATCACTAAATCTCATCATCGTAGACCCCTTAGTAACCTTCTTTAGTGAAATAGTGGTACACTTTATGTTCTTAGGTGATCGCTATATCACTGCGCCTTTTCTTTATTATAAATCATCCCTTGCAATATAGTGATATTATATAGGCTTGAATCCTCTCATTGCTATTTCACAACTTGTTCAATATGATAGGATGTGGGGCTCACGAAATGGTGATACCCTTATGAACTATACTCCTCTTGTCGCTATTTCACAGAATATTCAATTTAATGGAATATGGGTTCTGCGAAATGGTGATGTCACAATACGTTGTGTACCTTTAATCACTGTTTTGTTGGTCACTTAGCATGGTGAGATGCGAGTTTTGCAAAATTGCAATAACTGTGTAGTTTGTATTTTACTTTATCGTTGTTTTGCAAGCTGTCGAATATAATAGAATAATCATCTCGCAAAATAGCGATAACTGATAATTTTGCTTTATGATGGTCCCATAAGATGATAAGTGGGTTATGTAGGCATTTTTTGAGAAATGGAATAGGATATGAATGTATTAGTTGATGAACAAAGTTTTTATTAAGAATATGATTTTTATATAGGATTTGTTTACAGTTTCAAAATTTGATTTATGCACAAGGGTTTTGGTGTTATGTTTTGGGATTTTAAGCTAGAAAAGACATTAAATTATTTACAATCATGTGACTCAACTTGTGCATGGATATGACTCTATTTTATTTGAGGATAGTAGTGGGAAAATAATTTAGGATATCATAATTACTTAGGAAACTCACTATTTTTGTAGGTTCCAACAGAGAGGATATAAAATTGTTTTCCCAAGTTAAGTTGCTTAACAAAATCATAGGTTGAAAGGGGTGCATCATTATCTAAGCGGCTGTAATAATGATTTCTAATCATAAGAAACTTAGTAAACTATAAAAAATTGAATGTTTATGTTGAAACATTAGTATTCATTTTCAGTTTGTGTTATATTATTCTATTAGTGAATGCAATGGAAGAATATAAATTTAGAACCTATACATGTATCCAGCTATTAGGGTCTATAGACGTTTCATTTAAACAATTTTATGTTAGTTTTTCATTATAATATTTAGTATATCATTATTTGTTGGGTATAAAATAATATAGATATGCATTATATCATCTTTGAAAATGATTTTTTTTTTTTTTGTTATAATCGATATTTTGTGTAATAGCTATGTATATATTGTAAATATAACATGAAAATGAATAGCTATGTATAATATAAACTTAATATGAAAATGAATGATGTATTTTATATCATACTTCCAATCTTAACAATATAGAAGACTTCTTTTAGACTTTGGATATCGTAAATGGTGTAATGCAACATTAATATACAAATTTCATATATTTAGTTTTGTTCTTGATGTAGTGGTTTGTTGACAATAGTGTGTTGAAACATGCTTATAAAAATGCAAACAACTTGCAATCATTTGAGTTATACTAAGAATATTGTAAACTTTTTAAAACTATTATGGGCTACTTTTAAGCATGTTCTTATTTATAAACATTTATGACTCATATCACTAATATAATAAGTGCATCGAGTGCTTAGATATTGCATGTATGTACTTTGTTGGTTTGTAAATTTATGAATGTTAATAGTGTTATTTTAAGTAATAGTGAGTTAAAAAATAATACTACAATATTGTTAAAGATGATTTTGACAAGAAAGTAATTTGTATCATCCTTCCTTTACTAGCCTTGTTATAATATTCTTGTTAAACTAAGTTAGTGTTGACCTACTCATTGTTGAATCAACTACTCACAACTTGGCTCTAAGCATTGATGCTAGATATGGCTTACAAGTTCTTTATCCAATCCCAATTGTTCTTATTCAACCTACATGTACCTTAATAAGTAAACTTGTTGGTACATGAATGGGAAGAGTTTAATGGTTAAAGTTGAGTGGTAGTCTTCTTGAAGAATTTATGATGTTAGATGTGTTTATGAGAATTGGCTATGAAGGTAGCCACCGAAGATCTAGAGGCAATGGAAAGAACAAGAGCAAGAGATAAATAATATGTGATAAGAACAAATTATATTCTCATCAAGATGCAAAATAGTTTGATCTAGTCATACAATGTACATAAGCTTTCTTATAAAGGCAAGGCAATAGGAGAAGAGAGCACACAAGGATGACATGTGGCTCAATGAGATAAAAGGGTAGGTAGGAGAGAATAATAGATAATTCCACTAAGGTTGATCACCCATCGAAGTTGGAATTAAATCATTCCACTATAAGTGGATATGAAAATGTGATAGCAATCTATAACACCACCAAAGGTGGAATTTCTCCCACAACCATTTTCCCTAGATATGAAATTCCCTAAGTGTCTCCTATGCAAATTAATATGATATGCATTATCCTAAGTTAATTTAAGTAAAGTTTAATTGCATGAGACATAAATTACACCGGTGCCCCCAATTAAGTGCAACTTATGGGAATGTAGACCCAAGCTAACAATGAAAGATAGGTCCCGATTACTAGGCCATGTTAGGTACCTATGTACAAATGCAATGCAATCTCTCACAAATGAAGAAAGGGAGAAAACCTAATGGGAAAAAAATCCCCCCTAAAAGTGATATGAAAACACAAAATGCTCCCAAAGAAGAACGAGAAGGACAAAACCCCATGTGAGGAAAAAGTCCCCCCCCCTCCCCATAAGAGAAAATATGAGAGACCAAGTGCCCCCCCCTCAATTTAGAATGTGCACCAATGGTAGTACCTCGAAATGGAATGAAGGAGTTGTTCCATGATAGACAAACCACATTCCTCCCCTTAGGAAGAAAAAAAATCAAAGGTGAATCCATGAAGTCTCCCCAATCCTAAAAGGAATTTATTGGAAGAAAACTCAAGATGTATGGAGTCTTTGAAAGTTTCTCGACTATCTCCATGTCGATGCTGAAAGTTGCCCCTTCCAAATTAGGTATGCTAGTCCACATTTCTGAAAAAGACAATCCAAGATCTTGTGAAGATGAATGTAGAACATGATACAAAGACTCAAGTGTCTCCTCTAAAGATAAAGAGACGTCCAAATATTGTACATAAGTATCCCCAATCACATAAAACTTGAAAGAATAATCTATAGAGAATGAACAAGAGGGTCAAAGTTCTCCCTTGCAACAAATGAAGAAGTATAATCTCCATCAAAGAGAAGAGGATTATCATCAATGATGTCTCCCAAATCATAAATGTAGGACTCCACAAACAAAGTTGAAATGTTTGTCAAGTAGTCATCCCAAGGAAATGTATGTTATCCTTGATATCATAAAATCCACACAAGAAGTGTGATCATTATCTGAAGAATTAAACTCATCAATAGAAACAAAATATGAAAAGGAGTACAATTGAGATGCATGATCCACCACCCTAGTAGGAATTATAGCTCTAATCTCCAAGTCTCTAATGATAATTGAATCAAGTATGAAATCCACAGTCTTTCTTGTTACACTATGAGTGATTTGATATATGGAAAGAATATTGTTTGTCAAGTGAGGGACACACAACACATCATTGAAGATGTCATCCCCAATATCAATAGATCCTTTCCAAATTACATTCATATATTAATATTATTATTTTTCATCAAAATTGGTGGCATGTGGCAAGGCTCAAGTGAAGAGAACATAGATTGTGAAGATGCCATATAATGAGAAGCTCTTGAATCTAGAAGCCATCTCCCTAAATTGTGATCTATAGTAGCACAAAGAGCTCTTCCTTTACTTGTCCCAAAAATCTAACTTTTTCCCTTATCAAATTCTACTTGTTTGGAAGAAGTTGAAGTAGACATTCTAAAAGGAAAAGTAATTCTATTATTCTCAAGAAGATGCTTCAATTCATCAATATCCTTCTTATATAAATGGTGTTCATCATGTCCTAACTTCTTAAAATATGGACAAGTAAACTTCTCCTTCTTATATGAATTTTCCTTCTTGGAAGAAGGTGAAGAATTGCCTTGTTGTGAAGAGGATGATTGTGCTCTATCTTGTTGTGGCTTTGACTTGGATTGATTATGCTTCTTGTTTGAACCCTTTCCTTGATCCCCTTGATTCCCTTGATTAGCCACCAACTTTGATTGCTCTAAAATCAACATTTCTTTGAATGCATCAAACGATGGTATAGTGAAAGAACAACCCACTGTCAAGCGATGGGTTTGGAAGCTAGAAAGAAATGCTACACATTCTGATGGAATATTTTCCAATAAAATGTAGACCAACTTTGCATCTTTTTTGTCAATGCCATAACCATTTAGTTGTTCTCTTAGCTCATTCTATTTAGTGACATAGTCTTGATTTGTATTAAAATTATTTGGATCCAAAATTGTGAGATCATTGTTAAGATGATAGCCCCTAATCTCATCAACTTGGCCATATAATTTACCAACTTGATGTCCCAAGAAACTTTAACTATTTTTCAATTTTCAATGTGAAGGATGAGATCCTTTGATACATATTTCCTCAAAGTTCCAAGAGCCATAGTATTTTTAGTGAGCCTCTCCATTTGAGAATTGGGATTAGGTGGTGCCAAGACAGCCCCATCAATATAACGAGTTAATTCTTTTTCTATTAACTTAATCCAAACATCAATTTTCTAAGAAGCATAGTTATGTGGAGTTAAAAGAGGAAACTTAGGAGAACCCATAACAACAAAATGAAAGAGCACAACATAGATAGAGGTACAATCACACAAGGCACCCCCCCTCCCCAAATTCACTCAATCAAAGAACCCGCCCACAAAATATGATTTGGCACTTTATACTTAATGCATCTACAATGGGCCACTTGCGAACTTGCAAACAAGGCAAAGTGGGCTTCTGATTTCAATGATTACAACTACTTCAAATAGGCTATAATAGACTCAAATCAATGATACAAAAGACTTTAATTGAGATTTATGTTGGCAATTGGGTGGAATTGATTATGTGTTGCATTGATGTCAACACTAGCCGTTTTGGTTGCTTTACCGGTATCCTTTTGATCCCGATAGGTTGTTTGGTTTCTGTTTGGATTAGATCATGATGATCTAGTATGCTCTGGTATGTTTGGCTTATGGAATTGGATTATTCATGCTACTCTGATTCATGCTCAGTCATTTGGTTTTGATTTGGTGTTCAGATGCTTTCCTGTATGCTGGTAAGTTTAGTTTGTTGTTTTGGTAAGGGTTTCACCGGTAGAGCATTGTTGAAGATCTTTGGTGATATGCATAAGTGGTGTTGGTGCAACTTCTAGTGAAGTTTCAGGATGCTGATGGTGATTGTGTTTGAGGCTTGGCTGATTGGGATCATTGTTTTAGCATGTGTGGACCTAAATTGGGTCCCGGTTTATCTAGGTTATGGAATGGCTTAATGTAACATGTGGATTGGAATTCTCGATACGTTTCTGGGATGTCTTATGGGTTGGATATTATTTGTTTGGTCTCTGGCTGACATATTTTATAATTATGTAATTGTTTTACTATCGGGTGGCTGACCTTGTTGTTTATGGTCGAAGGTTTGTATATATAGATGTAAGATCTCATTGTAGATCACATATGGGTTATGGGATTATGAGATTATCTGTGTGAATATTGTAATTATCATTCAGGAAGAGGATTTGGTTGATCATTGGTGATTGAGTTGGGTTTATGTAAGAGGATTTATTCCTCCAATATAGAGCTTAACCAGAATTGTAGTTAGGCATAGGAGATGCTATCTTTGCAGTTCAAACACTTCTCCGAATTGTAGTCTGGATTTCTATGTAGTTAGTGAGTCTCCTTTTGTGATGAGCAGTGTGTTCTAGGTTGTTGGCCTTCATGCAATTCCAAGCCCCTCAATTGTAATTCACATACTTATTGCAGAAGTACTATCTAACTATGGGTAGGCTTCCCACCATGGTTTTTCCCTTTATCGACCTTTCCACGTATAAATATTGGTGTCATATGGATGGTATTTATTCTCTGATTATTGTTTATGCTTAATTAGTTTATCTATTATTCTGGTATTTGGTCTAAGAATTTCAATATTAATGTTTTGGGTTTTGGTATTAAAGTTTTAATTGCTTAAGGTTCCGATAATTTGTTGACAACTGATTCACCCCCCTCTTAGTTGTCTTCCGGTTATTTGAACTATCTAATAATTGGTATCAGAGCCTGGTCCTCTTTACAAAAGCTTAACCGCTTGAGGAAGATCCTATGGCATCTAACAATTCTAGTTCATCATCCACATCTGCAGCTATTTTTTGGAGAAAAATTCCTAGGCTTGATGGAACAAATTACAGGGTATGGAATATTCAAATGGAGACTCATATGAGATGTCTTAGAAAAGATATTTGGGAAATCACAGAAACTGGGGTTACACCTTATAATCTGGCATTTGCCAATCCTTGACTGACAGGCCTGGATAAGGAGCTTGAGAATGATTGTAGAGCTAGAGAAGCACTTTTGTGTGCACTCTCTGATCAGCAAATAATGGGACTAACTAACAAAGCAACTGCAAAGGATATATGGGACAAATTGGAGACTCTGAATGAAGGTGACCCTACTGTTAAAATTGTAAAACTTGATGGTTACTAGGTGAGATATGAGAATTTGAAGATGGAAGAAGAAGAAGGTATTACTGCTTTTATGGAAAGAGTTAATGAGATTGTTATGGGAATTCAATGTTGTGGTGGATCTCGGGGCAAAGATGAAATAGTTGCTAAATTTCTGAGAGCTTTACCACTGGCTTATAAGATGAAGGCTATTGTAATTAATGAGTTGAGAACTATGGATAACACTACTGATAATCGAGATACTTTGGTTGGGAGATTACCTGCTTTTGAGCTTGAAGAATTTGGACCTTCTAGAGCTGTGAAGTCTGAACATGCTTTTCATGCATCTACATCATCAACCGACAAGCAAGATTGGAAAGCTTTGTATGCAAAATAATTGGATGATATGAAGAGAGAAGATGAATAATTTGAGCAACTTGAAGCCCTATTTTCTAGAAGAGTACCTAAAGGACCGACATGAAGTAAGTATGAAGGAAAAGAACCTTTTAAATGTTTTGCATGTAATAATATAGGTCATTTTGTATCTAGATGTCCTAAAGGAATTCAAGATTTGAGGAAAGAGATAGAAGATCTTTTAAGCCTAATCTTGATTATCAGAACAAACATAAGTACAAGAGGAACAGAGACAAATCATGATATATTGGTGATGAGGAAGGTGTAACTGATTTGGATGATAAACCAACACAAGATTCTGCTAGTGGTTCCGGCAATGGAAAGGAATGGGTGTTCTTGGCTATTAAGGAAGATGATCAGGTATCGAAAGGGAAGCAACCTGAAGAGAAGGCACTTGTTTCTAAAATTGAATACAAGGATGAATGGGTAATTGATAGTGGTTAGTCACTTCATATGATTGGAGATAAAGGGAAGTTTCTATCTTTGTAAGAATATGATGGCAGTCTGGTTAGATTTGAAGATGACAAAGCATGTATGATCAAAGGAAAATGAACTATATCATTGGATAGGAAAATGAACTATATCATTGGATGGTAAGAAAAATACTGACAATGTTTATTATGTTGAAGGTTTGAGGAATAATCTTTTGAGTGTAGGACAATTGATGGAAAAGGGATTTCAATTACAGTTCAAGGATGGAAAATGCAAAATCGTTACAAATTAGGTTTGGAGATTGCAACCTGTACACAGACTAAAGGTAATATCTTTCATTTGAATTCCAGTGAGAAGACATGTTTGATTGCACAAATTGATGAGAGTTGGTTATGGCAAAAGAGGTTGTGTCATGTAAATTTTGATTGCATTGTGAAGATCAGATCAACTAAGGCAGTTAGAGATATACCTAAGATTGTGAAGCCCTATAATCTGGTATGTAAAGAATGTCAAATGGGTAAACATGTCAGAACCTCTTTTAAGAGTATACAAGACAAATCTAATGATGTTCTTGATCTTATTCATATTGATTTGTGTGGCCCTACTAGAATCAAAAGTTTTCAAGGTGATAGATATTTTATGCTAATCATTGATGCCTATTCTAAAATGATGTGGGTTACTTTTCTTAGGGAGAAATCTAAGGCTTTTGAAAAGTTTAAAATATTTAAAGATAAAGTTGAGACAGAGACAAGTTTGAAGATTAAGTGCTTAAGATCAGATCATGATGGAGAATTCACATCTGGTGAATTTAATAGCTATTGTGGGAAGAATGGGATAAGGAGTCAGTTGTTTTCACCCCAGACTTCTCAACAAAATGGAGTTGTGGAAAGGAAAAACAAAACTATCTTGGATGCAACTAGAACTATTATGGTGGAAGCTAATCTGCCTCATGTCTATTGGAGAGAAGTTGTTAGCACGACGGTATACACATTCAATAGAATTCATATCAAAGGAGAAACCGATAAGACACCTTATGAGTTATGGTTTGGTCATACATCAACAATTAAGTATTTCAGAATCTATGGTAGTAAATGCTATATCAAAAGAGATGATTCCATTGGAAAGTTTGATTCTAGATGTGATGAAGGAATATTTATTGGTTATTCTAATGAAAGAAAAGCATATAGATGTTATAATAAAATATTTTAGAGAATTGTGGAGAGAACTAATGTCAAGGTAGATGAGCATAAAAAAGTCAAATCAAAGCTTATGAGAAGGATCATAACTAAACTGGTAGCACCTACATCGGAATAGTATGTTGAACCAGTTACTCTGGAAGTATCAAAAAATTCAATAGTAACTGAAGAACATAGAAGAGAAATAGAAAACTAGAAGACTCATAGGTATGTGAGGTTGAATCATTCAGAAGATCTGATCATTGGAGATAAGAGTAAAGGAGTGATGACAAGGAGGTTGATAGCTAATGAGGTATGTTTAATTTCTCAAATTGAACGGGTATCTGTAATTGAAGCATGTAAAGATGAATGTTGGATGAAAGCTATGGAAGAAGAATTAGATCAGATAGAAACAAATAACACATGGACTTTAGTTCCCTGACCTAAAAATAAGAATGTTATTGGAACTAAATGGGTTTTTAGGAATAAATTGAATGAAGATGGAAAAATTGTAAGAAATAAAGCTAAATTGGTTTGTAAAGAATATTCTCAGAAGGAAGGAATTGATTATGATGAAACCTCTGCATTGGTAGTTATTCACTATGATAACTCTACTGCTATTGATATATCAAAGAGTCCAGAATTTCATTCTAAGACAAAGCACATATCTATCTATTTCAAGGTCCTAGGTCAAAATCACATAGGATGAGGACACCTGTCCCAGAAGGCTCTACTAGTGATGACAATTTGGATTCGCTCACGATCGAAACTGATGAGGAGAGTGCCATCGATGACCTCGACGATTACCTTGACATACCTGAATATAACCACATCTTCACTCTTCGTCCAACAAATTCAGAAAACACTAATAACCTTCCCCTTGTTCATCCTCAACTCACTAACTGGGATCATGAAGGACCAGCACAATTTGATACATTTCAAAATGACGAAGCTATTATCGACTACCTTGGCATTCGAGATGATCTTCCCCCTGGAGACCACAAAGCAGGATACGCCATAGAGCTCAACAACATAGCATACTTTGGTGAGGGTGTCGGGCCTTCTAGTCGCAAAAATGTGAAAATAAAAACAAAACAAGGGTCTTATGGCGAAAACCACACTGTGGCGCTATCTGATTCCAAAAAAGTAAAAAGAAAGGATGTATCCGAGGGTGAAAACCTCTCTGAGGTGCCCGAAGATGGAAGGCTCGACATTCTCCCAGCATCATACGAGGAAAAATCATCCATGTTGGTAGAGGAGACTATAAAGACAAACATTGGTACAGCAGAGGTTCCACACAACATATTTTTGGCTCAATCATTGACAGAGGCCGAGAGAGCAAAATTCATAAGCTTCTTTAAGGGACGACAAATCAACTTCGCATGGTCTTACGTGGATATGCCTGGGCTAGACCCGGATTTGGTGATGCATCATTTAACAGTCAAACTGGGGGCAAAACTAGTAAAGCAAAAATTAAGGAAAATGCATCCACAAGTGGCATTGCTAGTCAAGGCAGAGCTAGAGAAATTATTGGATGTCGGATTCATATGCCCAATTGATTATCCTGAATGGATTTCCAATTTAGTACCTGTCAGAAAACCGGATCGCAACATCCGAATATGTACAGACTTCAGAGATATCAACAAGGCTTGTCCAAAGGATGATTTCCCATTACCAAACATTGACTTGATCGTTGATCTCACAGCAGGCCATGAAATGTTATCTTTAATGGACGGATTTTCTGGATATAATCAGATCAGGATTGCACCTGAAGATCAACATAAAACATCATTCACTTGTCCATGGGGAACCTTCTGTTGGAATGTCATGCCCTTTGGGCTGAAAAATGCAGGCGCCACTTATCAAAGAGCGATGACCACTATTTTTCATGATCTCATGCACATAACCATGGAAGATTATGTTGACGATCTTTGGGAAAATCAATAGATAGAGACACACACTTGGACATACTTTCAGTTGTCTTTGATAGGCTGGAAAAATACAAGGTAAGATTAAACCCAAAGAAATGTGTCTTTGGAGTAACCTCCAGGAAGCTCCTAGGATTCATTGTGTCTAAAAGAGGAATAGAAGCTGATCCAGCAAAAGTCAAGGCTATCTTGGACATGCCGCCACCCAAGAATATCAGTCAACTTCGATCTTTACAAGGGAGACTCCAGTCCATACGAAGATTCATAGCACAACTTGCAGATAAGTGTAACCCTTTCTAGCACCTGCTACACAAAAACATCAAGTTCAAATGGGATGAGAACTGTCAACAGGCTTTTCAGGCGCTCAAAGACTATCTTTTGAACCCGCCAGTTTTGATGCCACCAATTCCAGATCAACCATTGCTACTTTACATATCAGCTACTCCGACAGCACTGGGGGCACTCCTAGCACAGCAAATACCTGACGGCAAGGAAAAAGCAGTCTACTATATCAGTCGCACATTGGTGGGATATGAGCTAAACTACACACCAATCGAGCGTGCATGTCTCGCTGTGGTCTTTGCTTCACAAAAATTACGACATTATATGCTCACTCACAAGACTAAGTTGATTGCCAGAATTGATCCACTAAAATATCTTCTCAACAAAGCTACACTTACTGGGCGGCTGGCCAAGTGGGTAATGATTTTGAGTGAATTCGACATTGAATACGTGGACAGAAAAGCTATAAAAGGACAAGCCATTGCAGACCAATTGGCAGATGCTTCCATGGTAGATGATGCTCCTCTACAGTCAGAATTTCGATATGAGTCCATTCTAACAATATCACCTATAAAGCCATGACAATTATATTTTGACGGCTCATACACACAGCACGGGGCAGGAGCGGGTATACTCTTTATAACTCCCCAAGGTGATTCTATACCAAAGTCATACCGCTTATCATTTCCTTGCACTAACAATATAGCGGAATACGAGGCATTAACAACTGGGTTAAGAATTGCAGTTCAATGGAAGATCCAAGAACTTCGTGTTTTTGGGGATTCTCAACTTGTCATCCGTCAAGCAACTGATGATTATCAAACAAAAGATGAAAAGCTAATGCCTTACAAACAACTGGTAGATGATCTAAAACAGCACTTTGCAAAGATAGAGTTTGAGCAGATACCAAGAGAACAGAATCGCGCTGCTGATGCCATGGCTACAATTGCTTCGCTCATTGATCTACTGCAAAATGAGACCTGCTATGAATTCCTGGTAGACAACCTGCTGATTCCGTCATATGAGATCACTCCTACGGAAATGATATGTGTTGTTGGTCCTGAATCCCAGTTATATGGTCCCATATTCACATACCTTCATGACAATATCTTACCTCCCGATCTATCGAACAATCAACGTCGCACTTTCATTCGCCAATCCTCTCGATACGTCATTTTAGCAGATATCCTATACCGACGAGGTCTAGATGGCACCCTTCTTAGATGTTTAGAGAGTGACGAAGCTCAGATTGCGTTACGAGAAGTGCATGAAGGGATATGTGGTCCGCATACTAGTGGTCCTACCTTGGCCAAGAAACTCATCAGGACTGGATACTACTGGCCTACTATGGAAAAAGATGCATATCAGTTTGTCCAGAAGTGTAAGCAGTGTCAAATTCATGGAGACCTCATACATGCACCAGCACAGGAACTACAACCACTTGCATCTCCTTGGCCCTTTTGTCAGTGGGGACTCGATCTCATAGGCAAGATTCACCCTCCTTCTTCCAATGGACATAAATTCATTATCACAGCCACAGAGTATTTTACAAAGTGGATTGAAGCCGTGCCTCTCACACAAGTTACTGGGAAACAAATCGCTACCTTCATCCTGAACTACATCATTTGCCGATACGGGATTCCTACTTCCATTATTACTAATAACGGGCGTCCCTTCAAAAATCAGGATGTTCATGAACTCTGCGAGCGCTTCCATATCTCCCATCATTTCTCCACACCATATTACCCCCAAGGTAATAGCCAAGCTGAGGCGTCTAATAAAACAATTCTCAAAATCCTTAAAAAGACAGTCGACGACGCTGGCCGTAACTGGCACATCCAACTCAATCCTGCACTTTGGGCCTATCATACAAGTGTCCGCACACCTACAGGAGCTACACCCTACTCACTTGTCTACGGCTCTGAAGCCATCTTTCCTATTGAGGTTGAGCTACCTTCTTTACGGGTCTCCTTGAGAAACATAATCAACTATGAAGACTACAGGGTCTCTCGCTTACAAGAACTAGAACTGCTGGAGGAACGAAGGCACACTGCTTTTAATCATCTCAAGGCTTACCAACAATGAATGAGTGGCAGTTAAAATCACAAAGTTAAGCCTCGCACATTTGAGGTAGGTGACTTAGTCCTCAGAGAGAACCCCAAGAATCAGCAAGACAGAGATAAGAAGGGCAAGTTCGAACCAAACTGGCTTGGTCCTTACATCATTACAGCGGTATATGGATTTGGGGCATATCAGCTCTCAACTACAGAAGGTGAACCCTTAGAGGATCCTATCAATAGCATGCACCTTCGCAGGTTCTACACATAAGCTCTTCAGAACATCCTAATTCAAAAATACAAAAAAAATCAAATTTTTTTTAAAAAAATACAAAAAAAATTATAAAACAAAAATAAATAAATCGTTACTTGGTGAAAACCTGGCAAACAGGCACCTTGTGACAACAAAAAAATTGAAAAATCGAAAAAGTAAAGAGAAATAATTTCGTCCAACGGTGAAAACCACTTCGGTGGCGCCCTGGGCAAGTACCATGGTGAAAACTGGGTCACCAGCGCCATGCGTAGAGACTTTGCTCTTCTCTCCTTCAGGATTCTCTTTCATCTTTCACTTTGCACACACTCACAACCTATTCGTTCACAATAAACTTACCCATTCCCATCATGGCTTGTTATTGATCTACCTAAGATTGGTTAGCCATCCATAACCCCCCCTTTTTCACTCCCTTTCCATCCATAATAAATCAGATCCTATCTGTGACTACGGCCAATCCTACGTCTAGTAATGGGTGAGGAACTGAGAACATCACATGTTTCGAGGAGTACAGTTTCTTCCAGCTTCCTTCAAGTCTATCCGCGCAAAATCCACAATAAAGCAGCATTTGCATCACAGATCCGCAATAAAGGTTCGTCTTCTCCGCAATAAAGTATCAGTTTCATGGATTCAGTTAGTTTCAAATGAGACACAACAGCAACAATGAGCTTCAACAAAATCAAATCTTTCAACAGACTCAGACAACATATGGTTCAGTGCTATCTATCCTTTTTGTGAAAGTGAACATTGTGACCACAATCGAATATGACTTATACAAGTGACAAGAGACACTAAACTTGAGGACTACAGTGGATGTTGGTGTCGAGTCTTGGTTTTCTTTTGATTTTATCTTTTTGGTGACATGTCTTTTAGCTTTTCCAGGATGTCTTTGACTAGAGATTCTATCTCCAGGATGTCTTTGACTAGAAAGGCGAGGATGGGGTATCGTCACCTATTTGCATTTGTTGTCTGTGGATTGTCTTTTAGTAATGCTATGACTTGTCCAAGGATATGAGGACACTATGGGTCTAGTATGAATTGGGGCATTCCTTGTTTGTGACTGTCTTATCTCCATGCAAACAGGTACAATGACTTTCTGGGCCGAACAGATGCCTCGATTGTCATAACCTACTTGCCATAATAAGCTCAATGATGATAACGCACAAGAAGCTCTTTCACGTTCATATCTTCTGTCTTCCATCCCCCTTTCTTGATTGACTTCCATTGTCCTTCTCGAGTCCGCGTAGCCCGCTATCACATGACTGAGTATAATGACACACCAAAAACATTTGCATTTCATATAGTTACACCTACATCACCACATATAAGCATTTCATACATACATATAGATATCACAATTGCATCACATCCTGCATACAACACATGTTAGCACATCTCACATTTTATTATGTAAATAATCATTTGCATTATCATATTCATTTGCATTACATACATTCACATTTGCATCATGCATCACATATACAACATAAAAGAACAAAAATATATTGCATTACATCATATAAGCATCCATATCATAAAACATGCATCACATAAGAAACATCTCATCACATAAGGTACACATGCATATAGCTGCCGCAAAAATGGATCATCTCTCATATATAATCAAAAGTGTCATGATACAATGATGTCAAAAGAATCATATGGCTACAAAATCACCCACAGGTGTCTACAATACAAAAATGGTACATATACTGATACAAAGGGGAGCCCTCTATGGCTATGATGAACTCCCTCCCTCAGAGCCGCCTGGCCTTGACGGAGTCTGAGCTTTATATGGTCCCGCTCCAGGATCCCCCTGCCTGTCTGGTGGTGGTGGAGGACCCATGACCCCACCGCTGGATGCCTGCCTCCTACGACTCCCTCCCGTAGCCGTCACTGTGCGCGACGATCTATGGAAGCTCCTCGCCCGCTGATCCGCTGGCACGACACCATAGTACAGATCCCTCCAGTAGGCGATCTCCTCTCCGGCTCGTAGCACATATGCGTAGCCTACCCCTACATCCTCTGCTGCCCGCCTCCCTGCCCTCAGAGCTGTCTCGGCCTCCGTATATCGCTGGATGGCCTGGTCTCTCTCCCGCTCTGTGTCCCTGAGCCTGATCCTGAGGCGATCTCTCTCTCGCACCAAATCTGCAATCTCGTCTGCCTGGCCCTAGCAGATCTCTCTCAGCTCTAGCAGCTCATCCTCCTCAGGATCTCCACCCTCAGCCTCTACCTGTGGCTCCTCCTCTACAGGTGCCTGTACCTGTGCCTCTCCCTATACCTGTCTAGGTGCCTGAATAGGTACCTGTCTCTGCACCTGCTCCTGTCCCTGCACCTGTCTAGGTC
This sequence comes from Cryptomeria japonica, assembly GCF_030272615.1. Taxonomy (NCBI): domain Eukaryota; kingdom Viridiplantae; phylum Streptophyta; class Pinopsida; order Cupressales; family Cupressaceae; genus Cryptomeria; species Cryptomeria japonica. The sequence continues at coordinate 30,823,827 of NC_081410.1, read as the reverse complement.
CCTGTGCTCTAGGACCCTGTGCTGCTGGTACCTGTAGGGGCAATCCACCTCGACCCCTCACCACCTGGGCTGCTCTCTCCTATCCTCCCTCCCTCCGAGGTGCCACCCGCCTCTCCCCCACTACTCCCCTCCACCTTCGCCGGCCCCTACCTCCATCTCCTCCACCATCATCATCATCATCCCCTCCCTCCTCTCCCTCCAGCAGCTCTCCCGGATTTGTCAACCTCGAAAATGGATGCTCTACCCAATATGCAGAATACTCTGCGTCCATCCCTGCATCCTCTACCTCCGGCCACATGTCCCACGGTAATGGCATCATCTCGGCCATTTGTGTCACGGCCTGATCATATGATAGAAGTGGCCCGAACTGTACCTAATCTCTGACTGTACGGGCATACATGCCCGAGCCTCGCGGCATCCTCTGGATCCGGCCGAACTGTCTGCATATCCTATCAACAAGCTGCCTCTCCAAAATATAGGGCGTCCGCCCAATAAGATACCTGCTCCTGAATGCATAGGGTAGCTCCACTGCATCATCATCCCACTCCTCGCACCCCAGGTACGACCTCCAGATAACCATATCAATGTCATCTATGACACGTCTCCAATGCTCCAATCGACCAATCCGAGGCTGTGATGTTATCATATCGTATAAATGCACAAAACTCCGTCCATGCCCTCTACCTCTGAAGTGGATAGGTCGTGTGATAGGAAGGTGCTCATATGCCCACACCTGTAGGAGAGTCACTCCGCAGCCCAAGCCCACTGATCCGTGGTAAACAAACTGATGCAGCTCATAGTATAAATGTGCCAGGACACATGGCCCCCATGCATATCTGGTGTGCTCTGTCATCAGTGTCTCCAATGCTCCTCCCCAGCCAACTGCCAATCCCCGTGTAGCCCTGTCTGGAAATAAGAAACCACTGATGGCTCCTCCAATAACAGCCGACAACGCTAGCCCTGTCGCGGTCATGGTATCCCATGCCACGTGACCTGCTCTCATCTCCAACCCGGGATCCTGAAATACCCGTCTCAGTGCCTCTCTGTCTCCGTCTCGATCGTATAGAATCAACTCTCCATCAATCAGAATATGCAAAATCCTGTACACATCCTCCAACGTCACTATCATCTCCCCCATAGGCAAATGGAACGTGCAAGTCTCGGAGTGCCATCTCTCCGCCAGTGCAGTCAGCAAACCCATGTTTGCCCAAAACTCGAGCACATATAGCACATGTGTGAGACCCATCTCCTCAATAGAAATCCTATCCTGAATCGACAACTCTAGTCGCAACCTCTAAGTCGATGGGAATCTCTCCCGTGACTCCAGCATAGGCAGATACTCCTGCAGTCAACCAATCAATCATGTTAGTTATCGTGGCATTCACTGTTTATCACAAAATGCTACTTGCTATCTAAATGCATATGGCTATCTATCCTAGTGACACTCACTGTTCATCACAAAGTGTTGCTATCTATCCTAGTAGTGCTCCCTGTTCATCACAAAGTGTTACTCACATTTGCACTCCCTGTTCATCACAAAGTGCTGCCTATCTTGGTGCTCCCTGTTCATCACAAAGTGCCTTGATCTATCCTAGTCTTCTTAGAGGACCTGTTTGAGTGTATCCTCTCAGCAGCTTATCCAATTGACAGCGTATGTTTATCACAGAACTGCCGATTTGACCTAAAAAGACTCATCTTATGCATTTTGACACACAAACGCGCTTATAGACTGCACAAACGTGCTTCTGCAACACAGACGCGCTTTCTGAACACATACGTGCCTATATCATGCACAAACGCGGCCAGGGAACACAGACGTCCCTACATGACATAAACGCCCTTACAATTCTCAAACGCGTCCGCATTCAGCATAAACGCGGTCCCAGGCATAGACGTGCCTGGACCCAACACAGACGCGCCTGTTGGACACAGACGCACCTGGCACTGACACAGATGCGGTTGCGCATTTTTGCATTTTTTAACTATCCTATTCCTAGCGCATTTATTGCTACCTAACATGCATTAATGACAAAAATTGAAATGCGTGAAAGTACGAGGAGGTTTTTGGGTACTTACCGGCTCTCCTGCATCTACTGGTCGCTGGAATCGGCGAACGCGGTCAAATCTATGAATGAAAGCCATCGCTGCTGACTGCTGCTGCTCTTTTCTCGCTCTGCACTGTGATCTTGTAAGGGTGTGGATGACAATGAGGATGTCTTTTGCCCGTGGTCTATCTTATAGCCTACCCTAGCCCTCGCCTTCATTTCCCGAGTCAGTATTCTTCTTCCTGTGACTTTGTCACTTTATTCGCTCAACCCATTCTATCCCGTCTTTCTTATGGAGAGATTGTTTGCAATCTTTTTAGACATTTTCATCCAATCTCTCGAGGGGGCATATAATTCCCATCTTGGGGCAACTCTGTATCAGTTCATCTTATCTTCTTTGAAACAATGCGACAAGCCGCATTGTCTCAAAGAGGGGCAAAATGTAGACACTCAAAATTGTCATGTCTAATTAAATAAATATTTTATTTATTTAATTATGTAAGCCTAATTCTTCTATTAATTAAATAAATTTTTATTTATTTAATTAATTCATTTATCCTCTTCTAGCCTTATTTCTTATTAAATAAATTATCCCTTTCCTAAATTAAATAAATATTTTATTTATTTAATTGTCCTACTTCTTCTATTAATTAAATAAATCTTTATTTATTTAATTAATTCATTATCTTTTTTTACACATGACACATGTCATTCATCTCTTAATTCATACACTACCTACCCCTTTCATTATTTTATTATTTCTTTTACCTACCCTCTAATCCTAGCCGACCTCTCAATCTTAACCCTCCATTTCTCATTGTGTCTTCTATTTAAGGAGATGCTTTCTTCATTGTCAAACCCTAAATGACTAATGACTGATTTTGGAGTACTTGGCTACACTACGATCCTACTTGCAACCACATTCCGTTCTTTGTTGAGCTCTTGTGCATATAAAAATCTGAGAGCAAATATATCAAGCAAGATCAATGGAGATAGGAAGAATGGAGATCAAAACCCTATTGGACATGTGATGGTATAATCTTTGTGATTTTGAGTTATTTGCATTGTCTTAGGTAATCTTCATATGTTATGGTGGATCTTTGTTCATTGTTAGGCTAGGGTTTGGTGGTTGAATTCATTATAGCCTTTCAATATTGTTGTTATTTGTTATCCATTTTCACCATATACACTATCAAGTACAACTTTTTGAAATAAAAGGTGGAAGCAAATGAAGTTAGATTGGTTTATGTGAACATTAAAGAGAAGATTGCAGATATCTTCACTAAACCTTTGCCTAAGGAATTATTTGAGTACTTCAAAGACACATTGGGATTTTCTGCCCCTCTAGTAGATACTTGATTGATGTGGTTTGGCATTAGTCTGATATGCATTATCAAATATACTACTCATTCTGGATTGATTTGGGGATGCTGCTGCTCAGGGTGAGTAGTTAGCCTTGTGATTCAATGGTTTATATTTTTTCTTTGATATTTTTATCATATTTTTGGCATTGATATCAAAGGAGGAGAGATATTTGTGATAAACAAAGCTTACAGAGCTTTACTGAGATATCATTCACAGGGGGAGTTTTGTCTTTGGTTTAGAAATTCATTATCATATTATCTTGGAGAGTATGTTGGATGTCTTCCATTGGGGGAGATTTGTTTTGGCATTTCTTGGCACTTGGATATTTTTCAAATATAGTGTTGTCATCAATGCCAAAGGGGGAGATTGTTGGCAATTTGGTGGAATTGATTATGTGGTGCATTGATGTTTTGTCATTGATGTCAACACTAGATGTTTTGGTTGCTTTATCGGTATCCTTCTAATCTTGATAAGTTGTTTGGTTTATGGTTGGATTAGATCATGATGATCTGGTATGCTTCGGTATGTTTGGCTTATGGAATTGGCTTATTCATGCTACTCTGATTCATGCTCGGTTATTTGGTTTTGATTTGGTGATCAGATGCTTTCCTATATGCTGGCAAACTTGGTTTGTTGTTTCGGCGAGGGTTTCATCGACAGAGCATTGTTGAAGATCTTTGGTGATATGCATAAGTGGTGTTGGTGCAACTTCTAGTGAAGTTTCAGGATGCTGATGGTGATTGTGTTCGAGGCTTGGCTGATTGGGATCATTGCTTTAGCATGTGTGGACCTAAATTGGCTCCTGGTTTATCTAGGTTATAGACCAGCTTAATGTAACGTGTGGATTAGACTTCTCGATACGTTTTCGGGATGTCTTATGGGTTGGAAATTATTTGTATAGTCTCTGGTCGACATATTTTGTAATTATGTAATTGTTTTACTGTCTAGTGGCCGACCTTGTTGTTTGTGGTTGAAGGTTTGTATATATAGATGTAAGATCTCATTGTAGATCACATATGGGTTATGGGATTATGAGATTATTTGTGTGAATAATGTAATTATCATTCAGGCAGAGGATTTGGTCTATCATTGGTGATTGAGTTGGGTTTATGTAAGAGGATTTAGTCCTCCGGTATAGAGCTTAACCTGAAACTGTACTCAGGCACAGGAGATGTTATCTTTGTAGTTCAAACACTTCTTTGAATTGTAGTTTGGATTTCTATGTAGTCAGTGAGACTCCTTTTGTGATGAGCAATGTGCTCTAGGTTGTTGGCCTTCTTGCAAGTGTAGGCCCCTCAATTGTAATTCACATACTTACTGCAAAAGTATTATTTGACTGTGGGTAGCCTTCCAATCGTGGTTTTTCCCTTTACCAGGTTTTCCACGTATAAATATTGGTGTCATGTGGATGGTATTTATTCTCCAATTATTGTTTATGCTTGATTGGTTTATTTGTTATTCCGGTATTAAAGTTTTAATTTCTTAAGGTTCTGGTAATTTGTGACAACTGATTCACCCCCCCCTCTCAGTTGTCTTCCGGTTATTTGAACTGTATAACAATCTAAGCATTACATCTGCCAAAATAGGCCAAAATAGACCAACTACTGAAAGTGAAATTTTTAATCACAATTACTACAAACTCATAGCACCATTCTAAAATAGAAAAAAAATTATGCACTTTTAAAAAAATTGCACTTGAAAGGAGTCCATATGAGCCCAAACGATGCCTCAAAAATTGTATAAATAGGGATTTCACAATTTCTGAAAGATTCGTGTACAAAAATAAGAAAACTCTCACACCATTGTGAACAACACAAAATTCTACCCCAATAAATTTTTTTTTCTCAAAAAACGGAGTTTGGATAATTGAGATATCACTGTTTGAAAATTGCCTGCATAATTAAAACACCTAAATTGCTACCACACATCCAATATTCTAATGGCTCTAGTTTTGGCCTCCGAAGTTGGATTTGAATTAAACAAAAGGAAAATCTAACTTTATTAAACCTCTTGAATCCAATGGTAGCCTCTGATCTAATCCAACAAGCTCCTATTTTGACCTACAAAAAAAAAAACCACAAATCCAAAACTCCAAATTGCACCAAAATTCTCTCAAATGGCAAACCAATGGCACTCTAATGGCTCTGATACCATGTGAGAATTGGCTATGAGGGTAGCCACCCAAGATCTAGAGTTAATGTAAAGCACAATAAAAAGGGAGAAATAATATATGAGAAGAACATATTGTATTCTCATCAAGATGCAAAATAGTTCAATCTAGTCATACAATGTACATAAGCCTACTTATAAAGGTAAGGCAATAGGAGAAGACAGTGCACAAGGATGACATGTGGCTGAATGAGATGAAAGGGTAGGTAGGAATAGGCAGGAGAAAATAATAGATAATTCCACTAAAGGTGGATCACCCACAAAAGGTGGAATCATCATTCCACTATAAGTGAATATGAAAATATGATAGCAAGATAACACCACCAAAGGTGGAATTTTTCCTACAACCATATTCCCTAGATATGCAATTCCCTAAGTGTTTGTTGACATTTTTCATGTCATCTTTAAAGCCATCAGTTACAACCAATTTGAGAGATCATCAATGACTTAAACAACCCTGCATAATTCCCAAGGCCTAAACCCTAAACCCTCAAGGCTTCTTGACTTGGTCTATTTTCAGCCTTGCTATTTTCCTTTGTTGATCGACTCAGGAGATCATTGCACTTAAATGTCACTAGCTAGAGTGTCCCTTATTCATCCCAAACTGGATGAATAAATAAAAAATTGACTCAAATCTATGTAATTGAATCTTATTCAAATATTATATAATTTTAAACACGATAAAAACCTCAACTAAATGTAAATAAATAAGTTAGGGAGCTCTATAATAAATGGTTCATAACACACAATACTTGCTAAAACTTTTGCAAGTGATGTAACAAGATACGTGAATTGTATCTTAGAAAAATAATTGTGATTAACTATCTTTGAAGAAAAAATTGATAATTAGTTAATACTTAAGAATAGTACTCTTATAAAATGATCTCCCAAAATATTTCAATTCTTTATCCTTAAAAACATCACCAAATTGATAATTAGTGCATACTTATGAGTAGTATTCCCATAAATGATCTCCCAAAATGTTTGGAAGATTCTTCATCCTTAAACATCACCTTTAAATTAGCAAATTACATGTAAATTTGTTTTTTTTAGTAACATCCATCGCCAGCGATAAATAAACAAGTAATGACATACGTAAATATTAAAAATGATTAGTATTAATCATATACGTTAAGAAACATGATCCAAAACTAATTACAAAATCATGAAATGCAGAGCATATGCAGGGGAATCAACTTTAACATTATTAAACTATATAAGATGTCCATGCAGGTGAATTTTAAGCTGTTGAAATATTCTATTCCTGTTCCTGTGCAATTCTACTACTTATCATTTGCGTCAATCATTTAACATTCCAGTTTTTCTTTCTTGCTTAGACCCAGTTTTTACATAAATATTGTGGGGATTTTTTCGCAATTAATTTACATGAACATTGGAGTTTCTTACAGTATTGTGAGCTAATAGCTTAAATCACACATACTATGTTTGGCTTAAAAGTGTTAAACGCTTAGAGTTAATGCCATTCTTTAGGCTTAATATATGTTGTATACACATAAAAATTGGCTATGAGCAATTAAATAAATATTTTATATTTATTTAATAATTATTCTTCTATTAAATAGTTAATTTGAAAAGATTAATTATTTAATTCATTTCGTGTCTTTCTATTAATTAATTTAATTGAAATATTTTATTAATTAATTCATCTATCCTATTCCTCTAATTAATTAAATATCTAATGTTTAATTATTCTTTTGATCAATTAATTAAATATCTAATATTTAATTATCTCCTCCAATCATTCGAATATCTAATATCTAATGATTATTCTTCTATCCTATAGTCTCAAAATATTAAATGATTTCCTAAATTATTTAATTTCATTTCCAACTCACCTTCCATCTCCACTTCATCTTCCCTTTTCCAACTCATCCATCATGTGGCTAAATTAATTCAATAAAATTAAAATAAATAAAACATGTATAAGCCACTTATCTTCAACCTCCAAATTTAATGAAATATTGTGTATGTACACATATTTCCTAACCTTCTTCTATATTCTCTCCAACATCCCTACATCTTAGGAAGGACTTGAGTCCACTTGTCCTCTCATGCCTAAATCTTCTCCAACCATCTCTAGATTCCCTCAGTCAGCAACCCAGTCAAGGTGAGATGAGTGGCACTTGTCTTCTCCTTCCCCCTTTCTCTCAACCTTCACCTTTGCTCACAACCATCCAAATCTGTAGATCTGATTATGATCGTTGATTTGGGCCACATCACTTATCCTCTCAAAGTCTATAAAATCAGGAGTTTGAGTTGAGAGAGAGTTAGTCTTCAAGTTAGTCTTCAAATGGGTTTTCAAAGCTAATTATTTATGAAAAATTATGCATATGTGAGTTTTAATCTTGAAGCAAATAGCATAATCTTTTAGCATAGTCATTTAGCATTGCATATCATAGTATCGGTTAACTATTAGTTATCAGTCCATTCTTCATATGCCATCTTGGAAGCTATTAGTGCTTTTCTGAGAGCACACCATCTACAACCAAGAAAAGTGGAGTTAGGACACAATGAGACTTAAATCATGAAGGTAATAATATTGTTTTAATTTTATATGTATTTCATGTAGTTTCATTGGTTGAGTTTGGATTTCCTGTAGCATTTTCTTTGTATTTTGTGAAACTAACATGTTGCAAGTAGTATTCTAATGATGAAATTCAAGTCAACACATATGTATATAGATTACTCTTTATTTTTATTTGTGTGGAGTGCTAGGCTGATATAACATGCATTCTTCTCAAAACTGTCAATTGATTGATCAGGTTCAATATTTTATTGATTTTTTAAAAATTTATCTGGTTTCTTAAGAACTTTGAATGAATGAATAAATGTTTTTAATCATGTTCATAAGGTCAAGCAACCTATGAGATATGCAGGTACCTAAATCTCCTTTTCTTATATCTTGACCAAAAAATCTATGACTGGTATTATTTTCTCTTCTTCCAATAGATTATTGAAGTTGTTCACCTTTAGTGTTTCAATATAATTAATATGGATATCCTTGTAAGTCTCATGATTGAATGTCATTCTCTCTCCACCACTTCTTTAGTGCACTAACAGTGCTCTTTAAGTATCATCCATCTTCCAATTTCACATCTAAGTCAGTGCAAACTAGTTCTTATCTGATCGATTAACTTTTTTGCTTTCCGTTTTGTTTCCATTCCTATGTAGATTTGAAAGTACAGATATGAACTATGATAACCTTATTTTGAAGTAAAAAAATTCTATAAATAAATGAATGCTTATATATATATATATATATCAAAAAATATCTCCTAATAATGTTCATAATAAAATGTTGTACTTTATTTTCTATCAAAATGTTCGTTTATTTTCTAATCTACATTACTTTTGTTAACTTGCCTTAATGGATGGTAGTTTCCATTGCTTTTACTATATATCTAAACTTGGTGCAACTAAAAAATGCCTTAAAAAGAGGTAGATTATTCTATTATTTCTCCAATTAAATCTTAGAAATTCAGCAATAAAATTTACAATTATTGTGAAAGCATCATAAATCTTAAATCATAATTTTTGTATTTATTTACTATTATTTAATTAATTATGAGCTCTAGAACATCTTTGGATAGATGTAAATGTTTGAAAAAGTCTTTTTTTAATTTTTTTTTTTTCCTAATATTTGTATTTAATTATTTAGTTATATTTTATGGTCAGATGTAATTTAATTTGGTAATTTGTAACAATCACTTAATTGTCATGAAAGTTGCTAAATGTAGCTATGACAACTTGTAAAATAGATGAAGAATTATAGGATAGAAAGACCTTGAAAAAGATAGTTAAATAGGGACTTGGATAAGATAAGGAATATCTTTAGTTCACATGTGTATCTTATCAAAAAGAAAAATAAGATCACAAGGCCATTGTTTTAATTGAAAAATAAGATATTTTGGAGCTAATTTTAGCCAATAATTTCTGGTTTAGGGCTTCGGCCCTAGCTCACCCAGTCGTGGATCGCAACTTAAGGCGTGGGTATGCTCCCCATGGTCTTGAGTTCGAGTCCCCGGCTGTGTTAACTCTGTGTGTGTTGCTACCTTGTGAGTGGGTTGTACACACTGGGGGATTAGTCTTGCTTCGGCAAGGACACCTCCAGATTCCACGATAGTGAATATAAAATAATTTCTGGAATTGTGTATCTTTAACCTTATTTATTAATTATTTAAAAATAAAAATAGTGTTGTTCTAATTTTTAAATTATTTAATAAATACAATAAAATATGATAGTTTTAGCCATAATTTTCTCTCTAACTTTGGTTCTTGTCTATATATTGTTTCATTGTTTGGATATTTTTAATTTTTTTATGATTGTATGATTTTACAAAATGTTATGTTGCAAAAATTATCTAGAATTGTACTATTATTCTTCTATGATTTCATTGTAACCCAATTTTGTACTATGATTATATTGGTTCAATTTTTGGAGGCTAATTTTTTCCAAAAGATTTTCTTATGGCAAATATTGTGTCACTGTAGTGAATGATTTTACATTTATTTATTTTTTCATGCCCCCTTCTAAAAATAAATAAAAGAATATCATTCCAAGACCTATAGACTATTCATTCTAAGGGAGAAAATAAGAGAAGTGGTTATAATAATATTTTAAGTGGTCTCAATCACATGTTTTCAAAAGAGATAACTTAAATATTATTTTAGGGCTTGAGTAATATAGCAAAAATATTTTTCTACATTTTATTAGGGATTTTATTCAAAAAATATCATTTTGTAATTTAAAAAGTATTTTTAAATACTTGTAGGAAAAATTAATACTAATAAAGGGGCTAAAAGGGGCACCTACATAAGGAGAGGTCAAGACTCATTTCAATTATCATATTAATTTGAAGTTATTATGTTCATTTGGATTTATTGGTTACAATTGTTTCAAATCATATTTTTTTGCTAAATTTTTAGGTTTACATATTGTTGTTGCATTGTCACTAGGATGCCACTATAATGTGAAAGGGTTAAATTTGCTAATTTTCATGTATATTTCTATATTATAATTTAGTGTGAAGTCTTTTAAATAGTCTAGTGTGAGTGTTTCAAAAAAATTCAAGAAATTTAAGTGTGGTAGAATTTTTTATAATTCCAACTAGTTGTAAAGCCACCTCTTTTACACATATACATTATATTTTAAATGAATACATATGATTCTACTAATATTTTATATTTATATGTTCATTTATATATTTATCATTCATATTATTTAACTCAAATAATTTTTTAAAGTTGAATATTAATAAGATATTATATTTTTAATGTATTAATTTAGACCTTAATTGTACTCCATTATTATTGTCAAACTCCTTTTTGTAGTGGATAGTATTAATTATATTGATTGACATAGGGTTTGATTGTTATATGCATTTCAGTAATAACAAAAAGTTTGTAGACATACTTCTATATTAGCAAACCTCGTTATAATTTGATTTAATATTAGTTGCATATTGTATTCACGAGAAAGGAATGTTAATTTGATTTAATGGTGGACCTTTAGTCACATTATTTCAATGTCGTAATTGGATGTGAATTATGTGATTTTTTCTTTGCTTAAGATATATATTTGTAGCATCATAATGACTAGTTCAAATTTGGGTTAATATTTAAGTATGTAAAATTATTTTAATATTATTGGTTTGTTTGAATAATTGTTATTATTTATATCATATATATTTCTATGTTAGCCTAAATAAATCAATTTGGTGTTGATATTATATTTATTATTTTTAATTAATATTAATAATAATATTATTATTTTGTCCAAGGGGTTGAGCTTAACTTTTTAAAACACTGGGTTCTCACTGTGGAGACCCAAGTTCAATTCCTAATAGGGACCTTTGAAGTGGAATTCTAAGTTGTGACTTTTGGCTTTGCGTAGGATGGGGAAGGTCTTGGGGTCAATCTAATCAAACACAATAATAATAATAATAATTCAAAGATATGTAATGGGGATGGGCCCCCCTACTGTGTCCCCACTGGTTCATAGCTCCAGTCAAAAGCTATTCAGGCTTCGGCCAATTACTGATCAAAAAATAATAATAATATTATTATTTTGATGTTCATTGTTAGTCATTTCTAATTGTACTCTTATTATAATTTGATAATCAATCTTAAAATATATATTTTTGTTAATTACTATGCAATGTTCAAATGGTCTATTATATCATCCATCCTTTGTAATGAGAATATGTATCTTATACTCATCTTGTTGATTAATTTAGAAATAATACACATCATCCACTCACTATCATTCTTTGGTACTAATACTGCAATTATGACACATAAGCTTTCTTTGAATAACCATTTTCTCAGCCATACATATACTTGAGTCATCCTACCTGGTTCTTATTTAGTCAAATTTCTCCTAAAATTGCATCCAATAGTGAATAATTCTCTTTATAGAATATAATACACCTAACATATTATTTGATACAATATCCTTATACTTTGTTAGCAACTTTGTTTCTTCCTCTTAATTTTTCCCCATTACTTCTGGTACTAATTGTACTTGTGGTGCCTCACACTTTAGGAATAAATAAAAAACATGCATTATCATGTCTCAAACCATATAATAATGTTCTCCCATCTACCAAATAATTTGTAGCATTACTGCAAATCTGATCTATCTTTCAACAGAATCAATTTAAGTCTTATGGAATCCTTTGTTTTAGTATAAGTGTTTTCTCTCAATCATGTATCACACTTCTATCAAATTTATATTTCTCCCTAACAATATATGACATATATCCATTGACATTATATCATGCAAGACTTCATCATGATACATTCCTTTCTTACATTTCATTAAACATTGTTCATTGGCTATCACCTTGTGTTCCTTTTCTAACTAATAAATATTATGTGTATTTGAATGTTTTAACCTTTTCAACTCTATTTTTTCAACTATTTATTTATATATTAATTTATCTATATTGTCACTATCAATAGCAACTTTGCAACACTTACCTCCTACTTCACATCTAGTCCTAAACAAGTTCTTCCTTATTATTGATTATTCCTTACCATTACACTTCAATAAGGCTCTCCTCATGATAAGTGATTCTCTATTTTTGGTTCATCCTTGAAATTCGGTGATGTCTTAGACTCTTCGTCAACATATATGTATTTATTGAAATACCTTTTTTTACCTCTTAATTTTTACGTGACATTGATAAAACAAGTAAAATCTGCTAATTGAATATGGCAACATAAAAATTGATTTGGTGAATACCAAAATCACTCCTAGGTCCAATATATCAAGTTATATATTCCATTATTTCTATAAAATTCAAAATTTTTTACCACAATTCTTCCATTGTAATTGAATATCATCCTCCAAACCTAGTAACATTCATAGAATAATATATGCCTTTGCGATGATCGAAATATTTTTAAAAGTGAACATAACATTGAGGTCTTGGTAATGGTATAACATATGTGTTGGTGTAAATAGTTATTCATCTTGGATATTATTACACCTTACTTAAGTTTACTTAGGAAATGCATTTCATATTAGTTTGGGTATGAGACACTTGGGTGTTTGTGCCACATTGGGATAGTGTGTGTAGGAGAATTTCCACCTTTTATGGTGTTGATCTTGTTGTTACACTCCACATTCAGTGGGTGATCCACCTCATGTGGACTATTATATTGTTTCTCCTACCTAACCACACCTATTTCCTACCTACCTTTGTTTCTTATTGAGTCGCATGTCATGTTTGTGTGCTCACATATCCATATAGCCTTGCCTATATAAGTAGGATCATGTTCATTGTATGTAATTGAACGATTGATGATCCAGTTGATCAGTATTTTTATCTTGATAGAATACAATTTATTTATATCATATATTTTGTTCTCTCTTATTTGATCTTTCCATTTCCTCTATATCTTGGCAAAATCTCACATGGTATAAGAGCCATTAGAGTGCCATTGGTTTGCCAATTGAGAGAAATTTGGAGTTTGCATTTTGGAGCTTTCTATTGTAGGTTATTATTAAAGCTTGATAGGTCAAATCTAAAGTTACCATTGGATTGAGGAGGTCCAAGAAAGTTAGTTTTGCCTTTTGCTTCATCCAAATTGGACTTCGGAGGCCAAATCTAGAGGCATTTGAAGTTTGAAGCTGGGGTGGAAATTTTCTAGAAATTATAATTTTGCAAACAATTTTCAAATAGTGATATCTCACTCATCTGGACTCTTTTTTTCTAACAATTATTTTTTATTTGGGGAAGAATTTCATGATCTATAAAGTGGTGTAGGATTTTTCTTTTTTTTGGATACAGGTTTTTTGAAAATCATGAATTCCCGATTTTTACAACTTTGGAGGCTTCATTTGGGCTCATATGGACTCCTTTTCAGGTGCCATTTTTTTTAGACTGCATAATTTTTTGTCTACTTTCATAATCTTCCATTTGTTTGTAGTGATTTTGAGTAGAAATTGTACATTCAGTATTTGGTCTTTTTTGGCCTATTTGGTACTTGTATTTTTCTTGGATCTTAGTTTAGATCACTAGCAGTATTTGTTGAAGTATCTTAGATCTCATTTTGAGAAGTTTTAAATTGAAATCAGAAGTCCACTTTGTCTTGTTTTGGAAGTGGCCCATTGTATACGCACTAAGTATAAAGTGCCAAATCACCATTTTTTGGGGGGGGGGGGTTCTTGATTGAGTACTTTGGGGGGGTGTCTTGTGTGATTGTGCCTCTCTCTATCTTGTGTTTTTTCATTTTGGTGCTATGGGTTCTCCTAAATTTCCACTTTTGACTCCTCATAATTACGCATCATGGAAGATTAAGGCATGGAGTAAACTAATAGAAAAATGACTCATTCATTATGTAAATGAAACTATAAGAACACCACCTGATCCTAAGGCTTATCCTAATGCTCAAATTGAATGGCTTACTAAGAATGCTATGGCACTTGGAACTCTTAGAAAGTATGTATCAAATGACCTCATTTTTCACATTGATAAGTGTACAAAAATTAAAGAGGCTTGGGATATTTTTAGGAAATTGTATGATCAAGTTGATGAGATTAAGGGCTACAAGCTTGATAGTGAACTCACAACTTTGGATCCCAAGGATTTTGATACAATCCAAGATTATGTCACAAAATCAACTGAGTTAAAAGCAAAGCTAAAGGATTGTGGAATTGACAAAAAGGATGCTTAATTGGTTTATAACTTGTTGGAAAAGCTTCCTTTAGAGTATGCAGCCTTTGTATCTAGCTTTCACACCCATAGGTTAGCTCAAGGTTCCTCATACACTTCTCCCTCATTTGATTCATTCACTGAGATGTTGATACTTGAGAAATCTAAGTTGACCATGATGGGGATTCTCAAATCTTCAAAGTCACAAGATTTGGTGGCTAACAAAGGGAATCAAAGTAATCAAGGAAAAGGAAAGAATCAAAAGCAACCTAAGTCTAAACCATAACAAGATGGAGCACAATATTCCTCTCCACAACAAGGTGATTCACCATTCTCACCTAAGAGGAAATCATATAAGGACAATCTTTTTTGTGGATATTGCAAGAAGTCGGGACATGATGAACATCATTGTTATAAGAAGGATATTGATGAGTTGAAGAATCTTCTTGAGAAGAATAGAATCAACCTACCTTCTAGAATGTCTACACCGGCTTCTTTTTCTAAGGATAAAGGAAAGGGACAAGCTCTTTGTGCTACTACAAGTCCTGATTCAAAGAGATGACTTCTAGATTTAGGGGCTTCTCATCATATGACATCTTTGTAGTCTATGTTTTCTACATTTGAGCCTTGCCACATGCTGCAGATTTTGATGGGAAATCATACATACATGGATTTGATTGGGAAAAGATATATTGTCATTGGGGATAACTCATTCAATGATGTGTTGTGTGTACCCCACTTGACAAACAATCTTCTTTCCATCTATCAAATCACACATGGGGCAACTAGGAAAACTGTGGAGTTCACACCTGATTCAGTTATCATTAGAGACTTGGAGAGTGGAGCAATCATTGTGACTAGTGTGGTTGATCATGCATCTCGGTTGTACTCTTTTTCACATTTTGGTCCTATTGATGAGGTTGATTCTTCCTATGTTGATGATTTGGATTTTGAGAACTTTGGGCACTTGAACTTGGGGATTCTTACATGTGACCCCATTCTTGAGCCTTGCATTTCATCGCCTCCTATTGATATCACATCACCTATTGCACCTGATGATGCAGCTAGTGTGATAGTTTTGCCCTCTTGTGATTCAGCACAACAAGATATTCCATGTCTTCCAGCTTCAGTTGATTGGGATGCCTACTTGACAAACATTGTAGGTTTGTTTGTGGAGTCCTACATTGAAAATTTGGGAGACATCATTGATGACATTCATCTTCTCTTTGATGAAGATGATCCTTCTTCGATTGTTGTGAGGGATCACTCTGACCCTCTTGTGCATTCTCCACATGATCAATCTTTAGAGGTTGACATGATTGTGGATACTTTTGTCCAGTAGTTGGAGCAGGTCTCTTTATTTTTTGAGGAGACATGTGAGTTTGGATATTGTTCTACATTCATCTCCACTAGATCTTGGAGTGCCTTTTTCAGCAGTGTGGCACAGTTTACCACCTTTGGAGGGGGTAACTTTCAGCAACGACATGGGGACACTTGAGCAGTTTTCAAAGATTTCTTTCATCATTAGTATTTTTCCTACATCTTCCCTTTATGATTGGGGAGACTTCATGGATACACCTTTGGTTTTGTTTCTTCCTAAGGGGAGGAACATGGTTTGACGTTCGTGGAATAGTTCTTCATTCATCATCAAGCTTCTATCATTGGTGCAGATTCCACATTGAGGGGGGCTTCCTAGTCTCTCTTCTTCTTCTCTCATATGGGGGGAATTTTTCCTCACATGGGGTTTTCTTCCTCACACACTTCTATGGGAGTTCTTTGTATCTAGTTTTCATCTCTCTTTTGGGGGAGGGTTTTTCTCTCTTTCCCCACTTTGTGAGAGATTTCATTGCATTGGTTTGCATGCATTTTTATTTGTACATGGGTACCTAACATGGCCTAGTCGTTAGGACCCATCTTGCATTGCTTAGTTACATTATAGACTTTAGTGCATTCCCCTAAGTTGCACTTAAGGGGGGGGTGTTGGTGTAAATAATTATTCATCTTGGATATTATTACACCTTACTTAAGTTTACTTAGGAAATGCATTTCATAGTAGTTTGGGTATGAGAAACTTGGGTGTGTGCCACATTGGGATAGTGTGTTTAGGAGAATTTCCACCTTTTATGGTGTTGATCTTGTTGTTACACTCCACATTCAGTGGATGATCCACCTCATATGGACTATTATATTGTTTCTCCTACCTACCCACACCTATTTCCTACCTACCATTGTTTCTTATTGAGCCACATGTCATGTTTGTGTGCTCACATATCCTTATAGCCTTGCCTATATAAGCAGGCTCATGTTCATTGTATGTAATTGAACGATTGATGATCCAATTGATCAGTATTTTTATCTTGATATAATACAATTTATTTCTATCATCTATTTTGTTCTCTCTTATTTGTGCTTTCCATTGCCTCTAGATCTTGGCAAAATCTCACAATATGTCCTAAACCACCAAGTGAATATGGGGGAATATGGTCCTAATAGGGTAATAGTTGGTAAAAGGATAAAAAATAAAAGGAAAGGAAATCTAGGTTTTAACAATGTTGGAAAATTAACTAAATAGTTAGTGTTTTGATTAGGTTAAATTGGGAGAGGCACGAACCATTACATAACCGCTAAAGTGTAGAAACCAAGGATCTCATGGGGAGTGAGAACCCCAAACTAGAGAACCAATTGACAAAAAGAAACAAAACCTCTTCATCTTTCATCTCTTTGGAATTCTTTCATCCTGATGATGAATCACGGAGTGTGATTCGAAATGTTGATTGGAAAAAATACACATAATCGAATGCAGAAAATTTCAAAAGAAAGCACCCCCATTAAATAGTTAATGTTACAATCTATATCTTTAACTAATATAGTGGTAAGTGATTAGTCATAAGTAGAGAATGGCTTGATGAGTACTAAGAAATAAAAGGATTATCAATGAAGATGTGCTCATTAAACATTAAGGGTTCAAATTCCCTCTCTAAGAAAAGGGTTCTTTAGATATTCTTAAGAGATATGCCGTCTAAAATTTTGCTTGTTACAAGAAACTAAAATCAACTCAAAACATCAAGAATTCCTAAATATGCCTCTCTTACAAGGAATATTGGGGATCTTACATAGAGAATCCTAAGGTAATATGGGTTACCTTCCTTGATTTGGAAGAGGTGGGAAATTAATATTCAAAAAATTATCTGTAGAGGCAAGTGGATGGTGGCACTAATTAAGGTTCTCAACTCTAACCTTTATTTTTTATGAGTTATTTATCTCATTGTGTTAGCTTCTCATGCTAGAAGTCTTTACTCTTTCTTTTTTTGGTAGTGCGCTCCTTGTGGCCTTTCTTGGTTTCTTTTCTTGACTCTTTCCTTTTTTGGTAGTGCACTCCTTGTGGCCTTTATTGGTTTCTTTTTCCCCTTTTTGTATCTTCTTTCTTTAGTGGACCTTATTGTCTCTTCTCTACGTAGTTATCTCTTGTTGTAGCTATCTTTGACATATTTTTCTAGATTCCTCTCTCAAGTTATGCATCTCCCTTTTTATTGTGCTTCCTTATTGACCACACCTTTTTTTTCCACCTCATGACCTTTTGCATTATCTCTTTTCTTCTTATACTCTTTGGTGGATGGTAGATATATATTTGAGTTGAGGATTTAGACAGCCAATAGAATCCCTAGAATCCATTAATATTAATAATCTCAATCTTGAAGACATTCGCCCAACTTTGGTTTAAGACACCTCCGAACTCAATCTTATATCTAAATTATTTTTCCATAAAAACTCAGCTTACATTTAAACTAATTGAGATATTGTTCTGTGTCATTTTATTTAAATTAGATGTATTTCATTATCATTTTTCTCCATCATCAATCAAATTCGCACTCAACAATCTTATCATCTAAAATAAAATTATGATTCTGTATGCTGCTTAATATGGAGGCAGGTAATTCAGAAGACAGTAAGTCATATCACATTCATATAAAACATATTACACTACCCTATCTGGGGAGTTAACAATGGCGGAAAGACTATCAAATTCCAATAAGCAATTCAGCAGCCATACATGGTGGTGCTCCACACATTCTGGTATTGTTATACAAGTGTAACTATCAATGCACAGATCTTATCCTGTCGGTGCTCTTGATTTTGACAATCAATTGACTCTATTTCTATTTCTTTATTTACTAACCCTAAAAAAAATTGATACAGCAAACAAAAGAATAGCCCGTGCATAGTACCAGTTAAATTGAAGTTATGGAATTATACTGGCTTGCTCAGCCCTACGAAGAACGCCCTCTAAACTCACATCAAAAGCATCCTTCACAACACCGTAAGAAGCTCCACTGTTCATGTAAATCAACTGCGGAATAATCCCCACAATATTCTCTCTCATTTCCCTCCTCCTCTCCACCGAATACTCACCCAGCACATCCTCAATCCGCATCCCCCCATGAACAACCCTTTCTTGAGGTATAAACACAGAATACGAATTCGCATCCCTAGGAAGATGCCACGTATACTGCTGGTAAGCAGAATCATTCCTGAAAAAAACCGGAATACACCCGGCAATCAATCCATCGAATGTGGACCGTCGGGTGGGCGAGTCACCCGGAGGCTGCAAACAAAACTCCGCCTTCAACAACTTCTCCATCACCGCCCTCGGCCTGTGACTGCACTTGATCTCCCCACAGTTCAAAAAATCACACCTCGACGAATTCCTACAATGCCATATGATCGCCTGCCTCAACCCCACATCTTTCCGCTCCCCACCGACAAAAGCAAACAAAAAATTCCTCTCCGCCGACCCGACCCGGCCCGTCCATCTCCCCACCTCCTGAACTGAGCCCGGATGAAACGACGTCAGGTACGGGACGGCCTGTTCTCGGGTGACCCACGTTCTCCCCTCAACGCAAAGAACCGTTACATTCTCCAATGCATCGAGCTCCAACAGACCCGTGCCCCACCCACGCCTGGCCTCACACAGATCCCACGCAGTCCGACCCGTTACAATAAAATGGTCCGCTCCCCCCTTTCTCCTCCACCTCCACCCGCCCTTATCCTCCAGCCAATCCACGAGCTCCACTCCATGCTCGCTCCTCCGTCCCTTCTCAGGCCCATAGAGAAACCGCAACGCATCCAGGCCGCTATAATATGGCACATAAAACGCATCTGCCGACTCCATGGAATCCACCAGGCATGGGTATTCCATCATCCGCCTGTGAAAAACCAGCTCCACCATATACAAATCCGAAGCGTACCACCCACTGTGATTAGCTATTGCGCTGCCAAAGCCGTCGTTTTGAGCATGTGGGCAAAAGTTCAGCCACGGAACGATCTGCCCACTGCAATTTTTCAGCAGCAAAGTGTTGAATTTATCCGGCAAATCGTACATGTAAATCCGCCTCCCCTGGCAAGTATTACCAGACGCTGAAATTACAGTGTCTATGTTGAATTCCCTGTTGAATCTCATATGGATTGCAAAAACCATAAGAATGAAAATTGTCCCCCAACATGCATGACAGTATCTCCATGCGTGGATCTTTTGTTCTATCAGATACATCCTGCATGCTTTCTTTCTATATAGTATGTCTCTACAATTGTTAGTCTTCATATTTTGGGGGGGCTGGATTACACGAGCTGTGAATAGAAGTGATGGGTACAAAAGTCATATAGCTAAGCTAAACACAGATCATTTTTGAAAAGGAAACAAGGATGAGGATTGCCTCTACCGCCTCCTCTCATGGAAAAGTATATGAGATAATACGTTTTACAGGAAATTCAAATTATTCTAAAACCAATTGGAGCGCGAATGAGATCAAAATATGGGTCAAGAAGAATTGTATTCACAGATTAGAATATAATAATGTTATGAAACTTCGGCCAATGCACTGGAAATTTTCTTAATAAGGTCTGTATTTCTGTTTTACTTCTCTTAATTATTCACCAACATCTGTTCCTCCATTTTAGTACTTACCGTTTTTAGTGCTTGCCGTTATGCAAAGGGCGCTTAAATAGGGCTAACGAATTTAACAGCAGTCCAGTCCACTCATGTTGACAGTAGTGTACGAGGTAAAAATCAGAAAGAGATCAAAAAGAGATCAGAAAGCTCGGCTGGAGTCTTTTAAGTTTTTTTTTTGTTTCCTTTTTCATCACCCCCTTCTCATTTTATTGCTGTTTTGAACTTTTGAAAATTCTAGGGACTTTGTGCCAGGAATTTGTGCCAGGAATTTACAATAGGAATTTTAACTAGCAATTGCACTTGGGTGTGCAATAGGTAACTCGAATAGGATGACATATATTTGTGCAATACATGAGGTCAATTGGTAGGTCAAACATAACTGAAACAAAAACTATAAATCAAGAAGATAATCATGATCCATTACCAATAGACTCATGTTATGCTTGTAATAGGGAGAGAGAGAGAGAGAGAGAGAGGAGAGAGGGAGGGATAGAAAGACGGAGATATAGAGGGGGTGTTGGCGGGGTAGATAGAGATAGAGATGGAGATGGGGAAGGGGAAGGAGGAGGGGGATATATATAAAAATAAATATGGAGAGATAGAGATATACTAAAATAGATATAGATATAGATGTTTAGGAAGAGGGAGAGGGAGAAAAAGGGAGACATGTATGAAGATAGTGTAGTACCCCCGCCCTAATCAATTTCTAATCTCGGTTTGACTTGGGTTAGTTTATCATATTATAGTGTTATAGTCAGATGTTTTGATTTTAGTGCATACCTGTTAATGTGGTTTTCGCATCAATTTGTATGCAAATTGATTAATTTTCTTATTTCGTGTTATTTATCTCGAGCTAATGCTTTCATTAAGTTTATATATGTATGCATGTATGATTCTTGGTTGCCTAGATTCACAGGTTTGAGTGTACCTCTTTGGTCCTTAGAAATTGGATTAGGTGGTTGTAATATCCTCGTTTGACCATAGTCGTGCTCAAGTGAGCATCGTCAGTCGTCGTCGGAATTCCCTTTGGGTTAGGTTTGCGGGTTGTCTGTTTGTTTGACTTTCTTGGGTTGCATGTTTTGTGTGTGGTTAATCGAGTAATTAATCCTTAATCTTTAATTTGATTTAATGTGTGTTTAAGCATTAGTATTTTGAGGACTAAATTAAATAGGCTCCCTTTTTATGTGATTAATCGTTAATTGAATTGCTCAATTCAAGTTGGTAGCAAGTTCAATTAAATAGTTAATTACGCCGAGAGGCATAACCTACAGTGGTAGCACGGGGTGGAGTGGGATGGCATGACAGTAGTGCAAATAGTGCGAATAAATTTACCCAGAATATAGTGCAAGGTGGTGCAAATAAATACTCTAAAAAAAAGTAAGTCATTTTCACTTTATTTTGCCTATAATGTAAAATGGGTATTATATATACAATGGATAATGATATCTTTTATTATCTTTTTAGTAAAAGTAAATATTTTTTAATTCTATATTATTTATAGTAGTTTATATATTAAGTTGATATTAAATTAATTTATATAATTAAATAATATGATAAAGTTAATATTTCTCATATATTTTGTATATAATTAAGTTGATATGAACCTAAATTATATAATTAAGTTAATATTTTTTTTAGTTTTTAAATATATTTTATTTATATTATATTTTTTATTTTTATATTTAATTATATTATTTTTATTTATTTTTTATTTTAATTAAATTGATATTAACTTGATATGAACATATTTAAAATAGGTAGTATAAATTATTAATAAAATATGTTATATCATCAATGATAGGTCTTACAAAATTTTACACAACATCCATGCCTTCGAAATACACAACAACTAAACCAGATTGACTTAGCATGTGACTATGAAGAGTTGCTCAATTGTGTTGAATGCCATACAATGTGTAAAGAGGGTGCTTGCCTTCGTAAAAAATGAGGAAGAATGGTTTGTAGGTAAGATATTTATATATTCAAAAAATTTGTACTAATAAATAATTAAAATATTTATGTAAACTAACAATTCACTCTTTGTTTGTAGGTACAATGCACCATGGCCATTACACCTAGATGGATCAAAATTATTTGAAGACCCATCCACAGGAGATAAAGTGTATGAACCTGCAAGAAATGATAGAGTAAACACGCATAATCGTAACACACTTCAGTTATGGAGAGCAAATGTAGATTGACAACCAGTTCTTTCAAGACATGCTGTAATGAATTATATTGCAAAGTATGCAGCAAAAGCATAAAAGAGTTCAGAAAGTTATCATCAAATGTTAATGCGACTTGCAAATATAGAAAATCCTGATGAAGCAGCATCAAGGGCATATAGGAGACTTCTAACAGAAACACTCATTGAGAGGGACATTAGAGCACAAGAAACATGTCATATGTTACTAGAGTTACCATTGGTAGAAAGTAGTAGAGTTTTTGTTACTTTAAATGTTTCAAGAGAAGTGTTCAAGCCAGTAATAACAAATGAGGAAAATGATGATGAACGTCACCTAAAACATTTCATTGAAGGATACATGGATAGACCATATGCAATGGAAAGTGTCACACTTATAGATGCAGCTAGATCTTGGACTTATAATTCCAAGAGAAAAAGAGATAACAAATGGGAAGCAAGGACTATAGCAGCTATTGTGAGAGTGTTTCCAAGATTTACCACCGTACCTACATGTCAATCAAAAAAATGGGTTGATTTTTGTTGGTCAGAGCTATTGTTGTACAAGCCATTTCGTAATATCCAAAGAGATATTGGACTTGATGATAACATAGTTATATCAAATTGGGAGTCACTCAATTATAATCCATGGCATTTGGAACAGAGGATTATAACAAATGAAACTGAAGATCATAATGATTCTGAAGATGATGATGATTTACCAAATAATCAAAATACAATCGAACATGAGTGGGAGATCATATCAAGACTACATCGTGGACAAATTATGGATGTAACAGAAATAGATATGTTGGGAAGAAGAGATATTGATAAACAAAATCCATGGAGTGCAAAATATCAAGGAGATGATTACACAAATAAAGCAATAAATTTTATCAATACTATGAAAGAGAATGGCTTATTAATACTTGATGATATGATGTCAAGTATATCATATGGACCCTTAGGTGCTAAGAAAAAAAAAACACTTGATATTATTATGACACATTATAATCAAGATGACAATGCCATGCTACTATACATGATAATTCAAGGAACAGCTAGAACAGGTAAACCATATCAGATTCATGCAATTCGTCAAACTCTTAATGATGCATCAGGATCACAACGTTCTCCCTTATTATTACTAGCACCGACTGGAGTTGCAGCATTTAACATTGGTGCATCAACAATTCATTCAACTCTACGAATACCTATTGCAGATTTTGTTGAATTAGAAGGCACAAGACTCACAAGTCTCCAAGAAGAAATTCAACATATTAAATATATATTGATTGACGAAATGAGTTTTATTGGACAAAATTTGTTACAAAATATTGATTCAAGACTACGTCAAGCTTTTCCTGAAAAATCAAACATGAGTTTTGGTGGAAGATCAATCATTTTGGTAGGAGATTTGGGACAACTACCTCCTGTTAGTGACAAACCACCTTATGATAGTAATGTGCGTGCAAAATTGTTATGGCAAGAGTTTAAGACAATTGTTACTTTGGATAAGGTGTTTAGACAAGATGGAGAAACTGAAGACCAACAAAGGTTTCACCAATTACTCACAAATATTAGAGATGCACATCCAACTATAGATGATTGGAAATTATTGATGACAAGAATAGATGCTTAATTACATCCAACAATTAAGGAGGAGTTTGATAATAATATTCATCTATTTGCAACAAATGACAATGTGCATAACCATAATAGAAAAAAGTTATATGCATTAAGAAGACCAATAGCCCGAAGCATTGCAAGTAAAGAAGGTAGTACTAATCCAATAGGAGGTCAAAATGATGAGTTAGATGTTGAATTATTAATTTCTAAGGATGCAAGGGTCATGTTAACATCTAATTTATGGATAGAAGCGGGTCTTGTGAATGGAGCTTTAGGATACATCCGAAATATCATATACAAACCTGGATGTGCCCCACCAGATCCACCAACATATGTTATGGTTGAATTTGACAATTATTTTGGACTTCCTTTTGAAGATGCATCTCCTAATTTGATTCCTATTTCACCAATACAAAGGGGCCATACACATCAATTGCCACTACGATTGGCTTGGGCACTAAAAATCCATAAATCACAAGGATTGACTCTTTCAAAGGCAACAATTGACATAGGACCAAGAGAAAGGGCAGGATTAACATTTGTTGCTATATCACGTGTTAAGGCCTTGGATGGAATTAGAATCTCACCACCATTTTCATATGATCGTTATGAAAAAATGAAGACAGGAAAGCAACTTGCCAAAAGGAAAGCAGAGGAAGAAAGACACAAATCTTTGGAAACATAATATTTTTATGTAATGTATACGTTGTTGAATTGAACTCTTCTATTAAAATTGGGATTAAATTTGTGTTTTTAAAGATGAAATGTTGCATTCAATAGGAATTCCTATTGTACACTCCATTGAATATGATAGGCATCATGATTTGTAAAGGATAAATATGCTTTATTTAAAACAAAAGGTGATAAATTAATACTTTACATGTCGCGTTGTAGATGCTACTAGCCTAGAAATCTTAATACATCTATCTAAAATACGTCGAGAGATATCAGTCTCGAGGCGCCTAACTATTCTCAACAACAATTTAAAATAGGCGCCTCGAGACTGATATCTCTCGGTGTATTTTAGATAGATGTATTAAGATATCTAGGCTAGTTTTAATGTTAAATTTATTATGTTTTGATGTTGGAAAAGAAAATTATTTAAATTTAATTGAAATAGAATTAATTTAATCTTGTTGGCATTTTGGAAATAGAAAGGTTAATTTCAGTTATTTGAGAAAATCATATTTTAAATTGAAAAGAAAGTTTAATTTATTGATATAGTTTAAAAGAATGATTTTTGATGAATTATTTTAAATAAAATATTTTAAATCCAATAATAAAAAATTTGGTCAAACCTCTCCCATTTAACCTAGGTTTGAAAATTATTTTTGGAGGATATGTTTTTTTGGAAAATATTTTTGGAGAATGAAAATTTGGGGATTTTGCAAAAAAAGGATTTTTGGAGCTTACAGGTTGGGGCTCTCGTTCGATCTTATGTTTTTGGGAAATGGAGGAGTTGTAGTTTGAATTTCTAAATCTTAAACCCTCCTTGCTTCCTTTTCAAACCTCCTGATGTCAATTTTGTTTGTATAAATTGATTCTCAAAAATTAAAACCAAATTTTGGGGTTTGGTTGTTCTTGAGAAAAAATTGTCTAAAACTCCAATGAATCTTCTCTTATATAAGTTTAAGAATGAAATTTAGTTTGGGGGTTTGGCAGATTTGATGTTAAATTTGTGTAAATCCACCTCATTTTGCCAGTATGGTATTGTTTTGGAGAAATTTCTCTTCTTGAATCTGGGTATTTGAAAAATGATAAAAAAACCCATGCCGCTGGAAATTAGTTTTAAGTCTTTGGGAGACTGGGTTTTTTTTTACTGGGTTTTTTTTCACAGTAAATATTTTTAAAAAATAATAATAAATAAATAAACAATAACCCACGTGGTGGGGAATAACCCCCACCATGCGGGAGGTAGCTCGCTACCAATGGTAGCAGATTGCTACCAAAAGGTAGCAGCGCTACCATGGGTAGCATGAGCTACCAAGGGGGGGGGGGCACATGGGGGTCCACGTGGGTACCCTTCCCCCCGCCCCCCTCCCCCCCCCCCCATATATATATATTAATAAAAGAAAAATATAATAATTTAATATTTTTAAATGATAATGTTTAATAAAGTTTTAATGTTAAATTTTATTTATTAAATTATTAATTAATGTATATAATTAATTAATGAGTAATTAATATATATATTAATTATTTTTTAATTTGCATTTTTGATATATTTGCAAGGAAATAATATAGCATTTGGAAATTGAAAAAGAATAAAATCAAATATTATATTATTTGTTAATTCTTGGAAATTAACCCATATGTTAGTAGGAAATTTGTGAAATTAAAATAATATGTTGATTGGGGAATTGGAAGATTGATAGATATAGTTGAAATTTCACGATAGTCTCTCTTAATGAAATATGTATATTAGATGAGAAAATGCATTTATTAATGTTTTATTTTTCTGTATTGGAATAGAGACACGATCTTATAATGACAATTTTTGGCATTGAAATTACTATGTAATGGTGATTTTGTTCAAATATTATCTTTTGGAAATTTAGATCAATTAGAAAACTTGATCGATTTGTACGTTTAATCAATATGGAAAAAGATTGCCTTTTTCGGTTATTGCATATGCAAGTTTAATTTCTATATTCGTTTTTGCTTAAGTAATGGCAAGCCTTGTTTTGTTTGATAGGACCTTATCATATGGATTGATTTGGGGTACTTGTTTCAGTCCTCGGTCTCGAGTTTGACTGTTGTTTTGTGGTGGTATCGTAATTGGTCATATCCTTTATGCGGGTGTTGAATGATAATTCGTGGTTGATCATAGTTGGTCAGGTCTCCAATTAGAGTACCGTCAGCTAGTGCACCTCATATGAAGTTGTGTTTGACCAAATGGTTTTTTCCTCCATTTTGAACTTCGTTTACTTGACCATGTGTATTCCTTGGTTTTTGAGTTCGTTTGAGTATAGTCTAGTGTCATATGGGAAAGTGGCTTTCGATTGGGAGCCGCACCCAAAGTGGTTGCTGGGTAACCCATCAAAAGTGTGTCTAATAAGTGATAATTGATAACCTAATAGTATATTAGAGTGTTGTTAAGGAATCACTAAGTAAGATAATTTTACCTCATACATGGGATGAGTGCTAACACAGACTCGACATGTTGTGAGAAGACCTGAAATGGAAAACCATCATCCTTGTCTTTACAAAAGGATGTGTGGGTCCACATGAGGCTTGGATGGGCCAGAGGCTCGGGTTAGGTTGCTAGGGTAACCCAGCGTATGGGGTCGGAACCTATGAAGACCTGCCATGGTAACCATACCAGGTTGTGTGATGACATTTGTCCCCTACGTTTGCTAGTGTGTTGTTGTATTGTCTTGATAGGAGCACTTTTGTGGAGTCGTTATGTTGCTTATGCCCTTGTGAGAACCTAATTTCATGCTAGACCTTGGGTTGTGATGACTTAGTTTCGTGGATGCTCCAGTGGACCTTTGTATTTGCTTCGATCATGATCAGTTGGATCCTTTCCTATTCAGGGTTCATTTATGTATTTATTGATCGATGTGGTCATTTGTATATTGGTTATGTTCGCCTTGATGGCAAGATTGTAAATGATGTGAACCTCATGTATTCTTAACTTATTTATTTATCAGAGGGGTCTTGCAGTTGAGCAAACCCAGAGATGTAGCCCTCTAGGGGTGAACTCTGAGATCAATTTGGTGTTATGTGATGCTTTTGTTCTTATGTTTCATGTTTAGTGTTAGCATTTATGGATGACATTTTGATAGAATGTATAAGTGGATTAGATGAGATTTATCGTAAATGCATGTATGCAGTAATGTGGATCATGAAAGATTGTAGTTTTGAACAATAGAATGCATTCAGTTATTGACAATGAAATTAAGTATGCATGGAAAGAACTCATTAGTTTATGATGAAATTAAAGCGTGTTATGAAATTAGATGTATGACTTAAATTTTAATGAAAAGTGTGAATGAAGGGTATAGATAAATTTTAATGGATGAACCTTATCTTGTGATTTATATTTTCATCTTACTGAAAGAAATTATCCTTGTTTAAGAATTATCTCATTATTAAGATAATCAACTTATTGGATTAATTAGCATGAGTTAAGTTAAATTTGGAATTAAGTAATCACGTTGGGAAACTCTTTAGGTGTTAGTTGATGTCGTCCGCTATGTAATCTGAACTTTGATATCTCATTGTATCATTGTGTTGTGTTTAACTTTTAAAAAAATTTATTGCACTCTATTCTTGTGTTTTGGCTTAATCCCTTCGGGGTTTCCTGGCGGGGCATTACATTTGGTATCAGAGCCCATGTTGCAAACAATGGGATCTTTGGTTTCGTTGTGCCCTTAGTTGGTGGGAGGTGTATCGACCTTATGTGTATGCTTGTCCTTCTCTTTGGATGTGTGTGATTGAACAGACCTTAACTTGTGTGTAACGTGTGTGTTCACACCTTGTTTTCATCTCCTTGATGTTGGTGTTTTGAGTGATTAATTGTGCTTTGTTTTCTTATTGATGTCTTGGTCTACGATTACTCATATTCTGAAAGAGAGTCATATGTACCTTCCTTATTGATTGTTGTACTCTTTAGACTAATCCATTTGGGTTGGTCAGTGCTTGTCTTGAATCTGAAAGTACGAAATGTGCTTGTTTAAGATTATGATCTAGCTTAGTGTTGTCCAATTGAAGGACTAGTTTGGTAAATGATGAATACTTATTTTGTAGCAAATTGAATGATTATCACCCTTCCTCCTCTCTCTCTCTCTATAAATTAAAATGTTTGGGATATGTGTAATTATCTCTTATTTGAGTTTTCTTTTTTTGCGAGAGAAAGGGTGTGACTTCTTGAACCCTTGTGTGAGCCTTATGACGCTTATGTGTTTTTAGATAATAAAGGGGCTATGGGTTTAATAGTTCATATTGGTTATTGGGGGAAAATTGTATGTTTACATTAAGGAATTCTCCATGTGTAATGTAGGAGTAACATAATTAAATTCTATCTTAAGTGAGGTGCATTAATATGCAAATAGTTGTTATGTGAAACTGCTTTGTTTGTAAAAGAAGTATAAAAAGGGAACATGTTATAGTAGCTTTGAGAGTGTATTAATGTGTTCCACGAAAGATTGTTTTATGTGTTTCATTAAACCAGTTTGATTGAGGATCTATTTTAATAATGCTCCATTGAAATTGCTTTTGGATATATGTAATTGTCTTATTATGTTTAGAAAGTGCGAATGAAAAGTTTGTTTGATGTGCATGCATTAATATGTATTATTTTGTTGATAGCTCCTCGCTTACCTTTTGATCGTAATTTGATTTTCAATGATAGGTTGAAGATTATGATATATTTTGTATTGAATTAAGAATAGTGAGTATTCTCAAGAGGTCTTGTATCATCGAAGATTGTCTATCTTGATTTCTTGTTCAGAAAACTAGAACATTCCGTTGCAACCATAATAATTGGAAATGTCATGTTAGGTTGTTTGGCATCCTTCTAAAATGGTAGCGAAATGATAACCATGAAATTAAAATGATAGGCCTATAGTGAGAAATTTTAGTATATAGTATGATCTAGTTGATCTTGTGTCTTTGTAGGAAACAGTTTGATTATCAAGCTCTCTTTTCCTTCTCTTTGCCTAGATTATAAGATTTTTAGAAATGCTACTAGGGATGCATTGATTTAAAAAGAATTTTTATAACGCATGTGAAATTGTATGTTGCTTTTGGGCTTCTTATGGAAAGATGAAAGTCTTAAGCTTCAGAAATAAATTTGCATAGTTAGTAATGTGAATACGAATGCTTAGTGAAATTCGAGAAAGATATAGGAATGATGTTATTTCTTATGTAATTGTGAATTGTTAATAATTTCAGTACTTGTATCTAGAGTAAACTTTATTTAGTTATTTATGTGGAAAGCATAATTAAAATATTCCTTGAGTAGATGATAGCGTATTGAAAATTACTCCCCGTAAATGTGACTAAACCAGTACTAGTGTATTTGTGTGTATTGTAAGAAACCAATGCTTATTATATGTGCCCATGGGTTGGTGAAGTAATCAACCATGGAGGATATGTTGCTTATGAGTATGGGAAACCATACTATTTATGTGATGTTGCTTACTTGTTTCCCTACTGAGTACAAAACCTCGGGTTGTGGGTAATTCAGTATGTTAAGGGGTAGTATTGGAAGTCACCATTCCTTGAAAAGTATGGATCAACGTATGAGTAATGTCGGCGTGAAGCAACTTTAGCTTCTCTATTTCAAGGAATGATATAGCTATACAATAAAACTGTATCAAAGGTGTACTCAATACTTTCCCTTTGATGAATCTATTTGTAGGTTTATATGTGACAACCTATTCCTCTCCTTTATTTGAGCATATTGATGGTGATTCTTGAGCATAGTGATGGTGTATTTTGGAGTATCCTTTGTCTTGTCTTCATGAAAGGTAGGTTTATCCACATGAGCTACCAGTTAGTATGTGTAGGTGGACATGTTGGTGGACCTTAGTTATGTATATCTCTGGCTTACAACGAGTATCTTATAGATACGTCGCTATGCAAGATGTGACCTGCACATGCTTGTTTCCGCGAGGTACACTACCATGCGAGATACATCCATTGCGTGTCTTCTCCGCTTGGGGTATTGCCATGCTGCACGATGACGTGATGCGGGGTGATGTTGAGGTGCACACTACAATGATGTGTGGATGTGTGACTTGGCCGCACCACATGATGATCTGTTGTGACAATTTTTTGATTGTTCCTTCGTTCCTCATTGGTGGCTAGATGCTAGTCACATAGTGATGTTATGTGCAATTGTGATATTCTTATTATTTCTTTGGGGACCAACAATTTATTTTATTTTGACGTAGAAGGTTTAGCCACGATCTTGTGATCTTTTGCATTCTTGATTTGGTGTTGCAATTCCAAATTATTTTCTTGCGTTACTATTGGAATTGATGATTTATTATCTTTATTCATCTGTACTTTGGTGGCTAAACTAGTTTATCCTTATTGTTTTTGTATGCTGGTCTTGTGTTGAAATGTGAAATTCCTCTCCAAGGATGTATGAGACGGTCTTGGTAGAGTGTGTACGAGGAAGTAGAGGTAAGGAACCTTGAGGATGGGGGTATGTGAGGTTGTGATGTAGCTAGGATCCACTACCTACCTATGTGTGGTGACTATCTCTTGGAGGCTAACCGCCTTACTCAACAAGGGATGTTCGTAAAGGTCTTGTATGGAAGGTAGCACCGCTATGGTGTGCCCTAGCACCATCAAGCCTTTGAGTGAGATGTTGGATATTTTTTATCATATTATTGTTCTGAGATCAGGCATAGAGATGCTGATCGTGCATGTTATCTTTGACCGGGCATTAGACATGCTCACATGTGGCCTTTTGAGTTGTGCATTCCAGTTATGTGGATGGTTATTATGTGTATCATGGAGTAAATTGTGTTAACTTGTCACTATGTTATGGGACATGGTCTTTGGAAAGGTTTTTATATGCCTGGCAAGTGTAAACAATTGAGTTATCTATGTTGCTCTTATTTCATGAAAGTAAACTTGGTTGTAGAAATTGAATTTTGAAGCTAGTTCTATGCGATAAATTTTTATGAAAAAGATGGGTTGGTAAAGGAAATTGATCATGATGGCATGTTTTCTTGTCATGTTTGGTAGATGATTATGGTAATTGTTGTTGACCTCTTTGTAATGCATTCACTTGGTGTAATTGAAGGGAGAAAATTCTTGTTTCTCTGTTATGATTGTGGATAATTCCTAGAATGTTATAAGAAATGTATGGATTTAGATGTATCTTTCCAATGGATAATGGCATTTGTAAAGGATTTAGCAGTAATGTTTCATTTATTTATGGAAAGATTCCTATGTGCAATTTAATATTTGTTGAATGAGTTTCAAGGCTAATGTGTGCGACATGTTCTCCATCTAGCCTTACAACTTCCAGGAGTAAGTCGGAACCTAGGGGGGAAGAATGTAGTACCCCTGCCCTAATCAATTTCTAATCTCAGTTTGACCTGGGTTAGTTTATCATATTATAGTGTTATAGTCAGATGTTTTGATTTTAGTGCATACCTGTTAATGTGGTTTATGCACCAGTTTGTATGCAAGTTGATTAGTTTTCCTATTTCATGTTATTTATCTCGAGCTAACACTTTCTTTAAGTTTATATATGTATGCATGTATGACTCTTGGTTGCAGGAGATTTCAGGTGCAGTACCGCATGGGTGCGAGGTTCATCTCTGCCTAGATTCGCAGGTTTGAGTGTACCTCTTTGGTCCTTAGAAATTGGATTAGGTGGTCATAATATCCTCATTTGACCATAGTCGTGCTCAAGTGAGCATCGTCAGTCATCATCGGTATTCCCTTTGGGTTGGGTTTGTGGGTCGTTTGTTCGTTTGACTTTCTTGGGTTGCATGTTTTGTGTGTGGTTAATCGAGTAATTAATCCTTAATCTTTAATTTGATTTAATGTATGTTTAAGCATTAGTATTTTGGGGACTAAATTAAATAGGCTCCCTTTTTATGTGATTAATCGTTAATTGAATTGCTCAATTCAGGTTGGTAGCAAGTTCAATTAAATAGTTAATTTTAAGGTTAAATTTACTATGTTTTGATGTTGGAAAAGAAAGATTTAAATTTAATTGAAATAGAATTAATTTAATCTTGTTGGCATTTTGGAAATAGAAAGGTTAATTTTAGTTATTTGAGAAAATCATATTTTAAATTGCAAAGCAAGTTTAATTTATTGATATAGTTTAAGAGAATGATTTTTGGTGAATTATTTTAAATAAAATATTTTAAATCCAAAATAAAAATTTTGGTCAAACTTCTCCCATTTAACCTAGGATTGAAAATTATTTTTGGAGGATACTTTTTTTTGGAAAATATTTTTGGAGAATGAAAATTTGGGGATTTTGCAAAAGAAAGGATTTTTGGAGCTTGTAGGTTGGGCTCTCCTTCGATCTTGCCAGGATTACTGAATTAGGTAGGCCTCTGGTTTATTTCTTGGGTTCTTTCTTAAAGAAAATTGTTTTTGGTGTTTTTTTGTAGAAATCAGGTTGTACAGATTAAAAATCTTATGTTTTTGGGAAATGGAGGAGTTGTAGTTTGAATTTCTGAATCTTAAACCCTCCTTGCTTCCTTTCCAAACCTCTTGATGTCAATTTTGTTTGTATAAATTGATTCTCAAAAATTAAAACCAAAATTTGGGGTTTGGCTGTTCTTGAGAAAAATTTGTCTAAAACTCCAATGAATCTTCTCTTATATAAGTTTAAGAATGAAATTTAGTTTGGGGGTTTGGTAGATTTGATGTTAAATTTGTGTAAATCCACCTCATTTTGCCAATATGGTATTGTTTTGGAGAAATTTCCCTTCCTGAATTTGGGTATTTGAAAAATGATAAAAAAAAAACCCATGCTGCTGGAAATTAGTTTTAAGTCTCTGAGAGACGAGGTTTTTTTTTACTATGTTTTTTTTCACAATAAATATTTTTTTAAAATAATAATCAATAACCCACATGGCGGGGAATAACCCCCACGTGGCGGGAGGTAGCTCGCTACCAAAGGTAGCGGCTGCTACCTATTGATAGCAGCGCTACCAATGGTAGTGGATTGCTACCAAAAGGTAGCAGCGGTACCAATGGTAGTGAACTGCTACATTTTGGTAGCAGCGCTACCATGGGTAGTGTGAGCTACCAAGGTGGGGGGGGCATGTGGGGGTCCACGTGGGTAC
This sequence comes from Cryptomeria japonica, assembly GCF_030272615.1. Lineage (NCBI taxonomy): Eukaryota > Viridiplantae > Streptophyta > Pinopsida > Cupressales > Cupressaceae > Cryptomeria > Cryptomeria japonica. The sequence goes on along the minus strand of NC_081410.1, from coordinate 30,789,529 downwards.
CCCCCCCCCCCAATATATATATATATATATATATATATATTTTAAAGTGTATATATATATATATATATATATATATATTAATCGAAAAAATATATAATAATTTAATATTATTTAAATGATAATGTTTAATAAAGTTTTAATGTTAAATTTTATTTATTAAATTATTAATTAATGAGTAATTAATATATATATTAATTATTGGTTAATTTGCATTTTTGATATATTTGCAAGGAAATAATATAGCATTTGGAAATTGAAAAAGAATAAAATCAAATATTATATTATTTGTTAATTCTTGGAAATCAACCCATATGTTAGTAGAAAATTTGTGAAATTAAAATAATATGTTGATTGGGGAATTGGAAGATTGATAGATATAGTTAAAATTTCAGGACAATCTCTGTTAATGAAATATGGATATTAGATGAGAAAATGCATTTATTAATGTTTTATTTTTATGTATTGGAATAGAGACACGATCTTATAATGGCAATTTTTGGCAATGAAATTACTATGTAATGGTGATTTTGTTCAAATATTATTTATTGGAAATTTAGATCAATTAGAAAACTTGATTGCTTTGTATGTTTAATCAATATGGAAAAAGATTGCCTTTTCCGGTTACTGCATATGCAAGTTTAATTTCTATATTCGCTTTTTCTTAAGTAATGGCAAGCCTTATTTTGTTTGATAGGACCCTGTCGTATGGATTGATTTGGGGTACTTGTTTCAGTCCTCATTGTTGAGTTTGACTGTTGTTTTGTGGTGGTGTCGTAATTGGTCATATCCTTTATGCGGGTGTCGAATGATGATTCCTGGTTGACCATAGTTGGTCAGGTCTCCAGTTAGAGTACCATTAGCTAGTGCACCTCATATGAAGTTATGTGAGACCAAATGGTTGTTTCCTCCATTTTGAACTCCGTTTACTTGACCATGTGTATTCCTTGGTTTTTGAGTTCGTTTGAGTATAGTCTAGTGTCGTATGGGAAAGTGGCATTCGATTGGGAATCGCACCCAAAGTGGTTGCTGGGTAACCCATCGAAAGTGTGTCTAATAAGTGATAACCTAATAGTATATTAGAGTGTTGTTAATGAATCACTAAGTAAGATAATTGTGCCTCACACATGGGACGAGTGCTAACACAAACTCGACATGTTGTGAGAAGGCCTGAAATTGCAAACCATCATCCTTGTCTTCACAAAAGGATGTGTGGGTCCACATGAGGCTTGGATGGGCCGGAGGCTCAAGTGATGTTGCTAGGGTAACCCAGTGTATGGGGTCGGAACCTATGAAGACCTACCATGGTAACCATACTAGGTTGTGTGATGACACTTGTCCCCTACGTTCGCTAGTGGGTTGTTGTATTGTCTTAATAGGAGCACTTTTGTGGAGTCGTTCTGTTGCTTATGCCCTTGTGAGAACATGATTTCATGCTAGACCTTGGGTTGCAATGACTTAGTTTCGGGGATGCTCTAGTGGACCTTTGTATTTGCTTCGATCATGATCATTTGGATCCTTTCCTATTTAGGGTTCATTTATGTATTTATTGACCAATGTGGTCATTTGTATATTGGTTATGTTTGCCTTGATGGAAGGATTGTAAATGATGTGAATCTCATGTATTCTTAACTTATTTATTTATCAGAGGGGTCTTGCAGTTGAGCAGACCTGGAGATGTAGCCCTCTAGGGGTGAACTTCGAGATCAATTTGGTGTTATGTGATGCTTTTGTTCTTATGTTTCATGTTTAGTGTTAGCATGTATGGATGACATTTTGATAGAATTTATAAGTGGATTAGATGAGATTTATCGTAAATGCATGTATGCAGTAATGTGGATCATGAAAGAATGTAGTTTTGAACAATAGAATGCATTCAGTTATTGATAATGAAATTAAGTATGCATGGAAAGAACTCATTAGTTTATGATGAAATTAAAGTGTGTTATGAAATTAGATGCATGACTTAAATTTTAATGAAAAGTATGAATGAAGGGTATAGATAAATCTTAATGGATGAACCTTATCTTGTGATTTATATTTTCATCTTACTAAAAGAAATTATCATTGTTTAAGAATTATCTCATTATTAAGATAATCAACTTATTGGATTAATTAGCATGAGTTAAGTTAAATTTGGAATTAGGTAATCACATTGGGAAAATCTTTAGGTGTTAGTTGATGTCTTTGGTTGTGTAATCTGAACTTTGATATCTCATTGTATCATTGTGTTGTCTTTAACTTTAAAAAAAAATTATTGCACTCTATTCTTGTGTTTTGGCTTAATCCCTTAGGGGTTTCCTGGCGGGGCATTACAGATAGAGTGAGAGAAGAAGAGAGGGACAAATAGATAAAGAGATATAAAGAGGTAGACAGGGAGATAAAACTAGAAATAGATAGGGAGAAAGAGAAAGAGATATAGAGAGATACATAGGAAGAGGGATAGACAAATAGATATATAGGTGGTGAGATAAAGTGAGATAGATATAGATATATAGAGGGAAAGGGTAAGAAAATAACATATATATATATATATATATATATATATATATATATATATATATATATATATATATATATATATATATATATATATATATATATATATATATATATATATATATATATATATATAGAGAGAGAGAGAGAGAGAGAGAGAGAGAGAGAGAGAGAGAGAGAGAGGTAGTAAAAGATATGGAGATATGGAGAGAGAGAGAGAGAGAGAGGGGGGGGGGGGGAAAGAGACAGAGATGCAAGGAGAGGTAAGAAGATAGAGATAAAGAGGGAGAATATGGAGGGAGAGAGAGTCAGAGAGTTTCTAAATCTTAATCAACACCAAAATAATCAAGATGTAGATTACATTAAAGTTAAAGTAATTCCTGTCAAATTTAATCAATTTTAATGTATATACATTTGTCAATTATTCAATTTTATTCTCAATTAATTAATTTAACTTTATATTAATTTTAAATTAAATTAATAAACTAGACATGAAAGGTATATTTTTTTAATCTAATTTAGCAATCATGTAATATCCCTTTTTAGTCATATGACTAAGTAGAAAATCAAATTCTTAATAAATAATTTTTAAGATAATTCAAATAAGCAAAAATTGAACCTCTAATTTGTTTAAAATCCAACTAGTAGTAATTAATTAAGCAAAAACTCATTACAATAATATTACTTAATGAAAACTACAATAATAATAAAATGGAAATGGATATGAGATCTCTTCGCAAAAATCTAATAATAAAATATTATGTCACTGAAAACTTCTCTTAATTATTCAACAACATTTGTTCCACCATTTACTTATCGTTTTTAGTGCTTGTTGTTATGCAAAGGGTGCTTACATAGGCAAGTGAATTTGACAGTAGTGTACAAGTTAAAAATAAAAAAGAGAATAGAAAGCTCCTTATCTTTTTTTTGTTTCGTTTTTCATCATCCCCTTCTCATTCTATTGTTGTTTTGAACTTTGAGCCAAGAATTTGCAATAAGGATAAGCACTTTAACATATAATTATAAATATAACAATCTAAAATATTAAGTGTAACAAAATTCATTTCTAATAAATATTAAAATATTTTCATTTTAGAATGTGAGGTCTTTAAGTATAGTAGGGACAAGTACAATAATTTCTTGACAACTGGATCTTGGTATAATTTATTCGGTGAGGATTTTCTTGAGAAGTTGGCGTGGCATGTCATCACCTTGAAGTTGGGGTGGCTTGTCATGACCTTGTATAGGAAGCAAATTATCCTCGTGGATGTTAAAATTATTTATTTTTAAAAATATATTCAAGAATTTTAAAATAGTATTATTATCAATACTTATAATATCATGTTCAATAAATCTATATAATATTTATATCTAATGTGTCTATTGCATAAATTTACATGCAATAAATTTGTTAGTGAAATAATAAGAATATTGAAAATGGGTTATATGTTTAACTATCATAATGAGATAAAAATATGCCATCACATTTGTATTGGTTCAAATCATCAACTTTCAATATCCAAACACTTAATATATTTTAAATTTAGTCAATTGCATAATTGTAATCCACACTAAGTATTGATTCACTCAAATTCATAGTGCCCTATCTTTTATCAACCTGCAACTTTATGTTTATTAACATCCTCTCAAATATATAATTTCTCTCACCATTCAATTTCATCACAAATATAAACAATTTTTTTGTCCTTCTACCCAACAACATTGTAAGAATTGTATTGTCTTAATATTCACCTATTACACTCACGCTACTTATAAATATGTATTGAGTAGTTTATTTAAAATAATTCACTATAACATGTATTATCTCTATGTAAAATCACCATTTTTTATAACCTTATCCAAACTACTAATGTTATCTAATACCTTTTCTCAAATGTACCAACTCATTGCCAATCTTATTTTCAACCACAAAATTCTCCATAATCTTAGAATTATTCTTTTTTTTCATGTCACTCTCTAAGAACTTGTTAGATATATCCTCTTGATCTAATGCATTAGCTTCAACAGCATCATATGTGTAGCAAAAAATTATCTATCCTTGGTATGCTACAAAATATAACTTCTATAGCTCATTTCTCCTTATTGGTCTTGATATTTATCCTAGGGATGAACCATTTAAATGGAATTTATCATTGACGAGAGATTTATTTATTTTGACCTATAAAATAAGAAGAAAAAGGAATGATATAGCTAAAGCTTCAATTTAAGAATGGTTTAAAAATTGAAGATTCTCAATCCATTAAAGCTTCCTTGTGTAAGGAACACAATCCTTAAACTAAATCTCACAATTAAATAACTACTCATAATTACAAAAATATAAAAAATGAAAGATAATATCTGAATATACATAATTAATATCAATACATCTCAATTAAGTAGTGCTTAATCCAGTTGTAAGCACATGTACAATAGATAAATAATGTTTACATCATAGGCCCACATGCCTAAGAGATAACTCAATACAAGAACATTATACAATGTACAAGCATATACAAAGAATAATAAAGATATGAATTTAAGTAATCATGTGCCTTTGAGTGCCATCAACCACATCTGTCATCTACAACTCAAGAGTCAAGAACATGGCTTGGGCATTTTACCACCCAACCATGAAGCTTATGCTTCCCTGAAATCTTTCATAACTTGAAGGATACCTATCCCTGCACGAAATGCCTAGCTACTTGGAAACAATAGGTAGGAGGGAAACCTAGTACAACTTGATAAACCTACATGTATTTTTTTGTATGAAATGAAATTTCCTAGTATCAAGATACGACAGAGAAATATATCTTAATAAATTTTGCTAGGCTAATTTATCTATTTCGATGAATACATGACTTTGGCCGAAGTATTTTAATATTTTAGGCAAGATCATAAAAAGAAGACTGGCCTTCTTTGTTATTCCATATTCAACACCCATTCCCAAAAGCATAAACCCATAACTCACAAAGAAAAAGAAACCTTCTCGATCCTTAAAGAAACACTCAAGCAAACATGTATTTTGCATAAATTTATTAATTTAATAATGATACAATTAACAAACATGCATGTGATAGAGAACTATCTCTTTTTTTGGTGGGATTATAAATCTACATGCATCATTTTCCTATTGTGAATCATGCACAATTTCTTAAAATGAATACCTCTTTTCATGCACCAAGAGATAAACTCAACTATCTATCTTCCATGCTTTTAAGGAATCTACATGGTTGTATGCATTTAATCATTTATAAGAATAGCATAATTTATCCATCCCTATATACATATGTCAATCAAATCCATTAATACATGCAAGCTAATTTTTATACCCATTGAAAAGTTTTTCAACTATAGAGCAATAAAACTAGCATGTGCCAAACAACATAAGTGTTCATATGCATATATATGGTTTTGTGTATATATTTCACCTAAAATAAAAGAATGTATTCCACATGTCTTTATGCTCTTATCTACAATAAATAATCCATTTTTCCAAGAAAGTTTGGTTTATAAAATATAGTTAACATAAACATGAAAATAAAAGATGTGTTTATGCTCTTATCTACAATAAATAATTCATTTTTCTAAGCAAGTTTGGTTTGTAAAATATAGTCACATAAATCTGAGAATAAAAGTTTATGAGATTATTTTTCCTTTCATTGTATATAATTGTAGATTTATAATGAATTGTGTAATTCATTATCCTTCATAATGCTTGAAGTATCAAGGGTTCTTAGTTTCTTATATGTGCGCATAATTTGTTTATAGTCTTGTATATACTTAAATCTAGAAAAATAAAAAAATCTAATGAATATCTACCCATAATTTTAGTTTTCTTATTTCAAACCATATTTCCACTCCAAAATTAAATAAATTCAAGAAAATAATAAGAAACAATGGAGAAATTAACTTCTTATTGATTTGATATTAGTTGAAAGAGTGCCTTGAAGTGATATTTCAGCTCCTCCAAAAAAACCCCTAACAACTGTTAAATAAATCCCCAAAGTTGAAAACTAATACTCCTAATAAAAACCCTTCGAGAATGCTTAAATATCTAATGTAAATAAACTCTAGAGAGTGATGGAAACTTCAAACATAATACTTATGTTAAATTCCCTATCTATCCTTCTAACCCAATAAAAAAAACTCTACAATGGTTTTGTTGTCTAAAAGAAATTTGACATTCTGAGTATTATCATGCCCAAAATCTTCTCTCCTTCCCTGGTTTAAAAAATATATGAGACACTAATAATAAACCCCCAAAAGAAAGTTATTGGGTGGATGCATGCATGGGAGTTAATTTTTAATAAAGAAAGTGTTGTTTCTTTTTCTTTTTCACACCTTAAGTGCTTCTCACACTTAAAATGTTGTTCTCTCACACTTAAAATACTTCTCTTCACACTCAAAATGCTACTCACACTTAAAATTCTTCTCTTCACACTTAAAATGTTGCTCACACTTAAACTACTTCTCTTCACACTTAAAATGGTGTTCATGCACCAACCAAAAAAATCTAAAACTTTCATATGATACCATAAAAAAAATACTTTATTTCTATATATAAATAAACTTTACATATATTCAATACAACATTTTTTGCTAAAATTAGTTTTACAAATATCATTTTAAAACAATAATAATAATACTTAAGTCTTTTATATTTTCTTATGAAGGCTTAACTTTTTCTTTTTCTTTTCATTGGTAATAGGCCGAAGCCGATAAGATGTACATACCCTACCCCCTATGGGATTTGAACTTGTGACCTCTCTTTCAAGAACACAAGTTCTCCACCACTAGGTCAACTCAAGTTGTAGCTTAACTTTAATTATTATTATTTTAAATAACGTAAGCTATCATTTACTTAACAAAGGAAATATAGAATTCTACTTAAAATAAAAGTCTACATCTTACCTTTTTTTTTTTTCTTTTTTTTAATAATTTGCTTTTTAATAATAAATAAAAATTGTTTTTTATTAATATATTTTTAAATAAAAAGAATGTATTTAAAGTGAAATTTTAAACAAAGAAATTTTGCTATAAAAATAATAAAATTTGTTTCATCTAATATTCAATATATTTTTACTAAGTAAAAGTGAATATATACATATTCTTTATTTTAATTTTTCTAATTTTATGGAGAATAAATTAATATTATAAGTATTAAATTTCATAGATAACAATAACATTAATGCATAAAAGTAGCAAATTACGTAATCATGGGAAATTACAATGTATTCTAAAAGTGGCAATATAATTTTTCTACCATATCATTTCAAAACAAAACATAACGTAAACAAGGCATATTCATAATTATCATTTGCATTCTATATTTAAACTACACATCAATATTAGGGTAAGAGTGCACAAAGATGGTGGTCAAAAAGGGGGGTATAAGTGGACACTTTTTTTCTGAAATAAGGTGAACCTGAACTTGGAGGCAAAAATTTGAAAGTCATCCACTCAAGGTAATGAAGATAATCAAAGAAAAAATATTGTAGTACTCTGAATCTAGTTTCCAAACTACTAAACATTTTCAAAATTGGATAAGATTAAGTAGGGGGTCAAATCCTTCGCACACGAAAAACTGACCCTGATTTTTTCTGAAAAACAAAACATAGTGTCTGACGTGCGCATCAAAAAAGTCATAGTTAGATTTAGTATTTTGACAAATCCTTTGGCAGAAATATAGTTAAGAGTGAGCACTAAAAGATGTATAATTTTTTGTTGAGTATTTTTTTTTAATGATTTTTCTCAATCGAGCACATCCTGAAAATTAGGTACATGTTCGTTGCGCGAAGCGTAAGTTGCACCAAACAAATCGAAAATACAATTTTTTTTTAAAAATTGTAACTAATCAAGTGCACTACAATAATACATAAAGTTTTTTAAATTTGGATAAGTATATAAAAATTTATTCAAAAAATGGTGCACCTATGTCTGTGAGAACTATGGAGACACACTGGTAAAAGAAATTCAATAATAATATGTTATTGTTGTTCAACATTGAAAAAAAAATTACATGGTTAGAAAGCTCAGAAGATGGGTGAAAATTATGGTGGCAATTTAAAAAATACCCACTTTATGAAGTGTAAACCTGATGATGACAAAGTCGATAAACCAAGTTGATAAAATAAAACATGTCAAAAATGAGAGAAATGGAGGGAAATCAAACTTTCAATCCGTAGCTTTGTCATCTAGGCCTATTTCCAAGCCTAAACAATCAAAAGCGTGTAGGCAGGGTACTTATGGTTTAAAAGCGCGTATGGGGTACTTATAGTGTAAGTAGCGCATACGCGCTACCTTTACTATAAACATGCGCGTACGCGCTATTGTATAATATGATATTCTATATATAATATGTATATATACATATAATATATGTAATATATAATATAGTGTATAATATGATATTGTATATATAATATGTTTATATACATATAATATATGTATATATATATAATATATTAAAACATATATATACACATGTAAGTGTATTGTCTTCCCCTCTCAAACGCATACAAGGTGCCCTCTCTCTCTCTCTCTCTCTCTCTCGCTCTCCCCTTCTCAACTTCCTCCATACCCACATCCCTCTTTCTCTTCTTCTCTCCCTTCATCCCTCCATACCCCACTGCAATGTTTCTGCACTTCTATAGAAGTAAGTGAATTTATTTCTTGTCTACAACTTTCTCTTTGATTTTTATCATGTATCCTCTCCTAAAAAAATTGATTGATGGATTTGTGTGTGTATATTTAATAGGAGGAATAGGGTTTGAATTGAACCATGAGTGTATTACCCGTGACAAACAAGGAAACTTGTAGCAATATTCTTCTCGAATGTGTTTTAATGAGCATAGCAGATGTGGAAAATAGTATCAACAAAGCAACATGATGAGTCAGAGTACCTGCAATATGTTTTTCAGAAGGAAAACAATAGTTAGGAAGAGAAAGAGGGAGATTAACACAGATGATGTCCTGTAGAATGATAGTGGGTGGGTATGCAAGAGTTCCCATGTTGTTACACAACGCTTGTCACCTAAAGAAATTAAAGTTTGTTGTATGCATGGCAGTGGTAGTATATGATGATCATCACTTGTCAAACAGCTTGGAACGGTACATACCCATGAAAGAAATCAAGTGTGTAATCCTATAGTCACAATCAAGATCAGTCTTATAACCTTGCAAATTTAATAGCATCATATGTTTTAGAACTTAGGCAGTACTCTTAGGGTTAGGTCAATCTCTTACACATGCTTTTTAGTGAAGCCTCGTTGTTTGTTCACTTGGAGTCTCGTTGTATGATGTTCTATTCATAACTTTAAATTTAATATATCATTTAATTATCCCACCATATGAACCCCTTAGGTGTCATTAGAGGTCGTATTGTTTACTAAGAGGTCATATGGTATCACTGTGACCCCTTGAAGACCCCTCCTCTTTCCCTCCCCCCTCTCTCCCTCTCTCTCTCCTCCACCCTCCCTCCCTCCACCTCTCTCACCACTCCCACCCCACCCCCCACACTCACTCACACTCTCAACCACTCTCACTCTCTCTCCTCTCCTCTCTCCTCTCTCTCACTCCCTTCCCCCCAACATCACTCCCCACTCTCACCCCCCACACTCCCTCCCTCACACTCAACCCTCCTCCATACACCCCACTCTCCCACCATCACTCACCCTCTCTCTCTCTCTCTCTCTCTCCTCCTCTCTCTCTCCCTTCCTCCATTCCCCTTCATCTTCTCCCACCCTCCCCCCCTCTTCTCACCCTCCCTCTACCTCTCTCCCTCTCTCTACCTTCCCTCCCCATCTCTCTCTCTCTCTCTCCTCTCTCTCTCTCTCTCTCTCTCTCACTCCATACCCCTTCTTCTCTACCCACCCCCCTCCTCTCTCTCTCTCTCTCTCTCATCTCTCTCTCTCTCTCTCTCTCTCTCTACTCCCTCCCTCTACTCCTACCCTCTCTCCACCTCCTACCTTCCCTCCCCCATCTCTCTCTCTCTCTCCTCTCTCGTCTCCTCTCTCTCTCTCTCTCTCTCTCTCTCTCTCTCTCTCTCTCTCCATACCCCTTCTTCTCTCCCACCCCCCTCTTCTCTCTCTCTCTCTCACTCTCTCTCTCTCTCACTCTCTCTACTCACTCTCTCCTCTCTCTCTCTCTCTCTCCCCTCCCTCTACCTCTCTCCCCTCCCTCTACCTCTCTGTTCCCCCCCTTCTCTCTCTCTCTCTCTCTCTCTCTCTCTCTCCTCTCAACCTCTCTCTCCTCTCTCTCTCTCTCTCTCCGTCTCTCTCTCTGTCTCTCCTCTCTCCCCTCCTTCCCTCTCTCTCTCTCCCTTCCTCGATAGCCCTTCTCCTCCCACTCCCTCTCTCTCTCTCCATTTCCTTTCTTCTCTCCTCCCACCCTCCCCCCTCTTCCTCTCCCTCCCTCTACCTTCTCTCTCTCTCTCTCCTCTCTCTCCTCTCTCTCTCCTCTCTCTCTCTCTCTCTCTCCTTCTCCTTCCCTCCCTCCATACCCCTTCTTCTCTCCCACCCCCCTCTTCTCTCTCTCTCTCTCTCCCTCCCTCACTCTCTCCCTCTCTCTACCTTCTCTCCCTCCCTCTACCTCTCCCTTCCTCCCTTCTCTCCCTCTCTCCCTCTCCTCTCCCTCCCTCTCCCCTTCCCGCCCCCCCCTCTCTCTCTCTCCCTCCCTTTTCATTCACATCTTTTCTACTACCAATAGCGTGTATGGGGTATTGAAACTATTAGTTCACTGTCATGCCATAACTTTTTTAATGCAAAGGAGCACGTACGCGATACTTATTACTCATAAGCACATACGGGGTACTATTCCTATTATTTGTTACCTTGCGATAACATTTTTAGGCTTAGTAATGCGTACGCGCTACTTATCAGTCCAGAATGGGAAAAAAGAATACCATTGGGCTTGTCAACATTTTATGGTCTAGCAGCGCGTACACAGTTTATAGACATAGTTTTAGTTGCCCAAGAGCCTCAACGACTTCAAAAGAAGATTTTGAGGTCGTTGAAGGCCCCACTGGAACTGTTTCTGCACTTCTATCATTGTTGTATACATAGAAGTAAGTGATTTTTTTGTTTTTGCATGATTTCAAATGATTGAATTGTTTTTTTTATTAGTTTTTTGTTTTTGCATGGTTTCAAATGATTGAATTGTGATTGTTTAATAGTTTGATTCCAAAAAATAGTTATAAGATGCATATTTATGGTTATTTGTTTATTTATGAACTTTTCTTTACATATATATGTAATATGATTCTATTTAGGTCAACCGATATCAACCATGGGAAAGAACAAGTGAGGAATGATGGAACAACGAGAGGCTCAAAAGGAAAGACAAAGGCAGTGTATGAAGAAATTGTGTGACATAAGAACAATGGGAGAAGAAGGTATGTCATCCTCAACATCTCAATTCGATTTACCAAATGAATATAATGCACCTAATGCAATTGAAGAAGAAACATTTGATAATTTACCGTTTGAACCTAATGCAATTGAAGAAGATACTGCATTGAATGATCAATTAAATGATAAACATATTACACCTTCTCTACTTGATGAATTGAATGTACATAATTCACCGATGTTAACACCTCCTAGAATCATTCATAGGAAACCAAAGTATCTAATTGATGTTGATGAAAATATATTGAAGTCAATGCCTAATAAAATGAATGAACGAACTTGTAGGAGAATGGTTAAAAGAATATGGCAAAACTATTTTAAAAACTTAAATCAAACCGCAAGATGTCAATTAATTGTTCAAATGATTAAAAATTTAAATTTTAGAGAGACAATGAAAATTCTAGGCCTAAGATCATCTGAAAGTAATAGTGAAAAAACTATTGTCAGAAATCTATTTGATGCATATCAATCTATTGGTTCAAAATCACATAGTAAAGATTCTAATGCTACTCGACGTGTCATTACATCAACCATAATGAGCAAGAATTATGATGTTTGGTTGTTCGATGACTTTGAAACACATAGACATATTGTTCACTTCTCTAACCTTGTTGTTGCAACAAATATTCATTTGATGAAGTATCGTGGTAGACCTCATAACAAGATTTTATGGAAAGTTCATGAATCTGACCACGAGGCAATACTTGACACAATACGAGTTAGAGTTGATCCTAAAGGCTCACTTGATTGATTCTACAATTCAGAGTAGAATGATTTTGAGAATTTTGTATAAATCGTCAATGAATTGTTCTATATTCATTTTTTGTCTATATAAATACCCATGAGCTGATTTTTACATGTTTAGGGGCATAATTTTGTATATTTAAGTGGCAATGAGCTGATTTGTACATATGTACATGCCAAATTTTGTATATTAAAATGGCGATGAGCTGAATCGCACATATTGTAATGCCAAATTTTGTATAAAATCCCATGAGATGATTTGTATATTAAAATGGCGATGAGTTGAATGCACATATTTAATGCCAAATTTTATATAAAAGCCCATGAGATGATTTTTAAGACAATTTTTTGTATAATCAAATAGCCAAGAGCTGATTTGACCATATTTAGAGGTAAATTTTTGAATAATATGTGACAATGTTTTGTGACTATTTTGTGTGCCAATGTTTTGTGACTATGTTTTGAGTATATGTGATGTGTCCTTGGTCAATCATGAGCATTCTTGATTCTTGTATAATCATGGAGAATTATTTGAGTCATTATTGGGTCATAGGGGTCATAGATTGAGACTAGATACAATTTGAGAAAAAATTGTCATTGTTGTAAAAAAAATTGTCAAAAAAGTTGTCAAGCAACTTCTACATTGCGTCGGTAGGGTATGACTCTCGATGTTTTGGTGCTTTGGGATGAATGATAGAGGCATGCCTAGCGTAAACCTTCCCACCTGGATGTGCTCGTGATGTCGGTTTGTGCATACGACAAACCGAATCAATTCTAGCCAATCTTGCAACTTTTCCTTGCATGCAACTGATGATTTTTGGAGCAGGCAAAAAAATGCTACTAATTGAAAATGGCTCTGAGTCGTCAAAAACCAAGATAGACCATTGTAGAGGAGCCTCACGTGACCCCACGGGATCAAACGGATTGATCGTATGTGTCTTGGATTGGAAGAAACAGTCCATCAAGTTTCGACAATTTTTTGGACTCAGGGCACTTGAGAGATCGCACCGGTAGGGTATGACTCTCGACATTCTGGTGCTTTAGGATGCATGATAGGGGCATTCCTAGCGTAAACCTATCCACCCAGACACACTTGGGATGTTGGTTTGTGCATACAATGAACCAAGTCAATTCTAGCCAATCTTGCAAGTTTTCCTTGCATGCAACTGACGGTTTTTGGAGCAGGCAAAACAATGCTACTAATTAAAAATGGCTCTAAGTCATCAAAAACTAAGATAGACCATTGTAGAGGATCCTCACATGACCCCACAGGATCAAACGGATTGACCTTATGTGTCCTGGATTGGAAGAAACAGTCGGTCAAGTTTTGACAATTTTTTGGGCTCAGGGCACTTGAGAGATCGCATCGGTATGGTATGACTCTCGATGTTTTGGTGCTTTGGGATGCACGACAGGGGCATGCGTAGTGTAAAATTACCCACTCAGACATGCTCGCGATGTCGGTTTGTGTACATGATGAACTGAATCAATTCTAGCCACTCTTGCAACTTTTCATTGCATGCAACTAATGACTTTTGGAGCAGGCAAAAAAATGCTACTAATAAAAAATGGCTCTAATTCATCAAAAACCAAGATAGCTCATTGTAGAGGAGCCTTACATGACCCCATGAGATCAAACTGATCGATCGTATGTGTCCTGGATCGGAAGAAACAGTCCGTCAAGTTTTGACAATTTTTTGGACTCAAGGCACTTGAGAGATCGCACTAGTAGGGTATGACTCTCAACATTTTGGTGCTTTGGGATGCACAATAGGGGCATGTGTAGCATAAAATTTCCCACTTGGATGTGCTTGCAACATCGGTTTGTGCACATGACGAACCGAATCAATTCTAGCCACTCTTGCAACTTTTCATTGCATGCAACTGACCATTTTTGGAGCAGGCGAAAAAATGCTACTAATAAAAAATGGCTCCGAGTCTCAAAAAATGAGATAGGCCATTGTAGAGGAGCCTCACACAACCCCATGGGATCAAACAGATCGACCATATGTGTCCTAGATTGGAAGAAATAGCCCGTCAAATTTTAACAATTTTTTGGACTTAGGGCACTTGAGAGATCGCACTGGTATGGTATGACTCTTGATGTACCGATGCTTTGGGATGTACGATAGGGGCATGCCTAGCATAAACATTCCCACCTGGACGTGCTCGCGACATTGGTTTGTGCACACGACGAACCGAATCAATTCTAGCTAGTCTTGCAACTTTTCATTGTATGCAACTGATGACTTTTGCAGCAGGCAAAAAAATGCTACTAATCGAAAATGGCTCCAAGTTGTCAAAAACTGAGATAGGCCATTGTAGAGGAGCCTCACATGATCTCATGGGATTAAACAAATCGACCATATATGTCCTGGATTTGAATAAACAGTCCGTCAAATTTTGACAATTTTTTGGACTCAGGGCACTTGAGAGATCACATCGGTACGGTATGACTCTTGATGTTCCAGCGCTTTGGGATGCATGACAGGGGCATGCCTAGTGTAAACCTTCCCACCCAGATGCTCTCTCAATGTTGGTTTGTGCACACGACGAACAAAATTTGACCATTGCGAGCGTGAGGGTGTTCTCGCACCAAACACATTGTTGTTATATTCATATTGTCAATTTTTGTTGTTTATATTCATATTGTTGATTACATATGCAAATATTCATTTAAATTTATAATAGGGCGGCCACCAAATACAGTAAATACACAATAATGAATTGAATACAAGGAGTTTTGTAGGGTTAATTCAACATTTTAGAAATTTTATCAAATCATATTCCATGATTGCAATGTTTTATATCATATATTTTTGTTGTTTATATTCATATTGTTGATTACATATGCAAATATTCATTTAAATTTATAAAAGGACAACCACAAAATATAATGAATACAAAATAATGAACTCATTACACATTTATTGGATCCAATATCTATATTTATATATATAAAAAAAGGCATGTCTGCCAAATCAATACAAGTATTACAAAAATGTGGCATATGCCATGTCCAAATCGATATACAATAAAAATGTAGAATATATCTACATGTATTGGTCATTCTATGACCAAAACTAACACTATATGATCCCAAACTTGTGGTGGATCATCAAAATCAAGCCTCTTCGATGCAGTACACGGCTCTGTAGATGGCTGCAAAACCACAATTCAAAAGCCAAGTTAGAATTCATTTGTAGAAAATAGTTCACAATTAACAACATAACTATGCATTTAACTTTAATTCCTTTGCAATTGAAATGTAGATTACCTCATCAGCTGATCTAGGAGCTAATGTCTTCACTCTCTTCTCCTTGTCACTCTTAGGAGTTTTCTTGAAGACATACTTAAATGGATCCACGTTATGGTCATACCGCGAAGGGGTCTATTGTAGATTAAATGTACAATTAATACAATGTACTAACATAAATATATCAAAAACACTTAAAAGCTATAATATAGAGAACAATGACGTACATGTTCCTGATATGCTTCTCCAATGGATTGAGGATGGCTCACCGTCGATGTAGAAATTGTCGCTATTACCTATACGAAAAATATTCAAAGATTAAATACAATTAATATAATGATAAGTATTGAAGATCAAAAACAATTAATTTTACATATCAAACAAAAGTGTACCGGATCCTAAGATGCTTCTCCAGTGCAAGGAGGAGGGTTCGCCATTGACGAAATAGGTATGGATATTTCCTGTATGAAAAAATTATAAGAGTATAATATATCACAAGTTCACATGTACACGTGCATATAATTATGAAATCAAGAAAATAAAGTAGAGATACATACCTCTACCCTCTCTTGATCCGTAGGTGAATCAGGTGCATTCAACAAATCCACAAAGCTCAATGGCCGCTATACATGTAAAATGGACAAAAAACACTAATAAATCTACAAACCCCAACTAATACTTGATTTCAACATTTTCAAACAAGTGTACAACTAAAAATGTGTTCAATTACCTTCTTCCCACATTTTGGCATTTTTGAGGAATTCTTTTTCTTAGGACGAGCCCTAGACGTGGAGGGGGTACCCTAAAAAAAACAAAATTAACATGAGATATTAGTACAGATAATAAATTAAACATAATTTTAAAAATCTAAAATGAAATGACTTGCATATTCCATCAAAACAATACATAAAAAGAGTTTACAAAATATGATACCGTATAGCCTTGTGGGCCAAAATCGATCGTTGAGAGCGTGATGTCATCAATCTGGGACATTTCGTCCCTGTCAACACCTACAAACTAGAAATTGGACCAAGCATTAAAGATAGTTAGTATATCTTGTATTTTTTTGAATTTAAAGTGTACTATTCTATTTTAACATGTTACAAAATTTATACCTTAGGCATTGAAGTTGCAGCTATAGTAACTGGGGGAGGTGTATAGGATACCATTGCTGTGCATTCTGAAATGCATATTATTTGTCTCAATTTAAATCGATGTATAAATGAAAATTCATTTATGTAATTACAAATTTAAAGTGTCTGATAAATAAAATGTTATGAATTCAAATCAACACACCTGTGTCTATGGATCATGGGCAAACACCATATCCATCAACTCATCTGTCAGTGCGACATCCTCAACCATGTGAGCCTGACATCTATAGCCGCAAATTATGCACAGATGATATGAGGATCCATCTGCACCGGCTGCATCATCTATCCCCAAGCAACTGACACACATATGCTCGATGGGCTCTCTGTCACCCTCTAATGGCTCATCATCCAATACAATAGGGTGTGCTAATGACGTCCCATGCTGGATGATGGCACTAGTCAATGTTGTGGCCGCTTGAAGAGTCTGTAGCTCCGTCGACTCTTTCAGCTCTAATGGGACAACATGATGCACCTTGGGTTTGGGTGTTAGGGGGCGATGACTCTCTGCAACTAATCGCCTATAGGCTCCAGGTCTATCTTGGGCAGAGCCACCACCTCTACCATGAAACTCTCTCATGTCAAAATAGTTTGGTCACACATTGAGCACAAACTCACAATATATTTTTCTCAAAAAATATAATGGTACCTCATAATTATTACAAGGTGGATCATCAAAGACCATCCACCACCTCTGCCAAAAAAGATTCTTCATTTGCACATTGGTACACCAATGTATGGGAAACCTCTTTGCATTAAGAGGTAATGAATGACCAATTTTGGGATCAACAAAAAGGGCACATATTTGTTGTTTAGTATTTTTTTTGTTTTTTACTCCATCGTATGATAGCCCATTGGCATATAATTGACGACACATATCCCTAAAGCTTCCCCATTTGGTAATTTCTGTGGAAACAACTATGGCACCACTAGCTAATGTTTCTAGGCTAGAGGCGAGGGATTGATGATGGTCAAGTTCAGAAGTTTTCAATTTAACAATCAGTCTATTGATTTTAGACGTATTTTGTCCTAGAACTGATTAATTAATTCTTTTTGTGTTTCGAGTGTGCAGTCAAAAGGAGGAATTGGGGGTTGTTCTTGTGTGTTTTCAGGAGGTGCATTTGGTTGTTCTTGTGGGTTTTCAGGAGGTGCATTTGGTTGTTCTTGTTCTGGATTAGAAGAATCTGGTTTTTGAAACAAAAAATGAAAAAACCTAATCAAAATTAATGAAATTAAATTCAAAATGTAAAACAAATTGCATAAATCGGAAAGAAAGACAAAAATAAACAAAAAATAACCTTGATCCATAGCTTGGAGGACAAATCTAGCACCCCGTTCGCAGTTTAGGAGAGGAAATGTGGAAAAAACGAAGTTAAAAATGCGCTATTCACGAGTAAATGAGACCCAGTTTTTTTTTTAACTTTTTTTACCAGGCATCGCATACGCGATTTTATTTGGATTATTAGCGCGTATGCACTCATTTTCCTATGAGTAGCGCATACACGCTCAATTTCCTAGGAGTAGCACATACACGCTCATTTTCCTAAAAGCAACATGTACGCACTACCTTTTCTAGGCTCGGGAAGAACAAACCTAAGCACATATGCGGGAATTTCAAATTTTAAAACCGCGTACGCGCTACTTGTTTTTCCAATTTTTTTTTTGGGTGGTTTCCACTTTTCTGACCACCATCTTTGTGCACACGCCCATTACCAAGAATGCAAAACTTAAACATCCCAAATGCAATTATGAATATACTATGTGATTGTATGCAAGTTCATCGGGTTCCATCATGCATATTCTTACTGAGTGGCTACTACCTCAACCAAGTTCTTGTCTTTGACATGTACTTGCACTAAATTGCACTCAGATTTGCATCAATGGGTCAATACCATAAACCATAGTCAAAGCATGTATAAGATATTACGCTCATAATCATAATTTAACTTCATTTTAATTTTGATTTTATTTCCATATGTTTGAATTTAACCATCTAATTTTACCAATCACACTCATATTAAAATCAAAATAACCAAACAACATGAGTTATGTCTAATAGTCTATCAATTATACTAATAATAGGGCCTAATATAAGCATAGGATCGAGATGTGACACCTTGAAAAAATATACTCAACTCTAAGAATTAGGAACTCTCTAATGAGAGAGATATCTTTATTAGTCAAATTCCTACCTTGTATAATAAAGGAGGAAATGAAGCTCTTATGTGAAGTATATCTAAAGATAAAATCTAGGCTACTATATTTAATATGGCAAAAGACAGATTCCCTAGCCTAGTTGATTTATCATTTATTTTCTTTAAAAACTTTTGATCTCTTTTGTATGATAAGATTATAGATATAGTTAAAACATGAGTCTAGATTTATTTTAAAATCCATTAACTCCAATTTTCTCACTTTATGGCTAATTTTTGGGTTAAAATGTTGAATGTATAATTATTTTCTCAAGGGAAAGAAAATATTCATTTAAATTACAGCTTAAATAAATTAGGATTTGATCTTACAACTTCAAGAGAGAAAATTGGCAAAGTGGGAAATGTGAGGTTAAGTAGTTGATAAATTTGGTGAACCTGTCTCCACCAATGTTGTCACAGGCTCACCAGACGACATCTATGTTAGACAATTTAGATAACCGGAAGACAACTAAGAGGGGGGGTGGGTGAATCAATTGTCACAAATTACCGAAAGCATTAGCAATTTAAACTTTAATACCGGAACCCAAAACATTAATACCGGAATAGCAGATAAACCAATTAAGCATAAACAATAATCACAAAATAAATACCATCCACATGACACCAAGATTGTACGTGGAAAACCTGGTAAAGGGAAAAACCATGGTGGGAAGCCTACCCACAGTCAGATAATACTTTTGTAGTAAGTATATGAATTACAATAAAGAGGCCTGCACTTACAGGAAGGCCAACAACCTAGAGCACACTGCTCATCACAAAAGGAGTCTCACTGACTACATATAAATCCATACTACAATCGGGAGAAGTGTTGAACTACAAAAGATAGAATCTCCTATGCCTGAGTACAATTCTAGTTAAGCTCAATACTAGAGGGCTAAATCCTCTTACACAAACCCAATTTGATCTCCAAATGATCGACCAACTCCTCTGCCTAAATGATATTACATTATTCGCACATTACATTCCTTCACCATGACCTCTTAGATTAACCATGATGATCTACAATGAGATCTTACATCTATTTATACAAACCCTCGACCATAAACAATCAGGTCGGCCACCAGACAATAAACCAATTACATAGTTACAAACCATGTCGGTCTTAGACCAAACAAGTAATATCAACACATAAGACATCTCAGAAATGCATCAATAGGTCCTATCCACACGTTACATTAATGTCAGTCCATAACCTAGATCAACCAGGACCAAGTATAGGTCCACACGCTTCAGCAATGATCTCCAAATGCCAAGTCTCGAACACAATCACCAATAGTATCCTGAAACTCCATCAGAAGCTGCACCAACACCACTTATGAAATTCATCAAATATCTCCATCGAAAGCTTTGTCGGTGAAACCCTTGCCAAAACCAGAAACCAATCTTCTAAGCAAGCAGGATAGTATCCAATCACCAGACCAAAACCAACTGATCAAATAAGAGTATAAGTATCATGAACAAGCCAATTCCATCACCAGATTGTACCAAAGTCTACTAGATCATGTTGGATCCAAGTTAACCAGAAACCACTCATCTTACCGGAACCAGAAGGGTGTCGGTAAAGAAACCAAACAACTAGTGTTGACATCAATGACAAAACATCAATGCAACACATAATCAATTCCACCAAATGGCCAACAATCTAAACTGAGTGACAATTTTTGGGTGCAAATGTTTATTTTATACTTATTTTTCTCAAGGGATAGAAAACATTCTTTAGAATCATGTTTCAAATAAATTAGGAGTTTACCTTGTAACTTCAAGAGAGGAAATTGGTACAGGAAGATATTTGTGTATTTTAAGGAGCAAAGCCATTGTTAAATTGATAGAGTGGCTCAATGTGGCTTGTATGCTAAAATTGCAATTATTGTGTAGTTATTTATTTAATGTGATGAAAGTAAAAGTAGGGACTAGAATCCATAATTTGCAATCAAATTTCCAATACTAGAATCTATTTTTTAATGTTAGAATGATTGTTTGATATTTGGTTATGATTGAAATTCTTTTATGTTCTCCTTTTCTTAATTTGTTGCATTATTTTTTCTCCCCTCTCATATGTCTCCAACATCTCTATAAAAACAAGTGAATTTGCTAGTTCTCTAAGTAAACAAAATTTCAAGACCCATTCCCACATATTAGAAATAATAGCAGATGTCATAACACCATCTATATATGTGCTTCAAAATATAGGTGTCTATAATGCAACATAGCACACAAATTTAGATCATAGATTGTGTAAATTAGATTACTACTATTACTACTCCTTACCTCAAATTTCATGATCATGCACTTGAGGTGTAGCTCCTATAGCCATAGTTATGCCTTTGCCATGGTAGTCATAACATACATTATTGATCTTCTTAGCACAAAATTTTAATAAGTTTTGCTTATTTGTTAAATCAAAGAATATGATATACACACACACACACACACACACACATATATATATGTATATGTATATGTATATGTATATGTATATGTATATATGTGTATATATGTATATGTATATGTATATGTATATATATATATATATACATATACATATACATATACATATATACACATATATACATATACATATACATATACATATACATATATATATATATACACATATGTATATGTATATATATGTATATATATACATATATACATATATATACATATACATATGTATGTATATATATATATATATATATATATATATATATATATATATATATTATTAAATATATGTATATATACATTATTGATATTTATTAAATGATGAAATTAAATCATATTTTGGTATTATTACCGACTGAGCATTTAACTATAATCAAACCGCATTTAACATTGTGTTTATATCGATCGTGGTCTCTATGATCGGGAGACATGTCCCTGTAGGGACATGCCCTATATGGACTTCAATCCACATAGAGGAATGACTCTACGGAGGCATGCCTTCTTCATATAAAGGAAGGGAGGCAGCGGGGTGGTGGAGATATAGAAAAACAATTAATATCAAATCCACTTCGGCTGTCCTCACAAAATCTGAAAACCATTTCAGATTTTCATGCTAATCAAATTCACGTACAAGTGCTGCCATAAATTATTCTAATTTGTTAACAACAAAACAAATTCAAAGTTATAGAAGATATCACATTAAGATTAAAAGAAGATATCATAATCATAATATTATATATTCAAAATCCGATACAAACTTTAACATGGTATCAGAGCCAGTCTAAGAATGATCATATTAGATTTGAGCATATAAGAGATAAGAGATCCTGAAAGGCACTATCCAGATAACTATACAGCAATCAGAAACTTGCTCGTTCATAGGAACTTAAATATGAAATGAAGGGCATTCACATTTAGACAAGGGTGGTGATTCTGATTTCAACATCTATGACTTCATTGTTAGTGTGTTGCAACTTCACTGGAGGCATTGATCATTCAATACATAGCGTCAGATATTTAATATGGTGACATTGAATCAAAGTCGTTGAGCAACGTGTGATGATGTATCGACCCCTATCTAGATTGGCAAATCGTGAAGAGACTTCCAATGGTGAATGAAAATACACAATAATTACATTTAGGAATAGCGATTCCAAATATTTGATGCACATCATCTGCGAATTGAGGAACTAGCGACTTAGGAAGTGACCACTTAATATATGTTTGGATATTTTTCAGAGGTATCACATTTCATATGGCATGCTAAAAGATAAATTGAAGTGTTCATTCAATGAACGATGTGAAGCATTCATGAAAGGCACCCAAATGCCATTAATTAGGGTGGCGATTAGATCACATTAGCATCCCAATGAGGCAATACCCAGTCACATTTACCAATCCAAATGAGGTCGCTTAATAAATAGCAAGGGTCACGATTTTTTTCAAATGCAAACTATTTGATATAAGCCATTGGTGCATTGTAATAAGAATTGTTATAAGTTTGAACTCGATCATTTCATTGATCGAATTCAAACCGATGTTGCTTGCATACAAGTGAATCATCCAAGCCGATCCATTACACCATACCATTAAGGTGAAGCGATACTTAGCGATTTTGATTACTAAGCTTGGGTAATTATTATATTGGACAAGCGATTGTGTAATGATGAATCAAAAATCAATCATGCACCAGCCACTGTGGAATCATTTGGAAGGAACGATTTTGGGCTAAGAAGTCCCAAGATCATCAATTAGCGAACTCAATCTCAATCAACGAATCTATCTGTACTTCATCAAGCGAAAAACCTTCATGACTGAAGAGGCAACTTATCACAGTTTCACATCAACATCCAATTTCTATTTACAAGAGAGTAGTCGTTGTGCATTTAGATATTCGTGATTTTACGCACCTGAGGGATTCCTATATTGCAAAAATCACCAAGGAACCGATAACTAGAATTCTCCGCTTCGTTGAAGCCGTGGCAACTAGCAGATAGGCACCTGAAAAGATTTTCAAGGTTCTAGACATGTATGAGGTTGATATAATCCCCGATATTAATCAAATATATTGTGAAATCTCCTAACTAAGTGTGCAGGTAAAGGTTGTACAGAGCCTAGCCCGACTAGGTGACGTGGCATAGGGGATTTTGGTGGAGTTTGAGAATTCCATTGAGAAGGAGATCGAGGGACTCGATTGCTCTGTCTATGATTGATGTAGGGAGTGGAACTTGGGTAGATGGCATTCATACATGTCTCACTGACGATTTTAGCTATAATTGTAACCAAATTGATAATTGTCATCATTGAAGTAGAAGCGATAGTAACCAACGTTATCATTACCTAATTCCACTCTTGAACAACTATTGTGGTTCAACACCTTCTCAGTACCTATGGAATAATATAAAAAATCCTTCTTTGTTCAATGGCCTAGAGATGCTCTTCATTATGGAGATGTGGAGCATTGCAATGTCCCCAATGCATGGCTTCAGCTAATGGTCTTCTAAGACCAGGGAGTGGATTCTTTGGAAATCTTGAGTCTGAATTATTGCTCTGTTGCTATCAATTAGGTGGTTGCTTCTGTTATAGTCTACTTTCCAGGTTCACAGTACTGGTATAACTTGAGTGGTAGAGTAAAATGTCTCACCCCATGCATATTACTCTTGAATTACTTGAAGTTGTTCATCTTATTTGCATCATTCTTTTGGAGGTGCCAAATATGGCTGCAAATGCACATGATGATAGAAGAAAGGTGATAAGTAAGTTGTTCCAGTGTATATTATAATAAATGAGATAAGTATTTCATGCTATAACTCTGATAGTGAATTATGTATGCTTCATTAGATTAACTATTGTTAATCTCTTTGAGATGCTTTTAGGACGAATCAAGAAGCATAAGAGAGTGCATTCAAGGAAGGAAGAACTTGATACCTGCTACCATAAGATTGAGTTGGTGGCTAAACACATTTCTTCGAAGAGGAGGAAATAACATTTAGAGGGAGTCTGAAAAATCCATCAGAAGCAACCTTGGGCGAGGTATCTTCCATGATTGGAACCTTGTGAGAAGAGTATGCTTCTGTGATAGAAAGAGCAGTTAGAGGATCATGGTTCAGAGGGTGTGGATCATGTCAAGATGGTTTCTCTAGTGATCAGTCCTATGACTATGTTTCATGGGATGAAAAGGTATGCTATTTTGCTAAAATACATTGATATTGATGAACAAACAATAGAGATTCTCACCAAGCCTCTCTCCAAAACAAAGGTGGAATACTTTAGAGGTAAGCTTAATATGGTAGAAATATAATGTTATCTAAGATTGGGTCTCAACTATATAAATTTATTGTATGAATATATTTTAAAGATGTTTAATGCGTACTCTTTTTTGGTCATGTGTGACCTCATGGGCTCCTGTGAACATCTTGAAAGATGATGATCTTTCAATGATGTACATCTATTATTAAAGTTACTATTGTAAGGTGATGACTTTACAACACTTTAACCTTACTATCATGATGGATATCGACTTGGTATCTGTGGACATGTCATGATAGTTGATATCTTTTAAGTAATATTAAGATGTGGATAATCACAATGAGTTATATTACTGAGATATCTCATGGTGGATATTATGTGACTTAATATCCATGGATAGGACACGATTTGATATCCTTAGGATAGGCATCATGTGACTTGATGCCAGTGCACATATCATAATGGATATCATGAGTATGGTGAATATCATGTGACTTGATATTCATGGGCATGCCATTACTCTTGATATTGCATTAAGGTGATATCTCTCTCACAATACATATGGAACTATTGTATCCCTAATGTATTTGGTTAACACTAGACCAGACATATTTTATTCAGTTAATGCACTTAGTTAGTTTATTTGTGAACCAAAGGAGATACATTTGATGGATGCAAAACATATTTTGAGATACCTACGTGGTACTATTAGATATGGTCTTAAGTATACTAATGTTGAACTAGATCTTCATGGATTCACAGATTCAGATTGGACTGGAAGTGTAGTGGATAGGAAAATCACATCAAGGTGTTGTTTCAGTCTAGGATCAGCTATGATTTCTTGGATCAGTAGAAAGCAATCCTCAGTAGCTCAGAGTTCTACAAAAGACGAGTATATTGTAGCTTCCATGGGAACAAGAGAAGCAGTATGGTTAAGAAAACTCTTTGTGAGTTTATTTGGTCAACCACTAAATCCTACTCTTATTCTTTGTGACAACCAGAGCTGTATAAAGCTATATGTGAACCGAGTGTTTCATGATACGTCTAAACATATTGAGATACCTTACCACTATGTTAGAGACATGGTCGAAAGGAATGTAATTCAGCTTAAGTATGCTAGTACAGGAGAACAGACTGCAGACATTCTCACCAAACCTTTGTCCAAGAAAAAGGTTACATACTTTCATGAGAAGCTTGGCATGGTTGGAAATGTAAATTAATTTGAGAATGTAATTTATTTTACTTAGATCTGTTGTACTATAACTTGTTTTGTCATGTGTGAGACTCCATGACTGTTTGATCATTGTGTACCTTTGAAAGATGACAATTTTTCAAAATGTTCACATATTTATGGTTGATATTGTGAGGTGACGACTTCACAATACTCTGACCTCACTATCATTAAAAGATATCATGAGACTTGATATATGTGACTCTGTCATGATAGTTTTCATCTTTGTAGACATTATGATAGATATCATGAGAATTGATATCTTGAAAAGTCATAATGATTGAGATGATTATGGTGAATATTATGTGACATAATATTCATGAATATGCCATGATTTATATCCCTATGATAGGTATCATGTGACGTGGTACTAGTGCACATATCATAGTCCTTGGATATTCTTTTGCGAAGCATGACAAATATCATGTGATGTGATATTTGTGTTCATGTCATGTTTCTCAGATATCATGAGGAGGTGATATCATTTGTATCTTCTACTTTGGGATAGAATTAATCCTCCCTAGCTAAGAGGGAGTGTTAATGTTGTGTAGCTTCAGTCAGATAATTCTGATCGGTGAAACCAAATGTTTAATTGGCCTATTGGCCTCAAGCATTTTGATCTCTATTCTATCCTAATTAATCTCCTTTACAAAACTTAATGTGTTTTTCTTATTTGTTAAATAAACTAATATGATTTAATAATATATATATATATATATATATATTTAATAATGTATATTACATACATTATTAAATATACATGTATATATACATTATTGATATTTATTAAATGATGAAATTAAATCTTATTTTGGTATTATTACCGACTGAGCATTTAACTATAATCAAACCGCATTTAACATTGTGTTTATATCGATCGTGGTCTCCATGATCGGAAGACATGTCCCCATAGCGACATGCCCCTACATGGACTTCAATCCATGTAGAGGCGTGACTCTACGGAGGCATGCCTTCCTTCGTATAAAGGAAGGGAGGCAGTGGGGTGGTGGAGATATAGAAAAATAATTAATATCGAATCCACTTCGGCTATCCTCACAAAATCTGAAAACCATTTCAGATTTTCATGCTAATCAAATTCATGTACAAGTGCTACCATAAATTATTATAATATATTAACAACAAAACAAACTCAAAGTTATTGAAGATATCACATTAAGATTAAAAAAGGATATCATAATCATAATATTATATATTCAAAATCTGATACAAACTTTAACACAAACTGTACTCTTATTCTAAGTTACTATAAACTAAATCATATATATCATTTGAAAATGTACAAATGAGAATCAACTTCGTCATTAAGATCGGAGAAAGAGAAATATATCTTATGTGAGTTCATATGAAATCTCAAATCACAGTAACTAAAAAAAATAATTACTTGGTTACAAGATAAAAATATATATTTAGAAGCAAATTGAGGAAAAATGGGAGATTTCAAGCTTCCATTGAACAAATCCCTTCAAATCTCATATCAATCTAAAAATATCTAGCAAAACCATGGAAGAAAGGAATGAACAAAGAAAACACATGTAAATAGAAATTTAAGATGATGTCATTGGCAGGTGTAAATACAAATAAAATGATGAAAAAGAAACAGGCTTCAAAGTAATTTTATAGTCTTTCACGGGAAAGGAGATCAAGTGCAAGCAACATTATGGGTTATGCAAATGCCAAGGTAGTGAGTATGGTTGTACCCATGGAGTATTCACATAGGACCATATCAAACGGCTATCAAAACAGAGGGAGTTTCACAGGTGAAAGCTTTTAATTTCTAACAAGGGAATTTTGTAGGTGAAGACTTCTAAGTAATACATCACTTAATTTATCAACAAAATGATGGAAAGAAAGATCGTCAAGTGTGTGCATAGCATCTATAGTCACATAAATCTGTCCATTTTAATTAAATAAATATTTCATATTTATTTGGTTAAAAATCCACTAGCCATCAGTTAATTAAATTAATATTTAATTAATTCATCTCCAAACATTCTTCTATTAATTAAATAAATTATTCAATTTATTTTAATTAATTCATTAAATCAAATTCCAATCAATTAAATAAATAAAATCAATTTATTTAATTAAATCCCCTTTTCATCTTTTAAATAAATTAAATAAAACATTTATTTAAATCATTATCCCTACCCCACTTGCATTTTCCTACAAATGCAACTTGCACATATTTATTGAAATAAATGAATTTTTATTTTTAATAAAATCCTATTTTCCCTCACCTACCAAATCCACTTGCAAAAATCTAATCCCCTTCTAGATTCTTCTAACCCCTTCCTAATTAGCCTAATCCATCCCCTAATTATTGTCACATTCCTAAGCAAAATGGAGTCACTTCTCAGAGTCTAAAAGTCTTTGATAACCATTAAAGGCTTTCAACCTTCAACCACTTAATTCCTCAAAGTCTTTGATAACTATTGAAGGCTTCCAACTTTCAACCACTTAATCCCCAAAGTCTCCAAAAACCATTAATGGTTAACCCAAACCCTTCCACATGGTTAAAACATTTGTTTTGACTCAACCTCTACCCAACCCAAGGGTCTCATCAAGCCTTTAATGCTTTGACCATGATTATCTCTTAATCATTTGCACAAAGGTTTATCCTTGGATTAACTCCTAATCCAGTGGGTAATCCTAATTTAGACTTGACTCTTAGCCTTTAGATAACCATGAGGTCTTCTCAGGCCTTTAATGCCTCCAACCTCTTCTTTCAACCCAACCCTATGTTGACACTTGTCACCATTTCATTGGTACAAATTGTGCACATGGATCCCCAACTTTCAAGCTTGACCCTTGATTAAACCCTTCAATCCTGGCCATCCATTGCTCCATTTTTCCTATAAATAGAGCCCATTCCTTCATAATCCAGATCCTGAAAACTTGTATGCATCTAAGCTATAGACATTTTAGAGAGCATTTTAGCATAAACAATCTAACATCTTGTCTTTTTGGTTAAAATATATCATTTTAGCATTAGTATTAGTTTTTTATTTCACATTTAGAGCTATACTACAATCTCAATCCTCCATAAGCATCCATAGTGCAAAAAGCTGCTGAGAGCTACATTATTTTGGAACTTGGAGAGGAGAGGAAGAAGGGAGAAGAAGCTAAAGCCATGCTAAGAGGCAGTTGGAGATGCCTCATAATCTTTGTTTCATTTATTAGATACATTAGCATGCTTTTAGTGTCTCTCTTGGTATGCCTTCATAGATTAGTTTTTGATTGACTAACACTGACGATTTTTGTGTCTTTGGTGTTGTTTATCATTTGCTAACCTTGTGCCATTTAGGAGGGCATCAGCATCATTATATTTTTATCATCACACAACCTAGAAAATAGGCCCCAAGATCATCCTTGTGATCATGCATGCACCAGGGGACTTGGAATAATCTTCGGGCAAAGCTAAGTCGTGGTTATTCTTGAGAACCCAACACATGACGTTCCCACTTACAAATCTCACCACCAATGGTTTGTACTAGTATGGTACTCCCTTTGTCAATGTCTTTTAATGAAACATATAAGGAAACACAATTAAGATCAATTGAAAAAAACATATCTCTACTAAAACTCTTGTTCATGATTAAAATTATCTCATTATCTCATAGGAAAGGTACATTCAAACCATATTGATGATCCAAGCGAGGCATTAATTTACATATCTTCTATTTTTAAATAGCATCTCCAAATTCAGAATTTTATTTGTATTGAAAGGAGGATGCAAAATAAGGTTTAAATCATACAAAAAGATATGGAGCACTAATGTAACAGGAAACAATTCAAGATTATCTCACCATAAGGAGAAATCTATTGATTACTTATGTTCCCAAAGGAGATGGTACGATGATCCAAAAATGAACAACAACAATGTAAAGACATAATATTTACTAGGAGTTCGATGCTAGTTGAGCATTTCAAAATGAAGAAAAAATCTAATTGAGCTCCTATATCCAACTACTACCTAGTCTCCTTTGTTGAATTCTACTGAGTTTCCAAATATGAAAACAAACATCAAACTACTACATGTTGGCATGATGATGATTTTTGTATCCGATGACTTTATGTTTTGTCATTGATGGAACACATATGTTTTGATTGTCATAGTCATCTTTGTATACCAGTTAGGTCAAACCGGTACTACTATTAAATCTTTGTATTGTAAATCGGTATCATATGTATAGAGTAAGTCTAACCGGTATATGTAGACAACTGGTATATGTAGTTAAGATAATCGGTTTTGATCAATTCCATTGTTACCAGTTTTGAGATGCAGCGGACAGACAAGGAGGCACATGGAGACAATCAGTCTATGAGTTTGATGCAGTCAACACTCAACTGGTATCAGTGTTCCAACCGGTTTTCCAGATTGTGTGATGAGTTACCACCAACCGACATTTTTGGCAGTGATTTGTGATGTGTTAAGGAAGTTTGTCCAGATTCATTGAACCTAGGAAATTGTGTTGAGGTTCAAGAGCCGACATGAAATCTAATGTCTATAAAAAGACATTGTGATGAGTTATTTTCATATAGGAGATGCAAGTGATGTTATTAGTTAGAGTTTATGTGATTTTTTGAAGGAGTTGCAGAGTATGTCGATGATGCAATAAAAAGTGAATAGAAAAGGATCTAAATAAGCAGAATGTGCTATTCCTATATCATACCACCTGTTGTTTTCTAATCACTACAGCAGTTTAAATCCCCTAACTGGGTAAGCTCTAACAAGCTTCATTGTAGAAATCCTCTAACAAGGTGATTCATTAACTTGCATTTAAATCCTCCACTGAGGTTACCTTTAACTAGGTATAGCTCCTAACAGGTGATGTAGAGTGGTTAGGCTCTCCTACTAGGTTTGCTTACTCTTGATGTCTCCTTAGGCTGTCTCTTGAACCGTCCAATAGTTCCACACTTGTCAACCTTCCAGAGTTTGTAGGGCCCACCCTTACTGACCTTCCTAAGGTCCTTAGACTAAGGTGACCACTTCTTGTTTTGTGAGTGTCCCACACTCCTTATTAGAGACCTTTTACTCAACACCTTAACCAAGAGCCAACTCCCTCTACCATAGGATCTCCATTCACACATGACCAACACACTTAGGGATGATTTTCCCTATTTTTCCAACCCTATCCCTTCATTTAGGACTTTGGTGTTTACCGATTCCAAGCTTTAGGGCCAATCTGCTCTTTTAGGCCTACTAGGACACCTAGTTCAATTAGCCCTACCTATGAGGTATTTTTCAATTATTTGTTAGAATTATTGAACACACCTATGAACTCTTTGTCTTTTCAGATACCCTTTTGGAAGCTTCATACAATATCTCAAAATTGGATATGGGTTTGGTCTCTAACCATCCTAACCCTTTTAAGGCCTAATTCCTTCTTTTAAGGCTACAAAATAGGGATTTGCTTGAATGTCTTCACCGGTCCAATTGCACAAGGATTCTAATAATTGTTTCAGGTCTTTACATCCATGAGGATTTCCAATCCAACCTTGCATCAATTCCATCCAACAGATTTCCCCAACTAGGGTATGTTGTCCATGATCCCCATTGCTTGCCAACTCAACGTGTCAAGCCTAGGGTATGGTGGCAAATCTAGAGTTTATCCTCCCTTGTCTTAAAACCAAAATGAAAACATACTTTACAAGGCCACCTAACATTCCATAAGGCTTTAGTATGGAGTTCCACCGTGGAATGCTAGGAATGGGCCATAGAGTCTTCAAAACCCTGGTTTTTAGGTCTTTAGGACACACCTACAACAAAAATGACAAAACTTGCAAACTATAACACTTAAAAACCTCATACCACCATAAAATGGAAGATATGTCTCTTCTCTAACAATTCATGCCTTGTTTTGGGCTTGGAAGTCCGTACAGACCATACAAATCCAATTAAACTCAACTATACTCACTGAAAATACAAAATTTGAAAGGCTAAACTTGTTCTTCTTGTTTCAATTCTTCAACCAACCATTCTCATCAGTTTTACCAAGCCTTATATTGGCCTTGGGTTGGTTACAAATTCCTTTAACTGAAAAAGACAACCAACTAGCCGTTGGTGTATGAAAGTGCAAATGTTGCAAAGTTGCTATGAGCAACTTTTGCAACTTCTTACATAAGTGAGCAACTTTTCTCAAATCCAACCTAGGTCACTCCAAATGATCCAAATGACCTTATAAACCTCTAAAAAACAACAAACCAACCTAGGCTAACTCAAAACAACGTATTCTACTAAGTGCTCTATCTGGCACCCTTAAGAGCCCATATACCAAAATTGGCCAAACAGTAACTCCTAGGGTCCTTACAAACATTTGAGCACTTATTCAAAGACCTATTGACCTTATTACAAACCAAAACAACAAGATTCCAATCTCTTGGAATCAACACAACAAATTGCCTTTGTGCCCCTTGTTATTGCGTCATTTATTCCTCATGGTAAGAGTGAGTCATCCTTTCAATTTTTCTATTGGAGTCCTAATTCGTGCTATAATACCTTGGTTCAAGTTCTTAGTGCATCTATAAATCCTTTTTCTTGTCATTAAAGTCAGGTTCAGATAATTGGTTGAACTATGTGAACACATCAAACCGTTTTGAATTGGGTTCAACAGGTTCATTTAGGTTCCATAGGTTCCAAGGTGTTTGGGAAAGGTTTTTCATACTAATGTTTTCTTTAAGTGTCTTGTAGCGGCTCTTTTTAAAAGTTCCTTGTTCGGTGATATAGCACTTTATTTTTCGTCGGGTGTTGAACCTATTGAACTAAGTTCAAGGGGTTCAAATATGTTCAACATGTTCAAGCAAGCACAAGTGGTCAGCAATTTGGCACGACGTACATCTTGAACCTTTTGAACACTCATGAAGTTTGTTCAGGATGTTCATATGTGTTCAATATTGGTGGGTCCCATGGGTTTTAATGATTTGATAGTGCATTCATTGCCAAATATGAAGGGGCAGAACCATATCTTAAGTGATGTCACTCCTTGGTTTTTTGAAGTAAGTAATCATTTCGAGGAACTGGCAGTTATTTCAAAAACGCCGCCATGCATTCAATGCATGTGTGCGAGGTCTAATCCACAAACTTGCCACACTTAGACAAAATTTTTGAAATTATTGCATTTAATGTATTCGTATCATTGCCTTCCCTAATAAGGTGTGAAGAATTGTTAGTATTCCTTATTTGCTCCTTGCTGCTGTATCTTTGTGTGTTTTTCCTGGATAGGAGTCTTTCTTGCTGCTAGCCATCGTCTAATTGTTCAACTATGAAGGTGAGTCTTTCCTTGTTTTCTCCAGTGGTTTTCCTTGCATTTTCTCTCGTACAAAAGGTTTCTCTATAATCAATTTAGGTTTATTGTTTGAAATTATGAAGTCCACACTGCATTTGTTTGGAAATGTTTTTAGCCTAGCATCCACAGAACCCATAGTTAGCAATACTGATCTAAAAGGGGAAAACCTTGAAGTTTTGAAAGAAAGGGTATTCAAGGGGATTGACCAGTCTTTTTGCATGGAGATTCTGAGTAGTGGTCTTGTAGAAGCCGCAGCCTTTCCCCCAGCAATTCCTTGTCCAGAGTTGATTCGAGAATGTATTGCTAGATATGACCCAGTGTCTGAAACCATTAGAAGAGATAATGGTGAAACCCTTCTTGCCATTAATCATGAGGTAATTTCTTCAGTCTTTAAGATACCCGATTACCAGTTCTCCAACTTTTCTCCCGCTCAATCAATCACCGAGTTCAATGCAGACAAAGCCGGGCACCAAAACAATGTAGCAAAATTCTAGTTGAAGGTTCCTCAAAGAGGTGGTTCAAGGTTACCCAAGAATCCTAATAAGAACCACATGTTCTCACATATTCATGACGTGATGCTTTTATTGCACTAAGCTAGAGGGTCTGCTGAGGCCTATAGCTTCGACGATTGGATTTATTGTTATGTGCAGCTGGTTTTAGAAGGAAAGCAATATTTGGATTGGGCTGAATTGATCGCCGATTCAATGAGAGAACTACTGAGTTTGGCTAAGCAGTTCCAACAAAACTTCTTTATGTCCTCATATCTCTTGTATTGTTTGGCTTGTGTTAAAGAGTTAACTGGTATACCAAAATAGCTCACTGAGGAAGATGTTCCCGTATATGAGTTTTATCCTATGCTGCAGAAAGATAAAGCTTTACAAGATTTCAAAAGGGTGCACAACGTTTTCTTGGGGAATTTGTGTCATGAGTTGAAGAGTGTGAAAGCTAAAAGGATTTCTGATGATGCACAGTCTTTGATAAAAAGGTTCGGTAGTTTTTACATCCAGTTTCTACGCTTTTGTTATATATGGGTAAGACGTTTTGAAGAGGAACCCTTAAAGCTTCCCCATTTTTGTTCCGATTGCTTTGTTCTAGCAGAAGTATGCAGGCAACTAACTTCTGTAATAAAAAGGCACAGCCTAAGGACAAATGGGAAGGTCAATTTCCCATACAATTAGGTGTGTTGTCTTGCAGTTCAATGTCTGATGCCCTGAGTATAGGAGCAGACCTCGGGAATTTTAATTTTTCTCTATATTCTGAAAGAAAAGGTTTTGATAACAAAGGATTTTCTTGAAGCCTTGGTCTAATGCCTTATCTCCCCATGCCACAGTTAGAAGATTGCTGGGAAGATTGTACAGATGAACTTGAAGTTTTTAAAAGGGAAAACATGAGATTGGTGTTAGAACAAGTTGTCTCTTTGTAGATAAAGTTAGATACTAAAGGGATTGAAGAGGATTATCTTGAATTATTCGAACCAGGGTATTTGGCTCATGCAAAGACTGAAATGCCTCCGATTAACTGGGATGAGGAGGAGAATGATGATATATAATTGAGGACCAAAGGAGTTCTAGAAAGAACTGCGGCATGGGTGGCTAATAAGGATAACAAGGATCCTATATGTTCACCAAAGCGTCTTTCTAACAATGCGCTTGTTCGTGCAAGTAAGGATAACAAGTCGCCCCAACTTAGACACAGGTCTAGTTCAAATTTGGATTTTCATACTCCTCGGCATACTCGGTCATGAAGTGCCACCCAAAGAAAGATGGATCAGACAAAGGATATGGGAGTAAAGGATGTTGTTCTCGATGCTTAGATATTTGAAATTGAAGATTTGGACAGGGAAGTTGCTAGTGCTCTGGATTCTCAAACAGTGACTGTGGCTATGACGCCACCTTCAAAGATGATTGAAGGAACTACTCATTCCAGTGCAACCCCTAAGTGGTTGACCACCTCAGTGAACAAGAAAAGGAGTTTTCTTCCTTTGACTATTCCGATTCAGGAAATGGTTGTTAAATACACAGAGAAGAATCCAAAGCCAAAAAGGTTCAAGACTGTTGCTCACCTGAACAATGATGAGGAAATTGGAAAATGGGTTGCTGAGATCGCCTCGTATAAACCTAAGGATGAAAATAAGGAGGCTGGCCCTGATGATTTTGAGACCATGAAGGTGGAGTTGGAAAAAATGAGCAGAGATACAGACAACCACTTTTTCCAAGTGTCGGCAAAGAAAATGCTTACTAGGTCAAAGAAGGATGGGCAAGAGAAGAGAGAACTAAAGCGACACATAAACATTCTGGCTTAGTTCATCGATAG
Organism: Cryptomeria japonica; assembly: GCF_030272615.1. NCBI lineage: Eukaryota > Viridiplantae > Streptophyta > Pinopsida > Cupressales > Cupressaceae > Cryptomeria > Cryptomeria japonica. Next base: position 30,753,717 of record NC_081410.1, on the reverse strand, counting down.
TATTGGTTGCCTTGGGGCACTTCCAATATCCCATGCTACTGAGAATTTCAACCCAACTTCACCAAAAAATGAAAGGTTAATAAACCAAGTTCAATGGGCCAAGAGTATTGCTGAAGCTGTGGAGAAATGGATTGAGCGCATAATCAAGGACGGCAAGAAGTACATTACTGACTCCAGAGATTATGCGATGAAATACAGGGTCTTATTTTTGAGGCTCAAAACCAGCTTGTGCCATGGGAGAAGGAGGAGCACAAATGGCAGAATATCCTAACTCTGTTTGCCAAAATAGGAGAATATGGAGCTACCAGGTTTTTGACAGAACACTCAATTAAGCTGGTGGCTGATGAATGTCATCTTTTTGTGCTGAAGAAAACCATAATGTGGTGAGTGCTTACCTTCAAATCTGTGATTACCAATGCAAAGACCTCTATTTACGAGCTCCAGGATCTTCAAAGTAGCATAGTCAATGATAATAAGGTGGTTAATCCTTATCATGATTGGCAGTTGGGAATTTGTGGTTTGAGCACACAAGATGCAATCAGATCTTTCTGGATGAACCTGGAGAAGATCAGGGCCAAGGGTAGTTTCACGTAGAAGATATAACTAGGGTGGCTAGGATTGAATCTATGACTTTCATTGGGAATGATCAGTTGCCGAAACATTCTGAGAAGATGGTGCAACACAGGTGGAATAAAGAGGTGGCGAAGGCAAAGCTCAATGCAATGAAAGTTTCGAGCCAATCCATGGTTCAAGAACTTACAACTGCTCACGATGCCCGTGAAAGTGGAGAGGATGATGATGATGGAAATATGGCATAATGCATTAATTTAGGGCTAGTTTCCTTTATTTTTGTAAATTCTCATGGTTATGCAAAGACTTCGGGACATCTGTCCCAAAATATTTCTTGTTGGTTTCGTAATTGTTTACAGGGGGTGGTCGAGTTTTCAGGGAGACCTCCCCTGTTTTAACTATAAATTAAGTAAAAGTAGATGGTTTAGGGGTTAGCTTTAGTGACTAATTCTAGGAGTTTTTCGCTCCATTTTTGGTATTTTCTATTTTATCAAAGGAAGAAGCAAACTATTAAACCTGCAATGGAAGAAAATTTGTAGATGTATTTTTGTGTCTTTGTTGCATAAGGATATATATATAAAGTCTGATCATATTGTTTTTTGGGAGAAGGAAAATCTCTGTATTTTGAATCCGAATAGATGCATGTCTTTGCATATGTTTATCTGATCAAGTAACAGTAATGATCTTTCCATTACTGAAACTTATTGTTCTTCTGATGTTCTTTCCTTTGAATGTTTTGTTTATTTTAGAAAAGATTCATGATCGGGAGCAGATTTAGTTTTCCTTAAATCTGTTCATCCTTTATTAGATCTGTGAAAGAAGTATATTGAACTTTGTTTCAGTTGTTGTGGTTAAATATATTGAAAAGTTAGGAAAATGGCTTTTTGTCTATTTGAAACATGTGAAAAATTTCAGCCTTTCATCCAAGAATGAAATAGGCGGCCTTACATGCTTTCAGGTTAAAAGCTACTTTTCAGAAACAAATAGTTTAGCACATTCCTTGAAAAACTGAGGTAGGGAGCTGTACCTATGCAAAATTCGGAGGGAAGTGATTTGAACAACACTTACCCAATTGTTTAGTGAAACACTTGTTCTTAGAATAAGGTAACAAAGTTCAAGATTAATCGTTCTAAAAAAGAGCAAATTTGTTCACTAACACCCCTGCACCAACAGGGCTTGGGATCTTTAACATGATCTGCTCCTAACAGAGCATTTGTAGACCTTAACCGGTCAATTACCTATTTCTGTTGATAGTTAACATGTGAGTTCCCTCTCACCATGGTTTTTCCCAGTTGGGTTTCCACTTATAAATACTTGTGTTATGGTGAATGTTTTACTTGTTTTGAATGCTTTTATAACACTTTGGATTGTATGCAAAGTCATAAGTAAATTGGTTAAATATTTTTACCAACCTAGGATTAAAGTGTTATTGTTTTTGCTATCACTGATTCACCCCCCTCCTCTCAGTGCTTTATAAGTTTATCACTACCTCACACTTTCCTCCTCCTTAGCAATAAAAGGAAATAAGGATACTTGAATCGATGTAAGTTACAATGTTAGCACTGTATGAATGTAACTTAGACCAATAAGATGTCCAACTGCTTGATGTGGTGGCTCCCTCCTTATAAATATTTTATGGTACTCTTCATCTCTCATCAATATATGCATTTGTAATTGTAAGGAATATGAAGCAATTCTTATATGCGTTTGATCTTTAAAAGTGAAACAATTTTTTTTCTGTATAACATTTAATTTTTAAGTTGTAACTATCATAATATAAATCATTTCTTTTTTTCTGACACCATCAGATATGTTGACCTCCTATTGTTGTCATTGTAGGGTTACGCCTCTCTGCGTAAAAATGTGAGTCGTAATATGTGAAATCATTTTGTATATTTAGATTTCACATGATAATTTAATGTTTGTATTATTGTTATTATTTTGATAGATAAACTATTTGTAAGGGCCAGCCCTCGTTCATTATAGAAAATATTCAAATTACAGTAAGTATAAAACTGAAAGGAAAATAGAGATTTTATCCCAATCATCAAGCATAGTTCTCCCTAAATCAAGACTTTAACAACTTTATAAGCATAAGTTTATACACAATTTAATAAATGAAAGGGCCTTACTTTGCCATCAAATAATACCTACTATACTAGCAAATATATTTTTCTAAGATAATTGATTGTATACAATTAGACTACTTAGCAAAAGAGAAACCAACAAGTCTCCCAATCATCTAACCTTCATCTTCAAGGTCCATATTGTCCTCATCTACAGAGTTTTTTCTATCCACCTCAGCTACATGAATTTGCTACTCCAGGCATTCCTAGCGAATATAGGTTGAAATCCAGTCGGGGGCTGTGTTCTCCACTGTGTTTGTCAAATTCAATATGAAATTCAAACTCCTTATTGCTACCTCTTTATTATCCTGATATGCATCCTCGTCATCCATTAAGACTATAGGGAGTTTTAGAATTTCTTCATTCTGTTTGTCAAAGTCTTTGGACAGAGGGGTCCAAAAATTATCCTAATTTTTGAGAATATCCTCCATAGCACCCAATACCTAATTCTTGAAAACTTTTTTTCTTAGGTCTTTATCCACAAAATTTCTCAGACCTCTATCTAAAGAAATAGCCAAAAACATTGACGAAATGTCTGAATTCACATGATACATGTGGTCTACCATTATAAAATCCTCCCTAAGCACATATTTAATCACATATAAAACTAACGGATGTATATACCTCAAGATAGTATTCAATATCTTGTACGTTATTAAGCCTAAAAATGTCATCCACCTCTTGGCTGCTAGAAGTCAAATAAAGGGTCTCCATTTTATCACAAACTAAGCCTTCTATTGAGCAAAGAGTAATTCTTGAATAGGAAAAAACTTCTGGATGTTTCCACAAACTCTATTATATTTAATAAAGTCTCAAATCTGCCATAAAGGCTCACTTATTTTTTGTATGAAGGTTTGTCCTTCCTAGCATCGAATATTGATATTAGGTGATAGACTTTAATCATGACATTTCGATCTTCAAACTTCAAGGACATACCCTTAAAAACTCATAATATCTAAGCTAGCTAGTTGGTTTAGTGGATATCACCAAATTTATCTACCGCCCAATATCTTTCTTCTCCAAAAATAGATCACTTTTATTTTTGCCCCAACTACTATCTACTTAAGCATATGTCTAAACTTTTGTGCCTTCAAAATAAGAAATAAATAATGCCTTCAAAAGTCTACTAAAAAAACACTCCAACCACTTTTGGTCGTTGTTGTATCAACTTAATTTTCACCTCAGAGAAATTACCTGCAAACTTGTTAGTCCATCATACAAATATAACTCAAGCTTCAACCAATGAAACAACCTGAAATAAAAGTAAATAAAAGATTATACCTTCATGATTTATGTCTCATTGTGTCCTAGCCCCATTGTTCTTGGTTGCAGATAATTTTTCTCTCAAACACTCACTGGTATCTTCCAAGATGGCAAGTGTGGAATGGACTGCTAGATGATATGATATGCAAAACTATGCTATGAAATGATTTATTCTAAATTTCTCAAAAACTCTAAAAATGCTAAACAAATGAACTCACAGATGCAAAGATTAAGACTCCTAGTTACTATAAGATTAGCTATTAGTTTCAAAAATGTCTTAGGAGACTTATTTATAGATTTTTGAGTGCATGAGCTTAGGTGGTAGAGATCAACGGTCATGATTAAATCTTACAATTTGGATGGCTATGAGCAAGAGGTTGAGATGTGAGAGATAAAGGTGGAAGATGTTCCTCCTACACCTACAAGATGGAGGAAAAGGTGGAAGGAGAAGCCAAGTGTTAGAAGGCTCACATTGACTGAAGATGAAGACTGAGAGAATCTAGGATAGTTGGAGAAGATTTATGGATAAGAGGACAAGTGGACTCAACTCCTTCCAAATATGTAGGAAGGTTGAAGAAAATATAGGGAAATTGAGAAATGTGTGTACATACACATTATTTGAAGAATGATTTGGAAGTTGAAGATAACGATGTATTAATATTTAAAAATATTAATATCTTTAGCCATATGATAGAATGGGTTGGCAAAAGAGGAAGATGATGTGGAGAAGAGATGAGTAGGAAAAGGGAGATTAAATAATTAAGAAATTATTTAATTAATGAGACTATAGGATATTAGATAGGAGATAACTAAATATTAGATATTTAATTAATTGATTTAGAAGAAAAGAATATAAATGAATGAATTAATTAAATATTTCAACTCAATTAATTAATAGAAGAATAAGACTAATGAATTAAAATAATTAATCTTTTAAAATAATCATTAAATAAATATAAAATATTTATTTAATTGCTCATAGCCAATTTTATGTGTATACATTTTGCCCCTCTTTGAAATGATGTTGAGACAACATTGTTTCAAAGATTATATCAAGTCTCGATGATGGCCCTGACGAAGATGAAAATCCTGATTGTGTGCCCCCTCGGGAGATTGATCGTGAAATTTGGAAAAAATTGATTGAGCGATTAATCTCACAATAATTGATTAAAAAGATTTAAAATAGGCCCATCAATTAAATTTACTTGTGAAAAATAAATAAAATTGCCCTATGTTTGAAAAATTAATTACCCTTTCAAAAAATCAAAAAGATAATAATAAAATAACCTTGGCCCATTTTATTCTCATTTGCAATTTTTCAACTTTTGAGAAAAAAGAATTTGGAGTGATGAGTTGGCAAGATGGCGATCTAGTATGAGAACCATAGATTTGAGCGCATCCATCAATATCAAAGACCTGTTGAGTATGACCCATCAGTGAGTGGCCTATCTCGAGCTTTGTTTTGAACTTTTCCTACAAGTTTTTGAATTTTTTGCATGTTTTAGGGTAGTTTGAAAATTTTTCGATTTTTTTGTTTTTGTTTTCTCACATTTGTTTTCTAATTTAGTGCATGTATGAATTACATTAGCACTTCTATTGATTATGCGCATGTACCCTTTATGTTCAAGCCTTTGTTATAGATGTTAGTGCTTTTGTAGGGTTAGCGCCTGTGAAAATTAAGTTCATGCATTTGAGTTGTATGTTAGCGCTTTTACCTGATTTAATGCTTTTGTTCGATGTGTTCGTGCAAATGTTTTATGGGTTAATGCTTTCAAGTGATTTAGTGTCTATGTGCTTTATGATAGTGCAAATGTTTAGGAGGATAGTGCATTTTTTGAAAACTGAACTTTTTGATTGATAAAATGTTGAAGTTCAATCAGATGAATTTGATTAGTCATTTTGATGTGTGAATTTGACTAATTGATAGACAATTACTGATGATTGATCAATAATTTGATTGATTTGATTTGATAGATAGATTGTTGTTTGATTGCTTGATAGTTGTTTTGATCGATAGCTATTTGTTTGTTGATTGATGAGTTTGATAGGAGCTTGAAGAGACTGATTTGGCATTTGATAAAGAGCTTGATATGTTTCTCATTTGATTGATAGCTTGATTTGCTTGATAGATAAGATTTGATTGAAATGGTTGATTTGATAGGATAGATGATTGATAGACAACTTGTCTAATTAAAGAGGAGAAACTAGATGTTCTCCAGTCTCGAGAAAAATTCTCGGTTATGCGCCATTTGGTTCCAGAGTTGTCTCGGGATGAGATTAGATATATTGATGCTTGTGGCCTATGTCACCTCTTATACATCCCAAATATTACACATAATAGGGTTCTCTTGATTGCATTAGCTAAGAGATGGCATAGTGAGCACAACACGTTTCACCTACCCACTGCTGAGATTAGTGTGACGCTCGAGGATGTATACACGATCCTTCACATCCCTATTACTAGTGAGCTCGTCTAGTATGATTACCAAGATCTAGGTGGTACTGAGGCATGTAGGGCAGTTTTTAGAGACAAGAACATTAATGGTAGAGAGATTCGAAGGGAGGATATGATCATACACTATGAGACTCTCCCAGTGATACTCACTGGTTTGATTGGTGGATTCATATATCCTGATGGGAGATTGTGAGGATTTGTTGTTGGATGGGGAGGCATTCTGCAGAGCATGATGCAGCATTGTACTCATTATGCATGGGTTGTTTGTGTGCTGGCACATCTTTATCATGATTTACATCAGGTTGTGTTTGATTGCAGATCTAGTCTCTCTACTAGATGCACACTCCTTTAGGTCTAGTGCTAGGAGCACATTGTTGTTACTCGACCCGTGCATGACAAAGTTCGTGGTGATGGTCAACCTTTTGTCTATTTGTATAGAGGTATCATTACTCATCCTAAGCTAGGTAAGCTCGAGTATTGGAGATGGGTGCTTTATTATTTGGATACTATTATTTGGAGGCCTTATATTCATTGTGAGCCTTGGTTGGAGGACACTCGTATTTTCCATTGATTTTGCAGAGTAGATATCTTATCGATCGCACTTCGTATATTATTGAGAGGCAATTATTTGATCCCATTTTGAGACAGTCTGGTATCATTCAGCACATGTCATCTGGTGTTGTGATGTATGCATGTCGATACAAAGATAGACAAGATTGGGATCTTTGTCTTTTGATATAGCATATGTAGAGTTTTTGGTTGTTCCCATTGTTGCATATGATTTGAGACCACATATTTTGGGTGTAGGGATCGTAGCGGATTATGCATAGTACCTTTTGACACACCCATTCGTTCACATCACTAATCCTACAGACCCTTCTCCCAACTTAGGAGATGAGGAGTTAGATTCAGATGATCCTATTGTTAGGCAACGGAGATGGAGATGAGAGCTCAGAGTTGCTCGAGAGGCTGGAGGAGATGAGGGAGATGAGGGTGGAGATGGTCAAGGAGGGAGACAAGGACAGAGAGGGAGCTGGGTTAGAGTCCAAGGAGGACCTTTTGGACAAGTTGGCAAGGTTGGCAAGGTTGGGAGGCCACTTTCTATGCTAGGGAGATATGCAGGCTAGATTGGGAGGGATGTAGGTAGAGGAGGGATTGGGGCAGCGAGAGGATTACCTTATTTAGGATTAGGCAAAGGTGATGGATTGGATAGAGGCTGGGGGAGGGGGATTGATTTTGGACAGATCCATCCAAATCCTGGGGTGATAGCAGCATAGGGAGGCTGGGATGAGGGTGAGGAGGAATCAGAGGATCATGTACCACTCATTCGTTGGTGGATTATGAGATAGTTCAGACTCCAATAGGTGGAGAGGGTGGAGAGATGGGTGGGGATGCGGTCATGAAGTATTTACCTCAGCAAGAGACCATGGATGACCTCAGGGCACAAATTGATCACCTTAGAGCACAGGTACAGGCACTCACTATTGAGAGGGATAGAGTTGTGAGGAGATATCAGGATGCACAGACTACACTTGATCACATATAGGGGATTGGGTCTAGCACACTCTCAGCTGATAGTGCTAGGGCATTGGTCTGGGCTAGGAAGGAGACAGTGCATTGGTGACAATTATATGAGGATCTGGTCTTAGAGAGCTAGAGATTAGGTGATGCAGAGAGTCTTGGAGCTCCTAAATCCCATCCAATGGTACTTGGTTGGGGTTTTTCTATCTATACCTCCAAGTTCTGATCCACTTTGGCTTTCCTCCAAGGTATAGCCACTGATCTCTTTCAATCAACTCTTCCTATTGAGGTTGTCACCTCAATCTCGTCACACCACTCCTAAGGCTCCAACAACTTTTGCAAGGATCACAATGCACCAACTCATTCAATGGGTTCAAAATGCATTTACTTAGAGTCTTTAAAGTATTTTAGAGGTTTGAGCACCTTTGCACCCATCACCAAGCTTTTCTAACCTCTCTTTGTCTCCACCGGGCTCAAATAGGCCTAATACAATTAGCCCTCCCTTGGTAGTTTTAAGGACTTAGTTTCAAAACTTCCCAAATAAAGCCACAAATAAATTATATATTTGGATACCCTTTTCATGTTTACAAAAAATATTGTAAATTTGCATATGGGTTTGTTGTACACATATGGGAACCAAATTTGTCCTAATTTGCAAAATGTTGCCAAATGTTGCTCAACAACTTTTACATTTTTTATCACTTAGGATGCAACTTTGCATTCAAGTATATTAAAAGACTCCCAAAGGCCCTCAAACATCCTAGAAGACCTAAACACAATACAATATACCCCTATTACATGATGACTCTTCTTTAGAGTACTATTCATGTGATCAACATTATCATAACAACTTCCTAGGTTGATAGCATCTTGAATATAAATGACACAACCAAAAGCTTGGACAACTCAACCATGGCTCTACTAAGTCCCAAATGGTTGGTTCATTATTACATCATGAGATACAACACAAAACTTAGAAGAAACCAAAATTGCATTCTTGGAGTGTTAGGTGCCCTGCACCATAGTCCCTTGAGACAAAGAACTCAAGTCTCTTGAGTTAAGAGGTCTGAAATTTCAACTCCATGTTGGAGGATATATGATTGGGACATCCACATAGCATAAGAATCAAGTAACCCTTCCCACATGATAAGATAATACTTGTAGACTCCTTTCCTTGTCTTCTTTACTATCTTGGTGTTCAAGATACTTTCCAACTTGACCGGTTGGCTTAGTGGAAAATCCCTCACCCAATCTTCATTACCCTGTGATGAAGTATCCAATTAATTTGTTTGTGACTCTCCCTTGTATGGATAGAGATCACATACATTAAAGATAGGAGAAATACCCAAGGTGAGATGGATTTCAACTTCATATGCATTCTATCCATATTTGTGCACCACCTTGAGAGGTTCAATCTTCTTCATCATTAGCTTGGTAGGTTGCCCTTTTAGAAGTCTCTCCTTCCTTTAGGTATGCTAATACTAAGTCTCCAACTTTAAATTGCACATTCCTTCTTATTTTATCAGCATTCACCTTATACTACTTGGAATTTTGTTGTAAGGTTTTCCTTACCTTATCATGCACTTCTTTGATACCTTATGCAAAATTCTCACCTTGCGCACTCTTAGGTGCCATAGAACTAAGATCTTTGAGCTCTAGTATTCCCCTAGGATGAAATCCATATACTATCTCAAATGGACTTTTACCTGTTCTTCAGTTCACTGAGTCATTGTATGCATCTTCTACCTGACCGAGTGCTAAATCCCAAGTCTGCCCATGTTGTTTGGTAAGGCATCTTAGCAGATTACCCAATGATCTATTGACTCTCTCTATCTAACCATCTAATTAAGGATGATAGGTAGATGAAAAGGATAGTTTAGTGCCCAAATTTCTCGAAAGTGTCCTCCAAAAGTGGCTTATGAACTTCACATCTCTATCACTAACTATGTTGATTGGAAGACCATGAATTCTGACTATCTCTTTGAAGAAGAGGCCTGCAATGTAGGTGGCATCATTTGTGCTCTTGCAAGGTATAAAATGTGTCATTTTGCTGAACCTATCTACCACTATATACACACTATCAAATCCCCTTGGAGTTCTTGGTAAGCCTAATGCAAAATGCATGCTCAAACATTCCCAAGGCCTTTGAGGGATGACCAAAGGTTGGTATAGACCTGCATTACTTGATGAACCCTTTGCTCTTTGATAGATTGCACATTGTTCTACAAACCTTCTCACTTCTAGTTGCAACTTAGGCCAATGGTAAAACCTACTAAACTGCTCCAAAGTTTTATCTATGCCAAAATGACCTCCTAGACCTCCTTGATGCTTTTCTTGGATAATATTTTGTCTCATAGAACGTTGGGGTATGCAAAGAAGATGTCCTTTGAACAGAAAACCCTTTTGTATCATATATTTTGAATAAGAGACACGTGAGGTGTTAGAAAAATCAGTACAAATAGCATATATTTCTGCAAAATCTTTATCATCCTTGTAGAGGTCTTTTAACTCATTCAATCCCACACTTTGCAATTGTATCTCCTACATAGTCATGACTCTCCTACTTAATGCATCAACTACCTTATTTGTTGTGTTGTTTTTGTGCTTAATAGTGAAGGTATAGGATTGTAGGTATTCAACCCACTTTAGGTGTCTCTGGTTCAACTTCTCTTGCCCTTTGAGAAAACTAAGGGCATGGTTGTTAGTGCAAACTACAAACTCTTTGGGCAACAAGTAATGATGCCACTTCTTCAATGATTGTACCATGGCATACAAATCCAAGTCATGTGTGGAGTATCTTTACTTAGCTTCATTTAACTTCTCTGAGAAGAATTTTATAGGATGTCCTTCTTGGCTTAAAATTTCCCCTATTGCCCTTTGGCTAGCATCACATTCTACTATAAACAACTGATTGAAATCAAGAAATCTAAGGATTGGTAGCTCTGCTATCTTAGCTTTCAACATTTCAAACCCCTTATTGGCTTCCTCTTTCCACTTAAAGTGACATTTAATCAGTCCTTTAATGGTGTTGAGTATAGGAGCACAAACATGGCTAAAGTTTCTCACAAACTTCCTATAAAATTATGCCATTCCATGAAAATTGCTAACATTAGTTATGCCCCTAGGTGTAGGCCAATTAAGTATTGCTTCTACTTTACTTGGATCTATCTTTAAACAACCTTGTGAAATAACAAAACCAAGGTAAACTAACTCTGTTTTCAACAACTCACATTTTTCAAGGTTGATTTTGAGTTGAGCCTCCTTCAACTTCACATGCTTAAGGCATTCCTCCTTGTATCTGCTGAAGATCAAAATGTCATCGAGATATACTATAACAAATTTTCCAATAAACTCAACTAAGACTTCATTCGTGAGTCTTTGGAAAGTACTAGGTGCATTGGTGAGACCAAAAGGCATCACCAACCACTCATATAGGCCTACATTTGTTCTAAAGGTTGTCTTTCACTCATCACCGGGTCTAATTCTTATCTGATGATAACCAGATTTCAAGTCCACCTTTGTAAAGTAGCTTTCACCTCCTAGATTTTCCAATAGGTCCTCAATCCTTGGCATGGGAAACCAGTATCTTATAGTGATCTTATTGAATGCTCTTGAGTCAATGAACATCCTCCATTTTCCTCCTTTTTTAGGCACTAGCATGGTAGGTATAGCACATGGACTCAAACTCTTTTTAATAAACCCTTTGTCTAAGAGTTCTTGCACGTGTTTAGCGATCTCTTCATTTTTACTAGGTGTCATTTTATAAGAAGCTTTATTAGGAAGATTTGCCCCTGGTATCAAATCTATTTGATGATTTACATCTCTCATTGGAGGCAAAGAATCAGGCATATCATCTCCTATAAATTATTCATATTGGTTTAGTAGACCTTGCACTTCTTGAGGCACTTCACCCGTTGGATCTTCCCTAGCTTCATCTTTAGGCTTCAACACTATAGCATGGCCCTGACGACCTTCTTACTTTAACACCTTAAGGAACTCTTTACCTCTCATCAGAATCACACTTGATCCTACTTTCTTTTCCTCCTTTGGATCAGGTAATGGGTCCATTTGGTACTTCTTACCATTCTTGTTGATTAGATAATTGTTCTTTTCTCCATCATGACAGGCTCTCACATCATATTGCCATGGACGACCCAAAAGAAAATGACAAGCATACAGAGGTAATATGTCACATAGAAGTTTGTCTTTGTAGTCACCAATTTCAAAGTCCACCCATTCTTGTTCATCAACTAAGGCATTTTGACCCTGGTTGAGACATGACACCTTATAGGGAGTGAGATGTGGTAGTCTTTTTAGTTTTAGCTTATCCACCATTTCAACTGAGACAATGTTCTCTATGGAACCTTAATCCACAATCACCTTACAAATTTTCCCATGTGACTTACAAGTGGTCCTAGATAAGCTTTTCCTCTGTGGTGTCTCTTGAGCTTGGGTTATCTTGAGCATTGTTCTTCTCATCATCAGATTTTCTCCATCTGTCACTGGCCCTGCCTTACTGATTGGAGAATTCACACTCTGAGTATCCTCCTCTTTCACTAACTGATTCATTTCACCCATGTATGAGCTTGTTGAACTTGAGGCTTTTTTCGGGCACCTACTCATGGTATGTCCTACTTGATTGTAGTTATAACACCTACCGGTGAAGACCATATTTCATCTTCCTGAGTTTCCAATCCTACCCCTAAAATTGTTCCTTCCTCTAAAGGATCTTCTAAATGTTCCTCTTTGTGAGTCCCCACTTCCTTCTTGGTTTTGTTGCTCTTCATTTCTTGGAGCACTCTACCCTCTGCCAAAAGTTCCTCTACCTCTAAAATTTTTACCACCTCTATATTTCTGATTTTGCTCATTTCTCTAGTTTCAGCTTCAAAACAATAGGCAGGAGCAACAAGACCCTTCGATCTCTAGGTGCAACATTCTCCAAAAATGTCGGATCCCACCCAACTGCAGCCAGCAAGTCCATTCATGTACCTTGCCAATTTCTCCACTTTATTCTCATGCTTCTTAGCCTTCAAACTAAGTTTGTGGAATTCCTTAGTGTATGCATTGACATCTAGCTCCCTTTGTTTCAAATTTTGCAGTCTCTTGTGGATTTGAACTTCGTAATCCCCTGGTAGGAATTGAGCCTTAAGCCTTGTCTTCATACGCTCCCATGAAGTTATCTTTTTCTTGCCAACTTGTACCCTTTCTTCTTGCATCGTGTTCCACCAAACCAATGTTGATCCTCTCAATCTTGACTTGGCCACATTGACTCTTTTATCCTCTGCTACCTCCTTATAATCAAAATGATTATTTAATGCCTCTATCCAATCTAGTAGCTCCTCTCCATTGAGATTTCCTCCATAGGTGGGTAATCCATCCAAGTTATCTTTGGAGATGGATTTGACTGCATCCAAGAATATTTTTTGGTCTTGGGGATCTACTATTGCTATCTGGCTCTCCTCATCTTCTACTTCTTCATCTATCTCATCTCCCCATTCTATCTTAACCTTCCCCTTCTCCTTTTTAACATCTCTGGTTCCTTTATTTCCTTCCTGATTCTTCAATCCTTCTATCATCTCAGCCACCATCTGTTGGATGGCTTCTAGAGTCATTTCCTTTAGAGGTATTTAACTTGCTTTTGATTCTTCACATTCTGACATACACCAATGTTTCAAAGGATGGCTCTGATACCACTCTGATGCAAAGAGTCTTGGAGCTAATCCTATTCACCTTCTTGGTTTCTTGTCTTACTCAACCCTCTAACTCCTCAATCCCATCCAATGGTACTTGGTTGGGTTTTTTCTATCTATATCTCCAAGGCCTGATCCACTTTTGCTTTCCTCCAAGGTATAGCCACTTATCTCTTTCAATCAACTCTTCCTATTGAGGTTGTCACCTCAATCTCTTCACACCACTCCTAAGGCTCCAACAACTTCTGCAAGGATCACAACACACCAACTCATTCAATGGGTTAAAAATGCATTTACTTAGTGTATTTTAAGTATTTTAGAGGTTTGAGCACCTTTACACCCATCTCCAAGATTTTCTAACCTCTCTTTGTCTCCATCGGGCTCAAATAGGCCTAATACAATTAGCCCTCCCTTGGCGGTTTTAAGGACTTAGTTTCAAAACTTCCCAAATAAGGCCACAAATAAATTATATATTTGGATACCCTTTTCATGTTTACAAAAAATATTGTAAATTTGCATATGGGTTTGTTATACACAAATGGGAACCAAATTTGTCCTAATTTCAAGGGTTTTGGCCTACCTGGGTGACTTACAAACTTATTCTTTAAAACCTTCACCAGTCAAAACTTCTAATCAAATAAATTGAGGATTATTTAAGGTAATTAAAAATTCTTTCCAACCATGTGTCCATTTCTCTTCTACCAATCCACATGTGCTCAGAATTTGCACATATTTTGTTGTCCTAACTCACTAACTCCTAGCAGTGAGCCTAGGGTTTCATTGTAGCTCCTCCACAAAGGCCTGAAAAAATCCAAACACCTAATCTATACATATGTACATACCCTAACCTATCATTCCACTTTATTTCAATGGGTTCCATCAATGGATGCTCGGGTTAGAGTCATTTCTCCCTTAAACCCTACTTTGCATGGGTTTTACACCTAGTCCTAGAGAATGGAGTAGATCCCTACAACTAGACACAATTAGACTTGCTAATATACCTTATTGAAAATTATATTCAATAACCTTTCATCACCTGCAAGTAATTCCCTCTATTAAGGCCGTACTGGGTCGTACAATGCAACAAAAACAAATAAAAACTGTCAAAATGATGAAAAAAACAAGATTTCCTTACAACTCAAAAACTTGTTTTTGCATTCTCAATCCTTCAATCCATACAATGATGTTTTTTTTGGCTTATATTCCCATGCTTTAGTTGGTTGAACCAACTTTAAATGCGAACATCCAAAAATGCAACTTTTGCAAGATGTTGCAAAATTTTGCTCAACAACTTTTACATTTTTGTCACTTACGATGCAACTTTGCATTCAAGTGTATTAAAAGACTCCCAAAGGCCCTCAAACATCCTACAAGACCTAAACACAATACAATATACCCCTATTACATGATGAATCTGATTTAGAGTACTACTCTAATCAACATTATCATTAAAACTTCCTAGGTTGATAGCATCCTAAACACAAATGACACAACCAAAAGCTTGGACAACTCAACCATGGCTCTACTGAGTCCCAAATGGTCGGTCCATTATTACATCATGAGAGACAACACAAAAACTTAGAAGAAACCAAAATTGCATGCTTGGAGTGTTAGGTGCCTTGCACCAGTAGGTACAGTCAGGATGGATACCAGCAGTGGTGGGGTTATGGAACCTCCACAGAGGGATCGAGGAGCATGGCCATCTGGAGAATCTTCTCGTCCACATCCATAGAGATAGACAGATTCAAGTAGGAGTGGCACAGGTCATCCATGATTTTAGACTTGATTATGAGACATTGTATGTTATTGATTATTTATTTGATATCATTGTATACTTAGATTTTTTATTGTTTATGATGATATACAGAGATGGACTCTATATGATACTTTTATTCATGATTTAATATGCATTCTACTATGATGATGATGACCTCTATGATTTATATGCATTGATTACATGGATGATGCTATGATGATCTTTTCTTTCCTTTATGTTTTATGACGATTTATATGCCTTGATGACATGATGATAATGTTTCTATGATTTACATGATCTATATGCATATGAAAATGATTCTATGATGATTAAGTTAAATGATTAAATATAATGATCTATAAGGAAAATTCTTATAGTGGCGTATGCAAATGGATGTTTATTTCTATTGCTTGATGTATATGCATATGTTGATGAAATGATAGTAATGAAATGCATTTGATTTTTATTTTAATAATTTGAATGCAATATGATGAGTTATGGATGATAAATATAAATTATTATGATGATTTAAATGATGAAATATTAACAATGATGATGTAATAATATGGTTAATGAATCCTTTATACACCTAAAAATGGTCTGAAGATAATTAATTGAATAAGCAATTATTTAATTAATCCACCTTCCTAATTTAATTGAATTCACTACGAAATTTGATTAAATTCTCCCATTCATCTACCTATTCATAAATCTAAGGATTTATTTAATAGGTTCATTTCAATAATCCCCTTTGATTAATTAATTCAAATTAATTAATTCCCCCCATCAAATTCACTTCTTCTAAAATCCCCTAATTAATTAAAACAAATTAAATTCATGAGTTGTTGAAATTAATTAGCCTTTGCCTATTATTTGAATTTCTAAATTCAAATTCTTCTAACTTCTAACCACCTAACCTAACCATTTCTAAACCTAACCCATTCCATCTAATCACATGTCCCCTTTCCTTTGACACTTGCTCTCTCATGAGCAAAGCTTCTTGACACTTGTCACCAAAGAGATGGCAAATGTTCCCTTTCATCCAACCTCTTCTAGAAGCTTCTTAACACTTGTCACCATAGAGATGGCAAATGTTCCCTTTAATCCAACCTCTTCTCCAATTACCTCCAATTTAACCATTAATATCTTCGGACTTAATCTTGACCGTTGATTCCTGCCACCTCACCCCTGGCCTTGGAAAATCCTATAAATAAACCCCATTTTGGAGTTCAAAGGATCCCGAATCCATCTCATTTGCATTCAAGCATTGTTACTATAGGCATATAGCATTTTAGCATTGTTATCATGATCAATTTTAGCTTAAATCTAGCTTATCATCCAGCTTAATCTCATCCTTTCTAGTTTAAATGCATCATCATTATCATCTTAAAACCTCCATCTAGGTGTAGTCAAGTCACTGGAATTGCTAACCAGATCTAAGAGAATATTCATACTCACATTTATTAGGAGGCAATAGATTGATTAGCCATGATTTCATATGTCTTTGTTTATATTTTCTAATCATGCTTGTAATGATCTATTGAGTGTTTTTGTGTTGCAGCTACAGGTACACAGGTCCACACTTCACAGATACACGACATTTTGGCACCCACCGTGGGGCCAAAATCATCATTTTTGTCTTCTCAAGCTTCAACAAACATCCATCTTTGTCGGGTCTGATTCAGAATGTCGTACGAGTTGATTTTCCAACTCGTACGAACTCCTTTCTTGTCTAGGATGATACTACATTTTAACTCGTATTAGCTCAATCCTGTGTCGTACGAACTTATTTTTGTTGTCGCACGAGGTATAAATCGTTGTCGTACGAGTTTCTGTTTTGGAATTTCTTTACTCGTATCAACTGGTTCTTGTGTTGTATGAGCCTTTTTCTTCCCCAGTGCAAGATCTAATTGTTTGTCCTTTTAGCTGTTAAATTGTTTCGTACAAGTATTTATCTCTGTGATTTTTAATAGACTGCATTTTAGGGTTTTTTGGTTTTAATCTGAGCTTTACTAATGCTAACCCTTATTTGTTTGTAAGCTTTTTGGCAGCCTAACTCTTTTCTGCAGGATGATTGTCAAAGATATGCTTGTCAAAGACCAAATTCAAAACACATCAATGACTACTAACGGATTTATTTTGCAAGTTGCCTAAAAGAATTCAACAAAACTGTGTATTCCTTAAAGTTTTTTTTAGGCACACTTATCTTTTTCTAAAGGAATGAACAATCATGTATTTGGTGTTTTTGATGATAGGCGAGTATGCTCTCGCCTTTCTTAGGTGATCAGAAAGCTAGACTCATCTTTTACTTTCATTAATGCATATCTTTAGCAGGCCTGCCCTCCCGAGGAGCTAATAACTCTTAGCCATTAAGGTTGATGAGAGGGGAACAACCTAAGTGGGAATGGCTAATGCCAAGTAATCCAACCCACTATAAATGTGATTTGATCAAAATCAAGTCAACGGCAGTGCTCAGGAATAGCTCTCCTCCGTACCTTCGGGTATAGCAAGGTTTTCAAGGCTGGGAGACCTCTTAATTGAGTTTATACCCCAATGTGCCGAACGGATCCCTTACTAGTTTGGGTTAAATTAGAAGCTACCTGATTCACCTTCGAAAGGGTGATAATCTTTATGCAAGAGCAATAGTAACTCTCCCAAGATACTTGCCATATCATGTCCCCCATTAGCGTTTGGAGTCGGATAATGCATTGTGTGAGACTCAGCAGTCATATTCTGATCAGCTATTGGGTGTGTACCTAAGTTTGCAAGCAAAGGTTTTCTCTCTTAGCCAACTTCCTTAGGGTTTAGCATGCTTGGAGTCACTTATCATATCGGGGTTTTGTTGTGTATTCATCCCTAAATTGAAAAAATCAAACATCTAAAACTAGAAAACATAAGCAAAACATCAAACTTTAGTGATCAATATTCAACCAAACAAACATTTTTTAATCTCTGCTCTGTTATTTGTCGTACGAGTTAGAATTCTCCATCGTACAGCTTGTTAATTTGTCATATGAGGTTAATATTTTTTCGTATGGTTCAAAAAGAAATTTCATACGAAACTATGCTTTTTACATGAAATTTTTTATTTGTCGTACGGTCTTGTATCTCTTGTTGTTTGGGACTGTGTAATCTATCGTACGAACCTCTATTTCTGTTAGTCCAGAGTTGTGTTTTGCATGCCTTTTTCAAATTTATCATTTCTGCTTGGTCAATTTGTAGTGAGCATAAACACCTGCCAATTTGTGCTTAGATTGTCTTCTTGGTTCGCTTGGTCAAAGTTATCATTCATCGAAATTAGGCTTTAGAACATATACACCTCAAGATTTTCAAGTGCTCACCCTCAACAAGTTCAAAATCTAAACATCTTAAAGTGCATTATCACCCTATTTGATAAATTGATCACTCAAACATAGTTTCTCATCAGGATCTATCATCATCTATCATGAAACTAAAACATTTAGTCAGGATAATCATGTCCCACATCATAGGATATATCGTTCCTACTAGACTTGGTTCTTATCAAATCATCACCATTGCACTCCAAAACTGAAGATCAAAAAACTTGCAAACCTTTAAACACTTGAATCCTCTTTTAGTGTCATATCACTCTATCGTATCCACCTTGACAGTTGATCACTTATCAAAACAACCTTTAGACAATCGAATTCTAGCACAATATCTAACACACATGTATGCTCGTTCTAACTAGAGCTCAGAGACAAAGAATCGCAGAGACAGAAATAGAAACTTTTGAAATAGTTGAAGATCATAGAAACATGGAATACAAAAGCAAAATAAAAGTAACAAGACAACATATCAGAGAAATCAAACAAGTCCAAAATCAAAATCCAACTATGTCAAAATATCACAAGGATTCAAACACGTCTCCGAAGAAAAGTGGCTCTTTTATGCACCTCTTAAAGAGATCCCTAAAAGATTTGGCTGAGAAAGATCAAAATTGTGCACCTATGTCTAGCAATGGCTCATCCCTCCATAAGAAAATTGACTCTCCAAAGGCATCTATTCCTACACCTCTTGAAAGCTTGCAAGAATGTTCCATAGCATCCTCACCAAACAATATACCCATCAAACCAATTTCAGAGGATCTTATTCAAAGCTCATCTCCTTCATATCCAAGCATTGATTCCTTGCAACATCCCCATAGTGCTTCCTTGCAAATTGAAGTCCTCATTCATAAGATGCTTTTTAAACATGTCCTAATAGATGGAGAAGTTGGCTTAAACATTTTCTCATTGAGTCTTGTTCGTGCTCTAGGTTATTCAAAAGATGCAGTCGATCCCCAAAAAAGATAAAAATCAAAGCACATAATGAAGAAGAACATTCCTCTAAAGGAATTGTGCTATTACCCCTTAGAGTGGGACCTTTACAGAAAGACACAGCATGCCAAGTTTTTGAATTATACTTACCATACAACATACTCTTGGGAAGACCATGGATATAGTACATACAAGCTATTACATCAACATGCCATCAGTGCTTACAATTTCCTTAAAATGGGTAGGAAATCACAATATCAGCAGACTCAAATCCATTGCAGTGTTGTAGTAATCTTAAATCAGCTCAAGAGGTCATTGTTTCACATAATAGAGAGGCAGCATCTTCAAGCACACAATCCAAGGAACAATCATTCGCATCAATTTTGTCAAGAATGGAAAAATAAATGCAGTTGAAAGATCGAGGGAACAGAGAATATTTGCTATCAGGGAAAAACAAATAAGAGCAACTTGAAATTGGAAGGGATGAAGAAACAGATGTAGATGTCGATATAGTTCATGCGTATGTAGGAGAAACGTTAGGAACTAGCCTACTTGAATCAGAATCACATTTGGCTGACTTGGACTTAACCGAGGACAATCAGGAGCTACTTGTGCAAGATCATTCAGACGAGAGTACCATTCTAGACATCGACATACAGACTAAAATATTTGACATCTCTATCATGATCCCTAATATCTTTGACATAATCCAACATGAGGATCCTTTATCCTTAAACCATCCTGAACCTATGGATTGGGAAAATGAAGGACATACCACCATTGATACCTTTTTGAATGACCAAGCCATATCCTTATATCTTAATGAAATCAAACCCGCAACAAATTTCACCAGGGATTATATTAACGTATCTTCCAATCAAGTGGGTGTTAAATCTCCTAGTCGCAAAAGTGAAAATAAAGAAAACAATATCACGTCTAATGCTGAAAACCTTTTCTTGACAATATTAGACCGGGAAAAAGTAAAAATAAAGGACGTATCTAACGGTGAAAACCTCCTTGAGGTTCCAGAAGATGGGAGATTTGACACCTTACCTAAATTGTATCAAGAGAAGTTATCTATCCTAATAGAACCAGCAGAGGTAGTTATCATTGGCACAACTGATCTACATCCAAAAATCTCTCTATCAGAACCAGCAAGGCAAAAATATTTGGAACCCTTTAAAAGATGACAAATAAACTTTATCTATTCATATACAGACATTCCAGGGTTTGATCTATATCTTACAATACATCACCTGAATATCAGTCTAGGAGCAAGCATCAATAATGGAAAACAGCACGGATTAGGAGCAGATATTCTATTCATCACACCACAAGGTCATACAATCCCAAAAACATACAAATTAAGCTTTCCATGCACCAACAACACAGCAGAATATGAAGCTTTGGTAACAGGTATCAAAATGGCTATAGAATGGAACATTATACAACTTCAAGTCTTTGGAGACTCTCAGCTCATCATTAATCAAATCAATAATTACTATCAAACAAAGGACGAAAAGTTAATGCCTTATAAAAAGATGGTTGATGATATCGAGAAATACTTTGTAGAAATAACTTTCTAACAGATTCCAAGGAATGACAAGCAGATGCCATGGCTACACTTGCTTCTCTCCTTCAGACATAGGAAAATCAACAGCATTATGAATTCATGGTGGAAGAGTTCTTTTGCCCTACTCATAACTGTCCTGATTCCCAAACTATTTGTCACCTTGTGGGGCATGATTCCTCACGCTATGGCCAAACTTACATATACCTGAAAGATAATACCCTACCTCCTAACTTATCGAATAATCAAAAGAGAAACTTTATTCGCCAATCCTTCCATTTTACTCTTATGGCGGATACCCTATTTAAATGAGGTCTAGACAATACTTTCTTAAGATGTCTCGAACAAGAAGAATCTGAGAAGGCCTTGCATGAAGCCCATAATAGAATTTGTGGCACTCATTCAAGTGGTCTTACCCTTTCAAAAAAATGCATACGCTTGGGCTATTATTGGTCGACCATGGAACGCGATTCTTTTCAGATAGCTAGAACATGCAAACAATGTCAGATCCATGGAAACTTGATTCATACACCAGCACAAGAACTTCATGCTTTAACAACATCTTGGCCTTTTTGTCAATGGGGTATTGATTTAGTAGGAAAGATAAATCCTTCTTCATCTAATAGTCACAAATTCATCCTTGTAGCTACGGAATATTTCACAAAATGGATTGAGGCAGTACCTCTCACAAATATCATAGGAAAACAAATTGTTGCATTTATCTTGAACTATATCATCTGTCACTATGGAATACAAATGACCATTATCACTGATAATGGGCGACCATTCAAGAATCATGATGTACAAGAGCTATGTGAGATATTCAAGATCCAACATAGATTCTCCACACCCTACTATCCACAAGGAAATGGACAAGCGGAAGCCTCAAACAAAACTATCCTGAAAATCCGCAAAAAGACAATGAATGATACTGGAAGAGATTGACATATTTAATTAAACCCTTCTTTATGAGCCTACCGTACTAGTATCCGCACACCAATAGGTGCCACACCTTTCTCTCTTGTTTATGGATCAGAAGCAATACTGCCAATAGAAGTAGAGATACCTTCTCTACGAGTATCATTAAAAGGTCTCATCCCAGATGAAGAACAGCGAGTATCTAGACTACAAGAAATAGAATTGATCCATGAATGAAGACAAAATGCCTTTGATCATTTAAAGGTATATCAGAAAAGAATGCGCCAGAGTTATAATCATAGGGTCAAACCAAGAACATTTCAAGTTGGGGAACTAGTACTAAAACAAAATCCACACAACCAAGTAGATCGAGAAAAGAAAGGCAAGTTTGAACCAAACTAGTTAGGACCATTTGTGGTCATAGTAGTATTTGGGTCAAGAGCATATCAATTGTCAACATAGGATGGAGATCATCTTGAACAACCCATCAATAGCATGAATCTGAAGAGGTTTTATGTCTGAAAAAGCAGAAAATCAAAAATAGTGAAAAACAAAAAAATAAAAAATAAAAAAAAATCAAATATGAGAAAAAGTGCAATAAAAACAGATGGTGAAAACCTAGCAAACAGGCGCTATCTGTCAGCTAGCTCTTCCATCTATTAGTTCATGCATCCTTCTACTTGCATTCATCCTCCATCAGCTCTATCCATATCCATCATAAACATTTGTAAATACGCAGGCATCACAGCTTCTCTCTCACCATGGTTTGGATCATTGAGTATATCATAATGACTTTGTTTCTAGGCTTGGGGAAAAAGCCTACATTTAGTTGGGGGCAAAATTTATGATCATTTTGAGCTTAATCAAATAGGTAGAACAAATAGTTAGACAACCCTTATCAAGCGAAAACTGAAACACATCCAATAGTGAGCACAAGATCAAACTATCACAAAGTCAATCTAAGCACATCACACACTTTTTAGTGGATGAAATCTTTTGGGTAATGATTTTAACATGATTGTTTAAATTTTCTATATTTCTTTTCGCTATCATCATTTCTGAGTGACTCCGGGATGTCTTTGACTAGAGGAACGAGGAAGGAACATGATATTTTTCTTGTCTGCTATCTAAAAATTAATCAGTAATATGTGCAAATTTGTCTCAGGACATGATCATCAAAGTATCATCAAAGACATTTCCAATTTGCATATACCAATGGTTAATACTGCCTGTTTTATGCAAGCAACACGTAGGTAATCTTGGTTTAATTATACCTTGATGTTTGTGCTAACTAGAAATATCAAAATCCAAGAAAGAAGTGCTCAAGTCATCATGGTTTAATTATACCATCGATGTTTGTACTCACTTCCCACATTCCAAAATCTTAATGATGACAAAAAGTAATAATCCAGTGACTGATCTAATCATAGCTTTGCATTTCATTAACATTCGCATTAGCATCAAAATTCTGAAGGAACAGGTGGAGGATAAGGACAATGTCAATGCCCGGATGGCTAGAAATGAGAAAGCCCTGAAAAGCCTTATGGATCATAGCCTCCAAGTTCTAAAAGTCTCCTCGCAAAACATGAATACACTGGTGAATCACCTGGAAAAGAAAAACTAGGAGAAGAACCTAGTGGTTATTGAAGATGCTCCTACTTCCAGCCTAAGCCACCAGACCTCTAGACGTAGAACCAGGCAGACTATGGCGGAGAAGGAAATGAAGATGAAAGATAGCCAGACTGCTCAGGAAAATACTGATTTGAGGAAAGCGGCAAAAGCAATGATGCTTTTGGTACAGGATGTAGAAGAAACCATGAAGAATTTCTAAATTTTGGTTTTTGCTCAGCTTGGGGCCAATTTCTTGCTGGCCTTTTGTTGTCCTTTCCTTTGTTGCTGGTCTTTTTGCTGGTGTTTTGCTGTTGTAGTATTTTGTTGCTATATTGAATATCTTTCTTATGTTTCTGGGTTTCGGGTCCCTTAAAACCTGTTTTTAATTAATCAAAAACATTCGCATTAGCATTTAGCTTGCATTTCATTCTTGCATGGGATCCTGCATGCTCATTTTATCCAAGTTTAAATCTATCATAGGAATCATAAATGTATTATCATAGGTGTATACACAATCAGAATGATGACTCATCTCTCTCCAGATATTGTCGACTCAGCACAAATCTTATGTTACCCCCTCAAACGTACCAACATCAACAAATCTAAATCATCCTACAACATGATATCAACAAACTGTCAGTTCTTTATCCAACGAACCTTATCCATTCTATCAATCGATCACATCTGATCTATTTTATCATGTCTTATAAAGGATGTATCTTTCTTGAAACCCGATGCTTCTGATCAAGACTTATATAGGATATATCTTTCCTAAAACCAAACGCTTCTGATCATCTTTGTCTTATATAGGAGGTATCTTTCTTGAAACCAGACTAAATCTAGATCTTATCAAATCTAATCAATCTTATCTTGTCAATCAAGATTTATCAAATCCTATCAATCATCGTGATCAAAGAACTCGCACTTTCATCAATCAATGTTGCAAAATCAAATCTTTTCTAATTAGGAAATCAATTTTGCAAAGATCTAAAAAACTCCAAAGGTCAATTATCTCAATTGATCTCCCGAGGGGGCATCATCATATCGCAATTTATCAATCAAGGTCTGGGGCATCCTATCAAATCAATGTCATCATCAAAAGGAAATTATTCTTTGAATAAATGCATCATCACACCTCGCTTCAAAGAGGGGCAAAATGTATACACCTAAAAATGGTCTGAAGATAATTAATTGAATAAGCAATTATTTAATTAATCCACCTTCCTAATTTAATTAAATTCACTAAGCAATTTGATTAAATTTTCCCATTCATCTACCTATTAATAAATCTAAGGATTTATTTAATAGGTTCATTTCAATAATCCCCTTTGATTAATTAATTCCTCGCATCAAATTCGCTTCTTCTAAAATCCCCTATTTAATTAAAACAAATTAAATTCATGAGTTGTTGAAATTAATTAGCCTTTTCCTATTATTTGAATTTCTAAATTCAAATTCTCCTAACTTCTAACCACCTAACCTAACCATTCCTAAACCTAACCCATTCCATCTAATCACATGTCCCCTTTCCATGGACACTTGCTCTCTCATGAGAAAAGCTTCTTGACACTTGTCACCATAGAGATGGTAAGTGTTCCTTTTCATCCAACCTCTTCTAGAAGCTTCTTGACACTTGTCACCATAGAGATGGCAAATGTTGCCTTTAATCCAACCTCTTCTCCAATCACCTCCAATTTAACCATTGATATCTTTAGACTTAACCTGGACTGTTGATTCCTACCACCTCACCCCTGGCCTTGGAAAATCCTATAAATAGACCCCATTTTGGAGTTCAAAGGATCCTAAATCCATCTCATTTGCATTCAAGCATTGTTACTAGAGGTATATAGCATTTTAGAATTGTTATCATGATCAATTTTAGCTTAAATATAGCTTATTGTCTACCTTAATCTCATCATTATCATCTTAAATCCTCCATGTAGGTGTAGTCAGGTCACTGGAATTGCTAACCATATTTGAGAGAAAATTCATACTTGCATTTATTAGGAGGCAATAGATCGATTAGCCATGATTTCATATGTCTTTGTTTATATTTGCTAATCATGCTTGTAATGATCTATTGAGTGTTTTTGTGTTGCAACTGCAATTAAATGAACCTAATGGATAAATGATTCTAAAGAAACCAATGATAACTAGATTCAAAAATGAAAATGATAAATGAGTCTAATGCAACTAATAATGATATGATCAATACAAATAGCACTCTATTCAAACTAATGCAATCCTAATGCAATGAATGAATGAAACTAACTAATGATGAATGACAAATGATATGATGATTATGATAACATGCAAACCTAAATAATTGAAAGATGAAATGAGCCTAAACGATTGAATGCAACCTAATGCAACTTAGCATGATCAATGCAAATTGTTTTTGTTTGTCCAAATATACTCAATCTTTAGTTTGACCATTGATCCTGAATGAAATGGAATGAAATGCTTATAATGCAACTAACAATGAATACTTATAATGCAACTGACAATGAATGCTTATAATGTAAATGACAATGAAATGATCTAACTTAAATGATATTGTCATTCCTCACATGCTTTCTTGTAACAGCGCTTGATTTCATCATTGAGCTTTTAAAATGTTGTAAGAAAATACAAGCAACTTGACATAATGATTCAAGCTGACCTAAGTACTTATTACATGGATTTTTATATAGAAAGTTAATATAAGAAAATTGATATGATTAATCAAGCTGACCTAAGTATTTCTTGTAGAAACAGACAAGGATTATCCCTTTTCATGTGTGACTCGGAACGTCCTCCATGATCTTTTGTTGATCATATCCTTAGAAAAGTACATACCTTACTAAGAGATAAACTGCAGACATCAAACAAAGAAAATAATCATGCCCCATCATATCTCCTCTAGTCATGAACATCATTGAGATACATAGGGTACATGATTAGCAAAAGTCAAGATATAAACATTGAATTATGTATGTCGTACATATGTTCTCATTGTCATTGACTGATATAATCATCTTGATGAATGATCATTGATAATCCTTCATTACTTGTTGGTTCAATCTTTTGCATTCTGAGTTTCATGATCTATTTGTTTACAAATGTCTTGATCTTTGTTGCCTTGTTGTTTGTTGTTTGTTTCAAAACCCTAGGTGTTTTTGGTTTTTCTAAGTTGTTGAATGTTTTTGGATTTTTTGAAGCTTTTAAAGATACCCTTAGCAAAAAAATTTAGGATTTTGCCCCAAGCAGAAACAAACTTTATGATGGATGATCCAAACCATGGTGGGATACAATGAAAATATGATTGATTATGATAAAGTCCAAGACAGTGACTATGCTAAGTATGTCAAAGATTGATAATTGTTGATAAGCTGCATATTTCCTATTAAATGGTTCGAAGCACTGAAAGCAAAAGATGAAATGGATACAGGAGGATAGATGGATGTGATAGGATGGATAGATGCAATAGGATGGATAGATGTGCAAAGTGATCTCATAGATGGAAGAACCTACTTTCAGATAGCGCATGTTTTCCAGGTTTTCACCATCTAAATTTATGGAATTTTTTTTTCTTTTTTTTTTAGACTATTTTTCGTTGTTTTACACCGTTTTTGTATTTTTCTCTTTATGCTTTTTAGGGATTTTTGCTTCTTTTCTAATTTTTAGAATTTTTCACTATTTTTTGGTATTTTCTACTGATACTTTTAAGCATAGAATTTCTTCAAATGCATATTATTGATAGGCTCATCGAACCAATCACCTTCTGGTGTAGATAATGTTGATTTTCTCTTAGAACTAGATCTCCAATTTAAAAAATGTGTGGCTTAACTCTGTGGCTGTAACTTCTCGCCACATCCTTTGTTAGTATTCTTTTAAATGATCTGACATTTTGGTGACGTTCCTAAATCAGCTCAAGTTCTTGAAACCTAGAGACTTGTTGTTCTTCCTCTAGGATAAGACCTTTCAAGTATACTCGTAGAAAAGGTATCTCTACTTCTACTGGTAATATGGCTTTTGATCCATAAACTAGACAACATGGAGTTGCCCCCATTGGTGTGTGAATGGTGGTTCAGTAATACCCATAGAGCAGGATTTAGTTGAATATGACAGTCTTTTCCAGCTTCATTGACTGTCTTCTTCAAGATTTTTAAGATTGTTTTGTTTGATGCCTTAGCTTGACCATTTCCCTATGGATAATATGGTGTAGAAAACCTATGTTGGATATGGAATCGCTCACATAGTTCCTTCACATCTTGATTCTTAAATGGCCTCCCATTATGTCCATTAGAAGATGAAGGATTTATCTTACCCTCTAGGTCAAGACCCCATTGGGAGAATGACCATGATCTTACCATAGGATGCAGTTCTTGTGTTGGTACGTTGATGCAGGAGCACCAGAGCAGTTCATACTGGTTGGAGAAGTTAACTGTGAAATTTCTTGGAGATCATGGCATTTCTTCATGTGTGATAGTTTAGCGTTGTGGATTTGGATTTATCACCTTAAGTTTGTTGTCTTTATCATGTTCAAGATTCATGGCATTTGGATTTAATTCCGGTGAGATATCGATTTTGGTATTGGTCTGGTATTGATGTATTCTACCGGTTAGTCTTGGAATGTGTTGAGTGAAGTTGAATCTAGTTGTTGTTGATTTACATGACTTGTGGATCGTTGAGTTATGTTTCTTGTTCCCAGAGAACCACATTTAGTTTTATACTTTTTTGTGATGTTCTTAGTGATTTAAGCCGACATGTTATTGTTTACATGTTTCATTATGAACCAGTTGGTCTTAGGCTGACTTGAACAATTTGTTATTGTTCGCGGATGGTATAAAGAGAAATTTTGTGAATCACTTTAATAGAGAGAACATAGAAGATAGAGTACAGAGGTTAGATATCAAGCAAAGATGTAGATCCCCATTGGATTCTGGTCCGGTAGGGCTAAGGTCCGGGTCAATGAAGAATAGTGGAAGTTGTTATCGATTGATGATTTGTTGAGAGGATGATCTAGAGATCATAGATCTAAGTTGTAAGCATTGTTTGTAATCCTGGGCTGCAGTCTAGCATGTGTAATGCAGCCATAACTAATAAAAACCCTCAAAAGAGTCAACTGGCTTATGTAGCGAGAGAGACACAAGCAATAAGAAAACATAACAAATTCACATAAACATGTCATATTAGAGCCTTATAAATTCTAGCAATCATCTTAATATATCATCAAATAAAATCCGATAATTAACCAGTTGCATGCAGACTTCGAGCTAGATACAATCCAATTGGGACTTTGAGAATCAACCAGACCACAACATGCGAATATCAATCCTTATTCTCAATTCTACATTCTCTGCCCCTACAAATAAATACATAATAACACATTTATACCCACCAAAACATATCTGGGTTGGCCTCATAAGATTACATTCACCAATGCAGGAAAATGAAACGCGTAATTAGGTCGTCCCTAAGAATTAAATAAATCTTTCCAAAAAATAACATCCAAGTGATGCGGTTCAGCAGGAAGGTCAACCACACACCAAAGAACATCAGACAAGACCCAAAATGGCTCCACATGCCAAGAATCGCGTCGATAATGAAGGAAAACCAACCAATAAGCACAAGAACTATCCTGAAACCCAGAAACAGTCAACCGAAAGCAATAAGTAACTGGAAAAGAACCCAAATGAACTAAAAATCTAGAATCAAGCACATGAAACCATCTGGAACCCAAAAATAAGATCTATCATGAAGAAAAAGCAACTATAAGTTCCAACCAGTAAGAACATAGAAAACTGCACAAAGAATTAATAAGAACTAAACTGAAAGGAAATATTTTTGGTTGATGCAAGATTGCTCATTGATCAGGGATGCTCCTGCATCAATACAGCATATGTAATTCTTCAAATTGTTATAAGAATTATTTATATTGTTTACCGATTATGTATTTTGTGTTGTCACCAGTTTCTCTTTCTGCTTTATCTGTATTGTGTTACCGGTTACCGGTATATCTTGCATGGTGTTTGTGTTTAGGATGCAAGGCAGGGATATCCTTCATTGGATCTCCCTACCTTGATTGCATCAAATGGTATCA
Organism: Cryptomeria japonica; assembly: GCF_030272615.1. Classification (NCBI taxonomy): domain Eukaryota; kingdom Viridiplantae; phylum Streptophyta; class Pinopsida; order Cupressales; family Cupressaceae; genus Cryptomeria; species Cryptomeria japonica. The sequence continues at coordinate 30,723,872 of NC_081410.1, read as the reverse complement.
GAGCTGGTTTGTGAACCTATTGTTGGAGGAAGACCAGGTTATGCACTAGTTGGTTAGAGAGGAAGTTGAGGCAGCTTATGGACTTGTTTAGATTGTCAAACGTGAGGTGGAGCAAGGTTTGCAGGTAGGCCGCCTATCCTAGAGCTTGAGCTTGTGGCAATTAGTGGGTGGAGAATTGAACAGATCATTGATTGAGGTAGGTTGCAAAGTGGATTGGTAGATCATCATGGAGAGGCAACCAAAACCTGAAGTCAGATCACTAAATCCCTAAGGTGGTTGCAAGTACCTGCTGATAGATTGTCGAACCAAATCAAGTGATGGGACTCACTTTTCAATTAACCTCAAGAGCCTGATGTAGGAGCACCGAAGAAGTTCATATCAATTGGAGCAGTTAATTGTGAAATTGCTTGGAGATCATGACATGTCTTCATGTTTGAGAGTTTAGCATTGGGATTTGGATTTATCACCTTGAGTTTGTTGTCATTATCATGTTAGACATTCATGGCATTTGGATTTAATTTCAGTGAGATAACGATTCTGTTATTGGTTCGGTATTGATGTATTATACTGGTTAGTCTTGTTGAGTGTTGAGCGAAGTTGAATCCGGTTGTGGTTGATTTTTCATGACTTGCAGGTTGTTGAGTTATGTTTCTTGTGCCTTGTCTGATGTTCTCAAAGAACCACATGTAGTTTTATGTTTTTTGTGATGTTCTTAGTGATTTGAGCCGACATGTTATTGTTTACACGTTTCATTTTGAACTAGTTTGTCTTAGGCCGACTTGAACAATTTGTTATTGTTCGCAGATGGTATAAAGAGAAGTTTTGTGAATCATTTTAAGAGACAAAAGATGGAAGATAGAGGATAGAGGTTAGAGATCAAGCGAAGATGTAGATCCCAGTTGGATTTTGGTTCGGTAGGACTGAAGTTGGTAGGGCTAAGGTCTGGGTCAATGCAAAATAGTGGAAGTTGTTACCGGTTGATGATTTGTTGAGAGGATGATCTGTGGATCATAGATCTAAGTTGTAATCATTGTTTGTAATCTTGGGCTGCAGTCCAGCATATGGCATATTTAATTCTTCAAACTGTTATAAGAATTATTTATATTGTTTACCGGTTATGTATTTTTTGTTGTCACCAGTTGCTCTTTTTGCTTTATCTATGGTGTGTTACCGGTTACCAGTATATCTTGCATGGTGTTTGTGTTTAGGCTGAAAGTTAGGGATATCCTTCATTGGATCTCCCTACCTTGACTGCATCATGCGTGGATGGGGTTCCCATGGATCTGACATTGTTTGCATTTCTTGGCATATGTAAATGATGTTGGCAATATTACATTATCAGGATATTGAGAAGGTTGTTGATGATTATGGACATAACTGATTAAAGATGTTTTACTATCTTGATATTATTATTTTGTCATTGATGTCAAGAAATTGATTTTCTAATTCAGTATGATGTTGCCATATCTTGAGAAATATGATATGAAGATTATAAAGGAGTAGGTAAAGACATAGGAAAGAATATGATTAATAAGGGGATAAGTTATTCAATGGGCAACTCTATCGAGTCAGACAATGATGAGATCTTGATGTTTTAGATTGTTTTAACATCATACATATGTTATAAAATGTAAAGGTTAATACTATACTATGTTAACAAGCAAAGAACCAAGTCGGTAAACCCTAAGGAACCTAGTCGGTAAACCCTAAGGTTATCACAGTCGGTTAATGAAGACAGAATGTCTACCGAGTGAAGTTTAGTATTCACCGAGTTGTAACCGAGCTATAACAAAATGCATTAAATGTTTACATGTGATATTTAATGAAAGAAGCTAATGAGCTGGAGTAGATCAATGATTGGCAAGCCGTGGAAGAAGTTTGTTAAACAAATCTAAGGCAATGGAAAGTCGGCAAGAAGATCTACAGCTCAGATTGAACCGCATTACCCTAACACAAGTTCCAAGGTGAATGTGCAAGTTCCAAGGTGGGGTAAAACATTTTTAGATCAAAAGATACAATGAACCTGGACAAGATTGAAGATCTGATGGCTATGATTGCTCAAGGGAAATGTGATCAAGGAGATTAAGCGGTTAGAAGATTGTTTATAAATAGGAAACTGTTGATAAATAATGTATGCGGGCAAATGTATGCACAGGGATGCTACAAAGTGATTATTGAGCACAGAAGCTTGAAAACCTGTTAGAATAACAGAGTATTGATGCCTAGCAAATAGACAAGATTAGTTCTATGTCTAGATTGTATTGAACAAATAGGAATCTGCTTTAGCATTTTAGATGTGAAGTTGCAGATAGATTATATTATTATTATTTTGTGAAAGTGACAGGAAATCTCTTAACCGAGTGGACTTAACAGTCTTATATGTAAATCCTCTAACAAGGTGACATTCTGATTGAGTGTTTGAAATCCTTTGACAAGGTCACTTCTAACAAAGTGAAGATCCTAACAGATTTGAGGGAAATCCCTTAACTGGGTCACATCTAGCAATGTGTTTGTAATCTTTAACAGGATTTGCTTTTAACTGAGCATACTCTAGAAGAGTATATTTCTTAGTGGGTCCAAAATCCCACAGTGGTTTTTCCCTATTTGGGTTTCCACGTTAAATCTGGTGTTATGAAGTTTATATTGTTCATATGCTTTTGAGTTTGCATGTTTGACAGTTTTTGGTTATATGACTGATATATATGTTACCGAGGTTGAATCTGATGTTTTTATGGATGATTAAGTTTGTATGATTCACCCCCCCCCCCCCTTCTCATCTTGTTGGCTATTGGATCTGTACTTATATTAAGTATCAGAACTATCAAATGAATCTCTCTCCATACTAGGCCAATAGTAACCCAATCGAATAAGTTTCTTAGCTAGGGTTAAGCTGCTTGAATGCGTGCTAGAAATACCTGTGTGGACTTCATAGAGAACTTTATCAAATTCCTCTTATTCGATACATCTCAGTAGAGTGCTATCTAGACCTCGTCTATATAAGGTATCAGAAATGAGAATATAGTGAGATGACTGACGGATAAAATTTCTTTTTTGATTGCAGGATAGGTTAAGGGGAAAGATATTCTCCTTTAGGTATCAATAAATTTGGCTATATAAGGATTGATTGGTTCCAAATATATGGAAAATCATGTGGGTATTCTGGGATTCAACAGTAGGATGAAAGATATCTTCCACCAAGAATTCACAACATTGTTGATTCTCTTGGTTCTACAAAAGAGTTGCTATTGTAGCCATTGCATCTGTCGCTTTATTCTCATTTCTTGGGATCTGAGTGAATGACATTTCTTCAAAGTGCTCTTTAAAATATTCAACCAGATGTTTATAAGGCATCATCTTGTCATCCTTATTTTGATAATCATCATTTATCTAGTTGATTATGATCTATGAATCTCCATAAACATGTAATTCCTTGATGTTCCATTCAATGGCCATTTTGATCCCAATGACCAATGCATCATACTCTGTAGTGTTATTTGTGCATGGAAGTCACAATCTATATGATTGTGGAATTGTGTGACCTTGAGGTGTTATGAAAAATATTCCAGCACCTGATCCATGATGTGTATAGAAGCCATCAAAGTATAATTCCCAAAAAATTGTGCTAACTTTTGGTGTAATTAATTATTCATGTTGCATATTATTACACCTTACTTAAGTTTACTTAGGATAATGCATTTCATAGTAGTTTGGGTATGAGACACTTGGGTGTTTGTGCCACATTAGGATAGTGTGTGTAGGAGAATTTCCACCTTTTATGGTGTGATCTTGTTACTACTCTATCATATCCACTTATTGTGGAGTGATAATTCCACCTTTGGTGGGTGATCCACCTCATGTGGAATATTTTATTGTTTCTCCTACCTACCACACCTATTTCCTACCTACCCTTGTTTCTTATTGATCCACATGTCATGTTTGTGTGCTCACATATCTATATAGCCTTCCCTATATAAGCAAGCTCATATTCATTGTATGAACAATAATTGAACTATTGATCTTTTGATCATCTATCTATTGATGAGAATATAGTTTATTCTTATCCTATATTTTCTCTCTCTTTTGTACTTTTCATTGAGCTCTTGATCTTCACAAAATCTCACATGGTATCAAATCCATTGGAGCGTCATTGATTCATCCTTGAGAGGCATTACTGTGATGTCAAGAGGTAGATCTGAGGAGCAGCATCTTTTGGAGGTGTCCTAGACCAGATCTGACCTCACCATTGCATCCTTGTGGCCATTTTCATGAAGTTTGATGATAAATTTGCCTATATTGGGTGAAAGTCAAATTTGAGGCTTGGAGAAAAAAAAATTGCAGTGCTTGCTGTAGTTTTTGCAGGCCCCTGTCGTCGGTTGTACTCATCGTACCCTGCAGTTGCATACTCCCCCGCATAAACTCCAGCAATTGCTTCATGCTCTGGCCGCATGCACTTGTCATCCACCGACCATGTACCTCCCTTTGTCGGCACCTTCATCTCCCAGTACCTACCCCCAGCATTTTCTGGGCTACCAGCGATGTGCATCTCCGGTGTACCCCAGGCCTGGCCGACACCTGCTGCACCACCCATTGGACGTACCACTCTGCATGGCGGCACTGCCATTGCTCCTAGCCCTGGCTTCAGTCTTTGGCCCCTGCTGTACACCATCCTATTGTCATTCCATTTCGTGCAACCTCCTCTGGCAGTCGTGTCTTGATCGGCGACCTTTCACCACCAACTGCTTCTCCCACTGTCGGTTGCAGGCTTGTCGGGCCCCTCCGCCACCTTGGCATCCACACAAGCAGCCACGTCGTTAGTATGACCTACCATGCATAACACCACATGGCAGACCAGTCACCAAACTATACCTACCATGTCAATGCCACCTCATCAGTGACTATACAATGCCACATCATATTTCGTACTACCATGTCACTTTTTTTCCAATCTGATTATGCCACATCAGTAGTTTGTAACGTATGGACGTCCAGTCAGTAGAAAGGTGAATTTTTTTTGACAGCTAGATGGCCATCAAATTTAACATCATTAATTTCTGACATCATCATTTTTTAAAAAATTGGCAGGCCCCCTCCGTTGAGCTTTTTTATTTTGTAGTTCAACTTCAAATGGCCATATCTTGCTCATTTTTGCTCCTTTTTTGGTGCAATTGTTTTTGAAATGGGCTAGAATTTTGTGTACTTTCTCATGGTGGCATTATTTTTTGATTTTTATGGATAGTTTTTCAGAAATCTCATTTTTTGGTGACTGTACTTGTCCAATCCCCGTTTCTGCAACTTTTGGGACTCCGTTTGAGCTCATACAAACTCCTTTTCATGTGTCAATTTTTTTTAAAGTGCATATTTTTTTGTCTACTCTCACAATATGCTATCAGTTTGCAATAATTTTGGGTAGAAATTGTACTTTCAGCATATGGTCTTTTTTGGCTAATTTGGCACTTGTATTGCATAGATCTATCTTGCTGGTCTTTTGCATTATAGTTATCAACCTATTGGGGTAGTTGTAAAACAAAATCAAAAGTCCACCGTGCCATTATTTGCAAGTGCCCTATTGTACACGCACTGCATATAAAGTGCCAAAATCATCATTTTGGGGGGGTACTTTGATTGATTGAATTTGGGGGGTGTCTCTTGTGCTTTTGTGCTCTTGTGTTCCTTCCTTTTTTCTGCTATGGTTTGTCCTAATTTTCCTCTCTTAACTCCTTATAATTATGCTAATTGGAAAATTGATGCATGGAGTAAACTTATGGAAAAGGGACTAACTCATTATATTGATGGAACTATTGTTGCTCCCATTTATCATAAGGCTGATCATGTTGGTCACTTGGATTGGCTCTATAAAAATATCATGGCAATTGGTACCTTAAGAAAGTATGTATCAAAGGATCTCATTTGTCATATTGAGAAATGTACTCTAATCAAGGATGCTTGCCAAAATTTTCAAGACTAGTATGGTCAAGTTGATGAGATTAGGGGATATCAGATTGATAGTGATCTCACCATGTTAGATCCCAAGAACTTTGATACTATACAATATTATTTCACTAAGGAAAAAGAATCAAGGGCACAACTCAAGGATTGTGGCATTGATAAGAAGGATAGTTAATTGATCTTCAATTTGATGGGCAAGCTTCCACAAGAATATGCAGCATTTGTTTCTAGTTTCCAAACCCACAGGATGACAATGGGTTCAAGCTACACAATGCCTACATTTGATGATTTCGCTGAAATGTTGATTATGGAACAAACTAATTTGATAAGTACGGGCATTCTTAAGACTTCTAAGTCTCAAGCATTAGTGGAAAATTAAGGGAACAAAGGAAATCAAGGAAAGGAAAAGTCAAACAAGAAGAAATAGAAATCAAAGTCTAAGGACAGAGCATCACCTTCTCCACAACAAGGAGATTCATCCTCTTCCAAGAGGGACAATTCACTAAAGAGGGAGATACCTAGAGGGACAATTCACTAAAGAGGGAGATACCTACTTGTGCCTATTGTAAAAAGCTTGGTCATGAGGAGCATTGTTGCCATTCTAAGAAGATTGATGAGCTCACACACTTCCTCAAAAAGCATAACATTGATTTGCCTAATGTCTACAAGAAGGATGATTCATAAACTTCTACTTCCTCACAATCAAAAGGGAAAGGGAAAGCATTCATGGCTTCTACAATTGGGAAGACTCACTCTTTTGGGACAAGAAAAGGAAAATCTCTTTATGCTACTACAAGTCATGATTCAAGGAGATGGCTTCTAGATTCAAGGGCTTCTCATCATATGGCATCTTTGCAGTCTATGTTCTCTACATTTGAGCCTTGCACCATGCCACAAATTTTGATGGGAAATCATACTGTAACGTCCTAAAATTGCGACACTTGCAATTTTGACTGCATTTGGGTCTTCACAATGGCGACGCAACACTGAACCTGAATGGAGACCCCGAAACTTGTTCATGACATCAAAAACTGCATTTTTTAGCACCCTGGCCTGATCCTCCTTGCACCCTACTATCCCTGGAGGTGGGACCATGGAGCCCAGCACCCTGGTCCGTGGCCCTATTTTGGGCCCGGTCTCTTATGGGGCTTCGGGTCTTTAAGTTTGCAAATTGGAAAATAAGGTTGCTATGTCGGCCCAAGGTCGAAAAAATCAGTCTTTCAACCCTAATTGACAAGTATATAAGCTACATTTCCCCTCTCAAAAAGGGTAGATGAAAAGAAGAAGGACATATGTGTACAAGACGCGGAAACGATATTCAAACATTCAAGCATTCAAGCATTCCTTCAAGCAATTGATCATTCTAAGTCTCCATTCAAGGCTAAGTGTTGCATTCAAGACAAAGATTCAACTATTGAAGAGATCACTTACAACTTACAACTTACAACATACAACAACATTTACACTTTCGCATGCAAGAATACAAACATTCTTACAACAAGGTATTAGTACTTGTTTACATTACAATCATTTACATTTACAGCATTCTCATTTCTTGGTTAATTCCAAAACCGGGGTTTGACCTAAGGGCAAACCCCTAATCCCTAACCCCCCAATCATCCTCTCTTTTTTGTGTGTAGGTTGCAGGTACGCAGTTGTAATTGAAGATCTAGAATCCTTGTGCAGAGACGAACAGATCCCCCTTCGTTTCATGGATTTTTTGGAGGACCGTGTGCATGCCAGGCGCCATCATCCCGTCAACTTTTGCTCAAATTTGTAGGACAGCATCGTCTCGACATTTTGCTGCTAATTCCAGGTCTGCAGCTTCATCCTATATTCCTATCTCTGTTTATAAGTGAATCTTTCTCACTTTACATGCATTCCTAGCTCAATCCTTCTATCTACATTCTTTACAAAAGAGGGTAGCCTTGTTGTCTTAACCCTTGAAACTCATTTAGAATCTAATCTTGCATTGTGTGGGATTGGATCTTGTGGGTTTCAACCCCTCTTTTGAATGTAAAGTCTCTCCTAAGTGAAAACCGTCAACCCTAGTGACCTCCTTTCTCCCTCCTTGGAGTGGTGGGGGGAACATTTAGGGTTTGATCGTGCTTTTTCTGCTTTACACATACATACATGGATGTGATTGGGAAAGGATCTATTGTCATTGGGGATAACTCCTTCAATGATGTGTTGTGTGTACCCCATTTGACAAACAATCTCCTTTCCATCTATCAAATCACACATGGTGCAACAAAGAGAATTGTGGAGTTCACACCTGAGTCAGTTTTTATTAGAGACTTGGAGACTAGAGCTATCATTGTGACTAGGGTGGTTGATCATGCATCTTAGTTATACTCCTTTTTAGATTTTGTTGATGATGATGATTTCACATATAATGATTCTACACATGATGATCACACTTCTTGTGATGATTCAATTTTTTTTTTAGAACTTTGGGTACTTGAAATTGGGGATTCTCACATGTGACCCCATTCTTGAGCATTTTGTTTCATCTCCTCATATTGATATCACATCACCTATTCCACCTGATGATGCAGATAGTACGACAGTTTTTCCTTCATGTGATTCAGTGCAGCAGGATATTTCATGTCTTCTAGCTTCAGTTTCTTGGGATGAGTACTTGACAGACATTACAAGTTTTTTTGTGGAATCCTACATTTCATATTTGGGAGACATCATTGATGATATTCATCTTCTCTTCGATGAAGATAATCCTTCTTCGATTGTTGTGAGGGAACACTCTGACCCTCTTGTGTATTCTCTACATGATCATTCTTTAGAGGTTGACATGATTATGGATACTTTTGTATAGCAGTTGGAGGAGGTCTATTTATGCTTTGAGGAGGCATGTGAGTCTTTGGATATTGTTGTGCATTCATCTCCACTAGATCTTGGATTGCCTTTTTTCAGCAGTATGGAGCAGTTCACCACCTTTGGAGGGGGTATCTTTTAGCATCGACATGGAGACACTTGAGCAGTTTTTAGAGACTTCATTCATCATGAGTTTTTTTCCTACATCTTCCCTTCATGATTGGAAGACTTCATGGATACACCTTTGGTTTTGTTTGTTCCCAAGGGGAAGAACATTGTTTGATGTTCATGGAGCAACTTTTTCATTCATTCTCGAGCTTCTATCATTGGTGTAGATTCTACATTGAGGGGGGGCTTCCTAGCTTCTCTTCGTCTCTCATATGGGGGAGACTTTTTAATCACATGGGGTTTTGTTCCTCACATGCTTCTATGAGAGTTCTCTTGTATAGCTTTCATCTCTCTTTTGGGGGAGGGTTTTTTCCCATTGGGTTTTTCTCTCTTTCCCCACTTTATGAGAGATTTCATTGCATTGGTTTGCATGCATTTGCATTTGTACATGGGTACCTAACATGGCCTCATAGTCAGGACCCATCTTGCATTGCTTAGTTGCATTGTATACTTAAGTGCATTCCCCTCAGTTACACTTAGGGGGGTGTTGGTGTAATTAATTATTCATGTTGGATATTATTACACCTTACTTAAGTTTACTTAGAATAATGCACTTCATAGTAGTTTGGGTATGAGACACTTGGGTGTTTGTGCCACATTGGGATAGTGTGTGTAGGAGAATTTCCACCTTTTATGGTGTGATCTTGTTACTACTCTATCATATCCACTTATCATGGAGTAATAATTCCACCTTCGGTGGGTGATCCACCTCATGTGGAATATTTTATTGTTTCTCCTACCTACCACACCTATTTCCTACCTACCCTTGTTTCTTATTGAGCCACATGCCATGTTTGTGTGCTCACATATCCATATAGCCTTGCCTATATAAGCAAGCTCATATTCATTGTATGAACAACTATTGAACTATTTATCTTTTTATCATCTATCTATTGATGAGAATACAATTTATTCTTATCCTATATTCTGTCTCTCTTTTGTACTTTTCATTGAGCTCTTGATCTTGGCAAAATCTCACAGAATGTCTACATCAGGAAATTCAATGTGCAATGGTGTGTCATCTTCCAATGGTACTTCAACCAATTGATCAATAATTAATTGTCCTTTGATAGCTTTTTCATCAACATATTCTATGTCAAACTCACTTAGTATCTTAACCCATTTAGCCAATCTACCTCTCAATGTTGCCTTGTTTATCAAATACTTCAATGGATCTATTCTTTTTATCAATTTCAAAAAATGAGTCAGCATATAATTTTGCAATTTCTAAGTTGCAAATACAACTGATAGACATGTCTTCTCAACTGATTTGTAGTTCAATTCATAGCCTACAATTATTTTGCCGATGTAATATACTTCTCTTTCTTTTCCTTCTTCATCATGTTGTGCTAAGAGAGCTCCTAGTGATACATTTGTCGCTGAGATGTAAAGTAACAATGGTTTCCCTTTGATTGGTGATACTAGTACTGGAGGATTTGCCAGATATTCCTTGTTTTGCATGAAAGCTTCCTCACATTTATGATCCCATTTGAATGGAACATTCTTATGTAATAAGTGAGTGAAAGAATGACATCTATCTGCTAGCTGAGAAATGAATCTTCTAATTGACTACAATCTCCCTTGTAAAGAACGTAACTGGCTTATGTTCATAGGTGACTCCATCTCCATGATAGCTTTTTATACTATACTAAGCCCAATTCAGTTCAAAAATTTTATACTAAGCTACAATAGCTCATGGCTCAACAATTGGAACTCAGGAATGAAGAACACAAGATCAGGATGGACATAATGACACTTCAAACATTATTCCTTCCTCATCTTTCATTCGTTCAAGAACAACTAAACTGAGCCACTTACCTCTCTACTACACAAGAGGGAAGCACTTTAGATGGCTTAATTTCATTATTGGCTGATATTAATGCACAGAATTCTTTAATGGATAGTGTAAAGGATGCACTCTCTATCACTCTCACCGAAGCCAAGACAAAGCATAAATCCATTTTTTATCAGTTGCCACCTCCAAATGGTAACTAAATTTTGATGTTTGTCAAAAAGGGGGAGTATATCATCAAAGTATATATAGCATCAAAGTTCACAAGGGAAGTGTATAGTATTAAAAGTATCAAACAACTGGAGTGTAGTATACAGGGGGAGTATACCGAGCAGAGTATGAGCAGAATAAGCAGAGTACCCAAGAGCAGTGAACCGAGCAGTGAACAGAGGAAAGAACAGTGATTACAGAGTATTGATCACCGAGCATGCATAATCAGAGTTTTGTACAACATATTGATAAGGGGAGTATATTTGATTATACTATTTCATTGACTAATGTATATATTGTATGTTTAGTCAAATTTTGTAAAGTATACAGATTTTTTAGTAATGACTTTGAAAGTAGTTTTGTCAAACATCTCAACTAATGTAAAAAGGGGAGATTGTTACTACTTATCAAATTGTCATTAGTTTTATATACAAATTCATTCTATATACTCTAGTCGATTACCACTACTGAAATTGTTAGTCGGTATGAACAACCTAGTCGGTTACAGAAGGAAAACAGTCACAGAGCCCAGTATACACCAACCTGTCTACCGAGTGTCAATTCATGTCTACCGAGTAGTAAAGATAATACACCGAGTTGATATACACCAAGTGAAATGTGTTACCAGATTCATTGAACCTGGACACACATATGAAAACGTGTTACAAGATCAAGGCACATAGAACCGTTATCACATTGGAAATTGCACATATAGATTTTGTATAATTTTGAGGTCATCTAACCAATGAAATATTTTGCATGGTTATTTATTCAAGAAATCATGTTTGTAAGATCGAAGCAATGAATCAGATCACTGACATAAGAAGTTTGTTTATACAGCATGAATTTAGGGTTAGAGACAAGATATGTGAATGAGAGAAATGTGTGTGCGTATGTGTATGAAGCAAGACTTATGTGATACATGAGAAATCACAGAGGATCATGACTGTTACAGAGACACAGAGGTCACCGAGAAGGTTATCAAAGAACAGTCAAAGAATAGAGTAAACAGAAGGGTTTACCGAGTTACTTTATGAGTTACTGAGGTATGCTATAGGCAAGGTAATCTTATTTTGAGCACATAGAATCTGCTACAGCATTTCAGATGTAAAGTTGCAAATATTTGTAAAGTCTTATTGTAATATTTTGAAGTTGTAAGAAAAACCTTTAACAGGGTAAAAGACTCTAATCAAGTCTATAAATTGTAAATCCTCTAACCAGGTGCAGCATTTATATAGTGTTGTAAAATCCTTTAGCAAGGTAGATCTAATAGATCTTGTTACTCCTAACAGGGTAAGCTATCAGAAATAGCTAAATGTAGCTCTAACTGAGTAATATTTATTATTGCAGTAGTGAAGTTGTGGGTGCCATCCCCACCGTAGTTTTTCTCTCTAACCAAGAGTTTCTGCGTAACCAAAATATATGTTTTATGGAGTGAATCATGTATGATTGTTACTCATTTGTTTTAGCTTTATGTTATGTTACAATAGTTTTTGGTTTATGCATAATAGTAAAGATATTGTTGTTAAAAGGATTTGAAGTATTGATTCACCCCTCCCCTCTCAGTACATTAGCTTTCCATATTGGGCCTAACAAAATGTATGCATCATGTCATGGAAAATTGTTGGCATGGCTCTCTAATAAGTTGCTCCTACATTTTTAAGCCCAAATCGCATGGCATTCCAGCAATAGGTACCCCATGCACAAGTGAATGTTATCTTCTCCTTAGCTTCAAGGGTGATTCTTATTTGATTGTACCCCGAGAATCCATCCATTAAGGAGAATATCTCATGACCTGGTGATAAGTCTACAATTATATCAATGTTGGGCAGTGGGAAATCATCTTTGGGACATGATTTGTTCAAATCTCTGAAGTTGGTGCATACTCTTGTGCTTTTATCCAACTTGGACACTGGCACAATACTTGAGACCCACTCTGGATAAGTGATAGGTCTTATAAAACCCACATCGAATAGTTTCTTTAGCTCTATTTTGACAAGGAGAACAATATTTGGATGCATCTTCCTTAACTTTTGGTTAACTATTTTTCTTTTTGGATCTACATTGAGATGTTGCATGATAAGATCTAGATCAAGTCCTAGCATGTCTGCATAGGACCAAGCAAAATTTATCTACCTTTTTTTGAAGAACTCTATGTAATCTTTCTTTTCTTCATCTAATAATGATGCGGTAGGATGAAGGACCTTGGGATCCTTTGGTGTGTCAATGTTTATTGCTTTTGTTGGCTCTATCAATATGGAAGATCTCTCTTGAAAATATGCAAGGAGGGTGTCAAATTTTCCATCTTACGGTGCCTCAAGTAGGTTTTCACCGTCAGATATGTCCTTTATTTTTCCTCTTGATTGATCTAGTGTTGCCATAAAATGGTTTTCAGTACTAGGTCTTTTTCCTTGTTTTATTTCAATTTTGTGACTAGATAGTTTGGCACTCTCCCGACTGCAAGAAGCATTACTTGATTCACTGGTATGTTGGGTGAATATTTTGTCACCAACATACCAATGGTAAAATATATATTTCACACACAGCTATGTTGAGAAATTAATCTCTCCTCTCATCAAGGGGAGGTTCCCTTTGAAATTTCTTCTCTAATTAATAAGAAATCAAAATCTGTAGGTTGGTGTTAGGCATATAACTCTCTTTTTTTAGATTTTATGTATTCTCCCTCCACCTTGTTACAATTTCTCTATCTCTTTGGATGCTTAAAGAAAATAACAATGAATCTAACAAACTACGCTAAAACTTACTATCAAGTAGCACAAAGTCTCCCTTTAATACCTCTAACTCAAAATGATTATTACGAATAATTAGAAACATAACTTGCAGCTCAAAGTCTTCATGTATAAAGTCCTAATCCTTTAAACTACAAGTAACTATAGTAATACAAAGCCTACCACTAATCACTCAATTATCAGAAAATTTCCCCAAATATGCGAGGAGCACACAATCTACTTGCACAATTCAAGAGCTCTTTGACCACATAACAATAGCTCTAATATCAAAGAAGTAAAGAATGTATACAAGTAATGGACATAATAACATTAAATCATATAAACAATTTTTTTTGACACAACACAAAGTTTGAGATCAAACAAAATTGCTTTCTTTATTTACTTGATAGAATCTTCACAACAAAAGCTCAAAGTCTTAGTTGAGAATTCTGTAGAGTTTTGCTTAGCATCAAAAAGATAAATTTATACAAATGAGGTCCTCTTTAAATAGGAAATAATGGAGAAAAATGTGGGCACAATTGACTAATTCAACTGTACATTCCCACTTTACTACAACTACAGCATGAGGAAAATGTGCAGCTGCGAGAAAACTAGTAACATCTAATGATGCAACTACATAAAAAGAAAAATATAAAAGGGGAGGATTTATTCATCTTTCTCCTCCTCATTCAATTTATGGAATTCTTTGAACTTAGTCAGGATGGCTTTCATCTCTGCTTCATCCGACATTGGGGTAGAATCTGTGATCACACGAACATGGGAAATCGCATCCTCAATCTTTACCTGTTTCTTTTTCCCATCCTTCAGCATGGATGCGATGACTTCAAAACTGACTTGGATCTCCAGTAACTTATCAAATGCACCAAGTGATAAATCTTGCCCTCTGCAATGATCCATTAGAGAAAGGAATTATGTGTGATGGCTTCACTAGTAATGAGATTTTGATTGTCATCATATAGATAACAAGGAAGATCGGTAATTCTGGCATAAATGAGATCAATCTCATCATCACCTTCTTTTCTTTCTCAGTCTAGCTTTGCAATCATCAACCTTATTGTCTCTTGCTTGTGAGTCAACAATGACAAAATCAAGATATATTTTTCCCTTCTAGGAATTACTTTATTTTCAACAAGGACATCTATTCTGAAGTCCTCCATTTTGCTCCAAAGGGTTGTACTTTTCTCAACTTCCTCAATCTCTTGAGATAATGAAGTTTTGAGTCCTTGCATTTGGCTTTGGATTACTTCAAAATCTGCCAATAGCCAGCCCAACTATTGAATGTAGAAGATGAGAGCCTTCTGACCTTAGTCGTGAAATCCACTCATCCATCACCCGACCCTTGGCTCCTACCTATTCAATTTTCTTTAGAGCTTCAGTGTCCATTGAGGATCCTATGGGCTCAACTTCCTAAGAAGATTGTGTGACTTTTAGAAGAACATTAGTCAATTGTTCACACTTCTACTTTAATGCATTCTTCTCATCCCTCTCTTGATCTAACCTCCCTAACAAAGAGTTGAAAGTTGTCTAAGAATCCAACTTAACACTCTAATGTGTTTCCACCCCAAGCTCTACAGTTTGCATGGTGTAATCCTCGGGTCATATATTGCCTTTATCTTTATCTGATGATGGTACCATGACCTCAGCATACTTCCTTGTAGAAGTTGGGTCGACTAACACTTGAGATACAGTCTTTGGCTTCTTTGTTCCTTTAGGCTTCGGAGGAACCAACTGCTCAAAATCAAACTCATCAAGATAAATTACCTATTTTTTCCTCTTAGACGCCACTACCTCCATCCAAGGTGGTAATTCTAGACTAGTTGATGGATTAGTAGCTCCTTGCTGAATCTCAGTTAAGATTTTGTGAGCAGGATGACTGGAGCTTGTAGTAGTTATGAGTGTTGTCATTGGCACCAATGTTGAAGTATCTTGCGGGACACCTGTTGATGTTGCAATAGTTGATGTTGCTAACATCTCTTTAGTCATAGATGGGAGAATTGAAGGTGTTGTGGATGAAATCTCAGTAGTTACCAATGGTGGAATTTCTATTATGATTGTAGTAACAGGTAAGTTCACTGTAGATTGTTCTGCAAATGCCTCTTCCATGTTTTCATTAAAATCTAGCATCAAAGATTCAATGGTGGATGAAGGAAAATCATCCAAATTGGAGAAATTGGTTAATGCAAAAAATTGTTTAGCAATCTCTGACTGCGCCATGTCCATGCCCAGATCCCCATCATGAAACTCCTCATCCTCTTGATCAGAATCAGAATCAATAGAGTGAATGATCACCTCTGAATGAGTTGGTACCCGTGAAGTGATTGGGGCCTTAACTTCACCCAGATGTGATGTTTCTTCAACATGTGTTTCTTCTTGTTGGGGAATTTCACCTTCTTCAGTCTCCTTCTCTTTTTCAATTTCAATGGTAGGTTGTTGTTCTGGTTCCTTTGTAGTTGTCCCCTGCACTGTTGATGATGACTCGTCCTTCTTGGACCCTTTAATTGTGAATTTAATTTTGGGCCCTTTCCCCTTAGATTGTGTCACGGGGGCCAAGGATAGTGCTTCTGGATTTGCCCTGCTTTTCGTTCTTGTCTCAATTGTAGTTGTCTTACCAACTGGGCCATCACTATTATCGTCATCCCCAAAACTAACAGGAAGTTGTTTCATCCTAAGATTCTTTTTTAATAGCCAAGCATTGGTGTTTTCCAGAATGGGAGATTCTTTGGGTGATAGATTTACTTTCCTTTCTTGACCATTGCATAAGAGGAAGTGGAGAGTCAGCAACCTTCTTCTCATAATAGACTGGGTCTATTATATCATCAGTATCTTCCATGGTCATTGGGATTTTTGCCAAATCCAAGTTCTCAATCTGCTCCAAGGTAAGACGACTGAAATCCATCCTCCTTATATCTTCCTAATCTTGGCAATCTACCCATACATCCTCAAATCTAAAAACATGAGTGTAGTTTATTTTAAGCTTATTTTTCATGCCACGAAAATCAAAAAAAATTTGTACCTTGAATCTTCTCATTGTGTTCCATTGCATCTCCTCCTCCATGTTCTTTTCTTCAGGGTTAGTTAAAACTGAGTATCTACCAATAGATTCAAGAAACTTCAACCTAGTCTTATGTGCTTGTGATTGCTTTTCATGCACATAGATTAGTTGTCGACATAATTCCATGAGGATGATTTTATCAGAAGGATACCTTGGCAAAATGAAGGGCTCACCCGAGAAACATCTAATCCGGATGTAAGTGAAAGTTGGAAACTGAAAAAAAAACACATCTGAAATGGGACACCCTGTTATATGCAACTTTTGACAATCTTTTCTTCTACGGGTTCTTATCAAACATGCACCTCCACACAGCAAAGAAGGCATCATTTACCCTTCTAAAATGGCTACCTTGATTCTTGATTGTGATTTGATCATAGTATTCCCAGACAGGCACTAATCTCCTATCACCCTTGGTAGACAAACCTGGATATTGCCTCATAGAGGCAGCTACATAAACTAGATACGAGGTCATATAGAATTTCAGCGTCACCTTGACTTCCTTCAATTGAGCACAGAGCGCATCACTGATCTATTCACCCCAATAAATTCTCGTAGCCCCTTTCCTGATTATATTCATGTAATAGCACATCCAGGTTTGAAAGTAATGAGAATCCTTTAAACCCTTCACCCTTGACAACATAGTGACCATATCATTGTACTCTTCATTGAAGTCACTTCTGTGAAAATACTTAGGCCATCGTGAGGTGGTAGAATTTCTTGCAATAGAGAGGTACACTGTATTAATTACTTTCTTGCATTTCTCCTCATTTTTCTCATAGTACTCCTGAGCACTTTCTTGAGAAATGTCAGCTACTTCCTCAACTGAAGAACCTTTGAAAACACTGTTGAAGAAAACACTACCCAAAGTCAAGATCACATTTTGATCAGCATTCCTAACCTGCCTCGTATTCAAATCGAAGTGATCTGCTACTGCAAGTACAAAATCAAGAGCATGAGCTGCAACTAGGAAGGAAGCATACTTATGTAGCTCAGATTTGATCAAGTTTGTCAGGCAAGAAGGAGCTTTCTCAACTCGATCAACAAACTCCTGCATACTAACATGACCAATTTTTGTGTCCTTAATTTCTTTGATGTTTGAATCCACTGAACTTTTCAGGTACAAATTCAAGTACTTGTCGTACTTGTACTTCATCTTCCTTGCTGATGTTTTTCCCAGTGAAGATTCCAACTGACTTGAAGAAGGTTCTAATTTGTCATGAGAGGGCTTTGACATTTGCAAATGACTACATTCAATACTAAAGATTAGCCTCTTCAACAGTTATCATCATCAATAAAACCACATTTTATCAATTGGATCGAAAAAATGAACTTAGAAAAGACTTAGGAGCAAAACTGTCAAAAATTACAAGTCGAAGAAAAAAGTTCGGTCTACACCTTAGCAGTCAAAATTTGCACATCGGGTTTTAAAGTCTAATGTGAAAAGATAAAACATCTTTACTTGCATATTGGACTTTACAATCTGATGTGAAAATAGGGGAAAGTCATCAGCACATCAAACTTTAAAGTCCGATGTACAAGTTGGAAAAAATCATTAGCACATCGGACTTTAAAGTCCGATGTGCAGGTGTAGAACATTGAAAAAGACCAGCACATTGGATTTTAAATTTTGATGTGCTAGTTGAGGGAAAAGCAACTGATTGACATGTTGAGTTTTAAAACCCGACATGTCAACCAAAAAAAAAAATTCTCCCCTCGCATATCAGATTTTAAAGTCCGATATGCGAGGTTTACCCTCCTGCATATCGAACATTAAAATCTGATATGCAAGGGATCTCCATTGATCAGCCTGCATATCAGGCTTTAAAACCCGATGTGTGGGCTAGGGGAAAGAAAGATTAAAAGGGCAATTGGATTTTAAAGTCCGATTACCCTCTGAAGACAACTACCAAGCAAAAACAAAAAACAAAGGTGGAAAGTAAAGGGAAAACACGGAGAACAAGCAAAAACCTAAAATAAAATAAAAAACCTACCTCAATCCGCCACAGTGAGAGAAAAAAATTTGGTGGAAACTCGTTAAATCCATAAGGCCGGCGAGGGAAAATGGAGGAGAAAAGAGGAGGCATGCGCAGAGGGGAAATCGCAAATAAAAATGAAGAAATAACCTCCAAAACTTAATAAATAATCCCCAAATAGCAAATAATGTGACATTAATTACTAATCATGTAGTGCATGTCAAACTTTAAAGTTCGACATGCAACTTTTAACCGGAAGACTTGCAAATCAGACTTTAAAGTCCGAACTGCAGGGGAAGGATTACCTACAGGTCAGACTTTAAAGTCCGATCTGCAGGGATAAAACCAAACCTTTGCACATCGAACTTTAAAATCCGATATGTAATTACCTTTGAAAAGAAGGAACCCTGCAGGTTAGACTTTAAAGTTCGACCTACAAGTAAAACTGCAAATCTTAAGAACTTAAAAAATAATAAAAATGAAAAGTGAAAAGCTAAATGAGCTAACCAACAAAGCTGATCAAGCTCTCTCGGAGGTCATAAGGTAGGAAACGGACCAGTTTCGTAGCGTTGCCTCATGATTTTGGTCCTGCTGAAATCGAGGACAACACGATGAAAGATATCTTAGGTGTGATTGGTTCAATGGCATTAAGATATACGACTAAGTAATGATTATTGGAAAAAACATCCAATTTAGGGTTTTCTAAGTTATCCCAATCAATCAGTTATGGATGAAGTAGGGGTAGGTCATAGTCATCGTCATTGTTGGGTATTTCAAGGTTCATGATGTAATTGTCATAGTTTGATGTAGAGTAGGTAATGTCATAGATAGAACTCTCTTGAGTATAATCTCTCCCAAGTGCTCTCCAATTAGCTCTAACAAAGTCAGGATGGGTATTTTGTGACTCTCTTAACTGACTCATCATCTGACATTGTCCCTCAAACGAATGGATTATATCAACACATACATCTTTGATACTGCAGGTTTCCTCTGGGTCAGTTTGATCAGATTCATTTGTAGCTTGAAGTTGACATACTTGTGCATATGGTGTAGAGGATTTTGTTACTATTTTCTTTGCTAGCTTCTACCTTCTCTCGAACTCAACTTCTTTTGGACTAATACTCATTCTTGCTTGACTTTCTATTAGTTCTTCCATAGTTCTTCCATACCTTGGTGTCTCTTGCTTAATGTTTGATATAGTCCTAATATTATGTTGATCTTCTGATAATTGATGAGTGATTATTTGTATTTCCTGTGTTGTCACTTCTTAATCCTTCTCATTCTCTTTTCTTTGGTGTCTTGCATAAGCCTCTTTTCTTTGAATCCTGATTTCTTCTTGCCTTCTTCCAACTCTATTCTCTGTTTTGTGAAAAGTGTGTCTTCACTTGTAACAGCAATTTGTTCCTCATCATTTTATTCACTTGATGCATTGGATAATGGATCTGGACCCCATTCATATTCATTTGAATCCGTCTCTAAATCATTGTCTAGAATCATACCAATATATCTGAAAAGAATTTTATATGGTGAGAAGAGTCCCTTGATTTTTTCCATTTGTTCTTTCATTGTTTCTTGAATATCTTCACCAAGTTCCATGCTTGCTTGTACTCTTTGGACTTGTTTGTAAGATTCTTCTTCTCATTTGATAGCAAGCTCTTCCTATTGTCTCTTATATTCTTCTTGTTTTTGTTTGTTGTCTATTGTTTCTGCTACTTGGTTTAGCTTTTCTTGCCATGGTTCTTCTTTAGGCATTGCTTTCTTTCTCCACTTTGGGTGTTGATAATTGTGCGACTTTTGTTTTGATTTAGAATACACAAGTCTTGATTTATCTTCCTTAGATTGTGTGTAAGAACAAATAGGTTCTGAAATACCTTCCTGGCACTTGCCAATTGGTCCTTTTCCTTCATATCCCATCCTTTTCATGATTTTTTAAACCATTACCATATTGCCCTATGGGAATACTAACTTATGTAGTTGTTGCTATACTTTCATTTTCATCTTTGTACAGCCAGCTAAGAATGTCCGTGCCTTCAGTTTCTTCTTAAAGTGTTCCAGTTCTAACAAAAACTCTATCAAACATTTCAATTGATTTCTGTAGGATCCGTGGTTGAGAATTTGTAGGTTTTCCATATAATTTAGGTAAAAATGGTAAAGATTACTTCCCAATCCCTTCATCATTTAATTTGAGATTTTTCTCAAAGTTCTGCCATAAAATTGCTTGAGTTTCCTTGGTGGGACAGACTTCTTCTCTATTTAGTGGAATGATGGTATGATGAAAGAATAAGTATCCGGTAGAATACTGAGAGAAGGGGTGAATCAGTATATTAAAAAACTAATACAAACTCCCAAACTCAAAAATAAACTTATCAACAAATAACTCAATCAAGATAATATCTCAAATATTACCAACATCAACCAATCATCAACCGGTTTGACTGTTATGACAACTTAACAGTAAACAACTTCAACCTTGTAAACATCAAAAATGTTTAATCATATGTCAAAATATTCATCTCTCAATCCTTCTAGTTATCATGCCATATCGGAATAGTTAAGTAGTTAATCAAATCAACAAATAAGATCATAACCACAAAATAATTCACCACTTGACACAAATATTTATACGTGGAAAACCCAAATAGGTAAAAACCATGGTGAGATGAAACTCACAAGGATGGCTATCTGAAATCTTCTCAAGTTCGCCTTGTTAGGAACCAATCCTGTTAAAGCTTTTACAATAAGTCCTGCTAAGAACTAATTCCAGTTAGGAATCACCCAGTTAAGGGATTTACAAATATGCCTTGATGAAAAGCACAATACCCTATTAGGAGTAACCTCACTGGAGGATTTGAGAATCCAAACTAATGGACCACCTTGTGAGAGGATTTAGAAAGTAACCAAGCTTGTTAGAGCTTACCCAGTTAGGGGATTTTGATTTATGTTGTAATTGTTAGAAAATAATAGGTTTTCTTGATCTGTCTGAATAGCACTACATCTTCTTGATCAGATCCTTCTTAAGCTTCAATCTGCCTTTACTCAAACTGCAAATCCATCCATTGGTTAGGCAACCACACACTCAACTAGTTTATGCCCACGTTGCCAACACTTAATAAAATAATATCATTGACCTTAAATACAAATCAACTAGGTCAGTAACACAACAAAAACCTAATTCTCATCATCGAGATTACAAACAAGTTGGTACAATCTTTACTGTTAGAAATCATAACAATCTCTTCACATTAATCAAGAAAATTCCAACCACTCCATGATCACCGCTTCATCGAAATTTGTAACTCATCACGTGCTATGTATTTTATGCAATCCACTTTGCTCCTTTCCAAGATAACAAATGTGCCAAATCAATCTGAACTAATCCTCATTCAATGATCAAATGTGTCTCCATCATTACCACTCAACATTAGATCTTAAAATCAACAAACTTGATCGGTTAGGGTTTAACACAAAAATAACTGGTAGGGTTTACCGGTTACATAATATAGAAAGGTTTAACGCGTTACAGTGGTTCAACTTACAAACTACCATATACCAATTCACAACATCTTCCTTAAAGTTTATCACACCAGTTACAAGACAAAGGCAATATCAATAATAACATCAACAATATCATGAATGCCATTCACCGATTCAAATGACATCAATGACAACATATAATTAATGCAATCTATATGCAAAATGCCAACAACCTAAAAATGCCAACAATCTCCCCCTTTGGCATTGATGGAAATACAAATATCAATGCCTCTGATTGTTGTTCTAAATTGGTGAATAGGAATCCAAATTTACATTACTAAGTATTCACCATGCTCTGTATGTCTTCAGTTTGTCGCTGGTTCACCTAATCAGATGCATAATTCTTCTCCTCAGTTACATAATTCTTCTCCCTCTTTGACAACAATACCAAAATGAAAAGTAAAATATGTAATATCAAAATTTCACTGTGCATCAACATACTACAACTTGATGTTCCCGCTATGGAATACATCCACTCCTTCATCAATCCATGTAAAATTTTGCAAGTAATTTAGGGATTCATGCAATCATCATCATGCTGAACTGACTTCATGAAGAGGGACAACCCCCAACTGACTTCTAAGATACTCAAAAGTGGTCTTAGGCAGAGGTTTGGTAAAGATATATGCAAGCTGCTTTTGGTAGAAACATGCTCTAAGATAACATCTTTACTTTGAATTTTTTCCCTCAAAAAGTGATACTTCAATTCAATGTGCTTAGTCCTTGCGTGCAAAACAGGATTCTTAGAAATATTTATTGCACTTGTATTATCACACAAAATCTTTATAGGTTTTGAGATCTTCATCTTAAAACCTTCCAAAATGTGCCTCACCCAAATAGCTTGTGTGCAATTCATGTAAACTACTACATACTCAGCTTCAAAAGTAGATTGTGAAGTACAACTCTGCTTTTTACTACTCCATGAAACTAGTCTTCCTCCTACAAAGAATACTCCATCAGAAGTACTCTTTTGGTCATCAATATTTCCTGACCAATCAACATCAGTGTATGCCTTCGAATCAAAGTTTCCTCCATATGGATACCATAACCCATAGTCAATTGTACCTTTCAAATATCTAAAAATTCTCTTGGTTGCTATTAGATGTGCTTCCTTTGGATTTTTCTAAAATCTAGCAACTATACCAACTGCATGGGCAATATCTGGTCGAATAGGAACAACATAATATAATTTTCCAATTATTGACATGTATTCCTTTTCATCTATAGACTTAGATGCATCTTCCTTGGACAATTTACAACCTGTAACCATTGGAGTTCCAACTGGTTTACAGTCACTCATGTCAAAAGTCTTCAAAACTTCTTTCACATACTTGGATTGAGTAATGAAAATACCATTCTTCATCTGTTGTATCTGCAAGCCTATGAAATTTGGTATTTCCCATACTAGTGACATCTCAAACTCATTCTTCATTTCATCTGCCAAATTGTTGCTCATGACATAATTATCTCCAAATATAATGTCATCAACAAATACTTCACTGACCAGTATTTCATCTCCTTCAAACTTGAGATAAATTTTGTTGTCATCACTGGTTCTTGCAAAGCCTATCTTCATCAGATGTGTATGAATCCTTTCATACCATGCTCTGGGTGCCTGCTTTAATTCATATAAATCTTTATGCAATTTGCATACCATGTCATCCTTTTCTGTCAATACATAACCATCAGGGTACTCTTTATAAACCTCTTCTTCCAATATCCCATTCAAAAATATAGACTTAACATCCATCTGGCATACCTTGAACTTCTTATGAGTTGCAAATGCAAGTAATTTTCTAACTCCCTCCAGTCTTGCTACTAGTGCAAAATTTTCACCATAATCTTCTCCTTCTTCTTGCACATAACCCTTGTAAACTAATCTTACCTTATTGAAAACTACAACACCATCTTCATTTAACTTATTTTTAAACACCCATTTAGTACCTATAACATTCTTGTTTATCAGTCAGGGTACCAGGGTCCAAGTGTTGTTTTTCTCAATCTGATCCAATTCTTCTTCCATTGCCTTAACCTAATGATCATTACCAAATGCCTCCTTAGCACTTCTTGGTTCAAAGGTGGAGATCATGGAAGAGTTCTCTCTAACTCTCCTTCTATCCTTATCTCCAATAATTTTCTCAGGACTGTGATTCAATCTCACATATCTAGGAATAACATGATCATTCTCATCAGGTTTAGCTTCTTCATTGTCTTCTTCCTCAAAATTTATTTATTCCAGTTGAACAAGTACATCAGGATTTGCTTTAACAGTTTCTGATTTAATAGTTTCAGGTTCCAAAAGAAAAATGCAAGGATCTTCTTCCTTTCTCTCTGAATTGGTTCCTTCTAAAATTTTAGGGCATTCATCTACATGAACATCAGCACTCTCAACAATTCTCTATGTCTGGTTGTTGAAGCATTTGTAGGCCTTACTCTTGGTGCAATAGCCAAGAAATATGCCTTCATCACTCTTACCTTCAAACTTGCTTATGTAATCACCTCTTTTAATAAAACATTTGCTACCAAATATTTTAAAATAACTAAAATTAGGTGATCATCCATACTAGTACTCATAAGGTGTCTTGTCCTTACCTCTTTTCACCATAACTTGGTTCATTGTATAGACCGTTGTACTTACAACTTCTCTCCAAAATGTTTTCGCTATGTTTCCTTGTATCAACATAGTTCTAGCTGCTTCAACCACTGGCCAGTTGTTTCTTTCTACTATACCATTCTGATGTGGTGTCCTTGGTGTAAAAAGTTGCCGCTTGATACCATTCTCATCACAATACTTAGTGAATTCCTCACAAGTGAATTCACCGCCTTGATCTGTCCTCAGACATTTTATCTTTTTGTCACTTTCTTTCTCAGCTAAGGCTCTAAATGCCTTGAATTTACCAAAAGCTTCATTCTTATCCTTCAAGAATGTGACCCACATCATCCTTGAACAGTCATCAATGAAGATCATGAAATATCTATCACCTAAAATGCTTCTAGTTCTTACTGGTCCAAATAGATCTGTATGAACCAAATCTAACAAGTGCTTTGCTAAGAAGGACTTTCTTTTGAAAGTTGAAGAAGTCATCTTTCCTAACTGACATTCTTTACAAAGAGCATTAACTGGTTTGTCTATCTGAGGTAGACCTCTTACTGTCTTAGACTTGCTCACTTTAATAATGTTATCAAAGTTTATATGACAAAATCTCCTATGCCAAAGCCAGCTATCACCTATTTTTGCAATCAAATAGTTGCTAACTTTAGGATTAAGATGAAATAGATTACCTCTGGTCTATTTCCTGGTTGTAATCAATTCACCTTTATTGTCAAAGATTTTGCACATGCCATTTCTAAATTCTAGTGGGTATCCTTTGTCATTCAACTATGCCACACTTAGAAGATTATGCTTTAGGCCTTCAACCCAATAAACATCATCGGCACTGCTCTTCCCATTAAGAGAAATAACTCCCTTACCTTTAAGCATACAGGGTGAGTCATTGCCAAATCTGACCACACTACCATCAAATTCCTTCAAGGAAATAAATGTGCTTTGATCACCAGTCATGTGATGTGAACAACCACTATCAATGATCCAATCATCAGAGTTATCCATCGTTGATACTAGTGCCTTCTGATCTAATATATCTTCCTTAATAGCTACAAACACAATATCTTCACTAGCATCATCATCAAATTCTTCATCAGTAATACCACTGTCAATAGCAACAAGACAATCTCTCTTGCCTTTACCCTTATATTTCTTAAATTTGTCTCTCTTGTATTCATTTTCACCATTAGGGCAATTAGCTAGTATACAACCAATTTTATTACAAGCAAAACATTTCAACGGTAGCTTACCTTTGTATTTCCCAGTGCCTCTAGGCAGTCATTTTGCCAACAATGCTTCAAGCTCCACTAAATTGTCTTCATCATCAGCATCTCTGTTGGATCTAGATTCATAGCTATGGTTGGTATCTCTACTTCTTCTCATAGATGAGTTAGAAACAGAAGCTTTGAATGCAAATTCTAATTTTTGTACACTACCATCATAGCCATTTAGTTCAAAAGTAGTAAGTTTTCCAATGATAGAGTCAAGAGTTACTTTTGTTTTGTCAATGGATTTTAGCTCCTAAATAGCTGCAACTCGAATAGCATAGACCGGTAGCAAGGTTCTTAGTACCTTACTGACCACTATGGCATCTTCCACTTTCCCTCCTACACTCTTTGTTTCACCAACTATTTCTTTAATCCTTTGACCATACTGTTGGATATTCTCACCTTTAGATATTCTCATGTCATCAAAATTTCCTCTTAAACTCTCCTCTTTATCAATCTTAACATGTTCATCACCGCTATAAATCTCTTCAAGTTTTTTCCACACTTCATATGTAGTTTCAAGATCATGAACATCTACATATTTAGCATCAGACAGGGAACTGATAATAGCCTCTAATGCTTGATGATTCTCTTGTTGTTCTTTCTTCTGATCATCAGTCAGAGTTCCAGTAGGTGTAGTATACTTATTTTCTACATGATCCTAATACTGACTACCAAGACTCTTAATGTAAATCTTCATTTTGTCGCTCCAAATCCTATAGTTATCTTTGTTGAACTTTGGACCTTCTTTCTTCATCATGATCTACAAGATCTTTTCCTCAAGTTATTAGGCTTTTAGGTTAAAGAGGACCTGAGAGGCTCTGATACCAATTGATGGTATGATGAAAGAATAAGTATCTAGTAGTATACTGAGAGGGGGGGGGTGAATCGGTATACTGAAAAACTGATACAAACTCCCAAACTCAAAAATAAACTTATCAACAAATAACTCAATCAAGATAATATCTCAAAGGTTACCAACATCAACCAATCATCAACCGGTTTGACTGTTATGACAACTTAACAGTAAACAACTTCAACCTTGTAAACATCAAAAATGCTTAATCATATTTCAACATATTCATCTCTCAATGCTTCCAGTTATCATGCCATATCAGAATAGTTAAGTAGTTAATCAAATCAACAAATAAGATCATAACCACAAAAGCATTCACCACTTGACACAAATATTTATACGTGGAAAACCCAAATAGGTAAAAACCATAGTGAGATGCAACTCACAAGGATAGCTATTTGAACTCTTCTGAAGTTCGCCATGTTAGGAGCCAATCCTATTAAAGCTTGTACAATAAGTCTTGTTAAGAACTAATTTCGGTTAGGAATCACCCGGTTAAGGGATTTACAAATATGCCTTGATGAAAAGCACAATACCCTATTAGGAGTAACCTCATTGGAGGATTTGAGAATCCAAACTAATGGACCACCTTGTGAAAGGATTTAGAAAGTAACCAATCTTGTTAGAGCTTACCCAGTTAGGGGATTTTGATTTATGTTTTAATTGTTAGAAAACAACAAGTTTTCTTGATATGTCTGAATAGCACTACATCTGCTTGATCATATCCTTGTTAAGCTTCAATCTGCCTTTACTCAAACTGTAGATCCATCCACCAGTTAGGCAACCACACACTTAGTTGGTTTCTGCCAACTTTGCCAGCACTTAACAAAACATTATCATCGACCTTAAATACAAATCAACTAGGTCGGTAACACAACAAAAACCTAATTCTCATCATCAAGATTACAAACAAGTCAGTACAATCTTGACAGTTAGAAATCATAACAATCTCTTCACATTAATCAAGAAAATTCCAACTGCTCCATGATCACCGCTTCATCAGACTTTGTAACTCATTGCGTGCTATGAATTTGATGCAATCCACTTTGCTCCTTTCCAAGATAACAAATGCACCAAATCAATCTCAACTAATCCTCATTCAATGATCACACGTGTCTCCATCATTACCGCTCAACATTAGATCATAAATCAACAAACTTGATTGGTTAGGGTTTAAAACAAAAATAACTAGTAGGGTTTACCGGTTACATAGTATAGAAAGATTTAACCTTTTACACTGGTTCAATTTACAAACTACCATATACCGGTTCACAACATCTTCCTTAAATTTTATTACACTGGTTACAAGACAAAAGCAATATCAATAATAACATCAGCAATATCATGAATACCATTCACCGGTTCAATTGACATCAACGACAACATATCATTAATGCAATCTATATGCAAAATGCCAACATGGAACTCTTGCATCTTGTGTTAGTTTTTTATTATTGCAATATTGGCTGGAGTTTGTTGATATAGTGATTTCTTGTCCATTGTGAGGAAACTTAACACAATGATGGTAAGTATAAGGAATTGATTGCATGTCATGAATCCATGGTCTTCCCAAAAATAATGTTATAAGATAGATTCAAATCTAGAACCTGACATAATGTATCTTTTTCTACTAGTCCTATTTTGATTGGCAACACCACAGTCCCTTTAGAAGAACGTTCTTCCTCATCATAAGCCTTGATAGTTATTTTCTTCTTTGGATCCACTACATTCTCTGAATATCACAAAGCCTTTATTAAACTTAATGCATAAATGTTCAAGCTAGCTCCACCATCTATAAGTACGCGTTTGACATGGGTTGTATGAATGGTGACTTCAATATGTAGGAGAGCATTGTGAGGGTGTTGTAAGGATGCATCATCATTTTCAGGAAAAAAAAAAAAAAAAAGATAAGAAATGAAGGGCTATGATGTGTCCCACCATGTTTTGGAATATATCTACATCCAAGTCTTTTGAGACTTTTGTTTCTGTTAGAGCTCTTTCCAATATTTCCTTATGCATAGGGGAAACTTTTAGGAGTTCCAAAATTGATATTTGGGTGGGTATCTTTTGTAATTGTTCCACTAAGTTGTATTGTCTTGAAGTGGATGTTGATTCATTTGTTGTACCTGGAAATGTAACCTTCACTCTGCTTTTAGTAATGGTGTTGATCGGTTATGAAGGTATTTTGTCATTGACAATGACGACATTTACCACATCATCATATGTGTAAGTGTAGTTTCACCTGTTTCATAATTTGGGAGTGGAGTTTTGAATGCTAGATGTGATTCATTTATTTTACGACCATCCACTATAATACTTCCATTATCAATTAAGTCTTGAATAAGGTGCTTCAATCTTTGACAGTCATTGGTTTGGTGTCCTTTGTTTCGATGATAATTGCAAAAATGATTGTCATTCCACCAAGTCGGTTTGATTTGAGGCTCATAATTTCTTTCTTTTGGTAAGGTAATAAATTTATTCACAAGAAGAGTCTTCAAATCTGATTCCAATGGTTCCCCAATGTTTGTGAATTTTCTACGGGGATTGGAGAAGAAAGACTTGGGTTTACTGTTCTCTTGATTGTTGTTGTGTGGCAATTGCTTGACTTGATAAGTTAAAGATTGGTTGTTGTTTGGCAGCATTGTTATCATCATTTCCTCCATTGGTAACATTCTTATTCTTTGACCAGAATTTAGGTTTGTCATTGTTATTGTTACCATTTTTGTTATTGTTATTGTTGTTGTGATTTTTGTTATAGGAATCGTTATAGAGTTTTAACTCTCCTTTCTTTACCATTGCGTCTTCTATCTTTAGTCTATTTTCAATCATTTTTGCAAAAGTAGGAGGATATTGCAATTTGAGACAATAACCCATTTCACTGGTGAGGTTGTCAATGAATATATCCATTTTCTCTTGATCTGGTACATCTCTTAGATACCTATTAAATAATCATCTCCATCACTATAGAAAAACCATGAAAGGTTCACCATTCTTTTGTTTGATATTGCATAGATCTAGCATTGTTATCTCATTTCGTATGTTGTAGGAATATTGTGAGATGAACCTATTCACAAGCTCTTCAAAAGATTTAATCCAGATGGTAATCTTGAGAACCGTTCCATTAGTTGTCTGCTTAAGCTTCTAGGAAATAAATGCATCAAGTAAGTTTCATTGTGTGCAAACTCCATACTCATAGTGCAAAATTCCCTAATGTGGTCTTGAGGATCAGATTTCCCATCATATTTATCGTATTTAGAGATTTCACAATGCTGTGGGAATGATATCATGTTTAAATTCTTGTCAAAAGGATATGTATAGATGTCCTCCAATTAATATTTTTTGGAACTTGTTCCATTATGCATATCTTGTATTTGTTGTTGCAAAGTTTGCATTTGTTGAGTGAGAGTTAATAGAGGATTATCAACACTAGTTCTCCTTACATCCTCATAAGTTCTTGTTTCATCTTGGTTTCTTGTATCATTATGGTGTCTTCTTGTTCGATCTCCTCTTGTTTCTTTATGTTTATCTTGGTTTACGTCAGTCATAAGGGTCATCAGTGTTTTGATTGTGACTTGTTTCCACATCTTGTTTCAAAATTTCCATGTTAAAGCCTTGTGGCAATTTTGCTCCTGAATTTGCCAAAATTAGGATATACTTGTGTTTTTGTTTTCCCAAGATTTTTTCCATTAGTTTGTCAAATCATGAGTTTTTTTCAAGGTCTCTAATGGTGTTATTGACTACTTCTTCATCAACATCGATATATCCAAATGGTTGATATATTGAATTGTCTTCTTCCATTTGTTTTTGTTGTCTTCTCAACTGCTCGTGTTGAGCTTTGGTCAAAACTGGCATATCATTGATTTGAAACTTCCCAAGTTTTGACTTTCTAAATGCAACTCAATAGGTGATCACTGGTTTAGGAAGATAAGCTAAGTTGATTTTACCACCCCTATTAATGCGTTGTGATAAGGCATTTTTTTTGTTGAAAACCACGTGCTTGCAAAGTTTCTTCATCAAACTTTGTTCTGTAACAACGTATATAGTTATGAAAATGATGTAGGAATGTTCTATGTTTCAACAAAATTTGTGATTGATGTATAAGAATTTCCTCTTCTTCAAGATAGCCTTATAACTTGGTTTCCTTTTCTTGAGGCGATATCGAAAAGTCATATAAGCATATAATGATTTTCAAGCTGTTTGATTCCAAAGTGAGTGCAATATTGATTTTTATAAAACCTAGGTCCAAATAGGAATGATATATCCAAGATAATGAACAAAGGTTGATATGATCTAGTTTCATGATAAAGGATTTGATGCATCCTAATAAGAAATTGATGGTGATGTCGATTTTGCACTTGAGATGGTTGAATCAATAACTTGTCGATTGTTTATGCTTATGAAAACCTTTGGAAAATAACCTATTTAATTGATAACTTAATTGTTTGAGTAGTTTGAAGATCTGTGAAAGTTGAAGATGAACCTCCTCAAAAAAGGGTATCTGAAATTGATGCCGAAATTTCGGTCTGATATGTGGAAATGCTCACTGTTGCAGTTGCGGGAAAACAAATGTGCTAACCTATTGAACAAAAGTGTTTTCATATGCAACAAATGCGTTGTTTTGTTGAATGAAAGCATTGTATTGTAGCTATGGAAGCATGAACTTAGGGTATAAATGTGTTGTTTTGGTTACAAAAAAGTTGTCTTGTTAAGCAAATGCGTGATCCTAGAGTTCAAAAGTGTTGTACTGTTGAACAAAAGCGTAGTCTTAAGGTGTAAAAGCATTGTTTTGCATTGTAAAAGTGCTATTCTATGTTGTAAAAGTGTCATGTTCACTGCGTTGAATGGATTTTTCAGTTTTCCAGTAAGTTGTCAGATTTTTTATTAATTTAAGGATGATGATTTTTCTCAAGTTTTGACCATTTCAAGAACATTTTGTAGACACAAAAGACACGATGTTTAGAAATTTGAAGTGTGTAAGAAAGCACAAGTCCTATGGTAGGCCAAGACAATAATTGTTGAATCACACATGGGGTTTCCCCCGAGGCTACATTATTCAAAGCGGATATCTAGGTGCTTGAACCCACTGGCTTCACCCTTGGCACTCACTTCTTCAGGGCAGCCAAACACCAATTTCCATGAAAACTCCCCATGGCAAACTGCATATCTCTAGTAAGAACCATATGTGTGTGACCCACTTTAAAGGTCTGACCTCTTCCACCAACAATTAGAACAATTTTGGCAATCTGACAAAATATTTTTAGTAAGGGCTTTTGGTCATGTGGTCATACATGTGGTACTTTACACTCTATAAATACATAAGGTTCCCAGGCTATAGAGGTTGCTCTCTATACGGTTTATGGGGAAACATAGTGTCAGTATGAAATAATCAACATATGTTGTCCATAACTTTCATCATAGACATGATTTATTTAGAGTGGATCAGAAGGACTCGGTATTAGCCTATTTCCACTTGGGTCATTCCCCTCTCACTGGCCCCCTCAAGGCAGCTCAGGAAGGCAGGCCCTCTAAAGGTAAGACATAAAATAAAAGTAGGTCTAGCTTTTTTATCATCATTTTAGGGTGAGAGGATACTCACCTACTACTTTTAAACAAGAACAGTAGACAATGATTCGTTTTAACCTTTATATTACCTATGTACAACTACCTTACTAAAAACACATGATGCAAGTTGCATGCTATTCATTAACCCCTTCGTTAAGCTAGGTGAAAGATATATGATTTTTTACTTCCCAAAAGACTCCTAGTTAAACCAAGTGAGAAAATGCATTAAAGTTGCTCAAAATAAAACCTAAATGCACACAAGTTAGTAGTTTGCAAAAATTAGTCTTGGATAGTCGAACCTGCAAAGATTTGTTAGTTGACAGATTGTAAAATTTCAATTTTTTGCAGGTAGAAGGTATGGAAATGCTAAAACAACAAAAGTGCTATCCTATGAAGCAAAAGCACTACCCTGCAAAACAAAATCATTAACCTAAGTTGTAAAAGTACTAAACTGTGCAATGAATGCATGATTTCTCCAGTAAAAGCGCTAACCTAAGAAACAAAAACGCTAACCTGTGAAGTGAAAGTGCTAACTTCAGTGACAAAAATGCTAACCTATTGAACAAAACCACTAACTTGACTGTCAAAAGCGCTAACCTAGGCTATAAAAGTGCTAGCACATTTCAAATGGGTGTGAAACAGGTTTACAAATGCGTTAATTCATTATGCTATAATGAGAATTAGATAGGATATTAAAAAAATGATGTGCGAGGCCTGAGCCCCACGGTGGGTGCCAAAAATGTATCAACTTAAGTTTCACCTCAGAGAAATTACTTGCAAACTTGTTAGTCCATCATGCAAATATAACTGAAGCTTCAACCAATGAAACAACATGAAATAAAAGTAAATAAAAGATTATACCTTCATGATTTATGTCTCATTGTGTCCTAACCTCATTGTTCTTGGTTGCAGATGATTTTTCTCTTAGACAAGCACTGGTAGCTTCCAAGATGGAAAGTGTGGAATGAACTGATCGATGATATGATATGCAAAAATATGCTATGAAAATTATTTATGCTAAATTGCTCAAAAACTCAAAAAATGTTAAACAAATGAACTCACGGATGCAAAGATTAAGACTCCTAGTTACTATAAGATTAGCTATTAGTTTGAAAAATGGCTTAGGAGACCTCTATTTATAGACTTTTGAGTGCATGAGCTTAGGTGGCAGAGATCAACGGTCATGATTGAATCTTGCAATTTGGATGGCTATGAGAAAGAGATTGAGATGTGAGAGATAAAGGTGGAAGATGTTCCTCCTACACCTCCAGGATGGAGGAAAAGGTGGAAGGAGAAGCCAAGTGTCAGAAGGCTCACCTTGATTGAAGATGAAGACTGAGAGAATCTAGGATAGTTGGAGAAGATTTAGGGATAAGAGGACAAGTGGACTCAACTCCCTCCAAAGATGTAGGAAGGTTGGAGAAAATATAGGGAAGTAGAGAAATGTGTGTACGTACACATTATTTGAAGAATGATTTAGAAGTTGAAGATAATGATGTATTAATATTTAAAAATACTAATATCTTTAGCCATATGATGGAATGAGTTAGCAAAAGAGGAAGATGATGTGAAGATGAGATGAGTTGGAAAAGGGAGATTAAATAATTAAGAAATTACTTAATTGATGAGACTATAGGATAGTAGATAGGAGATAACTAAATATTAGATACTTAATTAATTGGTTTAGAAGAAAAGAAGATAAATGAATTAATTAATTAAATATTTCAACTCAATTAATTAATAGAAGAACAAGACTAATGAATTAAATAAATTAATCTTTTCAAATTAACTATTTAATAGAAGAATAATCATTAAATAAATATTAAATATTTATTTAATTGCTCATAGCCAATTTTATGTGTATACAGTTGCTATAATAAATGCAAATCCTTGAAAGTCTGTCCCATCAAGATAGACAAGATTTCTCTGCCATCCTAGAGATATTGTAGACACCTAAAAATGTCTCATTGATCATGTACTAATTATTCCTCTAATTGATTAAATAATTCTCTAATTATTTAATTAAGTTAATTAATCTATTTCTTCTAATTTCGTATTTCCTCATAATCTTACTAATTATTCTATCTTCTATTTCTATCATCATTTAATCATTTTAACCATTTTTTAAATATTAATTAAATATTTGTTATTTAATTAATTCTGATTAATTCCCCAATTTAAGTAATCTTCATTATTTAAATAAATTACTAATTATTCTATTTCTTATTCTATCTCTAATCATTTAATCATTTTAACCCTTTTATCAATATTAATTAAATATTTATTATTTAATTAATTATGATTTTAATCTTTTAATTTGAATAATCTCTATTATTTAATTAAAATTCAATTTCTAAATAATTAAATAGTTTCTTTAAATTATTTAATTAATTAATTCTTCTAATTCTCCAATTCCAAATCCCCAAATTCCAATTTCATTTAATTTCATATTCTTCTAATTTCTTCCAAATTCAATTACACGTGCATGATTTCAAAAACTAAATTGAAAATCAAAGTTAAGTTCTAAATATATTCAAATACTAAATTGAATTAATAAATTCAATTATTTGAATTAATATCTCATGCAAAGATTAAATTGAAAATCTAAATCTAAATGCAAGCACGTGCTAAATTAATTAATTTAATCAATTAATTAACTAAATCAATTAATTAATTAAATCATTTATCTCTCCAACTTCTATTTCCATCTTTCAATTAGCTTTTTCTAAATTAAGCTTTCTTTGTCATCCTCTTTATTTCCTCCAATCATTCTTTTTCTTCCTTCAGTCAGCTTTTTCTCAATCAGTTGACTCAATTAATATATTCAATCTATTCTGTTTCACTCCTACAATCAGCAATTCAACTATCAGTTTTCATTTGAGCTCACCTGAGTTCCACCTCTTGATCAATCCGTTCCACCTTTCAATTAATCTTCTCCAATTTTCTATAAATTGAGCATCCAATCTCCATTTTCAAGGATCACGAACTTCGAATCTTTGTGTCACTTGCACGTTACCAACGCAATATTTGAGAGCCATCATACCACAGAGATAAGAAGAGCAAGGGAAGCAAGACGTGATCTTGGGATAGGGAGTTTTGATTTGATTTGATTATTCTAATTCCTATTTGCTGGATTGTGTTATTTCATTGTCTGTTTGTTAAGATTCTTTGATTAGATAGGGATTCATGATTTCCCTTGTATCTAATTGATTACTTTGTTATTTGAAGATAAATTATAACATACACTACATTTTTGTGAACCCAACGTGAATCAACAGTAGTTTAACCTTCTTTATTTTTCTGTGTCATTTTTGCAAATTATGCGGATTTTTCATTTTTTTTGCAGGTTGCATGAATTTTGAGAAAAGATTTTTCCGTCATGCAATCGAGAATTCATCGTCACACAATAGCATAGACAGCATCACGTATTTGACCCTTCGGGGTCACGCATTTGTTCTGACAGGGTCACGCAATTGCCCTGTCCAAATCGCGCAATCGCCCTTTCTAGATCACGCATTCACAGGAAGCTTTGTTGCTTAATTCTTTCTTTCCTCTGGTATCTGTTTTGTTTAATTCTGTCTTAAATTGGGTTTATATGGGATCAAATTGCTTTTATTTTATGATTTGATTATAACAGTTTATGGCAAGAAAAGTTCAGTTCAGGATTTTAGGTGCAAGAAGGACGAAACAGCAAAGGAGAGAAGCCAAATGCTATCAAAAGGTTCTCTAGGTAGAAAAATTGATACAGGATTCAAAAAAACAACTGGCCTTAGATAGATTTAATAGCCTAGTTCTTTCTTATACATTTAAATATGATCTAATAAATATTGAATGGATGATGAGAGATTTGGCTATGGCTTCACAATTGGTTTTGTAGGTTCTTGATCAGGTTTAGTTTCCTTTTATTTTTGTTAGTTTTTAGCTTTTATTGTTGTCTACCTTCTATCATGCAATCGCCCTGTTAGTGCTACGCAATCGATCAGTCTTCATCATGCATTTGGTATGTCAGATTTATGCATTCAATCTGTCAGGTTCATGCATTCGAACTGTAAACATCACGCAATTGCACAGGTATAATTACGCATTCACCTATGTCAAGATTTGAGTTTCTATTTTCTGTTAGTTTGGTTTTACTACTAATCTTTTGTTTACAGCCTGTGGTGGATTTGCAAAGAGGATTAGATTAGTATTTTTGCATGCGCACTTTATACTTCATTTTTGGTGCTTAAAATCAACAACAGTTAAAATGGACATGCATGGATAACTTTACACTTCATTTTTGGTGCTTAAAATCAACAATGGTCAAAATGGACATGCATGGATAACTTTACACTTCATTTTTGGTGCTTAAAATCAACAACAGTTAAAATGGACATGCATGGATAATCTCACACTTCGTTGTTGGTGCTTAAAATGAACATGGGCTAAAATTGGCATGCATGTATCTCACACTTAGTTTTTGGTGCTTAAAATCAACAAATGGTTAAAAATTGACATGTATGCCTTCATATTTCGATTTGGTGTTTAAAATAGACATGCACATGCATATCTAACACCTAAATTTGGGCTATAAAATGAACGTGAATTAGGTTGCATTAGATTAAATCATTTGTCTTTTTCTTAAGGTAAAGAATTTTTATTGTGTTTGGGATGGACCTACTGTTGCATTAACTGACTTTCCACCCACCTTCGGGGTCTTGGGAGAAAGAAGAAAGGTGACAACGACATCCAAATTTTATTTTATTCTACATAGTGAGGGGTATCTTTGATTGGGCATTTCATCACCCCACAGAGGTACTTTGAATTGGGATGCATTGGGGACATCATCTCTCCCAGCATACTCTCGAGCAGGTTTTTTGAGCCGCTATATAAATATATTGGTCAGGCAGCTAGAGTGTTGAGTGAATTTGACATATGTGGGGGTCTTCCCTGCACCGATAAGCTCAACTAAAGCCTTAAGTGGCTTTCTCTAAGAATCCATCGTTGGATCGGGACCCCTCGAAACCTAATACTACGAACCAATTTAGTTGCCAAAAATCCTACATTCAGTGGTTCCAGGAGTGCGGATCGTACCCCATAGTACCCCTCGTGTACCTTACATTATGAGATACAAAGATCTTTGGATCTTCGGGGTAAGAGAGATTGGCATGCATGAGAAGTGTGTGTCGTGGAGTGGAGCTAGTGCTGCCAGACTCTCTATCTGTCCATCTTGTTTCGGTATTTTACTACGGGGGCCTCACTGAATGGTGTCCATTATCCAGCCTAAGATTGTATTCCATGTTTTTTTATGTATTGTTGTGCTAGACTAGTATTGAGTTAGTCCCTTGGGCTATTTCAGGCCCTATCCCACGTATCTCTGAATTTTCTGAGATTGTATGAAAATTGAGTCAGTCAGCTATACATACCTACCAACAATTGTTCTCAAATTTGGAGAACTACAAAACATTGTCCTACACACGAAGCTACAGAAAACAAAGTCCATTTTGAAACTGAAACTCAAAAGTCCTTACATACTTGTGACCCTGGGCAGTCTTTTACATAGTCTTTTGCATAGTCCCACTTACGTCCTCATTATCGTCCTACATCTTTTGCATAATCCCACTTACATCCTCATTATCGTCCTACGTCTTTTACTATCATTCCCACTCTTTTGCATTATCATCCATATTAGTGACATAGTCCTACATTATCATATACATCTTCATCTAGACCTCATATACGTCTAAGTCCATTGTTAGTTATAGGTTCATAGCATGTGCCTTCATGGGTCTCCCAGGTGATGGTTTGCTCCCCTTCGAGCAACCTAATCTAGTTCCAAATGGTGGTCAATGAGAAATCATTGATGGTCTAGTTAACTTAGCTTGCGATTTAAGAAGAAGTGCACCTCAATATATAGGAGTCATACACAAGATAAACATTGAGTCTAGGATTTCCTGTATAATTGATAGAGAGATTGAGGCTGAACAACTTCATCAACAAAAGGAAAGACTTGTATTAGAGAAATATAGAAATTCTCAAAAGGCCTCATGTCAAAATCCTCAATAGAGAGTCTAGTATAGCCTTGCATATCTCATAGTTACATCTACAGTCTAGTGTTAAGTCATCGTCTTGCATAGAAACACCCTCATATAAGCAATTTTAGATGCCTATCACAAGGTCACAGAAAATGAAAGGAATAATGGACCCGAACAACACACAGTCGGTAAACCCTACTTGGAATTTGGACATGTCAATAGGTCAACACTCAAGTACACAGACAATGTCCACCCTAAACTAATTACAACAACACTTGACAAAGGAAGAAATTGAATCCGGACAACAAGACCCACATGTCCTCATGATCCTAGATGCACTTATACATAGCGATAGGGACAAGTATCTTTCATTGTTAATACAAAATGGGGCAAAACTACCTGAGGATTTTGACGCCACAAAAATTTTACCACCAGGAAAAACTTTAGGTCAAGATAACAATCAAACACCACCCTTGAAACAAATACAAGCAACAACCTCTAGTTTTCCTCAAAACATACCTATCCAAACAAATGTCAACACAAATGCAAACTTTCAAACAAGTGTGTCATCCTCGGCAATCAATGCTAGTATACCATCATAGAGCATACCGATAATATCAAGTGTCTCAACACCTATTCAAACACAAGAAACAAGTGCAACCCAACCTCCAGTTTCCTATTCTATGGGATCCACATATAGTCAAAAAAATGCAAATCTAGGTATTGCCAATACAACAAGTACAATTCAACCAAATCTGGGTTTGCATATCACCTATTTCACAATACCTAGTGGAACGCACAACACACAAGGTTATAATCTTGGTACCTTCCAACAACCTCCTAGTTATGAAACCATGAATCCTTTTGTGGGACATAAACAAACACAAGGTATACATTTGACACAAATAGATATTCTGACACAACAAATATAGAATTTACAACAACAAATGATGACCATGCAAACTGGTAATGATAAAAAGAGCTACACAATGTAGGACTTACGTCCTTATCCATTTGATCACACATTATACATGCTACCTTTCCCACAACATTTTGAAACGCCTAAATTTGATAGATATCGAGGGAAAAGTGATCCTAGAGATCATATCAGAGAATTTTTTATGGCATGTATAGAGGTTGCCTCAGAAGATACTTATCTAATGAGACTATTTCCTAAAAGTCTGGGAGGACCGGCTTTAGAGTGGTTTTCACATTTACCACCAACCATCACATCATGGGGAGAATTAGCTGAACAATTTATTGCAAACTTCTCGCACAACATTAACACCTCAATTACTTTGATGGACTTGTGTGCTCCTAAACAATATGAGAATGAAACATTTGCATCCATCATACAACAATGGAGGGCTCTCTATAGGAGGTGCAAGATAGTTATCCCAGAAACAAAGCAAGTGGATATGTTCACATAAAATTTGATTCCTAAGATTAAATATCTTATACAAATGCAATGTTTAACCACATTCAAACAAATCACGGAAAAGGCTCTCAAATGTGATAAGAGACTAGTAGAACAAGGTCTTATTAAGTATGGCAACACCAACAACAATGAGAAATATAAGTTTTGGTCAAAAAACAAAAATGTGACTAATGATGGTATTGTAGATGCCAAAATGATAAACAGAACTCAACCCGTTTTATCTTTGGGAAGGAGTCCATCATCTAATCCACATACAAGGAATAACACAACCTCACCAAATGTAAATACTACACTGTTATCTCGCCATTCATCCTTCGTAGCAGGATTAAGTCACCCTACAAAATTTTATTTGAGTCCTTATCTTTCTAAGAAATTCCTTGGTTCAATCCTTAATCTGTTTGTAAAATGTCTCTTAATCCGTAAACGCCAAGTTTTAATAGTCTGTTTGAACTCCACGAACTCATTGAACCATTTTGAAGAGGTTTTATAATGTTCATTTAGGTTCCGCCAGTTCTAGGTGTCTAAAGGATTTTCATGCTAATGTTCACTCAAAGTGTTTTGCAGCGGTTCTTTTTCATGGTCGCGTATGATGTGCTATATCTTCTTTTTCCTGATCGTGAACCCTTTGAACTTAGTTCAAATGGTTCAGTGGTGTTCAACATATTCAATGAGGTTCAAAAGACCTGTGGCACTTAACAGAGTTAATCATTTCAAAAGGAAATTTTCTTGGCGGCGTGTACACTTTGAACTACCTGAACTCTCATGAAGTCAGTTTATATTGATCATACATGTTCAAGTCAGGTGGGTCCAAAGGGATAAAAAATATGATGGCGCATTTATTACTAAGTATGTTGAAGATTGAACCATATCTCAGGTGATGTCAGCTGGTTGAGTTTTCAAGGCAAGTAATCATTTTTGCAACTTGACGATTACTCAAAAAATGCCACCATGCATTCAATGCACGTGTGTGATGTCTAATTCCAACACTCAACACATTTGAGTTGACAATTGGAATTAATACACTTAATAAGTTTGTATCACTTCCTTTCTATAAGGTATGAAGTGATTAATTTCTGAAAACTTGTTCTTCATTGCTGCGGAGTTCTTGGATAGAAGGTTTGTTTGCTGGTAGTCATCCGATTGGTCTCAACTATGAAGGTAAAGATAAGAAGCCATCTTACACCAAGCACAAGCCCAATCCAGCTCTAGATTTTATTGCTCCTTGATATACCAAGTCACGAAGTGTTCTGCAAAAGAGAATGAACCAGATCAAAGATACAAAGGCAAAGGACAAAATTCTTGATGCTCAGATTTTCAAAGTTGAAGATCTTGATAGTGACATTGTCAACACCATAGATTCTCATGCGGTCACCGTAGCCATGACGCCACCCCCTAAGGTGATGGGAGGAACAGCTAGTTCGAGTACAACTCTTAAGTGGTTAACCACTTCAGTGAGTAAAAATGGAGTTTTATTCTCGTGACCATCCCAATTCAAGACATGGTGGTTAAGTACATGGAGAAGGGTCCCAAACAAAAGAAGTTCAAAACAACTACCCGATTGGATAATGATGAAGGGACTAGAAAGTGGGTTGCCAGGATTGCTTCTTACAAGCCCAAAGATGAGAATAAGGAGGTACAGGCAGAGGACTTTAAGATCACCAAAGTGGAACTTGGGAACATGAGTAGGGATTTGGATAATCACTTCTTCCAAGTATCGGCTAAAAAGATGCTCACCAAGTAAGAAAAAGATGGGCAGGAGAAAAGGGAGCTAAAGCGGCATATCAAAATTCTTTCCCAATTCATTGATAGCATCAGCTGCTTCAGAGCACTTCCCATATCCCATTCTACTGAAATTTTTTATCCTACTTCACCAAAGAACAAAAAGCTAATGAGTCAGGTTCAATGAGCTAAAAGCATCACGGGGGCTATGGAGAAATGGATTGAAGGAGTGATTAAAGATGAAGAAAAGTATATCACAAGATCTAGGAAGTTATGTAACGAGATGCAAAGCCTCATTACAGAGATTCAGAACCAGATTTTGTCATGGGAAAAATAAGAACATGAGTGGGAAAATGTGTTGCCTATGCTCACCAAGATAGAAGAGTATGGGGCCACCAAATTTTTAGCTGAAAACTCAATCAAGTTGGTAACTAATGAGTGCCAACTTTTCATATTAAAGAAGACTATAATGTGGCAGGTACTCACTTTCAAGTCTGTGATTTCCGATGCTAGGAATTTTGTTTATGAACTTCAGGACCTTCAATGTAGCTTGGTTAATGACAACAAAGTGGTTAATCCAGACCATGATTGGCAACTGGGGATTTGTGGACTGAACATGTCGGACATGATAAAGGCTTTTAGGCTATACATGGAGAAATTTGAGGCTAAAGGCAATTTCACTCCAGAAGATATAACACAAGTCGCTAGGATCGAGTCCATGACATTTATCGGTAACGATCAGTTACCGAAGCATGCCGAGAAAATGGTGAAGCATAGATGGGACAAAGAAGCCACAAAAGCAAAAATCAATGCCATGAAAAATCTGAGCCAATCTATAATCCAAGAACTTGAAACCACCCACGACGCCCAGGAAAGCGAAGGAGAGGATGATGATGGAAAAGAAGCATGACATATTGACAATGCTCTGTTTTTATTTCATGTGTTTTTCATGATCTTGCAAATGACTTCCGGACATCTGTCCCTAAAATACTATGTTCATTTTTATAACTGTTTCGGAGGAGGTTGAGTTTTAAGGGAGACCCCCTCTGTTCTTTAAGACTATAAATTAGATTAAGATAGATAGATATGGGGTTAGAATAAGGAACTTAGATTTTGGTTTTTAGAATTTCTGTGTTGGTTGGAAAAGAAGTCATCAGTTTATTTTTGAAATCTAAAATTGGAAAGGACTTATACGAGTATTGTTGTGCCTTTGATGCATGAAATACATATATATATATAAAGATCATATGCATTTTTGGGGAGGAAAAATCTTTGAGTTTTGAATCCATGGAGTGGTATTTCTTTGCAAATATTAATCCAATTAAATGACTGTGATTACCTTTTTTATGATAGATGTCATTATTAATCTGGGACTCCTTTCTATGTGATTGTAAAAGATATGTGTTTGAAAAGAGATTTTATTTCTCCTACCTATTTTTAAGAAATGTGGAATCAATTCTTCTGAACTTTGTTTCGATCACCTCTGTTTTTCATGTTGAAGCATTTTGAAAAATAGTTTATTTTGAAACATTTGTAAACCATTAGCCTCTCATCTAAGAATGAAGTAGGTAGCCTTATGTGCTTTCAGGTTAAAAGCATACCAGTTTAATTTAATTAGATTATTCCCTGAATAAATAATGGAGGGAGTTGTACCTATCAAAAATTCAGAGGGAAGTGGTGTGTGTCACACTTACCCAACTGTTTAGTTGAACATTTGTCTTTCAAAGAAGGTGACAGGGTTTGAAACAATTTAATTTAAAGAAAGGCAAAAACCTATTCACTAACAGATTTTTGGCGACTCTGTTGGGGAAAAGTCAAACATTCAATAGATTAGTATGTTGCATGCATGTTAGAGTTGAACTTATAACCAACAGTATCAACAGGTTTGCTTTGTTTGTGAACGGTTGAGAAAAATCTCCATAACCCAAGAACAGCGTTGTGGTTGAAAGAATTATTTAAGGACTCTAAAGAGGATAACCCTGGATTCTCATCCTTATACCAGATCACAAAGGAGAGAGGGATTTATTGATGATTGTTTCGAGGAATTGCAAGGCTTATCATTTTCCATAAATTTCACACCCAAGAGGAACGCAAAAAGTAGACCGTCTTCTCCTACCAGAACCATTCCCAAGGTACCTTCCTCTTCTAGCCACTGGCAAGCATTAACACTCACTAGAATCCAAGCCCCTCCCCTTGTAACTATTTACCTTGTTTTCATTATGGCCCAACCATGGGGTGCCGATGTCGGGCCTCTTGCTCTCGGAGCCCACAATCCACTTCCAAAAGGGGCTAAAGATGTTTTACCTAAGTTTAATGGAGATGGGAAAATCCTAGTTGAAGAACATTTGAATTCTTTAAATGTAGCTATTGGGATACTGGCAGTACAATATGAAGATGTGGCTGTTAGGCTTTTCGCTCAAACTCTTACCGAGAGAGCAGCAGATTGGTTCAGTCATCTGCAGGCCGGATCTATAACTAATTGGCAAACAATGAAAACTACTTTTGAGAAATGGTTCAAGAGTGCCAATGATGAGCACTCACTTTTGGCTCAACTCACACAAATGAAAAAGGAGATTCATGAGCCAATGAGGGACTATGTAGCTAGGTATAATAAGATTATCCATAAAATTCCCCAGGCTAAAAGACCAACTGTTGATAACCAACAATGTTTCTTTATCAACTCTATGCCTCCTGATGTTGGTTTCCATCTTAGAAGAAATAGGCCAGTTGATCTTGATACTACACAAAATTAGGCAATAGAGCTTGAAGATGATTTAATAACAACCGGGAAGTGGAGAAAGGATGTGCAAATTCCTCAAGGTCAATCTCAAGCTTCCACCCTTCGACCGATCTAGTTGTTCAAAGACTAGTCAATGATATGATTGCTTTGAAGAGGCAGATACCAATCCCTGGAGTCCCCTATCCATAGCCCTATCAAGATATAAGTAGAAAGCAACCAAATCAGTATAATTATGGGCAATCTTTGCAATTGCCTACTGCCCCGCAAAGATTGCAAATAGAGGCTCCTCCTGATAAAGGTGCTATGTGCTCTTTTCACCTTACTACAAATCATGATGGGAGTTCTTGTCCTGATATGATAAGGCATGTTCAAATGAAAAACAAAAAGGATGAACTAGGTGAGTTCACTGAAGCAGAGAAAATTCAAGAAGTACTTGGTGACTCTGGATCATTCTACCTTGAATATGAGTCAGATTCAAAAAGATGTGGTAATATTTTGGTAACTCTTGAAGAACC
Source organism: Cryptomeria japonica (assembly GCF_030272615.1). NCBI lineage: Eukaryota > Viridiplantae > Streptophyta > Pinopsida > Cupressales > Cupressaceae > Cryptomeria > Cryptomeria japonica. Next base: position 30,678,898 of record NC_081410.1, on the reverse strand, counting down.
TGCATGTGCAATCCTTACAAGGAATCAACGAACCTCCCAACCTGTTCCTTTTGCGAACTCTTCTGGAGCTAATTTCAAGGGTAAAGATCCCGCAAGTAATGATTTTTCCTCTCATGCAAAGACTCCTGAAGTTAAGTTTTTACAAAGAAATTTTGAAAGTAAAAATAATTCTTCTCCTTCCTCCTTTGACATAATTGAATTTTGTAATGCTTCAACTGTTCAACTTTCCACTACTGAATATTTGAAACTGAACCCGAAGGAATTAGACAAACTGGTCAGGTATGTAAAAGGAGATTCTACCTCAGAGTCCTCAGTGCATAAGTGCATGGTTGATAGTGATTTGTTTACTGCTGAAAAACCTGCATCTATTCCTTGCCCTTCTACTAATTTGATTAATCCATGTGCTTTTCACAATGCTAAAGATAGGCTTGACACCGAAGTTCTGAAGCCCAAACCTTTTTATATCTCTCTTCTCCTGAATGGTCAGAAGCTTAGTAATTGTATTATAGATTCAGGAGCATCAGATAACATAATGCCATCATCTGTTGCTAGATCTTTAGGTTTAACACTTACTAAGACATTTGGGAGATGTTACTCAATGGATGGGAAGCAGGTCCCTCTCATTGGACAAGTAAAGGATGCTCAGGTAGTGTTGGCAGCATGTCCTGATAAAAGGGTAAAATTGACTATTTTGGTTGTTGACATTCCTACAAGTTATGGGATGCTCTTAAGTAGGACTTTTTGTAAAGAACTTGGAGGTGAAATTAAGATGGACTGGTCAGAAGCTATCATCCCACTAGGAAAACATAAAATCAAACTTGAACCCGAATCGAAAAATAAATACACAGTCTTTCCCTCTAATAATCCCAAAGCCCAGATTTTGTTCCAAGAATGTGAATTTGGAAACTATCTCATCTTTGCACCTAATAAAAAAGAATTGGAAGAAGCAGTTGATGAACAAGGCAGACTGTGGCAAATGGAATTTGATGGAAGTTGCGCCAACTCTGGTTCAGGAGCAGGGGTAGTTTTGTTGTCCCCTAATGGTAACATTTTTCCTTTTTCTTTCAAGTTGGATTTCAAGAATACTAATAACACTGCGGAATATGAGGCATTACTGTTGGGATTAAATGAAGCTAAATATAAGGATATAAAATTGCTTAATGTTAAAGGTGATGCGGAGCTAACTGTTAAATAGGTAAGAAATGTTTACTCGGTTAAAAATGATAGACTGAAACATTACAGAAACAGGTTTTGGGATGAGATAGAATTTTTTTATGCTTTCTCAATTGAAGCTATACCAAGGGAGCAAAACACTAGGGCATATTCATTGGTTGTTTCAACTTCTCTCTTGTTACCACACCCAGATATTAAAGATGATTCTTATAGGTTTGCAATGATTTATAGGCCTAGTGTCCCTGACAATGTGAATCATTGGCAAGTATTTGATACAGATGCTCAGATTAAAGATTTTCTTGAGTGCACCCGTTCATTTGCCCAATTGTATCTTGAAGGTTCTGAAGATTATTGCAAAGAATTTTGTCTTGACCTTGGTATTGATTCTGATAAAAAATTTATTCAACTGAAAGGGAACAAAATTCAAAAAGGCTTGGTGACTCTAGAAAGGTTCTTCACCCATAATTATGTGTTCACTGGCAAGAAAGCTCCTGATGATGACGGAAAAGGAAGTTGTGAAAGGATTAATCTAGGTGATGAATCTAATCCTAAAATGGTAACAGTTGGCAAGTGTTGTTCTTCTAAGGAAAAATGAATGCTTGATAAATTACTAGAAGAATACATTGATGTGTTCGCATGGTCTTATGATGATTTGAAGGAATTTAGGAATGGCCAGTTTCAACATCAAATTCCGTTGAAACCTAGTGTTTCTCCTTTTAGATAGAAGCTAAGAAATTTCAATCCCCTGATGGCAGACACAATTTTCAAGGAAGTAGATAAAATTCTTAAAGCCAGAATTATATATCCGATTCATCACTCTACTTGGGTAGCCAATATAGTGCCTGTGAGGAAGAAGAACGGGGAGATTTGGATTTGTGTAGATTTTCACAATCTGAACCAGGCGAGTCTTAAAGATAACTATGCCTTACCCAATATGGATCATATTTTGTAGACAGTAGCTGGGTCGGAGATGATGTCAATGTTGGATGGTTTTTCTGGTTACAATCAAGTTAGTGTTGCAAAGAATGAACAACATAAGACAACACTCATCACTCCATGGGGAACATTTGCATATAATCATATGCCATTTGGTTTGATTAATGTCGGAGCTACCTTTCAAAGGGCCATGGATTCTTCTTTTAGGGATTTTCGTGACAGAATTATTGTTGTTTACTTAGATGACTTGACTGTGTTTTCTAAAGATAGAAAGAATCATCTCAAAGATCTAAGGGCAGTTCTACAATGTTGTCGAGAGCATGGTATCTCCTTGAATCCAAAGAAGTCAGTTTTCTATGTAACTGAGGGTAAGTTATTGTGGCATATCATTTTAAAGGAAGGTGTCAAGATTGATCCTGATAGAGTCAATGCAATTCAACATCTCAGCCTACCTTCAAATTAGACTGGAGTAAGGTCATTCTTTAGCCAGGTGAATTTCCTAAGAAGGTTTGTACCTGAATTCGCAAAAACTACCAAGCATATCATTAGCTTGTTGAGTGAAAGGTATCCTTTTAAATGGACTGACGAAGCCAAAGAAGCTTTTGAAAGGATCAAGAGTTCAGTTGCCAATGCGCCAACCCTCATCAATCCATATTTTAGAAAGGATTTTTTCATATATTGTTATGCCTCGGAACATACAATGTCTGGGATATTATTACAGGTGGATGAATCTGGGGTTGAAGCACCTATAGCATTCATGAGTGTCCCTCTCAAAAAGCATGAACTTAAGTATTCACTCTCAGAGAAACAAGCCTTCTCCGTGGTTAAAGATGTAAAACAATTCTGGTATTACATTTTGCATTCTCATTCTATGGTTTTTGTTCCAGATTCTGCGGTAAAAAGTATTTTGACTCAGCAAGAAGTTGGACTTAATAAAAGGGCAACATGGGTAACCAAAATTCAAGAATATGATCTAGATATTTGTCCTGCAAATATAGTTAAAGGAAAAGGCTTATGCAAATTAATAGCAGAAAATAAGATGGAGACAGAAAAAGAGCCACCATTGACTCTGTTCATTAGGTTGCAAGATTCGTGGTTTTCTGATGTAACCTATTATTTGACCTGTGGCAATTGTCTGAGTCATTTGTCAACTAAAGAACAAAGGAATCTCAAGTTAAAAGAAGCTAAGTATGTTATTTGGCAAGATGTTTTATACAAAAAGGGCTTGGATGGTACCTATTTGAGGTGTGTAGATAAACCTCAATAGCAACAACTTTTGGAAGTTTATCATGGGGAAGCCTATGGTGGACATTTCTCATCCTCAGTAACTGCCTTCAAGATTTTAATAAATTGTTTCTATTGGCCTAGTATGTTTCGTGATGCATATACCTATGTTAAGGGATGTGAAAAGTGTCAACTTTTCTCCGGGAAACCACATTTAGCTGCTCTACCTCTAAGATCTGTGGTAGTGGATGAACCTTTCAAACAATGGGGTATTAATTTCATTGATATGATAAATCCTCATTCCAGTGTTGGTCATATGTATATTCTGACAGCAACAAACTATTTTACTAAGTGGGTAGAGGTTGTTCCCACTAAAAAGCCGAACTCAAAGGTCGTATGTAATTTTATCAAAGATTGCATCCTTGTCCGTTTTGGGGTCCCTCAAAAGATTGTCATAGACAATGCATCGTATTTCTCCTCTGAATAATTGACTATGTTCTTCTATGAACATCAAATTACTCTTTCACTCCTCTGATTACTTTCTGCAAGGAAATGGGTTAGCAGAATCGAGCAACAAGAACCTGGTGGCAATTATGAAGAAGCTAATTGATGGTAATGCTTGGAACTAGCATAAAAATGTATATGAAGCCTTATGGGCGGATAGAATTACACCTAAAAGAGCCATCAGAATGGCACCTTTTGAGCTGGTGTATGGGATTTGTGCGAAAGTTTCTTTACCCCTGGAATTATCGGCAGCCAAGCTTCAAACTGTAATTGAGGATTCCTTTTTCCAAACTGCTCTAGAGAAGAGAGTTATGTATCTGATGAGGTTGGAAGAGGAAAGAAAAATGTTACTGGATAGAATTATTGAGCATCAGAACAAAGTGAAGAAGATCTTTGACATGAGAGCTCGGCTAAGAGGTTTCCTTAAAGGAGATGAAGTATTGTTATGGGATAAAAGGAAAGAACCAAAGGGTGCTCACGATAAATTTGACTCATTGTGGAAGGGCCCATTCAAGATTTATGAAGTGGTGGGACAAAATGATTTCAGACTCAACTATTCCAATGGAACGGTTATGACCTATACCTACAATGGGCAGAACCTCAAGCTCTACAAACTATGAAATCTATGGTTAAGAGTTCATGTACATAGTAGATTAGATGTTTGTTTTGTGTCAGTTTGGTGTGTGTCTTCTCTGCCCCCTTTCTATTTTTTTTGTGTGAAACCAGAGATTTAGAGTTCTTTGTAGTTTCCTTTGCAAAATACAATCCCCAGTCAAAGCCAATGTTATCTCGCCATTCATCCTTCGTAGCAGGATTAAGTCACCCTAAAAAAATTTATTTGAGTCCTTATCTTTCTAAGAAATTCCTTGGTTCAATCCTTAATCTGTTTGTAAAATGTCTCTTAATCCATAAACGCCAAGTTTTAATAGTCTGTTTGAACTCCATGAACTCATTGAACCATTTTGAAGGGGTTTCATAATGTTCATTTAGGTTCTGCCAGTTCTAGGTGTCTAAAGGGTTTTCATGCTAACGTTCACTCAAAGTGTTTTGCAGCAATTCTTTTTCATGGTCATGTATGATGTGCTATATCTTCTTTTTCCTGACCATGAACCCTTTGAACTTAGTTCAAATAGTTCAGTGGTGCTCAACATGTTCAACAAGGTTCAAAAGACCAGTAGCACTTAACAGAGAATCATTTCAAAAGGAAATTTTCTTGGCATCGTGTACACTTTGAACTACCTGAACTCTCATGAAGTCAGTTCAGATTGCTCATACGTGTTCAAGTCAGGTGGGTCCCAAGGGCTAAAAAATATGATGGCGCATTTATTACTAAGTATGTTGAAGATTGAACCATATCTCAGGTGACGTCAGCTGGTTGAGTTTTCAAGGCAAGTAATCATTTTTGCAACTTAACGGTTACTCCACAAACGCCGCCATGCATTCAATGCATGCGTGTGATGTCTAATTCCAATGCTTAGCACATTTGAGTTGACAATTGGAATTAATGCACTTAATAAGTTCGTATCACTTCCTTGCTATAAGGTATGAAGTGATTAATTTCTGAAAACTTGTTCTTCATTGTTGCGGAGTTCTTGGATAGAAGGTTTGTTTGTTGGTAGTCGTCTGATTGGTCTCAACTATGAAGGTAAAATAAGAAGCCATCTTAAACCAAGCACAAGCCCAATCTGGCTCTGGATTTTGTTGCTCCTCGATATACCAGATCACGAAGTGCTACGCAAAAGAGAATGGACCAGATCAAAGATATAGAGACAAAGGAAAAAATTCTTGATGCTCAAATTTTTGAAGTTGAAGATCTTGACAGCGACATTGTCAACACCATAGATTCTCGTGTGGTCACCATAGCCATGACGCCACCCCCTAAGGTGATCAGAAGAACAACTAGTTCGAGTACAACTCCTAAGTGGTTAACCACTTTAGTAAGCAAAAAATGGATTTTTATTCCCATGACCATCCCAATTTAGGACATGGTGGTTAAGTACACGGAGAAGGGTCCCAAACAAAAGAAGTTCAAAACAACTGCCAGATTTGATAATGATGAAGGAATTGGAAAGTGGGTTGTCAAGATTGCTTCTTACAAGCCCAAAGATGAGAATAAGGAGGTATAGGCGGAGCACTTTGAGATCACCAAAGTGGAACTTGGGAACATGAGTAGGGATTCAGATAATCACTTCTTCCAAGTATTAGCTAAAAAGATGCTCACCAGGTCAAAAAAAGATGGGTAGGAGAAAAGGGAGCTAAAGCGGCATATCAAAATTCTTTCCCAATTCATTGATAGCATCGGCTGCTTCGGAGCACTTCCCATATCCCATGCTACAGAAAGTTTTGATCCTACTTCACCAGAGAACACAAAGCTAATGAGTTAGGTTCAACAAGCTAAAAGCATCATGGGGCTATGGAGAAATGGATTGAAGGAGTGATGAAAGATGGTGAAAAGTATATCACAAGCTCTAGGAAGTCATGTGACAAGATGCAGAGCCTCATTGAAGAGATTCAGAACCAGATTTTGTCATGGCAAAAAGAAGAACATGAATGGGAAAATGTCTTGCCTATCCTCACCAAGATAGAAGAGTATGGGGCCGCCAAATTTTTAGCAAAAAACTCAATCAAGTTGGTAACTGATGAGTGCCAACTTTTCATATTGAAGAAGAGTATAATGTGGCAGGTACTCACTTTCAAGTCTGTGACTTCCGATGCTAGGACTTCTATTTATGAACTTCAGGACCTTCAATGCAGCTTGGTTAATGATAACAAAGTGGTTAATCCGGACCATGATTGGCAACTGGGGATTTGTGGACTAAACACGTCGGACGTGATAAAGGATTTTAGGCTATACATGGAGAAAGTTAAGGCCAAAGGCAATTTCACTCCCGAAGATATAACACAAGTCACTCGGATCAAGTCCATGACATTTATCGGTAATGATCAGTTACCAAAGCATGCCGAGGAAATGGTGAAGCACAGATGGGACAAAGAAGCCGCAAAAGCAAAAATCAATGCCATGAAAAATCCGAGACAATCTATAATCCAGGAACTTGCAACCACCCACGATGCCCAGGAAAGCAAAGGAGAGGATGATGATGCAAAAGAAGCATGACATATTGATAATGCTCTGTTATTATTTCATGTGTTTTTCATGATCTTGCAAATGACTTCTGGACATCTGTCCCTAAAATACTATGTTCATTTTTATAACTGTTTCGAAGGAGGTTGAATTTTAAGGGAGACCTCCTCTATTCTTTAAGACTATAAATTAGATTAAGATAGATAGAAATGGGGTTAGAATAAGGAACTTAGATTTTGGTTTTTAGAATTTCTGTGTTGGTTGGAAAAGAAGTCATCAGTTTATTTTTGAAATCTAAAATTGGAAAGGACTTATACGGGTATTGTTGTGCCTTTGATGCATGAAATACATATATATATAAAGATCATATGCATTTTTGGGGAGGAAAAATCTTTGAGTTTTGAATCCATGGAGTGGTATTTCTTTGCAAATATTAATCCAATTAAATGACTGTGATTACCATTTTTATGATAGATGTCATTATTAATCTGGGACTCCTTTCTATGTGATTGCAAAAGATATGTGTTTGAAAAGAGATTTTATTTCTCTTACCTATTTTTAAGAAATGTGGAATCAATGCTTCTGAACTTTGTTTCGATCACCTCTGTTTTTCATGTTGAAGCATTTTGAAAAATAGTTTATTCTGAAATATTTTTAAACCATTAGCCTCTCATCTAAGAATGAAGTAGGTAGCCTTATGTGCTTTCAGGTTAAAAGCATACCAGTTTAATTTATTTAGATTATTCCCTGAATAACTAATGGAGGGAGTTGTACCTATCAAAAATTTAGAGGGAAGTGGTGTGTGTCACACTTACCCAACTATTCAGTTCAACATTTGTCTTTCAAAGAAGGCGACAAGGTTTGAAACAATTTAATTTAACAAAAGGCAAAAACCTGTTCACTAACATACACAAAACATGAACACAAGATACCCTGGGGTAAATGCTCCAAGAAGAAATTACACACCTCTAGGAGAAGCTATTGAGTCAACACTCAAAAAGTTAATACAAACAAACATGATCACTTTACCTAAAGTAAGAGTGTATGAACCAGGTCCTTTCAAACCCACATGGTGGAATGATAATGATTTCTGTGATTATCATCGGACTAAAGGTCACAAAACAGCAAGTTACTACAAATTGAAAAACTTGGTCCAAGATATGATAGACCAAGGGGACATCACAATTGATACCAATAAAACCTCAGCAAACACAAATCATATGATTTTTAAGGATCCTTTTGTTAAGAATGACAAAGGGAAAGCTACCACATCAGGTACCCAAGGCAATACAACTAACTACACAAAGGTCTCATACAACTACACTATTCATGCCATTAGCTCAAGAGATATAGAAAACAATGATTCACAAGATCAATATGACCAATATCCAAGACACTCATAGAGATGATAACCAAATTTTCATGATAACAGAGGCACCAAAGTATGATGACGATAGAAATCTTTGTCTCAAAGACTGGGGGCATGATCAACCATCTCACTTAGTTTGGTTTGAAGATGAACTTGTAGAACATATCATGGATGTCAAACATACACATAAAGACTTTGAAGAGGGATTTAAGATAAATCTTGATAAAACAACCTATGATACAAATGATACAATTGCTACGATCACCATAACTCCTAGAGACAGAGACTGTGCAGTAGTTACTTGCAGATCAAAGGTAACTTTACAAGGAATACCACAAAATCAACCACCAATAGTAGGAACTTACAATGTTGTTGACCAACTTAAGAAAACTCCTGCACAGATATCATTATTCAAACTATTGCAAATTTCGCCCACTCATAGAGCTATACTAGACAAAGCACTTCAAGATTCGATAGTGAAAGATGAAAATACCTTCCAATCTATGGTGGGACATCTGACACAAGGCATACGTATTGCATTCACAGAAAAAGATATTCCTAGTGATAGACTACTTTATAATGAACCTCTACATCTAGAAGCTTACATTCATAAAAGAAGAATCAGAAGAGTACTCACAGATGGGGGAGCCGGTCTCAACATTTGCACTTTAAAGCTGGTCAAAGCTCTAGGATATTTTGAACTTCACATCGATTCTTCCAAGAGGATAAATATCAAGACTTACAATGATGAAGAACGTCCATCAAAAGGCATTGTAACATTACCTATACAAGTAGGACCTATAACAACAGAGGTTGCTTTTCAAGTCTTGGACAGAGAGCTGGGATATAACATGTTATTGCGCTACCCATGGATCCATGCCATGCAAGCAGTACCATCCATGTTCCATCAATGTGTCAAGTTCCCATACAATGGTATTGAAATCGCCATAAAGGGTGATCCAAATCCATTCCAACATTGCAATTATCTGAAAGACAGTGTGGATAATCAGGTACCTATCAATCAGGCCGCACCCCTCACTACACAGCTGGAAACATTAAAGATCACAGAAACAAAAAAGGATATGCCTAGAACATCCTTCTTACAAATAAAAGATATGGGTTGTGGAGAGTACTCTATTGCAAATACTTTAAGTGGGAAACAATTGTCTCTTTCTCTTAAGTCCTTTGGGAAACCTCAAAATACAGTGCAAAAATGGGACAAAGGAAAAGAAATTGTCAGATACACAGACTCATGCTCTTTCATTAGATGGGGTGACCTACAAGAAGAATCCTTGAACGAAGATGTTAACCATTGGATATATAGAGAAGAAGATCATATGACAATACCCAGAATACAAACAGATCAGTATAGCAATTGATTAAAAATACTCCAAAGACATGGATATGATGGTACCACGGACCTTGGGTTGCAAAAACAAGGAAGACTAGAACCTATTGTTCCTAATGACAATCCAAGAAATCAAGGATTGGGATATAGGCATATACAACCTATCACAGAAGCAAGACAGTGTACCCTTGATATAATAAATCGACCACGCAAACCTTCAGACTACATATCACAAAGGAATTTGTCCACACAGGCGCTTCCATATTCATCTCAAACAAGTAATCAGGTACCTACATCACCTACTGCAGAATCAGATGGAGAAGACATGAGACAACTCCTACAAGAACCTACCACTGAGTTACAAAATGATGCAGTTGTTGACACAAGAGTACAGGCTAATGTGGCAACAGATGCAAGTTTACCACCACCACCCGAATCCCACCCATGGTTATTGTCACTACTTCTACCATGGGAAGCAACTTAGGCTCAACCTAATGAAATAGATGAAGAAAGATTGCAAAGGCTTACACTAGGTTTAAGAAGGGTAACTAATGTCCAAAGAAGACCAGTCAATCTACAATAGAATCAGAGGCAAGAACAAGAAGAAATAAGTGATGATAGCTCATATGATGAAACATATATTGAAAATGAGACACACTCTCATGACTACTAATTCTTATCACTCCATGATTCTAGCCCACCAGAAAGTGTAATATCAAGGAATCAAATAAAACTTATACAGGATGAAGATACACAAAGTCAGTCAAACAATCAAGTCTTCATGTTATTAAAGTCTACTAAAGAAGGGAGTAATGATTTACCCCTAGTGCATTCACACTTGATTGAATGGGGGTAAGAAGGAAAACCAACACTAGATTGGTTTGAAAATGACGAAGCAATTTCAGAATTTCTAGGAGTCGGAGAGGGATTCCCACAAGGTGATCATAAAGCAAGGTTTGTTATAGACCTAAATAGAACGACATACTTTGGAGAAGAAAGTACTTTTGCAACAAAAGATAAGAATCAAACTACCCATAATGACAAGAGTGACTTGGGTAATCTTCCTATGGAAAGAGAAAGTTCGGCATTACTTAAAGAGGAAACAGAAGAAGTAAACATAGCAGAAGGGGAGGTTGTACATAACATCCATCTGGAAAAATCACTAAGCAAAGAAGAAAAAGACAAATTCATTCATTTTTTCAAACAAAGACCTATCAACTTTGCTTGGTCCTATTCAGACATGCCAAGTTTAGACTCTGAATTAGTGTTGCATCACTTACCTTTGATACCGGGAGTTAAACCTTACAAGAAAAAATTGAGGAAAATGCATCCAAGTATCGCATTACTGGTTAAAATAGAACTACAAAAGTTGTTGGATGTAGGTTTTATTAGACCTATTGACTATGCAGAATGGATATCCAACCTGGTACCTGTAACTATGCCCACATGAGCCATAAGAATCTATACTGATTTTTGGGATCTAAATAAAGCTTGTCCTAAGGATGACTTCCCGCTACTTAATATCGACATGATAGTTGACCTAACAGCTGGAAATGAGATGCTATCCTTAATGGATGGTTTTTCAGGATACAACCATATTAAAATTGCACCAGAAGATCAACATAAAATGGCCTTTACATGCCCATGGGGAACATACTGCTAGAATGTGATGGCATTTGGTCTCAAAAATGCGAAAGCAACATACCAAAGAGCCATGACAACATTGTTTCATGACATGATCCATAACATAATGGAAGATTACGTGGATGACATATTGGCTAAATCACAAACAAGAGAAAGTCACCTTGCAGTTCTTACACAAATATAAATATTTGGTCGGTTGGAATAATATAATGTCAGATTAAACCTAAAGAAGTGTGTGTTTGGCATAACAACAGGTAAACTGTTAGGGTTTATAGTGTCAAACAGAGGAATTGAAATAGACCCTGCCAAGGTCAAGGCAATCATTGATATGCAACCTCCGTCAATACTTAAACATCTCATAGGGTTACAAGGAAGACTGCAATCCATAAGGAGATTCATAGCACAGTTGGCAGATAAATGTCACCCATTCCAGCATTTATTCAGGAAAGAAGTTACTTTTAAATGGACAGAACAATGCCAAGAAGCTTTCCAAGCTCTCAAAGATTATCTTTTGAACAAGCCAATTTTAATATCTCCTAATTCAGGACAACCTCTATTGTTATACATATCAGCAACAAACTCAGCTCTAGGAGCTCTATTGGCATAGCATGACAAAAATGGAAAAGAAAGAGCCATTTATTATATAAGTAGGACCTTGATCAGCTATAAGCTTAATTATACCCCCATAGAGAGAGCATGCTTAGCAGTAATATTTGCATCCCAAAAGCTTGGGCTTTACATGTTGAGTCATAAGGTACAACACATTGCACACTTTGACCCACTTAATACCTATTGAGCAAAGCAACATTGACCGGGCAATTGGCTAAGTGGGTTATGATCCTGAGTGAGTTTGATATAGAATATGATGAATACTAAGAGGGGGGGTGAATTAGTATGCCAAAAATCTCTGCACTAAAACACTTACACAGTCTAAAGATAAACCGGTAAAGCAGTCTAACAGTCAAACCGGTTACCACACATGCAAACCAAAATGTGAATAAAGCATTCACCCACAAAAGCAATACAACCATAACACAAGATATTTGACGTGGAAACCCAACTGGGAAAAACCACGGTGTGATGGAACTCACAAGTCACTATCTGCAGAATAGAAACCAGACCGGTTAAGATCAGACCGGTTAAGGTCTTACAATGTTCTTCACCAGAATAGATCTTGTTAGGAATCTCAATCTCTGTTAGGAGATAAGTCCGATTAAAGACTACCTTGTTAGAGGATTTTAGATTCACTTGTGTGAACCACTATGTTAGAGGATTTTACAAAGGCTTTGAGGCCTACCTGGTTAAGGGCTACAGACTTGTCAAAGATGTGAGTAATCAACAAGTGTTTGATCTATCTAATAGCACAAACTGCTTGGTTAGATCCAATATTGCTCACAGCTAATGCATTCCAGCATAACTTCAATCTTCTCTCTCTCTCTCATGGTTACAACTTGATCGTCTCAGATAAGATCATTCTCAACTTCCACCTTAAACCCTAGCTCAACATTAAGCCTTTTAGCAACAACTTAAAACCCTAGACATGATGTCCTTTTAAAGGAATCTAATTTCATGTCAGTCCAATAGGATTACATTATAATTTCCTAGGTTCAATGAATCTAGACATACTCAGTAACATGACACAAGAAGCACCGTCAATGTGTCGGCACCATCAAACAATCGGTGGATTGGTAACTCATCACAAAATGTCGGTTGGTAACTCATCACAGAGTATTACCGGTTCATACAAAATACCGGTTGTCAGTTTGACAAAAATGAAGACTGGTAAGAATGTGTTGTGCTGCTTTTCTCCCTCGTACCACTTGTGATCTACGAACTGCTTGGGGTCGACATGCCGCTTCAGACCGAGAAACACATTCTACAAAATCACCACTAGTCTAAAGACTAGTATACAACATACCGGTTGGAACAAATACCAGTTGAGCACAAGCTCATACATATAAAGGGGATCTCAATACAAGTGTGTGTCCATCAATGACAATCACAACATAAACAACAAAAATGCCAACAGAATACATGGACAGAAAATCCATCAAAGGACAAATTATAGCAGATCAATTAGTAGAGGCTCCTATACTGGACAGTCACCTGTTATTGATAGACTTTCCAGATGAATCCGTGTTTACATTAATTGCTCAGTAATGTGAAAGCTATACTTTGATGGGTCATATACAAGTCACGAATCTGAAGCAGAGATTCTTTTCATTACTCCTCAAGGGTACATTATACCTAAGTCATTTAGGATCAATTTCCAATGCACCAACAATATGGCTGAATATGAAGCTCTCCTCATAGGGCTTCATACAGTTTTATAATGGAAAATACAAGAGTTACAGGTCTATGGTGATTCACAGTTGATTGTAAAATAGGTCAATTATGATTACAACATGAAGGATGACAAACTCGTGCCTTATAAGAAATTGGTTGAAGATTACAAGGAGCACTTCAGCAAAATTACCTTCGAACAAATCCCAAGGATACAAAACAAGGCAACAGATGCAATGACAACCATAGGATTTCTTCTGAATATGCCTGTTAATGAAACTCAGTTTGAGTTCATCGTAGAACAATTGATGCTACATGCATATGAGACTCCCCTATCAGACTATGTATGTGCAATTGTGGGTCCAGAATCACCTTGGTACAATGAAATATATACATATTTACATACTCAATACATGTCACCAGATCTGTCCAGGAATCAAAAGAGGACATTTATTCGTCAGGCATCTAGGTACACCATTATAGCTGATACTTTGTATAGAAAGGGTTTCGATGGAACTCTTCTATGATGCCTGGATGAGAATAAGGCACACCTTGCTTTAAAAGAAGTCCATGATGGAATCTGTGGGGCTTGCCAAAGTGGTCCACCATTGTCAAAGAAATTGTTGAGAACAGGTTATTACTGGCCAACCATGGAAAAGGACGCTTACAAGTATGTATAGAAGTGTAAACAATGCCAAATGCATGGAGACCTCATTCATGCACCAGCACAAGATCTTCGACCCATTACATCACCATGACCATTTTCATAATGGGGATTAGATCTAGTGGGTAAAATCAACCCTACTTCTTCCAATGGGCACAAGTTCATCTTGACAGCCACTGAGTACTTTACCAAATCGGTTGAGGCAATTCCTCTAACATACACTACTGGAAAGTAGATATCAAAATTCATGCTCAACTACATTATATGTAGATATGGAGTTCCAATGTGCTTTGTTACAAATAACGGACGTCCATTTAAAAACGAGGAAGTGAAAGAGTTGTGTGACAAATTTCATATACAACAGAGTTTGCCACACCATATTATCCACAAAGTAATGGACAAGCAGAGGCTACAAATAAAACAATATTGAAAATTCTTAAGAAAGTAGTCACTAACATAGGACGGGACTAGCATCTCCAGTTAAATCCCACTCTTTGGGCTTATAGAATAGGAGTACGCACACCTACAAGAGCAACACCATATTCCTTGGTCTATGGGATAGAAGCAATACTCCCCATTGAAACAAAAATACCATCTCTAAGAGTCTCCTTACAGAACATCATATCAGAGGAAGACTACAGGGTAGCAAGGTTACAAGAACTCGAAACCCTTGATGAAAAAAGACAAACAACATTTAACCATCTACAAGGATATCAAAATAGACTGAGATGAAGTTATAATAAATGAGTTCGCCCATGAACTTTTCAAGTGGGAGATCTAGTACTTAAAGAGAATCAAAGGAACCTAGTGGAATGAGAAAGGCCAGGGAAATTCAAACCTAACTGGCTGATGAATACTAAGAGGGGGGGTGAATTAGTATGCTAAAAATATTTGCACTAAAGCACTTACACAGTCTAAAGCTAAATCGGTAAAACAGTCTGAAAACCAAACCAGTTATCACACATACAAACCAAAATGCGAATAAAACATTCACCCACAAAAGAAATACAACCATAACACAAGATATTTGACGTGGAAACCCAACTGGGAAAAACCACGGTGAGATGGAACTCAGAAGTCACTATCTGCAGAATAGAAACCAGACCGGTTAAGGTCTTACAATGCTCTTCACTAGAACAGATCCTGTTAGAAATCTCAATCTCTATTAGGAGATAAGTCCGATTAAAGACTACCTTGTTAGAGGATTTTAGATTCACATGTGTGAAACACCTTGTTAGAGGATTTTACAAAGGATTTGAGGCCTACCTAGTTAAGGGCTACAGACTTGTCAAAGATGTGAGTAATCAACAAGTGTTTGATCTATCTACTAGCATAAATTGCTTGGTTAGATCCAGTATTGCTCACAGCTAATGCATTCCAGCATTACTTCAGTCTCCTCTATCTTTCTCTTAGTTACAACTCGATCTTCTCTGATAAGATCGCTCTCCACTTCCACCTTAAACCCTAACTCAACATAAACCCTATTCACAACTTCTTCAACAACTCAAAAACCCTAGACATGATGTCCTTTTAAAGGAATCTGATTTCATGTCGGTCCAATAGGATTACATTACAATTTCCTAGGTTCAATGAATCTAGACATACTTAGTAACACGACACAAGAATCACCATCAATGTGTCGGCACCATCAAACAATCGGTGGATTGGTAACTCATCACAAAATGTCAGTTGGTAACTCATCATAGACTATTACCGATTCATACAAAATGTCAGTTGCCGGTTTGACAAAAATGAAGACTGTAAGAATGTGTTGTGCCACTTCGCTTCCTCATACAGCTTGTGATCTGTGAACGGCTTGGGGTCGACATGCCGCTTCAGACCGCGAAACACATTCTGCAAAATCACCACTAGTCTAAAGACTAGAATACAACATACCGGTTGGAACAAATACCGGTTGAGCATGAGCTCATACATATAAAGGGGATCTCAATACAAGTGTGTGTCCATCAATGACAATCACAACATAAACATCAAAAATTCCAACAATCTCCCCCTTTGGCATCGATGGCAACACTTAGGAAAATAAAATTTTGACATCTAAGTGTTTTACAACAAAAACTTGCCATTAACAAAATTGCTCCCCCTAAGCATATACGCTATCCCTTAATCAACAGAGTGTATAGCAATTTTGCATTCAAAGCATAATCATCAGAGCATATAGCATATATCACAGCATATATCAAATTTTCAAAATAGATACTTCTCCCTCTGATATACTTCTCCCCCTGATATATCAAAATTTCAAAATTTTAAGACCATCAAAATTTTAAAACCATACTTCTCCCCCTTTGCCAACAATGACAAAGTACCGCTGCAAAAACCTATTTCCATATATATATAAAAAAGTTTATGACAATAATGAATAATACTTGTCAAAAACCGCTTTGTAGTCCTGCAAAAATTATTTCATGGAAAGAGACCAGGACTCGAGTAGGGAGGTCGCCAGTTCCTTCTCTGTCTGCATTTGCGATACCTGTTCCTCCATGGCATCTATTGTGCTCAGTTCTTGGGTGACTGTCAGTGCATCCAAGTTCAGATAGCATTTCTAGAGAATTTGCAGTCGTGGAAGTAATACCAGTTGAAGTTCCTGCAAATCCCTAGACCTTGTGCTGATCTCTTGCTCTATCTTGGCTGACTGGATCTGGAACCAGTGAACGGTTTGCCCATATGCTACAAAGGAATCGTAAGGAGTCTTGAATGTGCTTAAGTAGGACTCTAAGTCCATTTGAAGCTGTTGCTTCTTGGCTAGCACATTGTCACAGAATAGATGAGGTTGACAGATTTTGCTGAGTAGCAAGTTTCCCTCATCCAAAGCACTCCTTATGTCCTTTTGATCCTTTAACAGTTCAATCCTGAGCTCATTTAGTTTCTTCACCAGAGCAACATTAAGAGCCTTTTGGTGCTCTTTCTTTACATTGGCCTCAGCTGCTTCTTCTAGGCTCTACACCTGATCATCTACTACAGTACACAGAAGTTTGAGTTGTGCTAGTGATGAATCAGTGTCACGAAGATTAGTATCGGGGATTAAATCGGTAAGTGTGTCTATAGTTGCCTGAATGATGTCCTATTCCTTTTTCCTATGAATGATCTCAAGGTGCTCTTGAGCAATCGTGATGCTCTACATAATCTTTGACTCACTTGCAAATTGGAGATCAATAGGACTAGAGAGATCAACCGGTGAGGGTTGCCTTCGGAGTCTCCACCTGAGAGCTTTTTGCCACTTCACGTTCCTTGGCTTCTTTAGCTTTCTTCTTTTCCACTTCTCTTCTCTTCTCTTCTTCCTTGTCTTCTTTTTCCTTTTTCTTCTCCTCTACTCTCCTCTTCTGCTCTTCCTTTTCTTCTTCTTCCCTCTTCTTCTTCTCTTCCTCTTCCTTTTTCTTCTTTTCTTCCTCTTCCTTCTTCTTTTCTTCCTCTTCCTTCTTCCTCTTCTCCTCTTCTTTTTTCTTCTTTTCTTCCTCTTCCTTCTTTCTCTTTTCTTCTTCTTCCTTCTTCCTCTTTTCTTCTTCTTCCTTCTTCTTCTTTTCTTCCATGTCCTCTTCTTCTTTCTTTTTCCTTTCTTCTTCTTGCTTCTTCTTCTCTTCATCTTTTCTTTTCTCCTCTTCCTCTTTCTTTTTCTCTTCCTCCTTTTTCTATTTCTCATCTTCATCCTTCTTCTTTTTCTCTTCTCCCTTGTCTTTTGCCGCTTGTTGTGTGTCCGTAGCTTGTTCACCACCCTGATTGGCCTGTTGCCCCTTGTTAAGTTCCCTTAGAAGGTATGTCCTGAGTGACATCTTCTATATCCAGGGCATCGACATCTATGGTGTCAATTGGTTCCTCCACCAGGTTTCCTTCCTCATCAAAAACTTCATCCAGTTTGGAAATAACCAGTTCCTTTTCCGCTTGGAGGTTGGCCATTCGAGCTTTGTGTGAGCTGATAGCATGGGCCATGTGTTGATGTGTATCCTTTTCTAAATCATCAACTCTCCCTTCCAACAATCAGAGTCTTCTTCTCCTTGTGAAGAAGAGACCTTTATTTTGATCTAATACATCAAATAATTCTGAATTTGAGAGTTTGGGGAAGTAATGTGCAAAAAATTTCTCCCTAATCTCTTGTTCCTTTTCAATGGCAATGCACCATTTGTTATCCAATGCTTTAAACAATGAATTCGGTGTCTGAGATTTAATCTCTGATGGTGACCGGTCATTTTTGCATAAATAAAGAATGATTTCCTGCAGTACTTCATCTTTTTCTTCACTATTGAAATCATCATAATAATCAATTAAATCATGAAGTAACTTTCTCCTAATATTCTTTACTATTCTTTGACAATGTGTCAAAGGTTTGTAAGAGGAGATATCTATATTTACCAGTGCGGATGTTGTTGGTTCATTCTTCTTCACCTTCTTGGTCTGTCTAGCCTTCTTTGGCTGTTCATCAGACTCAGTTTCTTCGGAGTCCGGTTCATTTGCCTTAGTCTTCCTCTTTCTTTCGAAGACTTTTGCCGGTGTTACCTCCGGTTTCTTCTTTGCTGGTGACCACTTGGTCACTCTTGGAGTCTTAGTGGTAGCTGGTGCTGATGCAGCAGGCTTAGCTTTCTTGGCTGTCGGTTCTTTTCCCTTTTTCACCGATGGTTCTTCAACCGGTGCAATCCTTTCCAAGTAGGTTCTGGTTCGCTTCACCTTTGGATCCAGAATAGATCCTATTAGGAATCTCAATCTCTGTTAGGAGATAAGTCCGATTAAAGACTACCTTGTTAGAGGATTTTAGATTCACATGTGTGAACCACCTTGTTAGAGGATTTTACAAAGGCTTTGAGGCCTACCCAGTTAAGGGCTACAAACTTGTCAAAGATGTGAGTAATCAACAAGTGTTTGATCTATCTACTAGCACAAATTGCTTGGTTAGATCCAGTATTGCTCACAGCTGATGCATTCCAACATTACTTCAGTATCCTCTATATTACAACTCGATCTTCTCTGATAAGATCGCTCTCCACTTCCACCTTAAACCCTAGCTCAACATAAACCCTATTCGCAACTTCTTCAACAACTCAAAAACCCTAGACATGATGTCCTTTTAAAGGAATCTGATTTCATGTTAGTCCAATAGGATTACATTACAATTTCCTAGGTTTAGTGAATCTAGACATACTTAGTAACACGACACAAGAATCGCCATCAATGTGTCGGCACCATCAAACAATCGATGGATTGGTAACTCATCACAAAATGTCAGTTGGTAACTCATCACAGAGTATTACCGGTTCATACAAAATGCCAGTTGCCGGTTTGACAAAAATGAAGACTGGTAAGAATGTGTTGTGCTGCTTTGCTTCCTCGTACCACTTGTGATCTGCGAACTGCTTGGGGTCGACATGCCGCTTCAGACCGGGAAACACATTCTGCAAAATCACCACTGGTCTAAAGACTAGAATACAACATACTAGTTGGAACAAATACCGGTTGAGCATGAGCTCATACATATAAAGGGGATCTCAATACAAGTGTGTGTCCATCAATGACAATCACAACATAAACATCAAAAATGCCAACACTGGCTAGGTCCTTTCATTATAACAAGGGTCATAGGCAATGGAGCATATAATTTGGCTACCATGGAGGGAGATTCACTATCTGACCCTATGAACAACATGCACCTTAAGCAATATTATACCTAAGGGCTATATAGTTTAGGTTTTTTACTTTCTGCATTGCATATCATATCATTTAAAACATCTACATTACATATAGTTTCTTTAAAAATGCATCGCATTCTCAAAAAAAATTGCATTTTCATATAGAAGCATCAATAAAACAAGGCAACTATCCAACTTTATCATTTGTTTGCATTTAAGAGAAGTAAGGGTCATCTCCTTTATTAGATATTTAGACATGACGTCTTTGAGGTCCTAAGGTCATTCATTTTCAACATTACCCTATGACAACGCTTTACTTATGGTTGGGTAGTGATTTCACTATTTGAGACTTGTTAACCCACAATCTATCAATTGTTATATCTCAAACACAATAAATCTCTAATTCATTCTAGACACCTAGGTGATCATATGACTACTAAAAAATCTAAAATTCTACTTCAGCGTCGCTGTAATTGTCACACTCAAGTAGGTTTCATTGCTTACAAGTGAAGGCAAGAAAATAAAAAGAAAAAGAGTTATGCCAAATATCCATCTCAAGACAAAAGAGCAATGATATGTAATTGAAATATCATGTATACAAGTGTGATAAAAATCTTGACTATGGGAACATGCAAGTAACTCCATCAGGGCTATGAACACCTACTGGCAATGGAGCAATATTTGAGAAATTACAATCTATAACCTCGTCGGAGCTCTCAAGGCTTGCTGGTAGCAAGGCTCTATTCGGGATGCTTTTGAAGATAGAAAAATCCATGTAGCTAGTCATAAAGGATGCTAAGGATCTTTAGTGAACGCAAGAGCAGGAATTAACTCATCTGCACACACATGGGCAAAAGAAGATCAAAGTTTCAAGAACCAATGGGGAAGTTTTATGCGTCTCCATTTGTAAATCCTATTCACTAAGTGTGTTGAGATGAATGTTCCAAGGGAACTTAGGAATCGATTGACAGCTTATCTATGAAATGCTTTGCACCTCCATTTCAATTGGTGTATTACAAATGCAAAAACAAACACAGTCAACCTTGTTCGAATAGGAAATGCATCTTCCTACTGCATATTGCATTCACATAGGTCATGTCAAAAATTCATTTGTCTCCACATGCATTATGCAGATCATCATGTCATACAGTTCTGCACACTGGGGGCATAACTGAAAAAATCCTAAAAATCATATAGTCCTGAAAAAAATCCAAAAAAACATTGAAATACTCATAATCCAAAAACATTGAAAGACTTAAAATCCAAAAACAATGAAAAAACTCAAAATCCAAAAAACATTGAAAAACCATAAAAATTCAAAAACATCCATATAACGTCCTTAAAAAATCAACCAAAAACATTCAAATATCAATCTACATAATCCAAAAACATTGAAAAAGCTCTTGCAAAAGAACTAAAAATCGAAAATCAATCAATCAAAAAAACTTGCAATAAAATGTCTTGTGAGAAACAAATACCCTAGCAGATATCCAGCAAACACTTCGCATGAAGTTAACAAAGGATACGACTATCCAGTCAAACATCTGCAATCAACTGATCAAACTATCTTATCAATCTTATCATATCCATATCAATTGTTGGCATATGTGCAGAGCTTGATGACATGATGATATTGTATGTTGTCATTGAAGTCAATATGCTGAAGTATGAACTGGTATATTGATATGAGCAAACTGGCACAAGAACCGGTATGATGATGTGAACCGGTACATACATGAAAAAGTGAAGTGGTATGTTTGTCAAGGTAAACCGGTATGTTGGAATGAGAACCGATATCTGGAAGTTTTGTATCGGGGTTTTATTTGGCATGACTACCGGTTGGTAGTCTCAGCTTCAGGGTTTCCGGTTGATGCATTGCCTGTGTGATTCAACCAATGACATCTTGTGATGAGTTAGCATTGTAATGAAGACCAGATAAGTGTTACCACGTCAGCCTTGTGTGCGTGAAGAATTTCCTTGAGGATCTTGCATGGAGATTGATCCTATCTACCTCGGGAATGTGTGAAGTCTTTGTAAATGATGGAAAGCGCGTGATGGATTATCTACTTCCTGAAGCAGAAAAGAATGAATGTTGGAGAACGTCTTGAGATCTGTTTGAGACTATTGTATTCAATGCAGTGTGATTAACGGTCAGGATTGAACTGATTGAATTGTTAAACCTAAATGTTTAGGGTTTAGGGTTTATGCTTCCGACCTATCTATTTCCTATAAGGTCGATAATTTTTTCATTTTGAAGTTGTTGGCAAATGTTATGTGTGTATCCTAGTGAGTGATACTTGATTCTTGCCAGACTAGAGAAGTGTGGTGATACCTGTATAGTGTGATCGCAGAAGAAAAGGAGCTAAAGTGGACCTGCCTTGGCATTGTGTGTTGTTATCATATCAGTGTATTACCTATTGACTTCTAACCATTTCAGCAGTTGGAAAATCCCTTAACCGGATAGCTTTAATAGGCTTTTGTGTAAATCCTTTAATAGGGAGACTCAATTCAATGAGTTCTTAAAATCCACTTGCGAGGTAACCTTTAACAGGGTTCTAACCTTTAACTGGGTATTTAGCCATCCCTTACCTGGGTGATCCCTAGCAAGATCAGTTCCTAGCAGAGCCTATTGTAAAATTCCTTAACTGGACTAGGCTCCTAATAGAGTGGACTTCAAAAGAGTTCAAAGAACAGCTTGTGGGTATTCATCCCCACCGTTGTTTTTCCCATTTGGGCTTCCACATGAAAAATCAGTGTGTCATGTGTGATGCCTTTCATATGATGGTTTAGTGTTTTATGTCAAAGTGGTAAAACATGTTGAACTAGCAGTCATTATATTTATGATGATAGATTACTTGTTTATGCATAAGGGTGAAGTGGAAATGAGGGATTAGATTGTGTGGAAAGCTAAGAGTTACCGGTTTATGTCTTTCACATTCTCACTATATTTTTCCGATAGTAATCTGATTTAGACCTGTGTTATTGCTTGTCAGTCAAGTGCAGTGTTTGCAGTCAAACCAGTTCAGGGAAAGTGTTTTTATCTGTACTGATTCACCCCCCCCCCCTCTCAGTACCAGTTTGGTACTAACTGTCCATCATTTATTCATCATCAACGTGATCATTATCTTGTCTTAAAAAGAAGAGGATAAACTCAAAATCAGACAGGTCGGTCTTAAACGAGTTCCGCAACTTTTTGAGATCAGACATTATCAACCATCACATCAAGCAACTAAGAACGAAGGCACAAGGTCAGTATAGCTGCTAAATTTTGTCCGGGTCAGTCTTTATCTTTTTATCATTTGGCAAAAGATATTGTTCCTATGCTACTCAAGGATGTCTACAAGTGACTAGAGGAGCTATGATGGGCATTATTTTTTTCTTTGTTTGTTGTTTGTGGTGTGAACCAATGAAATTCTAGGAAAATTTCTCTAGTGGGTGTCTGTGATAAGAACCTTCACATCAAGGTGAAATCGCCACACATACCTCGACCCCTACTGTAATTCCCAGAATGGAGGGTTCACTCCTTGTCTGCTACGTGTTTGTTTCTACAATGAGATATATTTGCATCTTGGTTCCTTATACCCTGATGTGCTAAGCTTCATTGTTCAATAATAAGGCTCAGTGATGAATATATATTGACGCAATAAAATATGTGACACAGGTTCGTGATTCATTCAATTTCATTCTCATTCTCATCTCATTTGCTTATTGATAGTTTGTTGATTTCTCATCTTCTTTCTAAATCGCATTCTAACATTCTTTCTACCATCAATTTTTCTTTCTATCATCTAACTAACATTTCTTCAAGGTGTATCTGAGTTAAAATTGGTTCAACCATTATCATACAAAAAACATTCATTATAGATTCATTTGCATTCAATATAGATTCATTTGCATTCATTATAGCAATCATTATAGATTCCATTTGCATTCATTTTAAAATCCATTACCATCATTAATACATACATGTATTACCATTGCATTCAAAATCATATAGAATCAAATAGATATACATCATAAAACTCATAACATCATATAAGCATACATGAGAAGCAAAACATACATAGATCACTATCAAAACCCGCATGTCATATATATATATATATATATATATATATATATATATATAACTCAAAAATGATAATGTGTGTGAATACAATAAATAAGCCCGAAGGCTCAGATAACATGATCAACCAACACTACCTCTGTCAACAGGTGGATCCTGTCCACTAGATCCTGCCCTAGGATGTCGAGGTGGTCCCATAACGCCACCACTACTAGTCCATCATGAAGTAGATCTACTCGATCTCCTCCCCATAAACGCACTGAAGCTAGGCTCTCTCTGACCCTCAGGGATGGCTCACTCATATTCCTGTCTATAATAAATAGCCTCATGTGGAGTAGTGAAATACCTATCTTCCTGGTCGCGCATATCGGTACCTGCTCTAAAAAGTTGATCAAAGACATCCATGGTAATCTGACCTCTCCGCACTGCCTCATCTCTCTCTCTCTGGAGATGATCTCTCTTAGCCTCAAGGGCACCATAATCTGCACGGTAAGTCTCTCGCTTGATATCTCATCTAGCGACCTCATCCTCCAAACTCTCGACCCGCGCTCTAAGATTTTGCAGCTCATCCTCCTCACCAACCTGTCCTCTCCCACCCTCTGCACTAGGCACATCCTCTAGCTCCAGCATATCCTCATCATCACCTCCATCCTTGCTACTCGATGACTCAGAAGAATCGTCACTATCCTCATTGCCAATAGACTCGGTGTCTCCACCAATGTCTACATCCTCACCTCCCTCATCTCCCTCATCTCCCTCATTTCCACCACCTCCTCCCTCATTTCCACCATCTCCTCCAACTCTCTCCCCTACGTCTATCCTCAACCGCTCTCTAGGATGTCGAATCTGTTGTGTTGTAATCAGAACAGCAGGATCAGTCAAAGGCATTGACCTATGCCTAGCAAACCATGCATCATACTCCATCGTCATCCCTGGATCCACTGCACCTCTACCCCAACCCTAGAGTAATGGCTGTAGAGAATCAAACTCAGCAGAAGCAACATATGGTTGTATACAAACACCTCAATCAGATACCTCACGAGATACACGAGAAAAATAAGCAGTAACCACAAGTGTTACCTGTACCTCACCGAACAGTCTCAGAACCCGCCCTAGAAGATACATCTCAATGATCTGTTGGGTCTCAAAGGTCCTACCAATAAGATATCTTTGTTGTCGACAAAAAGGCAAGTGTACTACATCATCCTCTCAACCAAGACAATCCAAGTATGGTCTCCAAATAAAATGCTGCAATATGTCAAACTGATGTCTCCAGTACAAGGTGTTCCCCGAACCTTTGTGTCTAATACCTGTTGTGTACCTGAAAGCATAAGACTCACCAGGCTGCAAATCAACATGAATAATAGGCCTCAAAATAGAAATATGCTTTCATACCCATGTCTGAAGTAAAGTAACACCACAACTGATAGAACGGTATCCAAGATACACAATACCATGCAACTGATAGTATAACATAGCTAGTAGACAAGGACCCCAAGCATACAGTCAACGATGCACAATCATATCATGGAGCACTCTACCCCATCCAATTGGAAACCCATGACCTCGTCTGCCAGGTATCAGTAAACCACCGACAACACCGCATAATACAATAGTAAGGTCATCATAGTGTAATCGGGCCCAAGGGATGTCATAATGGCCACTGATCTGCAAGTTCTGTATCTCAAACTCAAAAAGTGCACATAGTCCAGCAATGCCATCATCATGGTCATATACAACTCTCTCACCATGAATCGGAATACGCAGTATACGTCATACATCCTCTAAGGTAATGGATGCCTCACCAGTCGAAAGATGAAAAGAACAAGTCTCAGAATGCCACCGCTCTATCAAAGTTGTAATCATGGCCCTGTTGGTCGTAACCTCTGGCAAGTGTAAAACATGATATAGATCAAGCTGTCGAATATGCTCAATCTCCTCATCAAGTAAGTCAGCTCGTAGATCAAATCCACTAGGTCTACTCTATCGGTAGTATAACACTCCAATGTTCTCCTGCAATGAGAAAATGTTGAAATATCAGATATTGGATCTCGAAAAAACAAAAATATTTCAAAATGCATGACAAAAACAAAAAATTACACATACCGAATGCGTAACAGTTATGACTAATGCGGAACAATTATGACTCTTGCGTGATGTTTGATGCTAATGCGTAATGAAATGGGCACATGCGTAACAATAAACACTTATGCGTAAAGAAATGATCGAATGCGGCATGATAAACATGAATGCGTAACACTTACGATGCATGCATAACATTTAAAACGTTTGCAGTACATTAATGACGAATGCATAAAAATCGACAAGTGATTGCGTGACACAATGCAAAAATTGATCATGGAATTTTTTTTGGAAAAAGCATAAAAACAGGTATAAATCAAGGAAAATTTTGGAAGAATACCATGTCGCCAATCCCAGGAGGTCTCTGATATGAACGTACTCGGTCAGACAAGTGCAATCGAGCTCTATAACCAACCATGATGATCAAATACTCGGAAAAAATCATACAAATTGCAGAGAAAACCAAGGAATTACCAAATTGCAAATGAGCAAATGAAAACCTAAAAATCTCTATTTATAGCTCAAAATTAGGGTTTTTTGACACCTCGACGCCCGTGGTCCCTGCCAACTTCAAACACCTTGTAGCCTACTCAAACGATCTCAAAATCGTATGAAATTTCACATGCTTGCTCGTTAAACTGATATCGAAAACATGGTCTCAATTTTGGAATTTTCTGACCACCTTTTTCGAGGGGGGCATATTTACACTATACAACAGTATCACCATGGCATACTGGGGCAGAAATTTTTCATTTTCTTTGAAACAATGTCATTCCAACTTTGTCTCAAAGAGGGGCAAATGTAGACACCTAAAAATGTCTCATTGATCATGTACTAATTATTCCTCTAATTGATTAAATAATTATTTAATTAAGTTAATTAATCTATTTCGTCTAATTTTGTATTTCCTCATAATCTTACTAATTATTCTATCTTCTATTTCTATCATCATTTAATCATTTTAACCATTTTCTAAATATTAATTAAATATTTGTTATTTAATTAATTCTGATTAGTTCCCCAATTTAAGTAATCTTCACTATTTAAATAAATTACTAATTATTTTATTTCTTATTCTATCTATAATCATTTAATCATTTTAACCCTTTTCTAAATATTAATTAAATATTTATTATTAATTAATTATGATTTTAATCCTTTAATTTGAATAATCTCTATTATTTAATTAAAATTCAATTTCTAAATAATTAAATAGTTTCTTTAAATTATTTAATTAATTAATTCTTCTAATTCTCCAATTCCAAATCCCCAAATTCCAATTTCATTTAATTTCATATTCTTCTAATTTTTTCCAAGTTCAATTACATGTGCATGATTTCAAAAACCAAATTGAAAATCAAAGTTAAGTTCTAAATATATTCAAATACTAAATTGAATTAATATCTCATGCAAAGATTAAATTGAAAATCTAAATCTAAATGCAAGCACATGTTAAATTAATTAATTCAATCAATTAATTAATTAAATCATTTATCTCTCCAACTTCTATTTCCATCTTTCAATTAGCTTTTTCTAAATTAAGCTTTCTTTGTCATCCTCTTTATTTCTTCCAATCATTCTTTTTCTTCCTTCAGTCAGTTTTTTCTCAATCAGTTGACTCAATTAATCTATTCAATCTATTCTGTTTCACTCCTACAATCAGCACTTCAACTATCAATTTTCATTTGAGCTCACCTGAGTTCCACCTCTTGATCAATTTGTTCCACCTTTCAATCAATCTTCTCCAATTTTCTATAAATTGAGCATCCAATCTCCATTTTCAAGGATCATGAACTTTGAATCTTTGTGTCACTTGAGCACAATATCTGAGAGCCATCATACCATAGAGAGGAGAAGAGCAATGGAAGCAAGACGCGATCTTGGGATAGGGAGTTTTGATTTGATTTGATTATTTTAATTCCTATTTGCTGAATTGTGTTATTTCATTGTCTGTTTGTTAAGATTCTTTGACTAGATAGGGATTCGTGATTTCCCTTGTTTCTAATTGATTACTTTGTTATTTGAAGATGAATTCTAACATGCACTACAGATATCATTCTAATGTTCATTAATTCAAAAATATATTTATGAATATAATAAAGCATTCCTCAGCTTATATACAAAACAGTCAAAAAACTAAAAGTTGCATTGCTCCTCTACTCCAATCCATCCATTAACTACACCAAGCTCTCTATTCTTTAAGGGTTTCTAATTGCATTTTTGGCTAATATGTATACCTCAACATTCCCTTCTTTATATATATGATTAATTTTGAAGTAATCTAATTTTATAATTAACTCATGTATTGGATATAGCCATTTTGCCAACATCTAATTAGGTGATCTATTTTCGAATGACATTTATTATAATCTGAGAATCTCCCTCCAAATGGATCTTCTTTGCTCCTAGCTTAAAGCCAAATTGTAACACCAACGATGCAGCGCTAATTTCTGCTAAATTGTTCAGTGTTTCACGTAAAGCTTCTACTTCTTCTGCAATTATTTTCCCTTCAACATCCCTAGCAATACAACCCATACCCCCTTCACCTAGATTGCCTCTAGCTACCCCATCAAAGTTAATTTGTATCCATTTCACCTGGGGAGGAGACCATTTAACATTGTTCCTTTCTAATTTTGAGTCCTTATCCTTACTTCCACTCTATATATTGGGAACAATTAAACCTTTAAATTTTCTAGTCATTCCATCATCCCATAAGGTGAAAGAATTTCCTTAACAGATTGATTACTTGCTGCTATATTGACCAAATCCACTACTTGATCTTCAATCTTCTGGATTAGAATTACCTCTGGCTTTTCTTTATCTTGAAAGATTCTACGATTCCATTCCTTACATACTTTCCAAACCACGATTGAGGGAATTATTCTCTAGAGGCTGGCAAACATCTCTTTTTTACTCAAACCATTCCATATTTTAAACCAGCCCAATAGAGATTGTGGTTAAGGACATTGAAATTCTAAGTCATCTAGAAAATAATCCTAGCACTTCCTTGCATAAGAGCAGCCTAAAAGGATATGATCTGCAATTTCATTGTTCCTTTTACATAGAACACATTTGTTTGCTTCCTGAATTCCCGTTTTTTCCAAACGGTCCTGGGTGAGCATCTTCCCTTGAATAGCCAACTAAGCAGAGACCCCTGCTTTTGGAAGGCATTGTTTTTTCCACGGTAGTTTACACATCTGTTTGTTCCCTTGTATTATTATTATTATTATTGTCTTATTATTGCTTTTGTGGTATGGTAAGTAGCAATGATTCATCATTCAATTTATGTGGGAAAAGAGTCGATGAACTACTTAAACCTTTTTTATTATACTCACCAAGAAACTTTAACCATAGCCTTGCTCTTAGTGACTATATCAAAATGTACAATAGTCATATTTATAAATGTTGGCTCATGCTTTACTTTAAAAATTATTCATCTTCTATTACCTATGATTTAAGTTTGTATGATGCAAATTCGACCAACTCAAGAGATATCAATTTGTCAAGGAAAGGCAACAATCGATGCATTTTTTTTGAATAATTATGGATTCCTTAGAACTATACCATTCCTTCTTGGAAATGACGGGGATGAAAGATGATGCATGTTTATTTCACTCAGCACATTGCAACTACATGGTGCTTTCCTAAATAACGTGCTACAAACTCACTAGTTGATATTTGTTGTTAATCACCTTTCGAATCCAAATAGTTGCGAAGCATAATAAACTAATAATAATCTTGTCTATTATCTTGTATTTTTTTTGTTGCATAGGCTAAAAATGTGGAGGCGAGTTATTTTGAACCATCTTTAGTTGATACGTTATTTTATTTAGAGAAGTGTTTCTCCCCTGAAAACTAAGAATTTTCTATTGAAAAGCAAGTTACAAGTTACAAGTCCTAATGTTTTTCTAATATTTCTTTAGGTCACCAATTTTTTGTAGTAGTTTTTTATTCCACATCAATTCTTCACAATGTTTTTAGCTATATAAAAAATCAAATAAAATTTACATATTTCATTTGATTTGATTCTAGAAATTGTAAAAGAGTTGCAAGGCCACAAGTGTTAAAGCACTTTCAGTTGGTGAGCATCAAAACCTTGAACAATACAAAATCATGCTTGGGGATTAAACATGTTAGCTCAAGGATTTACAAGGGATGCAATAAGCAAAGGTAAAATGACAGCAACAAAAAAGAAGATAAATATGTGATTGCATCAAAAGAAAAGAAAATATATAAATAGAAGATGATGTTGTATTTAAACAAATAGAAGATGAAAAAATGTTAAAATATATTCCCTTCAATGAAAGACTCCGCAGCTAGAAAACTAGAAAGAAAAAGAAAAATATATCTAATGACTCAAAGGTTAGAATTTGAAAGTTTGGGAACTTTCTATAAAAGGGTGAATCATGTTGAGTCATAAGGACACCTAGAAACTTAATACATGTCCCTCTTTAGAAATACAAAGTGGGAAAAATGGGAGTCTAAGTTGAGAAATCTAGTGAACCTATCTCCAACATTGTTGTCACTAACTAACAAAATAACATCTATAGTAAGTGAGATTTTTGGGGTGCAAATTTTGAATGTATAATTCTTTTTCCTAAGGGATGGAAAATATTATTTAAAACTATGGTTTAGATAAATTAGGAGTTCTCCTTAGACAACTTCAAGAGAGGATATTAGTACAAGATCTTTGTGTATTCTAAGGATCAAAGTTGTTGATAATTTGATAGAATGGCTTAATGTGGCATGTATGCTAAAATTATAAATATTATGTAGATATTTTTTTAATATGATGAAAGTAAAATTAGGGACTAGAATATATAATTTACAATTAAATTTCTAGCATTAAAATCTAAGTTTTGATGTTAGATAGATTGTTATGATTTGATAAATTTACGATAGGGCCCGAACCCTTACTTTTGTTAGAATGATTGTTTTACATTTAGTTTTGATTGAATTTTTTTTTATTTGTGGTTATATTGATTAAATATTGTTTTGATTTTGCAACAAAATAAAAGAAAATATATAAATGTGATTATGATAACAAAGTTTGTACGCTTTTTTTTCCTACTAGGAACTTGGTCTCTACTTGTCCCCATGGGGCTCATCTAAGGTCTTCCGAGCTACCTGGTAAAAATTACTATTATGATCCATCTCACATTTTCCTTAATAAATCCAATAATGCTTCAAATTATTCTACTGATTCGATGTCTCCTTCCCCTACTACTTTGGCTAGTTTGAATGCCCTAGATGTTCTATTCTCTTCTACTAACTCAATTCCATGTGGTATAGGTAGCTCTATCCTCTCCTTCTAAAGCATAATATTTTCCTCCAATTTCTTTTGATTATGTAGATCAAGAGCATTGATATGAGGAAACAATATTTTTTAAATTCTTCTTCAAACATCAATGGTTCTTACAATTGAATGCTCTCAACATTCACCACTAACTACATCTTCATGTATGGAGGCAAATCAAGACAAAATGGATTCTCTCTAACTTGTTCCAAAAATTTACAATGAGTAAATAGTATCTTAAGGTACTTATATTCCTTTATTTCCCATATAGTGTATCTTTACGTAGACACATTAAACCTTGCTCTAAACCTTGAAATTATGCTCAAACTGATGTTCACCATGCATTTTTTGTACTTGACTTGTGATTCTTTCAACTTCTCTTGAACATAGAGATATATTTGTTTCTCTCTCTTAATGAACTTCTCGGCTTTGTGAATTTTTGAATCCACATGTTCTCTATATTTATGGTTTTTTCTAGATTGAGGAAGTAACACTAGTAGAAACTCCTCAATAATCTCACACACTATATCTTTTTGTATCTCATGGCTAGATAAATTGAGGATGGAATATTAGTACCAAATTTTTAATAACTTTATATAACACATGCACCTTTTATTTGTGTAGCATCTTACATGGTTTCATGGTGGCCTACTTGCTTACACCCTAATGAATCCATTCTTATACTTGTTTTATTATATAAATTTGAAATATGATAAAAAAATGTAAGCAATGCAAAATTATTACATTTTTTTTATATTTTTTATAGGTGGTACTAATACTTTATCATGATAACATGCAGAGGTTTAGAGATGCATCTCTACCAAGAACATGATTAAAGGTACGAGAGTAATCTATTTTGTATCATATTTTATTTTTTGAGTCTATATGGTTTAGGGTTGGAGGTATAAGGTATAAGTTTGATAGCTAAGAGTTTATGATTGAGCATTATGGTATAGGGTTCAAGGTCGTGGGTATATGGTTTAGGGATTAGGGTTGAGGATATAGGGTATAAGGTTGACTATAGAGGATATAAAGTTTAGGTTTGACGGTATATGGTTTAGTTTTGAGGGTTGAGGGTATAGGGTCTACGATTGAGGGTATTGGGTATAGGTTTTAGAGTTGAGCATACATAAGATATAGGGTATAGGGTTGAGGACAAAGGGCTTAGGATTGAGAGTATAGTGTTTAGAGTTGAGGGTATACCTTGTTGATGGTATATGATAACGAAATCCAATTTTCTTGTAAAACTTGATTACTTTTGTTGGAGTTACCAATGGTGGCCTTGTTTTTTAATTAGGGGAAAAACATGCTTTGGGGGGACCAAAAACCCCATATGTCAAGTTTTGAATGGACCCAAAACCCTCTGAAATTAGACAAGAATCTAGAACCCATAAGTAGAACATTGCAAAAAGACAAGGAAAGACTAACAACAACCCATCGTCAAAAAAACATTACAAAGGCGGCTAAGAACTAATGAAGCCACCCATTAGGCCTAAGATATTAGACGAGATGTCAGCAACACAAGAGATCCAAGGGTTTTTCTAGGCTCCCTTAACCTGAACATTAGGTTTTAGCAAGCTCCCAAAAAATTAACAACCAAATTCATGAAGAAATACCATAAGAACAATCTAGAAATAACTAATCCTCCTAATAAGTTGCATGCAAAACAAGGATCAAGGGGTTTTTAAAGGCTCCCCAAACCTTCAAATTGGGTTTTGGCATGGCCTCGAAAACCATCAAGCTAAAACCGATAACGACTCTCTAGTTGGAAGTCAACTTTCCTCTAGTAGTACCCCTCTCCAACTCAATAGAAAAGGGACCCACCTCAATAGGAGTAGAAGAGAAACAAACCAACAACAGGAAGAGAAAAAAATGATTCAACCCCATAGCCAAGTAGCCAAGGACAAACTAGACCACATAGTGCACATAAACCAACCTCTCCCACTAGGCAAGACAACACCTCCATAGGCATAGCCACCACCTCAATAGGAACACTAAAAGAGGAAGAGAAAAGAAAAATGGGCCAAACCCATGCCATGGCCATAAAAGAGAACTCCACCTTGATAGGAGCCAAACAGGGGAGAACGTAGCCAAGAACATCATAAGCCCATTTGAGAAGAAAAATCATTAAGCATTGGGCAACAACAAGGATGCCCACAACCCCAAGAGGATAAAACCCTAACCAAAAACAAACCATGGCTAGCCCAGGGCCTTGAAAACTGCCAAAAACTACCTGACCCTTGAGAAGAACAGAGCCACTGAGAGCCCAAACACCAACAAAACTGCTCAAAATATAATACAAGGAGAACAACTTAGAGCAAAGCAAAAAAAAACCCACAAGGAGGCCAAGACCACAAAACCCAGATTAAGGTTCGGCAAAACTAAGAAACACACAACGCGGTGGGAAAGCATCACCAAACCAAACCCCCAAGTGATCAAGACTCCAACCCCAACAAAGAATGAAGATCAAGAACAAGCCCCAATAGACGAAGAGAAGAAACGACACAATAAAGAAGCAACATTGAGCCAAGATCCACCACAAAGAGTAGAAAATAGGGGCAGTAAACAACTCCAACCTACTCCACTTATGAAGGCCATGCACAAAAAATAGAAAGGACATTGCAATGCAACTTCCAAGGGGGACAAACAACAACCACATATCACATAAACCCCAATAGCATCACAAGCAAGGCACATGGCCACAAACAGGGCCACGTCTACAGCATGAAAGGGGACCAAACACCATTGGGAACAAACAAACAGGGTCAAGCAACATCCTTCCCACCATCACCATCCCCGTCATCCCCATTCATCTCCTTTGCATCAACATCTCCAACCCCTCTACCCAAAACCATAGCAAAACTCCCTCTCGCTCTATCACTCTCCATCAAGAACTAAAAAAACCAATGATTGCCTTCTTGAAATCCACCACCCTCCTCAAATTGGTATTGATTTTCCCAAGGTCCTTCTCTAGCCTTCTAATTTTATCATGTCTTTTTTAGATTTCCTCCTTTATTTTTCTTACTTCTGAAACAACATCCTTATTAGCCATTAGCATTCTTTTCAACTCATTTGATTGAACTAAATAAAGAATAATTTTAGCATCGTATGTTGTGCATAGATATCCTTTCTTATTTCATTGGATTCATTAGTCAACAAGTTGATAATAAAATCCACAAATTCATGAGAAGAAGAAGGGAAATAAATATTAGCAAATAAATCGGAAGGGATATGACAAAGGCTCTTGAACTTTTAGATGGTAGATTAAACATATAAATCTCCCATCTTATTCACTTTCCCTTTACCTTTTCTATCATACTTACCAAATTCATCTTTCTATTTATAGTTCTACACCATGAGATCCCTTCCCCTCCCCATCCTACTTGTTACCATATAAAGGGTTTTAGTTCTTCCTCTATTATCTCTAGCACCAAAAAATAATAGCCCATGAGCCTCATGGCTTGAGGGAGTAGATACAAGATTGGTAAGGTTATCCTAATAAGAAGGTTCAAATTTAAGCAAAGAGGATAAGGTTGTTCTTGAGAGGGAGAGGGTAGGTGATGTTTTTTCATGTAGGAATAAAAGAGAAATTAGGAGGAGGATTTCCTCTTATTGTGAGGGAAGTCTAGAAATAAATAATATCTAGGAATATAACTATTGGTCTCAATAATAAATTGGGGTTTCATTGATCAAGCATGCTTGATTAATAAAAGGATTATAGATTGGTGTGAATGGGCCACCATAATATCTCTTTTGAATTCTACAATAGAGTACTTAAATGAATATAATAAGGGAAATTTAACTAGATAACTATGTTGACAATTTCTTAATAATACAAAATTGTTAGAATAGATAGCTTCGAAGTGGCCTTATAGTATTGCATATATCATGATCTGATACCATGACTACAACCAAATAAACTTGAAGGTGGACCATTCAATAGCATTATTAATATTATATGAATAGAAATACAATTCATAATTAATACTTTAAACCTCTTTCAAACTCCAAAACTCCTCACAATCTTATTCAAAAAAATCCACATCTAGTATAGTCCTTGTCCATATCCAATTTAGGATCTCTCTCTCTCTCTCTCTCTCTCTCTCTCTCTCTCTCTCTCTCTCTCTCTCTCTCTCTCTCTCTCTCTCTCTCTCTCTCTCTCTCTCTCTCTCTCTCTCTCTCTCTCTCTCTCTCTCTCTCTCTCTCTCACTCACACACACACACACACACACACTCCATATATAACTCTCCATACCTCTCTCCTTTCCTCTCTCCCCCTCTCTACCTATCATTTTTTTATCAAAAGGAAAACTAATATTAACATAGATTCTAGCAAGGACCAAATATATGTTATATCTCATAAGGAGATCAATTGTCATTGATTGGTCACCAAAGGGTTTGGTGATTCCAAATGGTACCTCTCTTCATAGTACCCCATGACAATCCCAAAGAGCCATACCTAGATTGATGCCATATTAATATTTTCCTTTGATTGATCAAAGTTTGAGAGCCATTTTTTGAGAAAAATAGTTGACTTCCACAAGAACTAAGTACCACCAATAAGAATACTTCCAACCTATTCTTGGAAAGAGATATAAAATAAGAAAAATACCTCAGGTAAATAGCTATAATTAATTATTCTCTTTAATATCCCATTTATTTAATTCCCAATAATAACAACATTATTTTTTGGTCTTTATCCTATTTTTTCATACAAAACGATTATCTTTCTTTATATAGGCAACCTCTCAACCAAAAAATATAGAATATGGAGAAAATTTTCCTCAAAATCATGTCTTTTTACGTAGACATTGTTGGGTCTAAGACATAAACTTTACCAATTTGGGAATCCAACTCCCACACAACTAGATGCTACCTTGAGGAGGTCCACCTAGGAACTATGAGTTGGACTACTACAAGAGCCTGTAACACCCTTAAAAAGTTGTTTTTTTATTAATAATTAGGAAAATTCATATCCACCTCATATTAATGTGTCTTATCCTTCACTTTGGGATACATTTCATGATAAATAACTTGACCACCTCCATTTTCCCCTCTACATGAAATATTTTCTTACCCAAACTTGCAGACCCATTTTTTATATAAATTTTGAAAGACATATCTTCTCACCCATCTCTATCTTCCCACAAATATTCAATAAAATAAACTTGCATGTGAATTTTAATTTTACTTTTTGAGGAAGGGAGAGGTGTGCTAAGAGAGATGGAGGGGAGATAGAGAGACTATGGAGGGAAGGTAGTAGAGAGTGAGGATAGATAAAATTAAAGAGCGAGGGAGGGAGGGAGGGAGGGAGGGAGGGAGGGAGGGATAGGTAGGTAGAGAAAGGGGGAGGGGATATAAAGAGAGATAAAGTGGGGAGATAGATGGATAGAGAGAGAAAGGAAGAGCGGGAATAGAGAGAGAGATATGTAGGGAAGGAAGGAGAGAAAGGTATATGAAGAGAGATAGAGAGAGGTATATGCAGAGAAATCAAGGTAGGGAGCGAGTAAGGAGAGGTGTGTAGAGAGAGAGGAGACAAAGAGTAAAGGATTAGATAGAGAGAGGTAGAGTGATAGGTCTAGATTTTGGAGAGATAGGAGAGAGTGAGATAGAGTTGGAGAAGGGATAGAAGAATACTAATATGGAGAGACATAGATCTAGAGCTTGAGGGACATAAAGAGAGTGAGACAATGTTGATAGGAGCCTACTAATTACTGAAATTTGACTAAGTCTAAATATTTATAAGATCTTCTAAAACCTATAATTTGAATTATCACTCCTAGAGATCTAAAACCACTCTCAAACATCCCGTCAATATATACATGAAATATAACCTAAAATATTTATTTTCTTATACTTAAATGTTATATTTCATGTATATAATTTTTTTAATAGAAAATAAACAATCCTAAAAGAAACCGGATCTCGTATTCGATTCCTAAAAGAATTAGAATCCCATTTCTTACATAATGAGATATCGTTCATTAAATAACTAGATCTTGTCTTGTATATTTAGGCTTAGGATCCTGCCGTGTAACGAGATCTCGTTCCAAATTAAGGCTCGAGACCCCAAAGTATAATGGAATCCTATTATGTTCAACACAATTTAGTAATTTTGGCTAAGTATGAAACTTTTGTGAGAATTGGACTCGTCTTCTTTCTTTTACCCAATTCATATTGTTGCCTTTGAATTGAGTGTTTGTGTTTCAGATATCAATTAGAGGCAAGACTTATGTTTCTCTGTGACAAATAATGTGCAATCTCTTTGGATGGCTTCTTATCTTTGTGCATTATCATGATGGAGGACAAGAGCATTTATGTTTGAAATGGTGGTTACCTTTTTATATTTACAAGTATATTGATGGAGAACACAAAGCACTTTGATTCCTTGGCGGTATATATGGCTACATGGATTGTACCCTTGCTCATGTTTAAGGTTACTTGTTACCTCTTGTGCAATATATACAACAAGTGGGACAATGTTAGGATTAGGTTTTGTATCACCTTACATATTATTTATAATGATTAATTTATTATTATTTGTGGTGCACCTAAGGCACCTAGGGATATGTGCATCAAATGGGGTTAACATTCTTACGGCCACTTTACATGTTGTAACATTGGCAAATATTTAATGTGGGGTTTCACATGGAAAATTATTTAGTTTAATATTGGATAAATATTTAATAAAGTAAAAACTTACTACTAAATATTAAATGAGGGGTTTTTGGTTTTGTAATATCATGGTATCAGTCTCATGGTTTTACATAATAATACTTGGTTGCTTTGCGTGAGCTTGATTCTATAAAAAGAAAGCACATGGGTAGTTGTCTAAGGTTGGTTGGTTGGTTGGTTGGCAATTTTGGGCTAAGGGTTTGATAAAATATCTTGTTAGAATTTGTGAGTGTTTGAAGCATGACATGGGATGTGTGGTTACATGCTTGTTCATGAGAAGAGATGATAGAGAGCTTGTATTTTAGAATTATTCATGGAGGACTCTGAAGATGTATTATAATTATTTCATTGCTAAATAATATTTAAGTGATGGATGCTTTTAGAGATTGGGTTTTCCCTCTCGAGGATTCTCCTAGGGTATATCTCGTGTCATATTTGATGGTATGTTGTCTATTCTTTTGCATGTGGATTCTGAAGAGTTGTTTGCATAGATTTACCTATTTGGGTTATGTGGAGATTTATAATGTATGGATGAAAATTTCCTAACATGGAGCTCCTTGAGTGGGTTGCATACCTAAGATAATCTTGTCATTTTAATATTTATCATTGATTTAGCCTCTATTCTTGTGGGGACATGTGCTCTTGTTAGTGTTTAGGCAGATCCAGAGCAAATGCAAATTAACAATTATATACAAATTTGAATACACAAAGATGAAGAAAAATAGACACCACAAATAACACGGAGATTTAACATGGTTCATCCAAGGTGGGCTACATCCACAAAACATAACCGTCCAATCTTTTCTTATTATCTAGCAAAATAGTACAACATCATTACAATGCCCTTTACATTCCAACCGCTTATAACATGGAATTTTTAGGGCAACATACAAAGTCAACCTTTTTTAGGGTTTTTTTCAATGTCGGTTTTTTTCAACAAAAAATGGCAAAAAAATAATTCCTCGGGGGCTACACCCCCAAACCCATGCTTTCTTAGAGGCTGCACCCCTGAACCCTCCCTCAAGGCTTGCCCCGGTCCTCAACCCCAGTGAGGATACGATTGTACAGTACTTGCATGATCAGTCGTCACATACTAACAACTCTATCTCATCATATTTTTGTGGAGGGAGGAACACCAACATGAGGTTTCACTTAGGCAATCCCCTTTATAACACAACCATTTTCCCCTTTTTTCTATATGTGCAGGTCCATATTCAATAATGAGGAAGTTATAGACAAATAGAGTACACAGTGAAATATATTCTAAAACTTTAGATCATGGAAAATCCTAAGACTAACGCATCTAATGCTCCTATCCTACTAATCTGACCCATATTTTTAGGAGATAGGTATGTAGAGCTTTTTTATTCCATTTTTTGTTGTCTCTCAAGCTCGTATCACCTTCAGACATGGGCATTAGTGTTTTCATTCGATATAGTCAACTCCACATTTTAATTCCAGGTTTTTTTGTGTCCTCACTCCAAATCTACGTTATTGTTTCTATATTTCATATTGTGCTTGTTGTATTATGTAGAATTTAATCATTTTTTTATTGTTTACATAGATCACACACACACACGCATGCACCCACGCACACACACACACACGCACGCGCACGCATACACACACACACGCACAAACACACAATCACATGTTGTAAACACCTAAAACTTGCACAACTAATTAAATGAATTCTATTCATTTAATCATCATTTATTCATCTATTAATTAGACTAAGGTTTAATTAATATCCCTATCCTTCCAATCATCCTATTAATCAAATTAAATATTTGATTAAAATCCTTTTCTTATAGCCTAACCTATTAATTAAACTAAGGTTTGATTAAGTACCCTTTAGCCATTTAATTGAATAAATCTTATTTATTTAATTAAAACCCCCTTTTCCCCTTTTAATTGAATTTAAATTCGATTAAAATCCCTTTGCATTTAAATAAATCATTATTTATTTGTGAATAGTCCCCCCACTTGCAAAATCCTACAAATGCAAGTTGCACCCCCTTTTGGCTAAAATAAATCTTTTATTTTATCTAAAAATGCTTATTTCCCTCCACTTGCATTCTCCTACATTTTCTGTTAGCATGCTAATATTCTTCTAGAACCCCTCTAATCCCTAATTAATTAGCCTAATTCTTCTAATCATGTCACATCCCTAAATTTGGGGGAGTCACTTCTCCAAATTTGGAAGAAAGTCTTCTAAATGCATTTAAGACTATAACTTTTTCAACAAGATAACTTGTTGAGTCTTCCAAACTTGTAAGGCTCTTACAAAATCCTTGAAGGTTATCTAACTTTCAACAGGTTAACCTCCAAAGTCTTCAAAGAGTATTTAATGCCTCTTACAAGACATCATCCTAGCCCATGATGGTTGTCCCTTTGACCATCCTTCAACTTTGCACAAGAGTTTACCTCTTGGACAATAGCATGCTCCCTTGGATAATAGCATTATCCAATGATGTCATCCCTTGAGGTTATCCCTAATGCTTACTTAGCATCTAATGCTTTCTTAGCATTCTCTCAAGCCATCTCAAGGTGACATTTGTCAACTTGGGATTGGGTTGAATCCCCCTCATGGATTGATAACTTTCAATCCTAGCCCTTGTTAATATTGCTCAATCTTGGCCATCCATTTATCTATTTTCTCTAGAAATAAAACCCATTTCTTCAATCTAGGGATCCATCATCTTGTGCATCAAACTTAAAGTCATTTTGTAGGTTATCAAGGAGCTCAATTTGTCATCTTCAAGAACTTAGATCATCTTAGTTGAATGCTAGTTTAGATTCCATCATGTTGATAGTATCATGCTCATCCCATTTTCATGCTAGATTAATTTGTAGCCACTATATATCAATTTCATAGAAATATCCATGTTGGTTTAATTAGCACACCTAAGCTTTCAATTTGGGATAAATCTTAGTCTCATATCTTGCATTCCATCTTCTATTTCATCTTTTCATATCATTTGATCATCTAGCTACGATTTTAGTTGCATTAATTTTGATCTTGGCATATCCTTCAATCTCGTTCTTTAGGTTCACATCTGAAAGATCAAGCTCTCTTCCAAGGGAGAGCCACTTTGAATCTTGAAGATCCTTGGAGATAGAGGAACATGAGATGTGCTTGGGGTTCTTGATTTTAAAGCTAACTTAGTTTAGTTTCTGTAGCGTCCTAAAATTGTGACACTTGCAATTTCAACTGCATTTCGGTCTTCACAATGGCGACGCAACACGCAACCTGAATGGAGACCCCAAAACTTGCTCACGACACTGAAAACTGCATTTTTCAAGCATCGTTGGCCTGAACCTCCTTGCACCCCACTGTCCCGGAGGTGGGACCAGAGCGCCCAGCGCCCTGGTCCCTGGGTCCTATTTTGGGCCCGGTTTCCTAAGTGATATCAGGTATTTTTGATTGCAATTTGGAAATATACTTCCCTGGTCGGCCTAAGGTCGGGAAAATCAGTCTATCAGCCCTAATTGACAAGTATATAAACTACATTTTTCTCTCTCATTTGGCATGAAGAGAATATGTGTACAAAGCGTGGAAACTATACTCAAGCATTCAAGCATTCAAGCAATTGATCATTCCAAGTCTCCATTCAAGACTAAGTGTTGCATTCAAGACAAGGATTCAACCATTGAAGAGGAGATCACTTATTACATGCTACATACTACAACACACAACATCTAAACCTTTGCACATAAGGATACAAACATCCTTAGAACAAGGTATTAGTACTTGTTTTACATTACAGTCATTTACATTTACAGCACTTGCTCATTTCTTGGTTAATTCCAAAACTGGGGTTTGACCTAAAGGCAAACCCCTAATCCCTAACCCCCCAATCGTCTTCGCTTTTCTGTGTGTAGGTTGCAGGTATGCGGCTGAGATTGAAGATCTGGAATCCTTGTGCAGAGACGAACAGATCCCCCTTCGTTTCGCGGATTTTTCGGAGGACCATGGCACTGGGCGCCATCGTCCCGACAACTTTTTCTCAAATTTGCAGGACAGCGCCGTATCAACATTCTACTGCTAATTCCAGGTCCGCAGCTTCATCCTATAACCTAAACTCAGTTTATAAGCGAATCTTTATGACTTTCTATGCATCCTTAGCTTAATTTCCTTAATCAACATTCTTTACAAAAGAGGGTAGCTTTGTTTTCCAAACCCTTGAAATTCATTTAGCATCCAATCTTACATCGTGTGGGATTGAATCTTATGAGTTTCAACCCCTCTTTTGAATGTAAAGTCTTCCCCTTAAGTGAAAACCCATCGAATCCTAGCGAACCTCCCTTCTCTCTCTTCGGAGTTAGAAGAGGGGAGACCAACTAGGGTTCGACCGCGATTTTCCGCTTTACATTTTGGTGAACCCGACGTGAACATCCTTTCTGACTTTTCATGCTTAGATCGAAAAAAAAAAATTGATTACATTTCCATGTTTGATCTTTTGCAAAATTTTAGAGGTGATTGCATAAAAACCCTAAAATTTCTTTTTAGTAATTAAGCTTGTGAAATGTTTAATTGTTAATGCTTGTTTCAGATCTGCCCTACTATTACAAATTATCAATTCATATCAGTGCTTTAATTTTGAAAATTAAGTGGTTAAAAGTCAAAACCCTAATTTTTGAAACCCTCTTAATTCAACCTTTGTTTGACAATTTGACCGATCAAAACATCTCCAAATCAGCTGTAACTTTGGATTCCGCAATAAAATCAAAATATCTTTCATCCCTGAAAATTTGTAAAAAAGTTGCGAGGACCGTGTTGCACTCCGAGCGCCATCGTCCCCGACATTTTTTCCAAAATTTCGGGAGCGAGATCTTGCTGTATTTTCCTGCTAAAATCCAGAATATTGGCTGATTTTATCAATTTTAACACTTTCAAAATTACAGTCAAAGTTGGTCTTGTGATTGCTTGGTTTAAGGCTCCTAATCATTCAAAAATTATCAAAACTGAAATTTTGTGTCAAAATTGTGTTCTTACTGTCTTAGATCTGAAAATTGTATTTGCATTCATTCGAAATTTCAGTGCTTTATTCAAATATTCGCATTTTGTGACTTTTGAAATTAAGTGCCTAATTACAACAACTTTGATTTCCGCTTTCAAAATTGAATTTTGCGTGAAATTGAGTCAATTTTTGAATTTCAAAACTTGCATTGCTTTTGACATTTCCCCTAAAATCATAAAATTCAAATTTTCAGTTTCCCTCTCTTTTTCAAAATTCAAAAATTTGCATTTTTTGACAATCTTGGTAGGGTTCAATTTTGAGATTGCAACTTTAATTTGGCCTATCTACAGATCGTAAAATCCCTCAATTTTATCAGATTAGCTCTAAAATCATCATACCTTTCATCCCTGCAAATTTCAAAAAAAGTTGCAAGGACCGTGTTGCACTCCGAGCGCCACGGTCCCGAACATTTTTTCTGAAATTTCGGGAGACTGTTGTGATTGCATTTAACAGCTTAAATCTGGAAGATTGGCTGGTTTTACTGAAAATTGCTACCTCTAAAATCAAAATCTTCTCTCTCTCTCTAGTGCATGAGTTTTACAACAATAAGCCCTACTTACACTATTCCCGTTAGACGAAGCCGTAGAATTAAGTCTTTCCGAGGTTTAATTACTGAGGAGATGGAACCTAATTTGAATAGCCTTTTTAACGAGGACATGGGTAATTCCTCTAATCCTCCTAATGATGAAGAAGCTCCCCATGAAGTTTCTGTTGAACAACTTTCCAAATTGGATAACCAATTTGACGATTTTCACCAATGGATGTCTCATGAGTATCCTGATAGTCAAGCTCTTCCTTTAATTGAGGGTCTAAAACGTATGCTTCAAAGTGATAAGAATGGAATTGATGTTTTACGTGGTATCGCACACATTGTGGATTCGAATGTGATGCCTATGAAGAGTTGTGCCGAAACTTTAGGTTATACACAACCTCCTACACAAGTCAATCATTCTATTCCTTTGACCACTTCTATTGCTAGTTTACCTACCTTTACATCAAACATCATGGCTACCTCTATACAAGACATTCTTCCTGTGATCACTAGTCATGGGGGCAATCCTCCTTCTTCAATTAACCCTATTCCTTCATTCAATCCGACTTCTTCATTCATTCCTTCAATAAGTGTTCCTATTACA
This sequence comes from Cryptomeria japonica, assembly GCF_030272615.1. Taxonomy (NCBI): domain Eukaryota; kingdom Viridiplantae; phylum Streptophyta; class Pinopsida; order Cupressales; family Cupressaceae; genus Cryptomeria; species Cryptomeria japonica. The sequence goes on along the minus strand of NC_081410.1, from coordinate 30,634,756 downwards.
TCTTCACAAATGAACATGACGCAAGGGGGCAATTCATTTAACCATTACATTCCTCCTTGTAGTGTTCCTCCTATCCAATCATCCCCTATGGTTGACTATCATAGGGTCCCACCACCTTACTCTTTACCTTCTTTCAATAACATCACACCTCCATCTCAATCTAACACACCTAATATGAACTCTTCGACTGAAGCTACCATTAATAATCTTGCACAAACTGTCTCTTCTTTACAGCAACAAATTGCCTCTATGAATCAATCTAAGTACCTCTATGAATCAATCTAAGTTTAGTGTGCCCACATTTGATGTTGCGAGCCCACTTTCTCTTGACATTGTTCGAGCTATTCCTCCTAAGCATGTTGAAATCCCGCATTTGGAGCTTTATAATGGTAAAGGAGATCCTCTAACACATGTTAAGACTTTTCAAACAATATGTACTGATTTTGCTTATGACCAAAGGTTGCTTGCAAAACTATTCACCAGAACATTAAGAGACAAAGCCCTACAATGGTATTGCTCGTTGCCTTCTTATTCTATTACTTCTTTCGAACAACTTGCAAATGCTTTCATTCAACAATTTCAAAACAATATAAGTCCTAAAGTTACTTTGATTGATTTAATGCATTGTAAACAAGGTGTTAAAGAAAAAGTGACTGATTTCATTGGTAGATATAAGCATTTGTATGCTCAAATTTCTTTTCCAGTGCCTGATAATGATATTCAAAGAATCTTTATTTCTAATTTACAAAAAGATATTCGAGGCAAACTTCTGTTTTCTGAGTTTACTTCTTTCCAACAGTTGTGTGCAACTCTTCACAATTATCAACTGACTGTGAGTCAAATGGAACAATCACATCCTATGGCTCCGAGTGATAAGGGTGATAGCAGTCAACAACCATTTGGGAAGATTAAACCGAACAGAGATTCCATCAAATTCAATGAAAACATCATCAACAACAATGTGAATGCAGCATCAGGTGTGCCTCCTATTTCTAAATTTTTCAGGAAAGAAAGAAAGTATACTCCTTTGAATGAATCATTGCATGATATTATGAATAAATTATTGGGACAAAATGTGCTTACTCTTCCTCCTATAAGACAAATTGATCCTGCAAAGATTACTTCACCTTATTTTGATCACAAATCTTTTTGTCACTTTCATCGTCAGCCTAGGCATGATACTGAAAAATGTTTTTCTTTAAAGGGTAAAATTCAAGATTTGATTGATAATAATACTATTTTTGTTTCTGGAGTGAATGATAAAGGCAACACATCTGTAGCTCCTCCTAACCAAAATCTTCAGATTTTTACTGATCCATTACCTTCTCATACCTCTCATACCTCTAATGCGATTGAGGCTAATGATTCCTCTTTCTCATCTGATGGTCTTGTGTCTATGACTCCGAATGTGATTAACTTTGTAGAGCAGCAAGAAAACCCTAAAGAACCTTCCATCACATTTGATTCTAGTGAAACCATTAGAGCACCTGATGGTCCTTTATACATAGTTGCAAAAGTCAAGAATACACCTTGCCGTGGAGTGCTTATTGATCCTTCATGCATGGTTAATGTTATTACTAAAGAATTTATTTTTACTTTGCAATTGAATCAAGTGATCTATGACAAAACAGATGTGGTTGTGAAGTTATTTGATGCATTTTCTTCTCCTGCAATTGGTTCTATTACATTGCCTATTGAGGTCCATAATAAATCTCTTGATGTGAACTTTGCTATTATTCCTTCTTCCGAACAATTTCGTGTGAAGCTTGGCTATCCTTGGCTATCTTCCATGAAAGCTATTGCTTCTCCTATTCATAAGTGTTTGAAATTTCCCCATAATGGTGAAGTTGTTACTGTCAATCATAGTCTCTTTAAACCAGTTGAAAGAACCTCTAGTGTTCCTATTGATTACTTTTGGCCCAAAGAATTCCAATCTCTTCCTCCGCGAGGTGATCATCTTTTTAAATCTTATCAAAAGTGGAAAACAGATATGATCCTATCTCTAAGTGAACCTAGAACACCTAAACTTGACATTCCTATCATTCTTGAGAAGGAAATTCTTCCTTTGAAAGACAAAACTAATGTCTTTCCCCAAGAAGATTCCCAACCCGTCCCTATGGATGCGACTATGTCTATACCTAATAAACTTCCTAAGAGTAGACCTATACCTCCTCGTCATGATGGACTTGGTCTTCTCCCGAAACCGAAAATTCCTCCTTTGTATGGAGCAGTTCCTCCTCCTGCCTTTTATAGAGAGAAGAGACCTTCTTCTTCTCCTATTATCCAGCCTAAGAGACCACAACCTAAACATCCAAGTGATAAGGATGAGAACATTCCTCCTCCTCTATCTTCTACACTTCCTACTAAGACTAGACGTAATCGTTCTGCACGGGAACGCCGACGAAAGCGTCGTCTTAGGGCTCAAGCAGCTGCTTCTCAAACTTTACAATCTCCAAAAACACCTTCAACAAGCATTATTCCATTTTCTCCTCAGCCGGATATTGAGCCTAAATTTCCTAAACATAAGATGCATGATGGTCTTGATCCTGTGCGAGTTAAAGATCCTATTTTTATAAATCTTGATGATGATATAGATGAAAATGTTACTCCTCTTACTTCTGATAGTGAATATGAACTTGTTGATGTTGATAACCATTTATCTAATGAATTTTCTAAAACACTTATCCTAGCTCCTAGACAAGAACAATGTGGCTCGGAACATGAACATAGCCCTTGTTTGGATCTTGTGATAGCTCCATCTGCTGTGTTGGATGTTCCTCCTCTAGCGTGTTCCCTGCCTTCCCGAAACATTGATCAGCAAGATCGGGGGGTAGATGACGTGCTAGACTAGTTACATTAGCATGGCAGATTCTCTCCCCCTCTCTTTTGTTACTTCTTCTATATGTTATTCTCATTCTTCTATTTGTCGTCCTTAGTGTTGTCTACTTGAGGACGATGCAAAGCACTAAGATCTCTTTGGTCTCTCTCATGTTGACTCAAAAGACACATGTGTTCCCTTCTTCTAGGTGACCTTCCTTGATTGGGGAATGAAGAACAATTATGCATACATACATATGATATATATACATGACTTATCATACAGCATACTGACCCCGAGGAAAGCAAAGTCACCTCGTGCTTTGTGTTTTGTGTCTATTATCCTTGGGTTTATCTCACACTTGGGGGCTAAATCTTTGCGATAACGTGCTCCTTTTCCTTTCTCATTTCTTATGTGTATCACTACGTTAAAACAATCACCCCCGTTGAGGCATGTGCGATCGCTTTAACGTAGGGGGGCATACACCCTGTCTATCCTTTCAAAGATACTTGAAAATTTCTTGGCAAACTTAGCTTTGTCTTGAAAATTTTTGTTATTTCTTTTGCATGACTCATAGTGAGGGAACCTTACTACTGACAGTCATGGTTCTCCCTCATGATCTTCCCTTTTACTTTGTCAATCGAAGTCGTAAGATCCTTAGTCCACTGGGGGCTCGGTGTGTCTTGCCTCCTTGACGTGGTGAAAGTCTTTCAATGTTGTTTCCTTGTACTTTACCGGAAGTATGAGCATACATACTCCCGCTAAAGTGGGGGCTAAATGTAGCGTCCTAAAATTGCAACACTTGCAATTTCGACTGCATTTCGGTCTTCACGATGGCGACGCAACACGCAACCTAAATGGAGACCCCAAAACTTGCTCACGACACTGAAAACTGCATTTTTCAAGCACCGTTGGCCTGAACCTCCTTGCACCCCACTGTCCCGGAGGTGGGACTAGAGCGCCCAGCGCCCTGGTCCCTCAGGACCAAGGCACCCAGCACCCTGGTCCCTGGGTCCTATTTTGGGCCCGGTTTCCTAAGTGATATCGGGTCTTTTTGATTGCAATTTGGAAATATACTTCCCTGGTCGGCCTAAGGTCGGGAAAATCAGTCTATCAGCCCTAATTGACAAGTATATAAACTACATTTTTCTCTCTCATTTGGCATGAAGAGAATATGTGTACAAAGCGTGGAAACTATACTCAAGCATTCAAGCATTCAAGCAATTGATCATTCCAAGTCTCCATTCAAGGCTAAGTGTTGCATTCAAGACAAGGATTCAACCATTGAAGAGGAGATCACTTATTACATGCTACATACTACAACACACAACATCTAAACCTTTGCACATAAGGATACAAACATCCTTAGAACAAGGTATTAGTACTTGTTTTACATTACAGTCATTTACATTTACAGCACTTGCTCATTTCTTGGTTAATTCCAAAACCGGGGTTTGACCTAAAGGCAAACCCCTAATCCCTAACCCCCCAATCGTCTTCGCTTTTCTGTGTGTAGGTTGCAGGTACGCGGCTGAGATTGAAGATCTAGAATCCTTGTGCAGAGACGAACAGATCCCCCTTCGTTTCGCGGATTTTTCGGAGGACCGTGGCGCCGGGCGCCATCGTCCCGACAACTTTTTCTCAAATTTGCAGGACAGCACCGTATCGACATTCTACTGCTAATTCCAGGTCCGCAGCTTCATCCTATAACCTAAACTCAGTTTATAAGCGAATCTTTATGACTTTCTATGCATCCTTAGCTTAATTTCCTTAATCAACATTCTTTACAAAAGAGGGTAGCTTTGTTTTCCAAACCCTTGAAATTCATTTAGCATCCAATCTTACATCGTGTGGGATTGAATCTTATGAGTTTCAACCCCTCTTTTGAATGTAAAGTCTTCCCCTTAAGTGAAAACCCATCGAATCCTAGCGAACCTCCCTTCTCTCTCTTCGGAGTTAGAAGAGGGGAGACCAACTAGGGTTCGACCGCGATTTTCCGCTTTACAGTTTCTATTTTGATTTCTAACTCTAACATAATGTTTCATGTGTGTGTTTGATGTTGTTTGATTCTCTTTTGCATATTCCACACTTTCTGAGAACACATTTATGGCACCCACCATGGGGCTCGACCCCTAAATTTATCAAATTTCTAACATTTTTACGCAGGTCCAGCCAAGAAATCTTATAGAATATTCTAGCGCATATGTTGTACATTACAGCGCATTTGCTCTCTATTATAAAACATTTGGTCTTTGTTATAGCGCATACGCTCACTATTACAATGCATTTCAAGTATGACACAACGCATACATTCTCTGTAATAACGCATTTGCATCAACAAGGTTACAATTTCTATCTTCTGTCTATTTTCTGGTTCTGGACAGTTTAGCGCATTTACTACATCTTGTAGCACATTTGCAGTACGTTGTAGTGTATTTACTCTTTGTAGTAGCGCATTTACACTCTATAATATCACATTTGTCACAAAGGCAATTTGGTAATCTTGTTTGGTGAATTAGGCTTGTCTATCTTTTTGCAGGTTTCTAACAGTTTCTTGCAGATTGGAGGAGTTAAGTTAGGATTTTTTTATTTTCTTTGCTAGCTTTTTCAAAGTTGGTTAAAAAGAATTCACATTTCCTTTGGTAAAAAGAACTTCATACTTTCAATTTGGTGCTTTAAAAGGAATAACATTTGTTTTTGGGCTCTAAAAAGAACATCATTTGCAAAGGTAAAAAGAATCACAAATCAAACTTTGTTTTCTTGCAAGTTAGGAGCAAAAACACTTCAAATTTGGGCTTAAAAGGAACAACTACTTTCATTTCTTTCAAAGGTAAAATTCACAATCAATCTTTATTTGCACGATAAAAAGAACAATCAACTTGTCCCTTTTTGCAAAATCGATTTACTTTATAGCAATGTGCTTTCATTTTGTTGACCAGGATTTCACTTTCCTAGTTAGAAAACAATTGTTATGTGGGACTAAAATAAACACCATGTTTGATTGGAGCAACATCTCCAATTAGGATTTAGATAATCATTTCTTTGGAGGTAAAAAGAATATTGTATGCTTTGTCTTGAGTGTTAGGTATATGTTCTCTCCTTAATTGGGTGGCCAGAAAGCCAAACCCATTCTTTTCATGCTTTATTTACTTTCAAGACATAAAAACCTTTATAGGGTCTGCCTTCCTGAATACCTTGAGGGGGCTAGTGAGAAGGGTACGACCCAATGGGCAATGGCTAAAGCCAATTTTACCAACCCACTATTATCAAATGTGGAGGCTGGTGAAAATCCCCTCCAATGGAAGTGTGTATTTGATAGCCTTCCCCTAGTATCCTTGTGATGTGAAAAGCCTTTGTTCTAAAGGTTGGGAAGCCTCTTAATTGAGTCTATTATTTGTCATGCCAAACTGAACCTTTACTACCAACCATATAAGCATAAACCTTGAGCCGAGTCAGTTGCCATACATTGGCAATATCATAGTGCAAGAGTGGGGAAGAATCTGCCCCCAAGATCACTCACCATACATCTCCCAAGATAACTACTCAATTGAGGAGCAATCCTTTTTGGGTTGTTTTCTGGAAAAAGGCAAAAAAATGGGAACACCCTAGGGGGTGACATGGCTATTTTAGATGAAGGAGAATGGAGTTGTAGGCTATGGTATTGTCAATGACCCCTTAATAAAGAGTCCACTTGGTGTGTCTTATTTGTATCCAAACCAGTGAAAACATTAGGGATTTGAACACATCCTCAAAGAACATACACTAAATGTTTAGCATTAGGATGACCATTGTCTTCATGTGTGCTATGTATTCTTGTCACAAATGTTAAAACATCTTGCAAAAATATCAATCAACCAACTCAAAAATCAGTTCAAACAAAGAGAAATCATAAGTGGAGGAGATTTTTAAAACCAACAAAGCACCTTTTGATGTGGTTATCAACTTTTCAACTATCTTTAGGCAATACTTTCTTCCAACAAAATTAGAGGAGTATCAAACTAAGTGATCACAAGTTATCATCCAAACTATCTCAACAACAATATCTAGCTAGGTATTCAAGTTTGTTAAATTTGGTTTCCATATCGGAAAACTTGATCCATATCATTTGACGTACTTTGTCATAGGGGAATATCAAACAAACCCTCTATTAAGACTAGTAAGATTGAGTACCAAATCGAAGTATCCTTATCAACCAACAACATCAACATTTTGATCATTCATATGACCACTCCCCGTATTTTGAGACGAAGAAGTCTTCGGCAAAAGACTAAGTTGAAGAAGAGACAACTTAGTCCTAGGGAGCTTATCAAGAGGAGAAAGTTTCTCTATATTAACCATCAACTCTTTGTATCACATCATATCTTCTTACGTCACATGTGATTATATCTTTAAGGAAAAACCAATGAGTTTGACGAAGAGCCTTTGAGAAGTAGGGCTTATACTCAAAAGTTAGCATTCAACCAATGTCTCAACAAAGGGGGAAAGATCAATCCCTCCTTCTTTCCAAACCTAAACCACCAACTCCAATAAGATATGAAGAAATATCAACCCCACTAAGAGAAGAAGAAATCACTTATTGAAAAGCATATCAATGCCCGTTTTCACTCGATCTGGGAAAAACAAAGACTCACAACCAGAATCAAGCATGACTCATAGGCAGTCCAATCCATTTTATGAATACACACATATGGGGGAAGATGAGATCACCGAGGATCTCATTTAACAATGCCAACAAAGTGCCACCTTCCAAAAACTCATGGAAAGGCTTATAGAATCAAGCAAACAAAAATACCTCTTCATGCTAAATAGTAAAGGAGTCAAGGTTCCCAAGGATTTTGACATGGGGAATTCAAGGAATACCAATGAAATAATCCCAAGAACAAGGGAAAGGACCTACACATCCAATACAAAAAATCAAGAGCACTTGGGAGGAGACAACACCCGTGACCAAAATGATACCCGTAATCACGACAACATTAGTGAACAAGGGGATGCCAATTATCAAAGGTTCAACGATGAAAATGTTCCCTTAGCCAACATCACACAACAACTCCAAGCTTTCCAACAACAGATGTAGGATATTGAACAAGGGTCCACAACAAGGTACTCTTTGGAGAACATTTGTCCTTATACTTTTGATAGAAGATAAATTATTGTGCTCTTTTCACCAAACTCGAATATACCAAAGTATGACAAATACAATGGTAAGAGTGATCCCCGTGATCACGTTAGGGAATTTTGCACTATAAGCTTAAATTTTTCCCATAATGACACTTGCATGATGAGGCTATTCCCAAGAACTTTGGGAGGACAAACAATGGAGTGGCTTTCAAAACTCACACCTCCTATCAGGGCATTTGATGAGTTAGTGAACAAATTCATTTTACAATACTCTTATAATATCCAACATGAGGTCACCATGCTTGACATATGCAATACAAAACAAAAGAACAATGAAACTTTCATGGTGTTTTTAAAAAGATGGAGGTGCATGGTCTCAAGGTACCCACATGATGTGCCTGAAAAGGAGAAAATGAAATTTTTTATAGACAATTTGAATGATGAAATGAGTTATCAACTCAAAATACAATGTCTAACTAGTTTTCAAAAGTTGATCGAGAATGGCATTCAAGTAGAAGAAGCCTCAATAAAAAAGGGAACCTTGAAATTTTCTAATGAAGATGCTAGTTCATTAAACAACAACACCTATAACAATCAATAAAACAACAACTCGAACAAGTCCAAGTTTTGGACTAGGAACAAGAATGTTGTTAATTATGGTGTGGTTGATGCCAAAAACATAAAATCCAAGTAACTAGTGCTAAATTTATCAGGTAGTACACCACTCAACAACAATCAAAGGAATATCAATCAAGGCACTAACAACTATCAGGGCACTACCTATCAAGGAAACAATAAAAATCAAGGAAACAACAACAACCAAGGGAACAACAATAATCAAGGGAGTAACACCAACACTCCACCTCCCCAATATCGAAGAACTTTTACACCATTGGGACAAACCCTAGAATCCACTTTTTGAGAGCTCTTGGAAGAAAAACTCTTCACCTTTCCAAGCATAGGTAATTTTGAACCTTAAGTCAAACCACCATGGTGGAATGACTCACACTATTGCGACTATCATTGAAACAAGGTACATCACACAAATGATTTCCTAAGGTTGAAGAAACTAGTTCAACACATGATAGACAAGGATAATATAATGATTGATGGTCATAAGACCGATGGTGATCACGAGGCATTCAAAGATCCCCTTCCTAATTATGACAAGGGAGGAGCAACAACATCCAACCACAACAAAGGAGCTCACATAAACAACATCTATGACAATGTCGTTAATCACATATCGACATATGACAACCAAGTGAATGTCATAAAAATCAAGGATAAACAAGAACACACACTGGTTAATGTGACAACAAGGGCACAAAAATATGTCTTGAAGGGGAGCACATCTAAAGCAGCAACTCTTCCTAAAACTCAATACAGCTTGGTAGACCAATTGCAAAAGACACCTACCCAAATATCGATATTAGAGCTGCTAAAAATCTCACCAATGCGTAAGGACATTTTGGAACAAGCTCTTACAAATACTATAGTTCCAAATAACCTGGACATCAATCGATTCCAAGCCATGGTCGCACATATGGCAGTGCCTCATAACCTATCTTTTTCAAAGCATGATGATGTCTCTTTGAGTCATCCACACAACACCCCACTCCATATCGAAGTTCTCATCTACAAACATCAGGTAAAACATGTGCTAATAGATGGAGGAGTTGGCCTAAATACATGTACCTTAAAACATATCCATGCATTGGGCTTCTTAGAGAAAGCTATTGATCCCAAACAGAAAATCACTATCAAGGCATATGAGGATGAAGAAAGGTCATCAGAAGGAATAGTGGTGTTACCCATTCAAGTAGGATCTGTGCATAAGGACACAATTTTCCAAGTCTTAGACATAGACTTGACATATAACATACTCTTGGGTCGTCCTTGGATCCATGAAATGCAAGCAGTACCTTCTACATATCATCAATGTCTCAAGTTCCCTTACAATGGACAAGAGATATCAATATCAGTAGACACCAACCCTTTTCAGTATTGTAACACTATGAGAGTAGCTCAAAATGTTCTAGTACCACATAACAGGGAGGACCAAGATTCCTCATCATCCAATAATCAGGAAAAACTCAAGTCTTTGTCCATACACTTTGGAAAAAAGATGAAGATAAAATACCAAGGCATGGGGGGATACTCTTTTGAATCCCTATATCTATCAAAGTTGCCAACTTCGCCAAGGTCTCACAGACAACCTTCAACATCAAGGCACAAAGCAACACAACCCAACAAAAATTTTGATGGCAAATTTATCCAAGTAGGCACACTCAAAGAAGAATCAAAAGACAAGAATATCCTCAACTGGCTTTATAAAGATGAGGAAGAAACAAGAGTCACTAGTCTATAAGTTGTCATCCCCACACAACAATATGGTAATGTATTGAGGATCATGCAAAAAATGGGATACAAAGGAAAAGGACATATTAGAAAGCATCAAGAAGGCATCACAGAACCAATTCAACCCCATTCACAACTTACTAGGCCAACATATTCAACCTATTAAAAAATGAGATCATCATCAAAACCCCCGATGGAGAAGAAATATAACACATAACGAGGAATCATGGCAAGAAGTGATACATCAAGCAACTGAAAAGACAAACAAAGAACAAAAAGATTATGAGATTTTGCCAAGATCAAGAGCTCAATGAAAAGTACAATAGAGAGACAAAATATAGGATAAGAATAAACTGTATTCTCATCAATAGATAAAATGATCAATTGTTCCATTTTTATACAATGTAGATGAGCCTGCTTATATAGGAAAGGCTAGGGATATGTGATCACACAAACATGACATGTGGCTCAATAAGAAACAAGGGTAGGTAGGAAATAGGTGTGGGTAGGTAGGAGAAACAATATAATAGTCCACATGAGGTGGATCACCCACTGAATATGGAGTGTAACAACAAGATCAACACCATAAAAGGTGGAAATTCTCCTACACACACTATCCCAATGTGGCACAAACACCCAAGTGTCTCATACCCAAACTACTATGAAATGCATTTCCTAAGTAAACTTAAGTAAGTGTAATAATATCCAAGATGAATAATTATTTACACCAACAAAGATGAAGAATATGAGAAACAACAAGAGGAACTTGCTATTCAAAGAGGAGAAGCTTCCTATAATCAGATACATCACGTGCAAGCAATAACAGAACCTGATCAAGCCAATACATAATTAGTAACAAAACAAACAGTTAGAAAACAAAGAGAATATGAATATAAACCACAACAAGAAGAACTTGTCATTCAAAGGGAGGAGACAGTTTATCAACAAATCCAAAGAGTACAAGCAAGCACGGAACTTGAATCAATAAAAGCGACAAAACTTGTATCAATTATTAGCGAACTCTTCTCACCATACAATATTCATGTTAGATATAGTGGTGTAGCCTTATAAAGTGATTATGAAACAAAATCTAATGAATATGAATGGGATACTTTCTTAGATATCACTGAAGACATTGAGATAGATACAATCCACACATATACACCCATACCCTATGATGGATGAGGTTTGAGGTCTAGATCATTGAATTTGGACCACTAAATATCTATGAGGCTAGTGAGAATGAGAAACATCAATACAAAACAAGCAACATCAAAGAGAGTACCATCTAAGACCTTAATACCATCATAGACTTTGATACATCCAATGACAACTATGACAACATCTCCATCGTGACTCTTACAACAACAGACCTTGACCCACCAAATGATCCCCTACCTCTCATATATCTTGAGCTTATAGTCTGAGAACAACTTGAACACATTGATAAACCAACCTTTCAAAATGATGATGCCATTGTCCAATACTTATGCTTAGTCAACTCGAAAACATGCTCCACCAGTGAACCCCATGATGATGTCTACAATCAAGGGAGTGCCAAGTCTCTTAGTTGCAAAATGAATAAAATAAAAAATCGATCTAATGGTGAAAACCATTTAATGGCAGTGTTAGATCACAAAAAAGTAAATACAAAGGACGTAGCTGATGGTGAAAACCTCTTTGAGGTGCCTGAGGATGAGAGACTTGAAACTCTTCTTGAACATTATTAGGAAAGATAACCAATTTTGATTGAGCCAACTCAATCAATCAATATTGACATTGAAGCAGTAGCAAGAACCATACATCTAGCAGAATCACCAACTGAACAAGAAAGACCTAACTTCATCAAATTATTCAAGGAAAAAATAATCAACTTTGCTTGGTCTTATGCAGATATGGCGGGAGTTGATCTGGACCTCATTATGCATCACTTATCAATCGCTTCAGCAGCTAAGCCCGTTAAACAAAAACTCAGAACGATGAATCCACATGTGGCATTACTAGTCAAAGCTGAACTAAAGAAACTATTAGATGTCAGTTTTATCCTACCTATAGACTATGCAGAATGGATTTCCAACATTGTATCCATCTCCTAGTCAAATAAAAGCATCTGGATCTACACCAACTTTAGGAACCTCAACAAGGCTTGTCTGAAAGATAACTTTCCTCTACCAAGCATCGATACAATTGTGGATCTCACGGCAGGGCATGCAATGCTACCACTCATGGATGGTTTCTTAGGTTACAACCAAATAAAGATAGCTCCAGAGGATTAGGATAAAACAACATTCACATGTCCATGGGGTACATACTACTATAATGTCATGCCTTTTAGTTTGAAAAATGTTGGTGCGACCTATCAAAGAGCAATGACAACAATCTTTCATGACATGATGCATACTTTTATGGAGAATTATGTAGATGACTTGCTAGCCAAATCATTCACAAGAGAGGGACACCTAGACATTCTTGATAAAATATTTTAGAGACGACCAATTCAATGTCAGATTAAACCCTAAAAAGTGTATTTTTGGGGTCACATCCATAAAACTCTTGGGCTACATTGTATCATAAAAGGGCATTGAGGTGGACCCCACAACGGTTCAAGAAATAATGGAAATGCCACCTCCATAAAATATTAGTCAGGTACGATCTCTTCAAGGCAGGCTACAATCTATCAGAAGGTTCATTGCTCAACTAGGGGACAAATGTCTCCCATTCAACCATCTACTTCATAAAAAATGTACCTTTCAGATGGGAGGACAAGTGTGCAAAATCATTCCATTAGCTCAAGCAATATCTCATGAATCCGCCTATTTTGGTGCCACCAACAACATCCAAACCACTCATTCTCTACATATCAACAACGAAAGTGTCACTAGGAAAATTACTAGCATAGGAAGACTCGGCAAGAAAGGAAAGAGCCATTTATTACATTAGCAGGATGTTGAATGGCTACGAACTCAATTACACCTTCATCAAAAAAGCTTGTTTAGTTGTGGTGTTTGCTTCCCAAAAGTTGCAACACTATATGTTAGCTCATACTATCAAGCTAGTGGTGAAGATTGATCCATTAAAATACTTACTCAGCAAAGCCGCTCTCAAAAAGAGGTTAGCAAAATGGGTCATGATCCTAAGCAAGTTTGACATTAAGTACACAGAGAGGAGGGCTATCAAAGGACAAGCAATAGCAGATCAACTGGCAAAAACACCACTACCAGACAAAGACCCACTACATGTGGAATTTCCAGATACAAATATGATCACTGTTACACCAAAGCAATGGATCTTATACTTTGATGGGTCCTATACATAACATGGATCAGGTGTCAGCATCTTGTTCGTCACTCCAGAAGGACACACAATTCTGAGATCCTACAGGTTGATGTCCCCATGCACCAATAATATCATTTAGTACGAAGCTCTAGTGACAAGTATCAAAGTAGTCATGGAGTGGAACATCACATAATTCAAAGTGTAATCACATAAATCTGTCCATTTAATTAAATGAATATTTGCTATTTATTTGATTAAAAATCCACTAGCCATCAATTAATTAAATTAATATTTAACTAATTCATCTTCAAACATTCTCCTATTAATTAAATAAATTATTCAATTTATTTTAATTAATTCATTATACCAAATTCACAAATCAATTAAATGAATAAATCATATTTATTTCATTTAATCCCCTATTCCTCTTTTAAATAAATTAAATCAAACATTTATTTAAATCATTTATCCCCCCCCCCCCCCGCCACTTGCATTTTCCTAAAAATACAACTTGCACACATTTATTGAAATAAATTAATTTATTTTAAATAAAAATCCTATTTTCCCTCACCCATCAAATCCACTTGCAATCCTAAACCCCCTTCTAGATTCTTCTAACCCTTTCCTAATTAGCCTAATCCATCCCCTAATTATTGTCACATTCCTAAGCAACTTGTAGTCACTTCTCAAAGACTTCAAAGTCTTTGAAAAGCATTTAATGTTTTGTGTGTTCAACAATTTAACCTCCAAAGTCTTCCAAAACCACTAATGGCTCTTACATGACCATTTATGGCTCTTACATAACCATTTATGGCTAATTCAACTATGACTCATGTGTCTCCTCAAGCATTTATTGCTTTGACCATGGTTATCCATTTTGCCTTTACACAAGAGTTTATCCATTGGATAAAAGCTTTATTTTTTTAATAAAGAATTTATTCACTCAACCCAACCTTGACCCTAACCCCCAAGTTAACTCCCAGGTCATGTCAAGTATTTAATGTGTATTCCCTCTCCTCTCAACCTATCTCACATTGATACTTGTCAACCAAGGATTGGGTTGAAAGCCCTCACATGGATCTCAAGCCATTCAATCTTGACCCTTGTTGAGATTACTCAATCTCAACCATCGATTGCTCCATTTTTCCTATAAATAGAGCTCACATTCCTCATTTTAAGCATTCTCAAGCATTAGCATTCATAATCATAATCCTGAAAACTTGTATGCATTTAATCTATAGTGAATTTTAGAGAGCATTTAGCATAAATTACTAATATATTGTTATCTTGGACTAAAATAAATCTTAGTTCTTTTGTCATAATATGTTTAATTTATTTGTTTTACACTTGCATAACATAAGCTTGAGATCATCTACAATTTTGAATCTCCATAAGCATCCATAGCGCAAAAAGCTGCTGAGACCTACACTATTTTCAAACTTGGAGAGGAGAGGAACAAAGGAGAAGGAGCTAAGAACATGTTAAGAGGCATTTGGAGATGCCTTCTTATATTTGTGTCATTTGTTAAATATGTTAGCATGATCTTAGTATCTCTTTTGATATGCCTGCTTAGGTTAATCTTTGGTTGAATAACACTAACATTAATCTTGTTTCTTGTTGTTTTTGTGTGTTACAATACCACAAGTTTTAATCTAACCTTGTCCTTTTTGCAGAGCATCATTTGGTGAACCCGACGTGAATCCAAGCACCCATAACTTTTTTTAAAAAACCAACTAACATGTTTGAATGTTGAAATTGACACACAGGTTGCACTTTAGCACTTTTGATCACGTTGTAGCACTATTGCAACTTGTTATTCTAGTGCTATTGTTTTTACAATAGCTCTATTGTCTCAAGTTTGGCACTATTGTGCTTGTTTTAGCACTTTTGTGCTTATTTTAGCACTTTTGAGTTTGTTCTAGCGCTTTTATATTTACTGTCAAAATTCTTCTTTTAGCGCTTTTGTTTCTGTAAAAACGTGTTTTTGGTTACCTGGCGCTTCTATTTTCACACAGACTAGCGCTATTATAACAGAACATTGTAAGGAAGGCCTTGTAACCGAAAAATTGATTTATTTTAGGCTTGTGGAAGCCCCTCTTAGGTGTGGATTTTACTAACTATTTTCTTTTTGTGCGGGTCTAAAACTCACTTCCTTAAAATCAAGATTTCGTTTTTGGTGTTTTAAAAATTGAACAAAAACAACTTTTATTTTCTTTCTAGTTAGGATCATTTGTTTTTGGTGCCTTAAAACTAAACAAAACAAACTTTGTTTATTGCAAGTTTAGGCTTAATTTTTCATTTAGTGCTTAAAATCAACAAGACAAATTTATTTCTAGCATCAAACTTAAGCAAAAATTTACAATCCACACTTAAATTTTTGGTGCAAATAAAATTCACAATCAACTTGTCTCAATTTTGCAAAAGCGATTTACTTCAAGCAAACATGCTTTTTATTAAGTTGACCAGGATTTCATTTTCCTAGTTACTTAAACATATTGCCTTTGAAGTTAAAAAGAACATGATAGTTGTTGGAGCAACATCTCCAATTAGATAGAAAATCATTGCAATGACAAGTTAAAAAGAACAAGTGTTTTTCATGATTGGTACACTTGTGCAAAAAGTTGGTCGAGCGGTCCTACTTCTAACACGCACTATCCTCTCCCTTGGCTTTCGTGGTCCTAGGTACAAGAGAAAAGTGTTAGTAACACTCAAAAAAAAAATCTTTTTAAGAGAGGCATGCCAAGAGACACATCACTCTTGGGAATGACCTCGCACGGTAAATCCTTCGAGCCGCTATAGAAATCAAGTGAGAGCGAAAGTTGTAGCCTTGGGTATAGTTGTTCCTACAGTGTAACTTTTTGAAAGGACAAATGGGAACCACCACAAGTTACAAGGCTCTTAAGTGAGTCACTGCAGAATGAACTTATGTCCAAAGACATCGAAAATGACTAAACACCTTTAAGTAGTAGCCCACCTATTCTATTGATTGAGGATATTTGTGATATAATTTAGTGCAAGAGCATAGATGGTTTTGCTCCCAAGATACTCACCATACATATTTCCTTGAGTAGAAACATAGCTTTTTGAAAAGTCACTTGTGGCTTGATGAAAGTGGTGACTCCCCCATCATAGGGATCATCTATTTGTTATGCTCATACAAGACTTAGTATATCACATCCTTACCTACCACGGCGGGATTCATAAGGTATGTAGTACCAAAGTCGAAGAAATATCAAGATGTGGGTTGAATTTATCGCAACTAGCCATTTGACCTTAGGGATACAAAGCGTTTGAAGTGTTTTCATTTTAGTCAAGACCAAGTACAAATTGAGCTAACTTTAGGCTTTGGAAAGAAAAACACCTAAAATACACTTAAAGGAAAGGGTCATAAAAAGTCCAAGGATTGGGTTGATCTAGACCCATACTCATTTGTGCCTTTTAGGCAACATTCTTGTGTTTGTGTGCTTGCTTTGTTTTCTTGTCAAAGAAACATCATAAAATCCAAAAATCAAAACAAGTATTCATCCAACCAAACATTTTTCAAATCCAACCAAAAAGATCAAAAACAAAGAAAAGTATCAAACTTTATGACCATTTTTCACATCTTGAGAAAGAAGAATCTTCATCAAAACATCAACTTGAAAAAAAGACCATTGAGCTCAAAGGCTTTGATCAAAAGGAGGAAATTCTTCTATCTAAACAGATAAATCTTTGTCTCTCATAGAGTTTTTCTACGTCACATGCATTTATACCTTCAAGGCAAATCAAACGAATTTGATCCAGAGTCATTGAACCGTAGAGCTTTTATGCAATATAGAGCTTTGAGTTATCACAAAAGCCAAGGAGGCAAGATCAATCCCAACTTCTTCCCAAACATTTGTATCACATACAACGTAGCTCGAGAAATGCCACCAATGCCCAAAAGGGAAGAGGTAGAATTTGTTCCATTTGTGACACAAAGCTTTTATTGAAGTTAAAACTTTTCATCCATTATCTCATTCACACATCATCTCGTTCATTTTCAACTCTCAAAACATTAAGAGGTTCTTGTCCTAAGTTCTCTTTTAGATATTGCTTGAATCAAACACAAAACATCACCTTTTAGATTATTTCTACATCTAGGATAAGCTCATCCTAAGAGACATATATATGCAGGTTAAAACTAGTTTATGAGTGAATCCTCTCATTACTAGGTAGTTAAGTCTGTAACAAATCTCAGATTTCTCTAAACCTTATCACATCAAACCTTATAAAAAACAGCAAGCAATTCAAAAAAGAAAACTTTGGTAATATCTACCTTTAAGTGCTAGAGCCCCACATGCAAAACAACACAGCAACCATCGATCTTTCATTACATCAAAAACTCATCATCATTTTCACCCAACTTCAACAAAAACTCATAAACAAAATGGCTCATACCCGATCACAGTCAAGGCAATGAGAAATAGAAATTGAAGAAGAAGAGGAGGAAAATATCAATGAATTTCAAGAAGCACTTGGAGGAAATGCTAATGACGAAAACCCAAGTACTCCTACACCTACAACAATAGAAAGGGCTCAGTACAATCCTCTCTTTAACAGACTTTTTGAGGAAATACTCAGGAGCAATGCGGATGCTCACTTTTTAAAGCTTGCTCAAGAAGGAGCCAAACTCCCCTCTAACTTTGATCTTGCACAACTAAGACAAGCATCAGAATGACAAAATCGTCATGAGGAAGAAAGAGGTAGAGATCCCATCAGATATAACATTCCTCGAGGTAACCCACCTCCTCCTCCTCCAAATGACATAGAGATGTTACGGCAACAAGTTGAAAATCTCGCCCAACAACTTTGTAGTGGTGTAAAGACTAATCAATTTTCACTCAATGACATTTGTCCCTATCCCTTTGATAGGAATCTTTATATGCCACCTTTTCCATGAGGGTTCGAAACACCCAAGTTTGAAAAGTATCGAGGAAAAGGAGATCCTCGCGATCATGTTAGAGAATTCTACTCAGCTTGCCTCAAAGTGGCATACGAATATACATACCTCATGCATCTTTTTCCCCAAAGCTTGGGAGGAACAACCACATCATGGCTTTCCTGACTACCAGGTAGCATTAGGACCTTTGAAGAGCTAGTTCAAAAATTCTTGGCACATTACTCCCATAAAATTGAACATGATATCACCATGGCTGATCTATGTAACACTAAACAAAAACTAGGTGAACTATTCTCAGTATTCCTGCAATGATGGCGTCAAATGTCTAGCAGACATTCTCTTCAGTTACCTGAACAAGAACTAGTGGAAATATTTATTTCCAACTTAAACAAAGAAATGGAATTTCAGCTGGATGTCAAAGACACGGACTCTTTCAATGACATGATCACAAAAGGTTTAAAATGTGAGCAGGCTCTCATCAAGAAAGGACTTATCAAAATCTATAATGAACCAATGGATGGCCCTCGCCCATGCTTCAATAGTGACAAACCAAGCTTCTGAAATAAAAACAAAAATGTTGTCAACGACGGGGTTCTGGATGCAAGAACTATCAAAAGTGCACAACCTATAGTTCGATTTGCAAGATAGAATCCCCCACCTCAGACTAACACAATTGCTCCTCCAAATCAAGGCCACATTACATCTCACGATGAACCCAGACCTCGTCAACAAAAACAAAAGCGAACATACACTCCCTTAGGGGAACCCATCGAAATAGTATTACGACAACTGGTTTCTCAAAATCTGGTAACCCTAGCCAAAACATCAAACTATGAACCTCAAGTCAAACCTACATGGTGGAAAGCTACTGAACATTGTGATTTCCATCAAGGGAGAGGACACAAGACAAGCAATTGTCATAGATTAAAAGATCTTATTCAAGATCTTATTGACCGAGGTGATATTGAAATCGAAGGACATGACCCAATGACAACAAACAATGATCATCTGATGTTCAAAAATCCACTTCCATCACAAGATCAAAGGAGTCCTTCCACTTCCAGAAGAAACATTGATACCACTGATTATACGCAAGCCACGTATAATTATACTGTGAATCACCTGTACGATGCCAATGAACAAATTGCAACTATAACCATCAAAAATCCTAGCTCCACTTGCAATGTTGTTATGCATCGTAGCAAGGTTACCATAAAAGCAACTCCACAAGGCCCCACCTCAATACCAAAGCAGTACAATCTTGTGGAACAATTAGACAAAACGCCTACGCTTATATCTATCTTAGAGCTATTGCACCTATCTCCATCCCATAAAACCATTTTGGATCAAGCTCTCCAAGAGGTGTCAGTCCCTGCTAACTTAAATATAGATCAGTTCCAAGCCGTGGTTGGAAGTCTAAGATCATCTCCTTGTCACACTTTTTTCGAAAGTGACAACTCTTCCTTCCAGCAACATCATAACGCTTAGCTACACATTGAAGGATTTATCAACCAACATAGGATCAAGCGAGTCTTGATTGATAATGGAGCAGGCCTGAATATTTGTACACTGCAGTTGGTCACAGCTTTGGGATGTGCAATAGAATCAGTGGATCCCCGTAAGAAGATCACAATCAAAGCCTATGACAATGCAGAGCGTTCATCCAAAGGAGTTGTGGTACTACCTATCCGAGTGGGCCCTGTGGTGAAGCATATCATCTGTCAAGTTCTAGACCTTCCTCTGCCATACAATCTATTGTTAGGAAGACCTTGGATACATGCCATGAAATTCATTCCATCAACCTACCATCAATGTATCAAATTCCCACATAAAGGTGTAGAGATCACAATCTCGGGCGATGAAAATCCCTTTACATATTGTCATAATATCAGTCATCAACCAAAGATTACCGTTCCTAACAATAGAGAAGTCGTCTCCTCCACATCATACATAAGTCCAGCCTCTTTTGCTAGTTCAAACACCACTACACCCAAGCAAGAAAAGCTCAAGATGAAAATAGCAGAGGAAGGTCCCGGGGAATACAATTTGAGTCAACTCTTTTGTGTGGGACAAATGCCCACTTCTCCTAGAACACATGGAAAACCTCAGTAGTTACTTCAAACACCATTGATCACGCCAACATGTACTTTGACGCCTTTCATCCTTGGGAAGAGTCAAGAAGAAGAAATCAGAGATGAGGACTTAGCGGAATGGATCTATAAAGATCCCATCACCACCAATATACCGCAAGCTACACTTCCCACAGATCAGTATGGCAAAGGCCTCCTCATTATCCAAAGAATGGGTTACGATGGTTAGAGTGCTTTGGGACCTTACAAACAAGGAAGACATGAACCACTGCTGTCAGAATTAAAGCCCAAGGATGATACAGGCCTAGGCTTTCAAAAGGAGATCTTTCCTAAGCTCAGATTCAAAGGAAAACCCAGCAAACCACTATATCAGCCTATTGCAAAGAGGACACCTTTTATTATAAAAGCAGCATCAAACACCATCGCAACTCCCCCACCGAGGCTCAAAATCCCAACACAACCACCTACAAAACCCATCATCCCACTCATCAAACCAGTGATCCCATCAGCATCAGCAATAACATCAATAGCACCATTAGTAGCAGCAACTATATCAGAACCAGCAGCAGCATCTACAACATCAGCAGTTCCAGTAGAAGCAACAGAGTCAACACTATCGATACTCCCCATATCGGATTCATTGATTCCCATCATTCTTCCTGCAACACCGATCATTTCATTTACAAAGGTACATCAACCGATCACACCTGCAGTGTTTAACACAAAGGACATCCCAGTATGGTATAGTAATCGGATACTAAAAAGTGATTCAGAGACCGACTCACATGAATAAGAATTTGATTCCATCCAGCTTAATACTTCAGATGAGGAAGACACATCACTACCTCCAACTCGCAAAGACATCCCTATTTACGGAGAAGCATAGATAAAGACCTCTTAGGTTCCTGAGTTGGAAACTTCTTCCATGGACCCTACGTCACATCCTACGCATGATTCTGACAAGGAGAGTACCATCAACGACCTTCACCACAACTCTTAACCCTCACTGACACATCTAACGAACTTAACCTAATCGATGAAGTAATGCCCAGTATCCATCCTAAACTCATCTAATGGAACCAACCTAATCCCTCATGTCTTGACCTTTTCCAAAATGATGAGGCGATCATTGACTTTTTGGAACTGTGGGATAACGTACCAAGCGGGGATCACAAAGCTAGATTCGCCATAGAACTTAATAGCTCAGCCTACTTTGGGGTGGATGCCAAACCTTTCAGCTACAAAAATATAACAATAAAACATGGATCTTCCAGTGAAAACCACACCGTGGCACTGTTTGATTTAACAACAGTAAAAAGAAAGGGTGTATCCAATGGTGAAAACCTCTCTGAGGTGCTGGTAGGTGAAAGGTTTGACATTCTCCTTGCTAGTACACAATGGGAATGATCAATGATTCTCATTGAGGAAACAAAAGAATACAACGTGGGGACTCCTAAAATTCCTCACCACATACATCTGGCATCTCTTCTAACTCCAGAGGAACAACCTAAGTTTGTAGAGTTCTTTGAAAAGCGACAAATCAACTTTGCATGGTCATATGAAAACATGCTTGGGCTTGATCCTAATCTAGTCATGCATCACCTCACCATAGTAGAAGGAGCCAAGCCTATCAAGCAGAAGCTTCGCAAGATGCATCCTCAGATTGCAATACTAGTCAAAGCAGAACTTAAGAAACTCTTGGATGTTGGTTTCATTAGACCCATTGATTATGTAGAGTGGATATCCAATATTGTGTTTTTCGGCAAACCAAATGGGGGCATTCGTATTTGTACTGACTTTAGAGATCTGAATAAAGCATGTCCTAAAGATGACTTCCCCCTACCAAACATCAACATCATAGTGGACCTAACAGAAGGACATGCCATGCTTTCACTCATGGATGGCTTTTCAGGATACAATCAGATAAAGATAGCACCAAAGGATCAACATAAGACGACCGTCACATGTCCATGGGGCACATACTGCTGGAATGTAATGCCTTTCGGTCTCAAGAATGCAGGAGCGACCTATCAACGAGAAATGACCACCATCTTCCATGACATGATGCATACTATGATGGAAGATTATGTTGATGACTTACTAACAAAATCACTCACCAGAGAAGGTCATCTCGACATATTAGATAAAATCTTTGATAGACTGGAATAATATCATGTTCGACTCAACCCAAAGAAATGTGTCTTTGGAGTAACCTCAGGGAAGCTTCTAGGATACATTGTTTCAAGCAAAGGTATTGAGGTCGATCCAGCAATGATCAAAGCAATCATGGACATGCCACCACCAAAGAACATTAGTCAACTAAGGACATTACAAGGACGACTACAATCCATCCGAAGATTCATTGCACAACTGGCAGATAAATGTCACCCCTTTACACATCTGCTACACAAAAACATCCGCTTTCAATGGGATGCCAGATGCCAGCAAGCATTCCAAATGCTTAAAGACTATCTCATGAATACACCATTGTTGATCCCACCAGATCCAAGCAAACCTCTATTACTCTATATCTCAGCAACAAGTACAGCATTGGGTGTACTACTAGCACAACATAATGCAGAAGGGAAAGAGTGTGTTGTTTACTACATCTCTTGCACACCGGTTGGCTATGAACTCAATTACACCCCTATTGAGTGAGCTTGCCTAGCACTAATCTTGGCAGCCACTAAACTAAGGCACTATCTGTTAACACACAAGTTACAGCTCATTGCAAAGATTGATCTACTAAAGTACTTACTCAGTAAAGAAACATTGACAGGCTGCTTGGCCAAATGGGTGATGATTCTCAGTGAATTTGACATTGAGTATGTGAACCGTAAAGCTATCAAAGGTCAAGTTATTGCAGATCAGTTGGTTGAGGCACCACTCATAGGTGATCATCCTCTCATTTCTAATTTTCCAGATGAAGAGATATTCATGATCACAACAGCACAACCATGAAAACTATACTTTGATGGTTCGTACACTAGGCATGGCTCAGGGGCAGGCATTCTGTTTATCACACCTCAAGGTTATAGCATCCTGAAGTCTTACAGACTCACAATTCCATGCACCAAAAACATAGCAGAGTATGAGGCCTTGATCACAGGACTCAGGCTAGCCGTACAATGGAAGTTACAAGAACTACAAGTATATGGAGATTCCCAATTGGTCATTCGACAAGCAATTGATGAATATCAGACAAAGGATGACAAACTCATGCCATACAAATAAATGGTGGACAAATTAAAGACATCATTTACTACTATCACCTTTGAGCAAATACCAAGAGATCAAAATCGAGCTATTGACGCTATGGCTACTATTGCATCTCTCCTAGATCTTCCACAGAATTCAACACGCTACGAGTTCTTGGTAGAACAGCTTTGGATTCCCGCTTATGATATCCCCGAATCCAAGATGATATGTCGCCTTATCGGTTCCAAATCCCTATGGTATGGTGAGTTCTACACCTATCTCCGCGATCACACCCTTCCTCCTAACCAATCGAATAACCAACGTAAAACCTTCATTCACCAAACTGCTCGATATACCATCGTTGCTGAAACCCTATACCGACACAGTCATGATGGTACTCTTCTTCGATGTCTGGAACAGGATGAGATAACAAAGGCCTTAGAAGAGGTACATGAAGGAATTTGTGGAACTCATGCAAGCGGTCCGTCACTAGCCAAGAAACTCTTGCACAATGGATACTATTGTCCATCCATGGAAAAAGACTCCTACTACTTTGTCAGAAAGTGCAAGAAATGTCAAGTTCATGGAGACCTGATACATGCACCAGCACAGGAACTACAACCAATCACAACACCATAGCCCTTTTGTCAATGGGGTCTTGACCTTGTGGGTAAAATCCATCCATCTTCATCCAATGGCCATAAATTCATTATTACCACCACCGAATATTTCACAAAGTGGATCGAAGTTGTTCCACTTACCCAAGTTACCGGCAAGCAAATCGCCTCATTTATCCTCAATTACATCATCTCTTGGTATGGTGTGCCCATGTCTATCATCACAGATAACGGGCTTCCTTTCAAAAATCAGGATGTCCGTGAACTCTGTGAGAAATTTCACATCCAGCACCGCTTTTCCACTCCCTATTACCCACAAGGCAATGGTCAGGCCGAAGCATCAAACAAGAACATATTAAGAATGCTAAAGAAGACAGTCAATGATGTCGGTCATGATTGGCACGTTCAATTGAATCCAGCACTATGGGCATATCGAACTAGCATTCGAACCCCCACAGGTGCAACTCCCTACTCATTGGTCTATGGTGCAGAAGCTATTTTACCTATTGAGGTCGAGATACCATCACTATGGGTTTCCTTGCACAATCTCATCAATGATGAAGCATACAGAGTATCCCATCTCCAAGACTTAGAGCTACTTGATGAGAAACGACAAGCTGCATACAATCACCTCAAGGCCTACCAGCAGCGCATGAGCATAAGCTATAATCATCGAGTTAGACCTCGTACATTCGAGGTAGGTGATCTTGTTCTTTGAGAAAATCCCCGTAACCAACCCAACCGAGAACATCAAGGAAAGTTTGAATCAAATTGGCTCGGTCCATATGTTGTCACTGTTGTATTTGGGTCCAGGGCATATCAGTTGGCTACTTCAGAAGGAGAACTGCTAGCAGATCCGATCAACAACATGCACCTCAAACGGTTTTATACATAAGTTGCACAAAGCATCAGGCTCCCGTATATATTGGCAAAAATACCAAAAACATCTAGATAGAGGTCCTGAAGAAAATACAAAAACATCAAAATAGTAAAGAAAAATCATACATCCAAACGGTGAATAACCACTCCGGTGACACCTTGGGTAAGTGCGATGGTGAAAACCTGGCAAACAGGCGCCACTCGTAAAGACTATGGCTCCATTATCTTTTAGGCTTGTTGCGATCACATTCATTACATACACACATCCATCCGTCCAAACCATGGCTTGTTATAAATCTACAATCAAGAAAGTACTTCATACGTCTTGCATCCCACTTTTTCATAGTCATGTCTAAACTGGGGGCAAAACCCTTAATCTAGTTCGGTGGAAGTGGATTATACATTATTCTTATGATTCATTGGGTTCTTCATTCAAAACTATCTCACAAAATCCAAAAACATTCAAAACAATCACAAAATACCAAAAACATTCAAAACAATCACAAAATCCAAAAACATGATAAAACATCAAAAATCACACAAAAACATGGCCACACATTGTACATACTCATCCAAGTAGATACCAAACAAGCATTGAAAAATACTTGCATGATGATCTCTTCTGAAATTGACCAAACAATCGACATCAACACTCAAACTGTCTTCAACAAGGATGCATCCTTCCTTACCAAAACAAAGACAAAATGACGTTTTCTTTGACAAGAAAATTATGTAGCTATCAAATACATGTTTTCTTTGTGAGTAATTCATTCATTTATATATATCAGGTTCCTACAGCATTGTTTGTGTTTCTTCGGTGCATTATTCTGATGAAGTTTTGGGGCATGTACTAGTGGTGTCTACGTGGGAAGTTCACTAAGCTACATGATCTTATGCAAAATGCAGTCATAGATCATTACGGCTTGCTGACTACAGTGTATACCTCGACCATATGAGTATGAACCATTACCAAGGATCCATATTCTTTTTTCTTTATGTATATAATGTTTTGTTTGCAAAAATAAATGCTTCTTCTTTGGTTCCTCCTCATCCAATTTAGATAAAGGTTTTTGTTTCTTATTAAGGTGTGAACTTGTCTCAGGATATGATCAACCCAAGATCAAGGAGGACAATCCAAGTCATGCATGAATGGAGATAATCCTTGTCTGTTCCGCAAGCAATACTCTGGTCAACTTGACCCATTATATCAAGTTGTTTGTATTAACTTTCTATATCAAATCCATGTAAGAAATACTCTGGTCATCTTGAATCGTTATGTCAAGATGCTTGTATTTTCTTACAATATTTTAAAGCTCGATGATGAAAAAAAATAAAAAATAAAGCACTATGGATCATCATTTCATCTCATCTATTTATATTACATTTCGTTGCATATCGCCCATCCATTCACTCATTCATATGTATGATTTTTGTATGCAAATGTGAACAAAGTTAAAATGAGCAAGTTCTACGACAATTGAGCTGGTCATGGATACAATCGCGACCAAGTACTCTGATACATCATCAATGCATCTTGCAAAGCCTAAAATACCTTGCATTCATCATGATCATATCATCATCATTACATTTAGTTGCATTTGCATCAAGTACATTTCATATCATTTTAGTTGTTTAAAATGCATATAGTTCATTATCATTTATTAAACATTAGTCTTCTTATATCATCTCATCATTGCATAATGTTTAGATTCATACATATAAACCAATTGTCCTTGATTATATTAGCCATTTACTATGCATTCATTTAGTGTCAGTTATCAATTATCATTTTATCATCCTTTATTATCCTTTATCATTTATCGTTGCATACATTCATTTATCTATTCATTAGTTAAAAAGTGCATTCATTCATCCATTATTAAGTATCTTATTATGCTCATTTTAGGATTCATTTACATTACATTCATTATCTTTTTTTAATTGCATTAAGGTGCAATTATTAAACATAAGTTGCATTATCACCACATTATCATTTTTACTTAATCATATTTGGGCATTTAGAATCATAAAACCATTTCTCTCAAACATTGGTTCATACCATTTTATATATCCATTAGACGTATGCATTCATTTAGACATCATCATATAAACATTTGTACTTTACATTTGTTTATCCATATTACATTCATCTAAAACCATCTAGATGCATTTACATACATAGAATCATTCATTCAAAACATTGCATTAACATCATTGCATATCATTATCTCATCATTATATCAACATGAAGCACAAGATCCTCTCCATATCATCATAAGCATACATCATCATCATAGCATTACATCCATAAAGCATTACATCAAACAAAACATGCACACATGTATAAACCTACATTCATATGTCAGTATCCAACATCATAAATCATCATAACACATGCATATAGGAATCATCTCATAAATGCATACATATACACGTATCCATCTAAACATAAACTCATAAAAATCACCATCCTGCATAACATCCATACATATCAAAATGCATATCACCAAAATATGGGATCTCCTTATATATATCATCTCATGTATCAGAGTACAATGAAGTTTACAAAATCGGCTACCAAGAGCCATCCAAGACATAGTCCAAAAAAAAAAAAAAAACAATATAAATACATATATGCAAAATGTTCTCTCAGATGCCACTCTGACCAGATGATGCACCACCATCGCCACTTGCTCCCCCACTAGTCCCTACACCATCTGATCTATCTCTCCGTGGAGGCCCCATCAAACCCCCACTAGCTCCTGCACCACCTAACACCTCTCTCCGTCATGGACCCATCACTCCCCCACTACTCTGCATCCTCTGCGACTGCTCTGACCTGGTTTGCCGCATCTGTGTATAGCTCAGTGCTCGCTGACTAGCTGGCACCACCTGCTCATATAATCCCCGCCAATACTCTATCTCAGCCTGTGCCCGTCCAAACTGTCTCATCATCTCCCCAATAGGACCCTGTGCTCCTACTCCAACCTAGACTCTCTCCTGCAGCTCCGCTAATCTCTCCACTGCACTATCCCTCTCCCGTAGCACTAGAGTTAGCTTCACCTCTCATGCAAATAGTTGCACATCTCTCACTGCAACCTTTGCCTCCGGATCCTCCACCCGTGTCTCGGCTACTGTCAAACAAGTATGCAAATGTGCTAGCATATGCTCCCAAGGATCACCACCCCCTATCACTCCCTCCCCTATCTCCATAGGTGCCTCTCCAGTGGCTCCCTCCGCTCTGTCCATCGATATCTCCCTCTCCATACCTTAGCCACCTAATCTGACTCCTCCCATCACCAACGGTCCCTGTGATATCCACAGTGGCAATTTGCCTCTCCCTCTCCGTTGGACCCGACCACCTAAGCCACCTCCTCCCCCACCTCCACCATCTCCTCCCCCACCACCTTCCACCATCTCCTCCTCATCCTCCATCACCACCATTCCCCCTCCCTTGTCCCCTATCATCAGTCCTCAACCTCCTCCCCTCCTCCGTCTCTGTCCCCTCTCCTCCTCAAAATCAGGAATCAGCTCTGTTGGATCTGATATCCAAGGAATCGGATGAGCCGCCATATATTGTGTATACTCCTCTGATACCCCTGCATCTACCACCCTTGGTCGTATATCCCATGGCCTCGCTTGAAGCATCCAAAACTCTGCCAATGCCTGATCATATGGAAGTACTGGCCCCCATGCATATCTCTCTCATACCACTCTGGCGTACTCTCCTAATCCCCTAGGTAATCCCTGATGTTGTTCAAACTGCCTCATAACTCTGCCCGGCACCTGTCTCTCTACATCATAGGATGTCCTCCCAATGAGGAATTGGGTCATGAATACATAGAGCAAGGCCTCTGCATCATCCTCCCAAGGCTCACACTCCAAATAGAGTCTCCAAATCACTGCATCAAGATCATCCAATGGTCGTTGCCACCACTCTAACTTCCCCAGGCGGGGCTGACTCATCATGTCGCTATACATAAACATATAGGGTTGATCAACTGCCCGAAATCTTAGACTCACTGGTCGAGTCACTGGTAAGTGCTCCCACACCCAAATGTGCAGCAGCGTCACTCCCACTGACAAGGAGCCTCTCCCACGGTACGCTACCTCGTCCAGCTCCTAATACATGTGCGCTAACACACATGGTCCCTAAGAAAATCGGGTCCCCTTTGTCATCATCTACTCTATAACTTGTCCCCACCCAACAGCTAGACCATGCAATCGCCTATCAAGACACAGTAGCCCTCCCACGATCCCAAACAAAACTGTTGGTAATGGCTCGTACAACGTCGCGATGTCCTCCCAGGCTATGGAGCCATCATCAATGTACATGTCCTCATCGAAGAATCACTACACCACTAGAGTCCCCCATGATCTATCATATGTGACCAACTCACCCCGAATGGGAATATGCAAGATGCGCCACACATCCTCCAATGTCACCGTCATCTCCCCCTGCGCTAAGTGAAATGTGCAGGTCTCACTATGCCAATGCTCTGCCGAGGCTATAATCAACCCGTGATTCATCTGAATCGCGGGCATATGCATCACATCATGTAGCCCAGTCACTGCAATGCAATCAATCTCGACCTCTATCATCCAATCGCGTAACCCCTAGGTAGCTGGATGTCTCTCGCGCAACCGTAACATGCATAGATCCTCCTGCACATGGGCATCAATCAATCATCATCAGTTGTTTTGTTTTCAAACTTTCTTAAGTTTAAACCTATACTATCAACAGATACTTTGATCAAGTATCTTCCGGTCTCAACAGGTAAGCAATCATGACACACCTAGACTTCAACAGGCATTTATCCTAATAACCTAAGTCTCATCATGGTTGCTATGGTTCAAAACAACTCTCACTTCACATCCATATCCATCCATCATTGGCATCGGGAGATTTTTGTTCACACAAACTGGGGCATCTATTTTCCTAAACAAAAGCGCTATCTTGCAAACAATAGCGCTAAATCCCTCACAATAGCGTTAAACCCCTAACAAAAGCGCCTAATCAACCCTACAAAAGCACTCAATTGACCCCTCAATAGTGCTCAATTTTTCAAAAGCGCTCAAAAAATAGTCCAATAGTGCCATTGCGGCACAAAAGCGCTAGCTAATTGGACAAAAGCGCCAAAACATAGTTTCAACGCTATTGTCCTGACTCAACTTGGACTCAGCAAAAAACATGTCAAAAATGCATAAAATTCAAAATTTCAAATTTGTGTACCGCTGATCTGTAGTCCTCTGGCTGCTGGAATCGACGGACTCGCTCGAAACAGTGCTCTGTAATGGGTACCGGCATCCTGACTGCTGCTCGCTCCTCTAAAAGGTCACTATCAAAGCTCTGAATTCACACTGGTCATAGTAACAAATGGTCATGTTTTCACCCCTTTCTCCCCATATCAACCCTTCGCCATCACCGTAACTTTCCCCCGTTCACCGCTGTGGTCCCCATGAACTTTCCGAGCCTCCCCTTTCTCCATTTTACCTTTGATTTCTTCTATTTTTCACCCATATTGCTAACTTCTTCTCTTCTATCACCCTGCCAATTTTTATTCTTTTTCGAGAGATCGCCCGATTTTGCAAAAAATTTTGGCCCATCTCTCAAGGGGGCATACCACCCATTAAATTAACATTTATGGGGCATATTTCTTCACACCTATTTATCTTTCTTTGAAACAATGTGATAAACCGCACTGTCTCAAATAGGAGCAAATGTAATCACATAAATCTGTCCATTTAATTAAATGAATATTTGTTATTTATTTGATTAAAAACCCACTAGCCATCAGTTAATTAAATTAATATTTAATTAATTCATCTTCAACATTCTCCTATTAATTAAATAAATTATTCAATTTATTTTAATTCATTCATTATACCAAATTCACAAATCAATTAAATGAATAAATCATATTTATTTCATTTAATCCCCTATTCCTCTTTTAAATAAATTAAATCAAACATTTATTTAAATAATTTATTACCCCCCCCCTCCCCCCACTTGCATTTTCCTACAAATGCAACTTGCACACATTTATTGAAATAAATTAATTTATTTTAAATAAAAATCATATTTTCTCTCACCCATCAAATCCACTTGCAATCCTAAACCCCCTTCTAGATTCTTCTAACCTCTTCCTAATTAGCCTATTCCATCCCCTAATTATTGTCACATTCCTAAGCAACTTGGAGTCACTTCTCAAAGACTTCAAAGTCTTTGAAAAGCATTTAATGCTTTGTGTGTTCAACAATTTAACCTCCAAAGTCTTCCAGAACCACTAATGGCTCTTACATGACATTAATGGCTCTTACATAACCATTTATGGTTATTTCAACTTGCACTCATGTGTCTTCTCGAGCATTTATTGCTTTGACCATGGTTATCCCTTTTGTCTTTACACAAGAGTTTATCAATTGGATAAAAGCTTTATTCTTTGAATAAAGAATTTATTCACTCAACCCAACCTTGACCCTAACCCCCAGGTTAACTCTCAGGTCATGTCAAGCATTTAATGCTTATTCCCTCTCCTCTCAACCTATCTCACATTGACACTCGTCAACTAGGGATTGGGTTGAAAGCCCTCACATGGATCTCAAGCCATTCAATCTTGACCCTTATCGAGATTACTCAATCTCGACCCTTATCGAGATTACTCAATCTCGACCCTTATCGAGATTACTCAATCTCAACCATCCATTGCTCCATTTTTCCTATAAATAGAGCTCACATTCCTCGTTTTAAGCATTCTCAAGCATTTAGCATTTATAATCATAATCCTAAAAACTTGTATGCATTTAATCTATAGTGAATTTTAGAAAGCATTTAGCATAAATCACTAATATATTGTTATCTTGGACTAAAATAAATCTTAGTTCTTTTGTCATAATATGTTTAATTAGTTTGTTTTACACTTGCATAGCATAAGCTTGAGATCATCTACAATCTGGAATCTCCATAAGCATCCATAGTGCAAAAAGCTGCTGAGAGCTACACTATTTTTGAACTTGGAGAGGAGAGGAACAAAGGAGAAGGAGCTAAGAACATGTTAAGAGGCATTTGGAGATGCCTTCTTATATTTGCGTCATTTGTTAAATATGTTAGCATGATCTTAGTATCTCTTTTGATATGCCTGCTTAGGTTAATCTTTGGTTGAATAACACTAATATTAATCTTGTTTCTTGTTGTTTTTGTGTGTTACAATACCACAGGTTTTAATCTAACCTTGTCCTTTTTGCAGAGCATCAGAAAGTATATGGGGACTCTTAATTAGTTATCAATCAGGTCAATGATGAATATCAAATGAAGGATGATAAGTTGATGCCCTACAAATGCATGATGGATGATTTTAAGAAATACTTTTTACACATTGCATTTGAGCAGATCCCAAGGCTAAACAACAGAGTTGTTGATGTAATGGCCACCATTGCCTCGCTCCTACAAATACCAGACAAACATAATCGTTATGAATTCCTGGTGGAGCAATTGTTTTCCCTTGCCTATGACAATTCAGAATCCCAAGTTATTTGTACCCTAGATGGTTTTGATTCCCCCCTATATGTGAAGATCTATGCCTACCTAAAAGACAATACCCTTCCACCAAACCTATCTCGTAACCAGAAACACAACTTCATTCATCAAGCAACCCGCTATACCTTAACCATTGATATGCTATATCATTGAGGTCTTGATTTTACTCTTCTTCGGTGTCTTGATCATAACAAATCTAAAACTGCCTTACATGAACTTCACAAAGGTATTTGCGGCACACATTCAAGTGGTCCTACTCTCGCCAAGAAACTTCTAAGGATGGGCTATTATTGGCCAACCATGGAAAAAGAATCATATCAGTTTGCTAGAAAATATCCAAAATGCCAAATTAATGGCAATCTTATACATGCACCACCACAAGAGCTGCAACCGTTCACCACATCATAGCCATTCTATCAATAGGGACTCGACCTAGTGGGCAAGATTCATCCTTCCTCATCAAATGGACATAAGTTTATCATCACGACCATTGAATATTTTACAAAGTGGATAGAGGTTGTCCCATTAACTACTGCTACCGGCAAGCAAATATCCTCTTTTATCTTGAATTATCTCATTTGTCGATATGGCATTCCTAGTTCCATTATCACAGATAATGGAAGACCTTTCAAAAATAAGATGTGCAAGAACTATGCAAATGATTCCATATCCAGTATCACTTTTCAACACCATACTATCCACAAGGGAATGGCCAAACAGAGGCCTCAAACAAAATAATTCTAAAGATTCTCAAGAAAACAGTAAATGAGGCTAGACGTGATTGGCATGTTTAACTCATCCCAACATTATGGACCAATAGAATTAGCATCTACACACCCACGGGAGCTACACCATACTCATTGGTGTATGGATCAAAGGCCATCCTACCTATTGAGGTAGAAATTCCATCACTCAGTGTATTATTGAAAGGCCTCATTCCAGATGAAGAGTATCGAGTCAACGAACTGCAAGAGCTAGAGCTGCTAGATGAACATCGACGACGTGCCTTTCATCATCTCAAGGCATATCATCAATGAATGTGTCGAAGCTACAATCACAAGGTCATACCAAGGGCATTCAAAATTGGTGAACTAGTCCTAAAAGAAAATCCCCGAAATTAACAAGATCAAGAAAAAAAAGGGGAAATTTGAACCTAATTGGTTGGGACCCTTTGTCATCATATCAACTTATGGATCGGGGGCATATCAGTTATCAACTCCAAAAGGGGACATGCTTGATGAACCAACCAACAACATCCATCTGAATAAATTCTACACTTGAGTCGACCAATGCACGAATCAAGCGAAAAAGCAACAAAAAAATTTAAAAAATTATCAAAAAATCATTAGTAGGGTGAAAACATGGTAAACAAGCGCCTTGTGGCATAAAAAAATTTAAAAAAAACAAATCAAGAAAAATACGCAAAAAAAAAATCAAAAAAATCAAAAAGTGCAATAAAAACAGGTGGTGAAAATCTGGCAACGAGCGCTATTTGTGATAGAGCAGCTCCTCTATCTATTAATACCTATATCATATCTTTGGCTTCATTTGATCTAAGCCCATAGCCATCATAGAACACTAATACATGCAATTTTATCTCAGACATACGTACTGTACTCACTGTCCTTGATTATCTAAATAAGTTATCCAAATCATATCTCACCATGGCTTGGTGATCAGTGTACATATCCATATTGAAGTAGTATTGACAGCAAGGGGCACAATCCTCACCTCACTGGGGGCATTTCACCTTGTGGGTTTAGACACCAGACCAAACACAGTAAGACAACAAGGATCAAAACAACCAAAAATGAACATCGCAACATGAGAGCGCAACCACCAAGGATAGACATCAAGGACTTGAACTTATTTCAACTAAACAAAAGATCTATTTTCAAGATGTTTTATTTAACAAGAATGCACTTCAAATAGCATACATGCTTACTTATGGTTGTTGATTTTTTCTTATCATATCTCCTAAGAAACTCAAGGAAGTCTTAAAGACTAGAGCATCAAGGAAGGAATGTGATGTTTTATTTGTCTGTTGTTTGGGAGTGAAGCCTTCTACTATACAAATTTGTCTTACGACATGATCAAGAAACATATCACTGAGAACATTTTGGATTTGTATTGGACTACGGTTAACTCTTGTCTGTTTTACGCAAGCAACACTCAAGTCGTCTTGGTTCAATTATACCTCTACGTTGGTGCCTTCTTGCAATATCAACATCCATGTAAGCAACACTCAAGTCGTCTTGGTTCAATTATACCTCAACGCTTGTATCGTCTTGCAATATCAAAATCCATATAAGTTATACTTAGGTTGTTATGGTTCAATTATACCATGATGCTTGTATCAACTTTTAATAAATCAAGGCTCAATGATGAAATTAAAAAAAATGGGAAGCACTGGCAATTTGATCAAAATAGATGGCAACATTAGTAACGAGAGTGTATTTCATGTAGAGATCATATTAAGCTTTGCATTAGATTGCATTATCATTTTCATTTTCATATCATATTAAACTTTGCATTAGATTGCATTATCATTATCATTATCATTATCATTATTATTTCCATATCATATTAAGCTTTGCATTAGATTGCATTATCATTATCATATTCATATTAAGCATTGCATTAGTTTCATTTTCACATCATCTCATTTTCAAGATACGTCTCATATCATTATCATTCTCATTTTACATCTCATTTTCAAGATACACCTCACATATACTTATCATTATCATTATCATTTTTATTTTACATCTCATTTTCAAGATACATTTCACATCATTATCATATCCTAATCAAATTGCATTGGATTCATCATCATTATCATCTCATATCAAATTACATTCACATACATGAACATTACCATATCAAATTAAAAACATACAAAAAGAACAAAAATATGTTAAACACATTCACATATTTATCCATGTACATTCATGCATTGCATTTAACAACACAATAAAAAGGCATACATTCATCACATTTATAAATCATAAAACACATTAATTTGCATAATTATCAAAACATCTTAAGCATATCACCTTCAAAACATATAGATCATAGCATCACATCATCACACACATCACATAGGCAATCATCTGCATTATCAAAACAAAAGTCATATAGATCATAGCATCACATCATCACACACATCACATAGGTAATCATCTGCATTATCAAAGCAAAAGTCATATAGATCATATAGTTCATCAAAATAAAGGCATACATAACATGTAGAAGCATATCTAGTATCATATCATCATGCACATGTCTGACCCATGCTGATCTAAAGAAAAATTAAAGATATGTCAGAACAAATCATCAGTGAAAAAATAAATGTCTAAAGTCCCTGGATATTACATCAATAACAAAGTACATGAATCAAGAACATCAACATCAATGAATCAATGGGTATCATATCAAAGAGAACATCAAAATACAACAAATATACATATCAGAAACAAAACAATGATGTGTATATATATCATAGTACATTGTGGTACATCATCCAAATGCTCAAAAAATACAACAATGTATACATTATGCAATCAAAAATGGAAACCCTCATATGGAAGACTCTATGCATGGCTATCTCTGGAAGCAGTACCAAAACTAACTGCACCTACACCACCACTAGCAGGATCTCTCCTAGGACCCATGACACCCTCATTGGCTCCTCATCTCTGGGAGCCCCCGCACTGAGAACTAGTAGCATAGCTAGGGGCACATCGATCTAGGGGCATGGCCTGAAAGTATAAAGTCTTGTAGTATGTCACCCTGTCAGTCTGCTAAACCAGAGTCCTAATACTCTTAGCAGTGGTACCCTATGTCAAAGTCTGTTGTAGGGACTGGGCAAGCTCCTCTGCATGGCCCCGTCATTGTATATTTGTATCTCACTCAGTAGTCAACTAAGCAACCTGTGCCTGTAACTAAGCAATTTGTCCCTGATTCTGGATAAGCTAAGTCTACATTCCCTGTAGCTGAGATATCTAACCTTGTGCCTGTACCAAATGTGCCTGTAGACTCTCCACTAAGGACTGTAACTCTGCTATCTATGTCTGTTGCTGGTGTGAGAGCATTGTAATTTGAATCAAGGAAGGTCATGATGACTACGGGACATGTGTTGCTAATACCTGGGAGAAACTCACGTGTCCTCTACTTGGCGAGGGCATCTTTATCCTCCTCCATCATGCCAAAGGCTGGACATCCTCCTCCTCCTTCGCATCAAATCCCATGCCACCCAATCCTACCATTCCACCACCCAACTCCTCCAACTCCATCTCCTCATTAGATCCCTTGCCCTTACAGTTCTCCTCCTCATCCCCGCCTCCAACTGCTGCTAAATCCTCTAGCTATATAGGCCCTCCTCGACCTAGCATTTGTCGTCAACCACCACCCCTACCCCTCACCCCCTAGTTTTTGGATCCTCCTCCTCCTCCCCTCCTATCTCTGGCATCATCCCCACCACCATCCCCACCTTGGTCCAATTGTCTTATGCCTTAGCCTACTCCCCAATCTCCCCCTCGACCTCTCCTCCCTCTCTCTACACCTTGGCCTTGTTGGCCCCCACAACGTCCTCTATCACCACCACCATCATCATCATCTACCTCCTCTAGTGGTGGTATCGGTTCTCCTGGCCCTATGAATTGAGGGAAATGATGGCTTGTCAAAAATAGGGCATAATCCTGGTGCATGCCTGCATCGGTCACAGTTGGGCTTGTATCCCAAACAACAAAAGGAAGAGTGGAACTTTGAACGGGTTATGGAGTAATCTAATGGCAGACCCCACTCTTCTCTCTCCTTGTACACTCTCGCGTGCAAGGTTATCCCCCATGGCATCAACTGTGGCCAACCATATTGTTGATATACTCGCGACAAGAGGAATCTCTCCACTACATAGGGTGTCCGCCCAATCAGATATATGCTCTATAGAAAAATTAAAACCTCTATGGCATCCTTGGGCCAAGGATCACAATCCAAGTACGGGCGCCACACCACTGCATCCATGTCATCTAGAACACACCTCTGATACTCTAGCTTCCCGAGCATAGGATGAGAAGTTGTCTGTCTGTACATGTAGAGATATGGGTATCCAACTGGTCGAGATCTCTAAACAACGGGGTGCATAATAGCTATATGCTCCCATGCCTAAATCTAAAGCAATGAGCAACCTGCTGCTAGGCTAGACCCCTGATCCCTACCATATACTATTTGGTGTAACTCATGATACAGGTGGGCCAAAACACATATCCCCACGCATAGCGAGTCCCCTCTCGCACCATCCGTCAAAGCACACAGCTCCATCCAACTAATAACCCATGTGATCTCCTATCCGACAAAAGGATACCACCTACCAATCCAACTACAACTGAGGGGAGGAGGGCATATCTGTCCACCATATATTGCCAAGCCACTGAATATCCAACAATGTGGGGATCATCAAAATTCTCCCATAGTGCATCGGTCCCTCCAATCTCCTCAACATCATAGACTACTAGCTCTCAGATGACCGAAATTCGGAGAGTTCGATAAAAATCCTTAAGAGTGACTGTGATCTCTCCTGTCGATAAGTGAAAGGTGTTATGATAATTGTGCCATCACTCAGCTAAGGCCATCAGAAGTGCTATGTTCTTCTAGTAGGAAGGCATGTGTAGCAGGTGTATCAATCTGCAAGCCTCGAGCACCACTCGATCATCATCAGTTAATCATCCTCGCATGGAAAGTGTCTTTGGGTATCGCTCCCAAAAATGGATAACACCTACGTTCATCTATATCAACATATGAGTACCATATCATTTCCACCTATTCTAAGCAATCAAGCACCAAGATCTCAATAAAAAAGGGGCACCTATCAAAGTGACAACAGTCACAATATCACACAAAGAGTTCTGAATCAGACACTCTTGAAAACTAAGTGGGTTCAACTTAACCTATCTAGCGAAATCAAAGTCTCATATTGAAATCAAAGAATCATATCAAAATCAAAGTCTCATATCGAAATCAAAGTATCATATCAAAATCAAGTCCCATATCGAATCATTTTGACCCATATCGATAAGTTTGACCCATATCAAATCAGTTTGACCCATATCAAATCAATTTGACCCATATAGACAAAGTTTGACCCATATCAACAAGTTTGACCGATATCGACAAGTTTGACCCATACCGAATCAGTTTGACTTGATGAATAATGATGAACAATAGATAACCCAACCGGTACTGAGAGGGGGGTGAATCAGTACAGACAAAAACTTTCTCAACAACTTATCTAGTTAGAGCAATACCAATTGGTTATCACCATTACTAAACTTAACCATGGCAATACCGATTAAACACAGTAAGACATCAGATACCATAAACTGATAAGTTTGAACACTTCAAATATGATCAATACTTGATAACAACTTCACCCATAAACATATGCATTTGGTATACTATAAATACCATAACCTATTAACTTTGCATGCATAATCTTTCAACAAAATACTTCATAAACATCGCATGAAAAATGCATAACACATAACACACAGATTTTTCACATGGAAACCCAAATGAGAAAAACCACATTGGGGATGATTACCCACAAGCTTGTTTTTGAACTCTTTTGAAGCTCGCCCTGTTAGGAGCCTAGTCCGGTTAAAGATTTTACAATAAGGTTATGCTAAGAACCGATCCTATTAGAGATCACCCAGTTATATACCCTGTTAAAGGTTACCTCACTGGAGGATTTGAAGAACTCAATGATCTTGAGTTACTTGGTTACAAGTTTTACAATAAGCTTGTTAAAGCTACTCGGTAAAGGGTTCTCCATCTGTTGAAATGATTAGAAGACAACAGGAAAAACTACTAATCTGGTAACAACACTACATGCCAAGGCAGATCCTTTTCATTTCCTCTACTCTGCAATCACACTTCTGAAGTTTTCCTCTTACTGGTCTGGCAAGTATCTCATCACTCGGATACACACAACATTTGCCAACAACTTTACAATAACAAACATCATCAACCTTATAGACATCAGTCAGGTCGGTAGCATAAACCCTAAACCCTAAGCATCTTAGGTTTACAACACAGGCAGTCCATTCCTGACTGTCCAAACACATTACATAGAGTATTACAAATTCAAATAGATCACAAGACAATATGCATCATTTATTCATCACCCCATATGGGAATCAATAACCCATCACGCTTTCTTCTCATACCACTAAGAAGAATGATCATTCCCGAGTAGACTCCAAACGTAGATGATATTCTCATACCTCAATCCTTCACACGCAAAAGACTGATGCAGCACCTCGATCTCATTCACATCTCTTAGCTAACTCATCACAGAGTACCATTAGTTGCATCGCACAAGTTGGATCACCAAACCGATAACCATAGAGCTGAGACTACCAACCGGTAGTCACACTTAGTGAAACCCTAACACCGGTTCACTACATCTCTTCATGCCTCTTCATACCAGTTCACCAACTTCTTTCAATCTGCATACTGGTTCTCTTACACTTATTGACATCAATGACAAATACATTATCATAATATCAACATGTCGGTTCATCATATGCCAATGATATCAAACATGACCCATGTCAAAATCAAGTCCCATATCGAATCAATTTGACCCATATCAAAATTAAGTCCCATATCGGATCAATTTGACCCATATCAAAATCAAGTCCCATATTG
The DNA here is from genome assembly GCF_030272615.1 of Cryptomeria japonica. Taxonomy (NCBI): domain Eukaryota; kingdom Viridiplantae; phylum Streptophyta; class Pinopsida; order Cupressales; family Cupressaceae; genus Cryptomeria; species Cryptomeria japonica. The sequence continues at coordinate 30,594,231 of NC_081410.1, read as the reverse complement.
AATCAATTTGACCCATATCGAATCAATTTGACCCATATCGACAAAGTTTGACCCATATCGACAGGTTTGACCCATATCGAATCAGTTTGACCCATATCGACAACTTTGACCCATATCAACAAAGTTTGACCTATATTGACAAGTTTGACCCATATCGAATCAGTTTGACCCATATCGAATCAGTTTGACCCATACCAAATCAGTTTGACCCATATCGAATCAATTTGACCCATATTGACAATCAGTTTGACTCATACCAACTATTGAACCATATTGATGCTTGACTCATATCAATAATCAACAATCAGGATCCATACCAACGTGACCCATATCGAATTCGAACCATATCGGCATTAGACTCATCTTGAACAATAACTCATACCAATCCTAGAATGACTTTTTGATATCTCGCATCTCAACAAACACAATCAATACATATCAACACACCGAAAAGGTGCAAAACATCACAACAAACCAAAAAATCTAATTTGCACATTTTAAAAAATTCAAAATTTTCAAAAAATTCAACATTGTTTCAAATGCACTAAAATAGTCAACAAATGCGGTAAAACGAATGCATTGTACAATATAATGAATGTGCTAAAAAATCAAACATATGCGATGTACAATCTAACGAATATGCTACTACATTAAACATATACATTACTATAGTTAATATATGTGCTAGGGGAAAATTTAAATGCACTACAAAAAAATGCAAATGCGTTAAAACATTCAAAAAAATAAAAAAACGGAAAAAACCCTATCGTATGAGCGCAAAACTTGAAAAATCTAACCTAAAAACATGAAAATCTAGCTAAAAATTCACAAAAGAGGGTTAGAAGAACGAACTCACTGGTGGGTCGTACTTCGTTGGTAGCTGGTAGCATTGAACTCGCTCAAATCGATGCTTGTGATAGGGGGGTCCATTTCTTCTCTCCTCTCCAAGCTCCACTCTCCAAATGCCAAGTGCACAAATGAGGTGGAAATGGGCCCTTGAGGGTTTATATAGCCCGTGCTTACGCAAGTGACTGTGGTGCCTCAGTGGACGTGTGTTGCATGTACACGCTATGCCCACCTAATCTCTTCATAATTTTAATCTATTCTTTTTAATAACATTTATCGACAGATAGCTATTGAAAAATTTAAAATTTCCAAAAATAAATTTCAAAAATTTACAATCGTCCAAAAATTTCAAAAATCATTGTACATCGCAATACTGCACCGAAAATCGTAATTTTTCTCAATTTATCTCCCAAGGGGGCATATCAACATCAATTCCATATCAATTCTATATCGACATCAGTTCTACCATCGAACCTCATATTGAATCAATTCTTCATATCGACAGTTTTGACGAGAACACCATATCAAGAATTTTGGCGACGTATCGAGCATTTTTCTTTGAATCAACATGTGGTCACATGTCGCTTCAAAGAGGGGCAAAATGTAGACACCTAAAACTTGCACAATTCATTTAATCATCATTTATTCATGTATTAATTAGACTAAGGTTTAATTAATATCCCTATTCTTGCAATCAACCTATTAATCAAATTAAAGATTTGATTAAAATCCTTTTCTTCTAGCCTAACCTATTAATTAAACTAAGGTTTGATTAAGTACCCTTTAGCCATTTAATTCAATAAATCTTATTTATTTAATTAAAACCCCCTTTTTTCCCTTTTAATTGAATTTACATTTGATTAAAATCCCTTTGCATTTAAATAAATCACTATTTATTTGTGAATAATCCCCCCACTTGCAAAATCCTACAAATGCAAGTTGCACCCCTTTTGGCTAAAATAAATCTTTTATTTTATCTAAAAATGCTTATTTCCCTCCACTTGCATTCTCCTACATTTTCCATTAGCATGCTAATATCTTTCTAGAACCCCTATAATCCCTCGTTAATTAGCCCAATTCTTTTAATCATGTCACATCCCTAATTTTGGGGGAGTCACTTCTCCAAATTTGGATGAAAGTCTTCTAAATGCATTTAAGACTTTACCTTTTTCAACAAGTTAACTTGTTGAGTCTTCCAAACTTTTAAGGCTCTTACAAAATCCTTGAAGGTTATCTAACTTTCAACAAGTTAACCTCCAAAATATTCAAAGAGCATTTAGTGCCTCTTACAAGACATCATCCTAGGCCATGATGGTTGTCCCTTTGACCATCCTTCAACTTTGCACAAGAGTTTACCTCTTGGACAGTAGCATGCTCCCTTGGATAATAACATTATCCAATGATGTCCCTTGAGGTTATCCCTAATGCTTACTTAGCATCTAATGCTTGCTTAGCATCCTCTCAAGCCATCTCAAGGTGGCATTTGTCAACTTGGTATTGGATTGAATCCCCTCATGGATTGATAACTTTCAATCCTAGCCCTTGTTAAGATTGCTCAATCTTGGCCATCCATTTCTCTATTTTTTCTATAAATAGAGCTTATTTCTTCAATCCATCATCTTGTGCATCAAACTTATAGTGATATTGCAGGTTATCAAGGAGCTCAATTTGTCATCTTCAAGCACTTAGATCATCTTAGTTACATGCTAGATTAGCTTTCATCATGTTGATAGTATCATGATAATCCCATTTTCATGCTACCTTAATTCATAGCCACTGTATATCAATTTCATAGAAATATCCAGTTGGTTTAATTAGCACACCTAAGATTTCAATTTGGAATAAATCTTAGTTTCATATCTTGCATTCCATTTGGCATTTCATATTTTCATATCATTTGATCATCTAGCTATGATTTTAGTTGCATTAATTTTGATCTTGGCATATCCTTCAATCTCATTCTTTAGGTTGACATCTAAAAGATCAAGTGCTCTTCCAAGTGAGAGTCACCTTGAATCTTGAAGATCCTTGGAGATAGAGGAACACGAGACGTGCTTGGGGTTCTTGATTTTGAAGCTAACTTAGTTTAGTTTCTATTTTGATTTCTAACTCTAACATAATGTTTCACGTGTGTGTTTGATGTTGTTTGATTCTCTTTTACAGATTCCACACTTTCTGAGTACACACATGCAATTAGAAAATGTGCGAGTCTAGGATAGTGTGGCTCTTCCTTATGGATACTAATCTAGTCTCACTCACATATCCATGTTTTATGGGATAAGGTATTGATTCAAGGTTAATCTACATGTTAGTCTAGGGTCACTTTTCCCATATCACGTTTTGGTGAACTTGACATATCTTACACTTGCAAATTATAACTTTCTTGTATTCTAGCATTTAATTAGTCTGTTATTAGTTTCATATTTTAGACTAGTTTGTAATTAGTTTCTTATGTCAATATTCTAATTGCACTTTTATTTTATTAAATAATGATATTCTCAAAGAAAAATTTAGCATGCTTTTATTTCTTGATTTAGCTTTAGTAGATGTTCCATGTTGTGCATTTGGTACCCCTTCTATAAATGATGATGAGGTGGATGTTTTTCCTTTTCCCAAATATTTCCCTCCTCATATGTATACTTTGACACAAGAGGATCATAACTTTGGCATTGATAACCCTCATCCTAAAATATTGATGAAGGGATATGCTCACTCCTCTCCTAAAAATTATCTTACCTATTAGGACATTTTGGTGTAAGAGGATGTCGTTCAATTTCCAAATAATATGTCGCCTTCCATTATTTTAACTATGAATGAAACATGGAAAGACATAGAAACTTTCTCATCTCCTAAAATTTGTCATACTCATAAGAATATTTTGATATGAGAGGACATAGTTGCCAACAAAACTTCTCATTTGGATATGAATTAGGCCAACAAATATTTGCATCCTCCAAAAATGATGTATCCTTCTTCATCCATTCATCATTTTTGTGCTTCACAATATGATTACACAACTTATTTTAGTGGGGTTTGTGATATTAGTCATCCTTCATTGAAGTTAGAAACACATTATCATGTTGGTTTTAATATACTTTATAAACAAGGATATAATGAACATGGTGTTGGGCATATAGAACAATAAATTAGGGTATCAATGGACCTTACACTATACTATTATATAGGTGTAGGGTTCCAACCTTCTTCTTTGCCTTTACATGTTTATCCATGACATCCTAGTATGTATAAAAATATTCTATCAAATGAGATACCTGAGTAATTCCTACTCCTTTTCCTTTATCCAAGGAAGACCAAACCTCACTAAGGCTCTTATAAGACCACTTGATTGCTCTTCCTCCAAAATTTTGTGAAGCTTGAAAATATATCCTCACAAATAAAAAAATTGTGCCTATCATTGCATGCTTTGTGACACTATTGCTAGTGTAAGGCCTTTAAGAGAGAAGTTTAAAAACTTCTTAGTGATAGTATCATTCACCTGAAAAGAGACATTGAGTTTATTTTTTGTCATTTCCCTATCATAATTGATTAACCCTTGTCTATTATATTTCTCCCCACTATGTAACACTAGTAACTCTTTTTGGGGGCTCATTCTTATTCATGGTGGTACCATTTTGAATGCAATCATACTTTATGCTTTGTATCAACATAATAGTCTATGGTGTACTTGTTATTGCCTATGTATTGTGGGGAAGGTTATTTATTGTTTAAGAGTTGTGTATCGTCATTCGGGGATCTCCTCTCCTTTCTTTGGGAGGAGTGTATCCTTAGTCAAGGATTCCCTTGCTTTAGTTTTTGGGAGGTATGTATCTCTGATGAGGATCCCTTTTGTTCATTTCGAGGCGTGTATCCCTAACAAAAATCCCCACCCCCTCATTGGAGATGTATCCTTGATAAGAATCTATTCTTTGTGTTAAAGGCATGTATCCCTAATGAGGATCTCATCCCTTTTTTGGAAGGTGTATTCTTAAGGAGAACCCCTAATCCTTGTTGGAAGGTGTATTCATGATGAGAATACCTTCCCCTTATTTGACGAAGTCACTAGTACATTTGAGCCTAATTTCCAACGGCTCATTGTCGGAAATCTAATGACAACACATCAGACTTCTGACAAATGTAACAGTCAAAAACTCATCGTCGGTCTTCCCGATGATGCCATTTGCATCAGAAGAATGAAAATGTTATGAACTCTTTCGACAGCTGCTATGTTTGCTCCTCCGGCCAAAAATGTCATCGGATTACGGTCAAAATTCCGACGCTCCCCCACTATCATGAATTGACGATTGTCCGACAAGGAAGTAACGTCGGACATACAACATCCTTGTCAGATTTTTCTTTAGTTGTCATCAAAATTCTGATGGTATCAGATGCTATGGGTCAAACGACTTGGCCATCGATGCATGAAAGCATTGAACGAGTTCTACTTTTAAAATTTGCATAAAACATTTTTAATTATTTGATTCAGTGTTATTTGCAAAAAAAGATTATCAATGATGTTTCCTATCTCCAATAATTGTCTAGGATCTTTCTGTCAAATAATATGTAACATCCTATGACTAAATATTTTCTTTACAAATGCTTATTTTATTTAATTATCATCTGAGCATGAATTATAATTTATAATTGTGCGGAAGTAGAAGATACAAGCTAAAGACTCATGCGCAAGTAAATTTCGTAAAATAAAGCAAGCAGGCATTATCTTGAATGACATGGAAAAAAGCTCATCAGCTGCCTAGAAGAGAGAAATTGGAGAAAAGCAGAGGAAAGTGTTAAAGGGTGATAGATACATAGAGAGTATGCAATACAAACAAACAATGTCTAGAGTGCGTGATGTAACATCTCTAATTTATGTTTGGAGGGACTAACTAGTTTTGGAGTTTCTGGGAAACCTATTGGGCCACGCTTGGAGGAAATCAATGTGTTCATGCAAGGACCACCTTTTTCCTATTATGAGAATGATGCTTTTGTACCGAAGGATATTTGGAAGGCAATATCCAAAAAATTCTATAGTGTGGACTTGAAGTACTTTTCAGCTTCCAGAAGACCAAGAGGTTATGTACACAATATCCCAATAGAAGGGTGATTTCAAGCATTACCTCTCCCCCCCATGACTATTCCGGAAGCACTTCCTCAGACAAAGGACTATTGGCCTCCATAGGATCAAAGAAAAAAATTGAAGCATAGATTCTAGACGATGTGGTGGTGTCCTTCGTGAAGAACTCTGCAATATAATTAAAAATTCACAAGGGAAACTGCAAGATAGTGAACAAAAATACATTCTTGAAAAGTGCAAAGAATGGAACTTCGTTTGGGTGGGGCTAGGTTAGGTGGATCTTCTAGAGGTTGACGAGATAAAAATTATATTAGGATTTGAAAAATATCACACTCGTGGAACTTCATGTGCGACTGATCGATTGCATTGTTTGGGTAATGCATTCCAAATATATACAGTTGCATACCATTTATATGTCTTGAAAACATTTTATCCTTATGGCATTCAATTAAAGTTCTTTCTCTATTTTCTGGTGATCTCTAGAGTAGAGGTTGCTTTGCATCGACCTGGGATACATTTAAGTTGTGTTGTATCTGCAGAATTACGTATCCTAGGTCGATGCAATGCAACCTCTGCTCCACCAATACCAAAAAATAGAGAAAGTACTTTAATTTAATGCCATCAAGATAAAATGATTTCAAGACAGATAAATGGTATGCAACAATATCTATTTGTAATGCATTACCCAAACAGCACAATCGATTAGTCGAACATGAAGTTCCACGAGTGTGATCTTTTTCAAATCCTAATATAATTTCTATCTCGTCAACCTCTAGAGGAGCCACCTGACCTGGCCCCACCCAAACCAAGTTCCATTCTTCACACTTTTTCAAGAATGTATTTATGTTCACTATCTTGCAGTTTCCCTCATGAATTTTCAATTATAGTGCAAAGTTCTTCATGAAGGACACCACCACATCGTCTAGAGTATGAAATTCAATTTTTTTCTTTGATCCCATGGAGGCCAATAGTCCTTTGTCTGAGGAAGTTCTTCCTAAATAGTTATGGGGGGGAGAGGTGATGCTTGAAATAGCCCTTCTATCAGGAGATTGTGTACATAACCTCTTGGTCTTCTGAAAGTCGAAAAGTACTTCAAGTCCACCAACTCTGGTTCCACACTAGAGAAATTTTTGGATATTGTCTTCCAAATATCCTTCAGTGCAAAAGCATCATTCTCATAAGAGAAAAAAGGTGGTCCTTGCATGAACACGTTGATTTCCTCCAAGCGTGGACCAATAGGTTTCCCAGGAATTCCAAAACCAGTTAGTCCCCGCGGACATAAATTAGAGACATCACATCACACACTCCAGACATTGTTTGTTTGTATTGCATACTCTCTATGTATTTATCACCCTTTAACACTTTCCTCTACCTTTCTCAAATTGCTCTCTTCTGGGTAGCTGATGAGCTTGTTTCCATGTCATTCAAGATAATGCCTGCTTGCTTTCTTTTACGAACTTTACTTGCACACACGTCTTCGGCTTGTATCTTCTGCTTCCACCTAGATATAAATTATAATTCATGCTTAGATGATAATTAAATAAAATAAGCATTTGTAAAGAAAAGATTTAGTCATTAGATGTTACACATTATCTGATGGAAAGATCCTAGATCCAATTCTTGGAGAAAGGAAACATCATTGATAATCTTTTTTTTCAAATAACACTGAATCAAATAAATTAAAAATGTTTCATGTAATTTTTAAAAGTAGAACTCATGCAATGCTTTCATGCACTGATGGCCAAGCCATCTGACCCACAACATTATCCATAACAGAACAAATCACCATAATAGGCTATTATAAAGTATCTATACAAAAATATGAAACAACATTAAATTACCATTACAAACCCATAAACCATAAAATAGTGAAAATAGATATAAATTTGTAAATGTCTCCCTACAAACACCACAACCATAACAAAAAAAATCATATATAGCAAGGGATAAATAAAAACTCAATAATTTCAAAACCTTGAATTCACTATACCACATTACAATCCACTAGGTATTCAACCTCTATGCCCGTCGTTTGAACACATTTTAAGCTATCCCGATTCCCGATGAGACTAGCGGGATAACTCGCATCGATCAACAAGAAGAGAAGTCATCGACTTATGTTATCTCAATGAGTACGAAAAAATCAATGACAACACAAAATCATATTTAAAACATCTCCCCCTTTGTCATTGATGGAAACACTCATGAAACCACCAAAACACCAATATATCTCTCTCCCTTTGACATCAAAGATAAGGACATCTCTTCATCATTGTACAAACTCCATCAATCTCTACAAAATTTCTTTCCCTATCTTCATCATCTCCCCCTTAGTGTATGAAGAAAATTGACAACCAAAATTGTGCTCCAAAAATCTTCTACTCATCTACATAAGTTTGTACAAAAACAAAAAAAATTCTTACCCACAAAAATAAGTAGCTTGCATGCCAGGGGGCATGATGCCCTTGCGAACGAACTTGAGTTGATACCAAGAGCTCTTCCTGATAGTTCTAATACTCAATGTAAGTATAGATCCAATAGCCAACAAGATGAGAGGGGGGGGGGGTGAATCATACAAAACTTAATCATCCATAAAAACATAAGATTCAACCTCGGTAACATATATATCAGTCATATAACCAAAACTGTAAAACATGCAAACTCAAAAGCATATGAACAATATAAACCTCATAACACCAGATTTAACATGGAAACCCAAATAGGGAAAAACCACTGTGGGATTTCGGACCCACTAAGAAATATACTCTTCTAGAGTATGCTCGGTTAAAAGCAAATCCTGTTAAAGATTACAAACACATTGCTAGATGTGACCTAGTTAAGCGATTTCCCTCAGATCTGTTAGGATCTTCACTTTGTTAGAAGTGACCTTGTTAAAGGATTTCAAACACTCAATAAGAATGTCACCTTGCTAGAGGATTTTACAAATAAGACTGTTAAGTCCACTCGGTTAAGAGATTTTCTGCTACTTCTCAAAATAATAGTAATAAAAATATGTCTGCAACTTCACATCTAAAAATGCTAAAGCAGATTCCTATTTGCTCAATACAATTTAGACATAGAACTAATCTTGTCTATCTATTGGGCATCTATACTCTGTTATTATAACAAGTCTTCAAGCTTCTGTGCTCGGTAATCACTATGTAGCATCCCTGTGCATACACTTGCCCGCATACATTGTTTATCAACAGTTTCCTATTTATAAACAATCTTCTAACCGCTTAATCTCCTTGATCACATTTCCCATGGTCAATCATAGCCATCAGATCTTCAATCTTGTCCAGGTTCAATGTATCCTTCGATCTGAAAACGTTTTACCCCACCTTGGAACTTGCATTTTCACCTTGGAACTTGTGTTAGGGTATTGCGGTTCAATCTGAGCTATAGATCTTCCTGCCGATCTTTCTTTACCATAGATTCTTTAACAATCTTCATACACGGCTTACCAATCATTTAATTCGCTCCAGCTCATCAGCTTCCTTCATTAAATATCGCATGTAAACATTTAATGTATTCTGTTATACCTCGGTTGTAACTCGGTAAATACTAAACTTCACTCGGTAGACATTTTGCCTTCATTAACCGATAGCGATAACCTTAGGGTTTACCGACTAGGTTCCTTAGGGTTTACCGACTAGGTTCTTTGCTCGGTAACATAGTATAGTATTAACCTTTCAAACAATAGCATATGTAGGATATCAAAACAATCTAAACATCATGATCTCATCATTGTCTAACTCGGTAATAGTTGCCCATTGAATAACTTATCCCCTTATTCATCATATTCTTTCTGTGTCTTTTACCGACATCTTTATACTCATCAAATCATACTTCTTAAGATATGGCAACATCATACTGAATTAGAAAATCAATTTCTTGACATCAATGACAAAATAATAATATTAAGATAGTAATCATCCTCAATCAGTTATATCCATAGTCATCATCAACCTTCTCAATATCCTTATTGAAATGCCAACAATCTCTCATTGTAATTGGAATGCCAACCTTCTTCTTGTCTGTTATAATGCAATATTGCCAACAATCTCCCCCTTTGGCATTGATGGCAAAACCAATTGGTTTGACTTTATTGATTCAGATTTAGATTGCTATGAAACTCTGAAATGCTGAAATGCTCTCCCCCATACATTAGACTTCTCCTATTTTCTCAGTCTTCTTTCCAATCTGTAGTCTGCTCTTCTTATGTATTCTCCCCCTTTGACAACAGTGCCAAAAAGAAAAGAACTAAAAACATAATTTGTTTTTGTAAGAAGTTATTTCCTGCTGTCGTGTATCAACTGAGTCTCGGTCAGAGCATTTGTCTTCAATTCCTATTCCCTATTTATTGTTTCCTGCACACCTTTAGGAAACCTCCTAAAGTGTGTAAATCAACATTAACTCCTAAAAGATATTCTGTAGAGTCATCGAATTGATGCTTTCACCGAACTCGGTCAGTGAATGGAAGATAGGGGTAAGACCCCTAACTGACTACTGAGATATTCAAAAGTGTCCTTTCGCAGTGGCTTGGTGAAGATATCTGCTATTTGCTCCTTTGTACTAACATATTCCAACACCACTTTCTTCTCTTGAACTTCTTCTCTAAGATAATGATATTTGATAGAGATGTGCTTTGTCTTAGAGTGCATAACAAAATTCTTTGAAATGTTAATGGCACTAGTGTTATCATAGAATATAGTTACTGGCTCGATAACTTACTCATTTATACCTTCCAACAGTTATTTGATCCATGCTATATTGGTGCAATTCAGTGCTACAACAACATATTCAGCTTCTACTGTTGACAGAGAAACACATCCTTGTTTCTTGCTAAGCCAACTCACTAGTCTTTCTCCTAAAAAGAAAGCTCCTCCACTTGTGCTTTTCTTGTCATCAATGTTGCTTGCCCAATCAGCATCAGCATAAACTTTTAAATCAAACTCATTTCCTTTCTGATATACTAAAAAATAATCTTCAGTGTCTTTAAGTATCTGAAAATTCTTTTGATTGTTGTCATGTGTGTTTCCTTAGGATCTGCAGAAAATCTTGCAACAATACCTACTGCATGTGCTATATCTGGGCTACTGTGAATAACATATTGCAACTTTCCAATCATAGATTGGTAAAGTGTCTCATCAACAGATACAAATTCATCATTCTTTGATAGTTTACGGTTGGTAGTCATAGGAGTACTTATTGGTTTTGAATCCTCCATTCCAAATTTCTTCAAGATTTCCTTTATGTACTTGGATTGGGTAATGAAAATCTCATCTTTCATTTGCAGTATCTGCAGACCTATAAAATATTTTATCTCATCGATTAATGACATCTCTGTAAGGAAGTTAAGTAGTGGAAACAACTTCCTACACTAACCTTGAGAGGAGGGTAATGCAAAACTTTTTCAGATCATTACAATAGTTACAGAAAATAGAAATAGATATAATAGCATTCATACCACAACACAGTGATTTACGTGGGGAAAACCCTTTCGGAAGAAAAACCCCACCCTCCAAAAGCAGCTCAATATTTTATTCAGCAATCAAAAACAGATTACAACATACTTGCAGAGCAAGCTCTTCGCAGGAGTACCACTAATCAGAGATTCAGAGGCAACTCAATAGCCATAAGACTCTTACACACAACCTCTATCTCACACACCTCATAAATAGGAGATACAATACAAAAAACCGTCAAACGGTATTACAAAACCATGGGCTAAAACCACCCAATAGGGTGTAGCCGACCTTATCTCCCTTCTATGACATGTTAAAGCACACATCAACACGTGTCGCTCCCTTTTACAGCTCATTTATGTATCCGATACAAATTATTTTTCCTATTTCAGGAGTACAAACTTCCGGAGGCCATAACTTGAGAACCGGGTGTCCGATTGACGAACCGTTTGAAGCGCTGGAAAGCTCGCGAAGTGCTCTATCACCTCGTAACCCGCTTTGCCGGTTATGGCCACTTTTCAGGGCGTTTCGGAGCCTCTAAAGTCCCCAAATTTAAGTTTAAACATTTTATTGCACCCCTCCAAGACGAAAACTTTAATATCTTCAAAACTAGCTGTGACCTTGCGACGCAACTTTACCGGAATGCTTATCTAGCCAACCAGAAGCTTCAGGGAGAGTTTCGCACCATTTCGTGCTCAAATGAAAACTTACTATAAATAGTAACCTCACATAAATGCAAGGTTGAGACACCATTTTTCCCAACAAATCTCCCACTTGTCGAACACCTTGCATGAGCGGAAGGGAATGTCAACACAATGAATCAATTGCTAGGGGCCATAAGGCCCATAGACTCTGAACACCATCTGAACTTCTCTGTGCTCACAGCCTTAGTTAAAGCATCTGCAACATTCATCAAAGTTTCCACCTTAACCAGCTTCACCCTACCATCTTCGACCATATCTCTAACAAAATGATACTGAACATCAATATGTTTGGTCCGGGCATGAAATGTCGGGTTCTTAGCTAGGCTAATTGCACTCTGACTGTCGCAGTAAATTGTCACTGTACCTTGTTTTATTCCAATATCCGAACACAGTCTCTTAAGCCAAATGGCCTCTTTACAAGCATGAGTAGCTGCCATATACTCTGCTTCAGTAGTGGATAAAGCAACCACAACCTGTCGCTTACTCATCCAACTAATTGCACCACCAAACAAAGTAAACACATAAGCACTGGTGGATCTTCTGCTATCAATATCACCTGCCCAATCTGAATCCACATAACCATGGATATCAAGGGAAGTCATGTCTCCAATTGAATTACCATGATAACACAAAGAATACTCTGAAGTACCCTTCAAATATCTGAAGACTCTTTTGACTGCATCCCAATGAACTCTACCAGGATTAGACATATATCTAGAAAGTACTCCCACTGCTTGGGCAATATCTGGTCTAGTACAGACCATAGCATACATCAAGCTTCCAACCGCACTCTGGTAAGGCACTCTGCTCATGTCTTCCATCTCTAATGGGGATGTAGGACAATCTGAAATAGATAGTTTCATTCCAACTGTAAAAGGAACACTCAATGGTCTACAATTCTGCATGTTGAACCTCTGTAACACTGAATTCACATACTTACTCTGGCCTAGCCATAACTTTCTGTTCACCCTATCTCTTCTAATTTCCATCCCAAGAATGTGCTTTGCTGCACCAAGATCTTTCATTTCAAATTTAGCAGCGAGCTGAGATTTCAGTTCTGAAATCATACCTTTCCCTTTGCCAATGAATAACATATCATCAACATACAATGCAATGAATAAGAAATGATCACCATAAGATTTATAATAAACACAGTGATCTGATTTAGAACGTTCAAATCCCAAACTCAACACATATGTATCAAATTTCTGGTACCACATCCTAGGACTTTGTTTGAGGCCATACAAAGATTTCTTCAATTTACAGACCAAATTACTTTTGCCTTTCACCACATAGTGCTCTGGCTGTGTCATATAAATATCTTCCTCCAAATCACCATGAAGGAAAGCAGTTTTCACATCCATTTGCTCAACCTCTAAATCATAAGCAGTAGCAATAGAAAGCAAAAATCTAATGGACGTCATTTTTGCAACAGGAGAAAATATCTCACCATAATCAACACCCTCAACCTGAGAGTAGCCTTTTGCAACCAACCTTGCTTTATACTTCTCAATGCTTCCATCTGAACCAATCTTTTTCTTGAACACCCATTTACAACCAACAGGTTTTCGTCCTTCAGGCAATGGTACAAGATCCCATGTATCATTCTTTTTCAAAGCTGCCATTTCTTCCTCCATAGCAATCTTCCAGGATTCTGCATCATTCATACCTAATGCTTCTACAGATTTCGGTTCATCCACACTAGTATTCAGAGCAAAAATACATCTCTAATCATCAGGTGAATACCTTTCAGGTGGTTGTCTATGTCTTGTAGACCTTCGAACAAGCTGAGTTGGAGGTTCTTCCTCTTCTTCTGAACATTCAGAGCTAGACAAGCTCTCCTCAAATTCTTGCCTATCTAGGGGTCTCGATTCAATTCTTTCAGGTGTAGAAGGAAGTTGAATCACATCTTCTTTTTTAGTCTGTTTTGGCTGCAATGTAACAGAAGGAGACTTAATTTCTCTAAAAATAACACTTCTACTGTAAATTACCTTTTGTGCAACAGGGTCCCAAAGCTTGTATCCTTTCACACCATAACTATACCTGATGAAGATACATTTCACAGCCTTGTTCTCTAACTTTGTTCGCTTCTCCTTTGGCACATGTGCATATGCCTCGCAACCAAAAACTCTAAGATGTCTCAATGAAGGCTTGTGACCTGACCATGCTTCCATAAGCGTTTTATCAACAAGAGCTGATGTAGGAGACCTGTTAATCAGGTAGCAAGCAGTGGCAACAGCTTCAGCCCAAAACTTTTGTTCGAGACCAGCACCACTCAACATACTCCTAGCCTTCTCCATCAGTGTCCTGTTCATTCTTTCTGCAACTCCATTCTGTTGTGGAGAATACGGAGTTGTCTTCTGCCTGTTAATTCCACAGTCTTTACAGAATCTATCAAAATCATTAGAGCAAAACTCACCACCATTATCAGTTCTCAAACATTTTATTTTCTTTCCAGTCTGCAACTCAACCATTGCTTTAAATTCTTTAAAACGACTAAAAACTTCAGATTTACTCTTTAGAAAATAAACCCATGTCCTTCTACTAAAATCATCAATAAATGAAACATAATATGTGGATTTTCCAATCGAAGAGACATCTACTGGACCAAACACATCAGAATGGATAAGATCCAAAACACCACAAGTTTTATGAGAACTCAAGTAAAACTGAACGCGGTTTTGTTTTCCATAAATGCAATGCTCACAGAAATCAAAGTCAAGGTTACAGTCATTCAAACCTTCAACAAGGTTTTTATTTTTCAAGGTCCTTAGACCCTTTTCTCCAATGTGGCCAAGTCTCTGGTGCCATAGCATAGTCTTCTCTGCAGGTAACTTTGCTTCAAACGAAAGAGCACCCTTAGGTACCCAAAAACCATTTCCATCTGCTGAAGGTGAAACCTTCAAATCTTCCAGTGAAGTATCCGCAGATTTACTTTTTACAGAAGTGCTATTACACTCAACAGTGTATGCTTCAAGCTTATACAAAGTGCCAAACCTGACACCTCTAGCAACTACCATAGCACCCTTAATCATCTTACATCCTGTTTCAAAAAAGACTACCTGCACACCTGCATCTATTAGTTTGCTCACAGATAACAGGTTTCGTTTTAATCCAAGGATATGCAGCACACCCTTAATCCCTTTTATTCTACCATCAGAAAACCTAATTCTAACTTTACCTCGACCAACAATGTCTAGAGGTGAATCATCACCCAAGTACACCTTACCTCCATTAAATCCTTCATATTCAGAAAACCAATTTCTATTGGAAGTCATATGAAAAGATGCACCTGAGTCAATTAGCCAGGCATCATTACCTGCATGAGTTGCCAAAGCCGCAATAAAGACATCGCCATCTTCCTTGTCGGACTCAGAATTAGAATCAAACTTTTTCTTTTTCTTCTTCTTTTCTTCTTTGCAGTCCTTACGGATGTGACCCGATTTACCACAATTCCAGCAAATGACTTTGGACTTTCCAGGAGATTTCGATCTCCCTTTGGATTTGGACTTGCCACGCTTCTCATTCTTCTTGCCTTTCTCTTTAGGTCTTCCACGAACGGTTAGGGCTTCCTTTGAACTGATGGATACCTTCCTTCGCATCTCTTCACCGAGTAGGGCACCCACCACATCTTCAGATTTCAAAACAACAGAAGTACTACCGATAGCCATAACAAGAGAATCCCATGAATCAGGCAAAGAGAAAAGCAAGATCTGACATTTTTCCTCCTCGTCCATCTTAACACCGACGGATACTAATTGAGCCACAATCATATTGAATGCTTCTAGGTGGTCTGCAATTCGTCCACCCTCTTCCATCTTCAAGGAATACAATTTCTTTCTTAAGAAAATTTGATTTAATAAAGATTTCACTTGATACATCTCACCAAGCTTAGTCCATAGCTTCTTTGCAGAGTTCTCTTCATGGACATTGATTAGAACAGAGTCTGCCAGGCACAGTCTGATTAGACCCTTGGCTTTTCGGTCCATAACATCATACTGAGCTGCCGCAGTAGGATCTGAGGGCCTTTGGACATTCGCATCAATAGCATCCCAAAGATCTCGATCTATTAGCAGATCTTCCATCTTCAGCTTCCACATCTCAAAATTACTTCCATTAAATTTCTCCACCTCTATTCTCCCTGACGAACTCGCCATCTGAATATTCCTGCAACAAGATCAAAAAGTGTCTTCTGCACAAGCTCCCACTCAAATCTGGATTAGTTCAAAAAACCCAACTGCCCACAATTGAAACCAAAGGTGATCAGGCTCTGATACCACTTGTAAGGAAGTTAAGTAGCGGAAACAACTTCCTACACTAACCTTGAGAGGAGGGTAATGCAAAACTTTTTCAGATCATTACAATAGTTATAGAAAATAGAAATAGATATAATAGCATTCATACCACAACACAGTGATTTACGTGGGGAAAACCCTTTCGGGAGAAAAACCCCACCCTCCAAAATCAGCTCAATATTTTATTCAGCAATCAAAACAGATTACAACATACTTGCAGAGCAAGCTCTTCGCAGGAGTACCACTAATCAGAGATTCAGAGGCAACTCAATAGCCATAAGACTCTTACACACAACCTCTATCTCACACACCTCATAAATAGGAGATACAATACAAGAAACCGTCAAACGGTATTACAAAACCATGGGCTAAAACCACCCAATAGGGTGTAGCCGACCTTATCTCCCTTCTATGACATGTTAAAGCACACATCAACACGTGTCGCTCCCTTTTACAGCTCATTTATGTATCCGATACAAATTATTTTTCCTATTTCAGGAGTACAAACTTCCGGAGGCCATAACTTGAGAACCGGGTGTCCGATTGACGAACCGTTTGAAGCGCTGGAAAGCTCGCGAAGTTCTCTATCACCTCATAACCCGCTTCGCCAGTTACGGCCACTTTTCAGGGCATTTCGGAGCCTCTAAAGTCCCCAAATTTAAGTTTAAACATTTTATTGCACCCCTCCAAGACGAAAACTTTAATATCTTCAAAACTAGCTGTGACCTTGCGACGCAACTTTACCGGAATGCTTATCTAGCCAACCAGAAGCTTCAGGGAGAGTTTCGCACCATTTCGTGCTCAAATGAAAACTTACTATAAATAGTAACCTCACATAAATGCAAGGTTGAGACACCATTTTTCCCAACAATCTCAAATTCTTTACTCATTTCATTTCCAAAGTTCTTTCATAGAGAGTCATTTCCACTAAAGATAATATCATCAACAAATATGCCTGAGATTAGTATTCCATTTTCATCATTCTTCATGTAAATATTTTTGTTCTCACTTGTTCTTATAAAACCAATTTTGATCAAATATGAGTGCAATCTCTCATACCATGCTCTAGGTGCTTGTTTCAAACCATATAAAGCTTTGTTCAATTTACATACCTGATCATTATTTTCTCCTTCAACAAATCCTTCAGGTTTTTCAATGAATACTTCTTCTTCTAATATACCATTCAGAAATGCAGATTTGACATCCATTTGATATACCTTGAAATTCTTGTAAGCAGCATATGCCAACAATGTTCTTACTCCTTCAAGTCTTGCCACAGGTGAAAAAGTCTCACCATAATCAATTCCTTCTTCTTGGGCATAACCTTTGCAAACTAGTCTTGCTTTATTTCGAATGACCTCACCCTTTTCATTTAGCTTGTTTCTAAAGATCCACTTTGTACCGATTACATTTTTGTCCTTTGGTCTTGGGACCAGTGTCCATGTGTCATTCTTCTTGATTTGATCAATCTCTTCTGTCATAGCATTTATCCAATCTTCACTATTAAATGCCTCTTTCACTATTCTCGGTTCAAATTCAGATATGAAACATGTGTTATGTGTCAATTTGTTCCTTGTCATCACTGGATCATCCTTATCTCCTATAATCTGACTTGGTGCATGATGTCTTCTGACATACTTGGCTAATACAGGCTCGGTAGGCTCTGTATGATCTTCTTCATCACTCAGTAACTGGATATTTTCTTCATTTTCTTCAACAGTTATCTCGGTAGGACTTCTCGGTTGCACATAGACAAATCCTTCATAATCTTCTGATTCTTTGGAGTTTCCTTAATCATTTCTTTCTGCAAATTCATCAATTTTCACATTTGCATTTTCTACTATTTTGTTAGATGATTTGATCAGACATTTAAATGCTTTGCTTCTAGAAGAATAACCTCAAAACATTCCTTCTTCACTTTTCTAATCAGATTTACCATTTCTATCATCTTTATGAACATAGCATCTACTCCCAAAGATATTAAAATAACTTACATTAGGTTTCTTGTCATACCAGATTTCATAAGGTGTCTTCAAAGTACCTTTCTTCAATTGAACTCGATTCAAGGTGTAAACAGTTGTGCTTATTGCTTCTCTCCAAAATGTTTGTGGAACTTTCTTTTCAATCATCAAGGTTCTGGCACAATCCACAATAGATCTATTCCTTCTCTCAGCTATCCCATTCTGCTGTGGAGTTCTCAGTACAGAGACTTGTCTTTTTATACCATGATCATTGCAAAATAAGTTGAACTCATTAGAAGTAAACTCTCCTCCTCTATCTGATCTGAGATATTTCAGTTGTCTTCTTGTTTCATTTTCAACTCTAGCCTTGTACCATTTAAACATTTGAAAAGCTTCTAATTTTTCTTTTAAAAACATTACTGACATCATCCTTGAGTAATCATCCACAAATAATATGAAATATTTATCACCATAATAACTCTGAACTTTCATAGGACCACAAAGATCAGTATGCACAAGATCTAAAATTCCCTTAGAAGTGTAGGACTTACTTGTATAGCTTGATATTGTCATCTTACCCATCTGGCATCCATGGCACATAGCATTCTCAGGTTTTTCAAGACTCGGTAGACCTCTTACTCAGTGCTTCTTACTTATTTTGATCAGATTATCAAAATTAACATGACAAAACCTTTTATGCCATAACCAGGTATCATCTATCCTTGCATATAGACATTTATTCCGAGTTGAGTCAAGATGAAATGTATTACCTCTTGTTTGTGTCCTGGTAGCAGCTAACTTTCCATGCTTGTCATGAACTTTGACAATTCCTTTTTCAAACTCTATTCAGTAACCTGTATTGTTTAGCTATGCTACACTCAACAAATTGTATTTAAAACCTTCAACCCAATAAACATCATTACATTTAGCATTGTCAAGAAGTGTTATGGATCCTTTACCTCTTACCGGACATGGTGCATCATTACCAAATCTTACATAGCCTCCATCATAATCATCTAAATTAATAAACTTGTGTTTATCACCTGTCATGTGATGTGAGCAACCACTATCTATGATCCAAGAATCATTAGTATTTATATGAGATATTAAAGCTTTTTCTTCATATCTTTCTTCATTTGATCGATCTTTAATAGCCACATAAACAACTTCCTCTGTATCAGTTTCATCTGATTTGTCATCATTAGATTCCTCGTCAGCTATTAGGCATGTCTTTTTATCTCTTCTCCTGAAGTCTTGGTGTCCTCTATAATGATTATCTTTCTGTCTATCATCTCGGTAATCTCTCTTTTCACTAGATTATTTGTTAGGACAGTTAGAAGCCATATGTCCTATCTTATCACAATTGAAACATTTTAAAGGTAGCTTTCCTTTATACTTACCTTTTCCTCTCGGTAGCCTTCTGGCTAATAGTGCTTCAAACTCTTCTTGCTTTCTGATTTCCTCGTACAGTTTGTGTACCTCCTCCATGTTTTTGCGAAATCTTTCACTTGCTCCACTATGATTCCCTTCATAGTACTTATACTTTCTATCATTGTAATCATCAGTTTCATCAATATGAAAAGAATTGAATGCATATTCAACTTTATTTACCGATGACCCACTGTTATCAAAGTTACTTAACTCAAATGCATGTAGCTTACCAATAGTAGCATCTAAAGAAACTGGCATATTGGGTACAAATCTCAATTCATTGATTGCAGAGACTCGGATTGCATAAGCAGGTAGAAGGGTTCTTAACAACTTACTTGTTACATCCTTTTCTTCAATAGTTCCTCTTGCTCCTTTGATTTGATTTACAATCTCCTTTAGTCTTGTACTATACTGGGTTATGTTCTCACCTTCATTCATCCTCATAGATTCAAGTTGTCCTCTTAAACTATCCACTTTTGCTCTTTGAACATGTTCATCTCCTCCATTTACTGATATGAGCTTAGTCCACATTGCCTTTGCATCATTGCAACCTTCTAGATCATTAAACTCTGAGTCAGTCAATGCAGATGTAATTTCAATCATTGCTTGAATATGTTCTTGCTTTGCCTTTATCTCTTCCATTGTTAATGGATAGGTGCTCGATGTAATAAAATCATTCTCCAAATAATAGACAACATATTCTCCAATTCCAGATAGATGTAGCTTCATCCTTTTCTGCCATGTAGAGAAACTTGACTTATTCAGCTTCGGTGCATCCCTCTTACACATCTTTGGATCTTTAGCTCAAATGCCTTTAAAATTTTCTTCCAGACTCCAAAGCTCTGATACCAATTGATAGTTCTGATACTTAATGTAAGTACAGATCCAATAGCCAACAAGATGAGAGGGGGGGGGGGGTGAATCATACAAACTTAATCATCCGTGGAAACCCAAATAGGGAAAAACCACTATGGGATTTCGGACCCACTAAGAAATATACTCTTCTAGAGTATGCTCGGTTAAAAGCAAATCTTGTTAAAGATTACAAACACATTGCTAGATGTGACCCGGTTAAGGGATTTCCCTCAGATCTGTTAGGATCTTCACTTTATTAGAAGTGACCTTGTTAAAGGATTTCAAACACTCAATAAGAATGTCACCTTGCTAGAGGATTTTACAAATAAGACTGTTAAGTCCACTCGGTTAAGAGATTTTCTACTCCTTCTCAAAATAACAGTAATAAAAATATGTCTGCAACTTCACATCTAAAAATGCTAAAGCAGATTCCTATTTGTTCAATACAATTTAGACATAGAACTAATCTTGTCTATCTTTTGGGCTTCCATACTCTGTTATTCTAACAAGTCTTCAAGCTTCTGTGCTCAGTAATCACTATGTAGCATCCCTGTGCATACACTTTCCCGCATACATTGTTTATCAACAGTTTCCTATTTATAAACAATCTTCCAACTGCTTAATCTCCATGATCACATTTCCCATGATCAATCATAGCCATCAGATCTTCAATCTTGTCCAGGTTCAATGTATCCTTCGATCTAAAAACATTTTACCCCGCCTTGGAACTTGCATTTTCACCTTGGAACTTGTGTTAGGGTATTGCGGTTCAATCTGAGCTGTAGATCTTCCTGTCGATCTTTCTTTACCATAGATTCTTTAACAATATTCATACACAGCTTACCAATCATTTAATTTGCTCGAGCTCATCAGCTTCCTTCATTAAATATCGCATGTAAACATTTAATGTATTCTGTTATACCTCAGTTGTAACTCAGTAAATACTAAACTTCACTCGGTAGACATTCTGCTTCATTAACCGATAGCGATAACCTTAGGGTTTACCGACTAGGTTCCTTAGGGTTTACCGACTAGGTTCTTTGCTCGGTAACATAGTATAGTATTAACCTTTCAAATAATAGCATATGTAGGATATCAAAACAATCTAAACATCATGATCTCATCATTGTCTAACTCGGTAATTGTTGCCCATTGAATAACTTATCCCCTTATTCATCATATTCTTTCTGTGTCTTTTACCGACATCTTTATACTCATCAAATCACACTTCTTAAGATATGGCAACATCATACTGAATTAGAAAATCAATTTCTTGACATCAATGACAAAATAATAATATTAAGACAGTAATCATCCTTAATCAGTTATATCCATAGTCATCAACAACCTTCTCAATATCCTTATTGAAATGCCAACAATCTCTCATTATAATTGGAATGCCAACCTTCTTCTTGTCTGTTATAATGCAATATTGCCAACACTTCCAATCTTCTTACGTAGAGGCCAAAATATTGTATTGACTTTAAATATTTAAAAGAATATCCTCTGCCTTCCTACAGTTATCTGAAACCTTCACCACCAAATCATGCTTCTAAGAGTCTTCAAACAGTCTCACCATGCACATCTAATCACCAAAACTTCTAGTCTTTTCTCTTTCACCTTCTTCTCTACATCCTTCAAAACTTTGGCTTCCAGTTTGAAAGCACGTTCCTTAAATCCATTAAGTATCAATTGTATTTTCTCTGCACTTGACAAAGACTCATCCAAAAATACTTCTAGAAGTCCTTCATGAAGGACTTTCACTGGATCATTAATAAGTTATGAGTCCTATATTTGAGACTTAATAAAATTCTTGTGAGTAGAATGGTGAAGTATATCACCCAAAAAATTCATATGCAAGGGAGACAATCACTTAAGGTCCATCTGATCTTGAGACATTGATGCCCACTTTAGCATGTCCCATCCGAAATATCCCCTAGGCATGTTTTGCTTCATGCCCACTTTGATTCTACTCACATTGTCTTGAAATCTACATTTCCAACTCCTTCCTCAACCTCTGTTCAATTTTAAGTCCTCATTAACAAGACTAGGACGCCTTAGGTGCCCTGGTACTTGTGATTGGGACCCAAAATAGGACCCCTCATTTCTTGCCTCATGTGTGTGAAAAAAATTAGCTTCATGTCAGTCGGCTCCAAAAATTCAAACACTTTATGTATGACTAGGTATAAAAGGAAGCCTACCCTGTCATTTGAAGGGGTTCAAGTGATCTCTTAATTATAAAATCAACTCAATTCCAAGTGAAGAAGCAATCAATAATTGAAGGAGAATTCAAGTTAAAGCACAACATTCATGATCAACATTCTGCATGGCATCCTAAGACCTTGTGTGAGGATCCAAGAAAGATTCATCAAGGTATCATGTTCAATTTCAATCATTTTTAGATTAGATCTATCCTTTCCCTCAAAAGGAAAACATTATACTTCAAAGTTAATTCACAACCCGAGGTTTGACCTAGGAAATCCCCCATCAACAAACCTATTTTCATCATTTTGTGTGTAGGAAATTGATTCAGAAGTTACGTGTGAAGAATTTGGCAAAGTAAATGATGACAATCAAACTCAAATTTTGATGGCATGAAAAGCAGAAGACTAGGCCAATTCACACCTCCTAGTCCCAATAATTTTTGACAAACTTTTGATAGTAGATTTTGTGTACCATCCTAATCCAAAAAGAATTCATTTTGTTTACATCCAACAGGTGGAGATCTGGTCGATCTGCATCTCCTAGTCCCAACAATTTTACTTGAACACTCTGTCACAAGAGAAGAGATATGACTTCTAGTTCTACTAAGGAGATGCTTACTATTAGTCATATGATAAGAGAAAAGAGAAGAAACATGAATACTGCTAGCTAAAAAGTTGTGTAATGTTGGGTGATTCATGCTACATCATGGATTTCATTGGCTAGCAAGTTGTGTTATGCTAGGTGATCCATGATAGAGAAGATTAACAAACAAAACCATTTGTTTGCAAGGCAATCCAAAAACTTTACTACAAAATGGTTGTTGTAGTGACACAAAACACAAACAACAATAACAACCAATACTTGAAAAGGTGTAAACAACAACAATGATCACACTAGTAATACATGCTATTCCAATTAACCTTTAACGAATCTAAAAAAACGATAACCATGCCCTAGGGGGCGCTATGTAACACAACACTTCTAGTTTGAGGATATAACATAAATGAATTAACACGAGAAAAAATGAGAGCTCATATGCCTCCCCTTAAGATGTCAACATACCTCTAGGTTGATATCTTAAGGTAGATACTGATCAAGGATAAGCACCTTCAACACCAAGAAGATACCCTTAATAAACATACATGCATTCCAAGCTAGGAAGAAAGATCCTTGTACGTGCTTCATTGCTATAAGAAAGGAAGAGATAGTTGTAAAAGAGATATTTTTCAACAAGTGTAAAGGGATCATTTTAAAGAGGGAGGAAGAGATCTTTTCCTAAAGATGTCTACCTCCAAAAATAGAGGAGATATTTAATAAAGATATCATCTTTTAAATTAAGAAATGGGTAGAAGATTAAGAATACAAACCTTCCATATTGCTAGGAAATGGTATCCTTGATGAAGGATTGCACACTTTCTATCACTAAGGAGAGATCGTTCATAAAATACATACTGTTTCAAGAAAGAAAGAGGTCCTAATCAAGGAACACACACATCCAAGTAAGGAGACAATTTGGATTGAGGACAATTCTATGCAAGAAAGGATATCAAGTTATAAAAGATAAAAATCAACAAAGTTAAAGTGGATCCTTAAAAAAGAGGAACAATTAACAACTATTATTCTTGCTCCACAATGTAGAGACAAGAAGAACTAGGCTATTACGTTGCCTCCCAAGTATGATTGCACATGAAATCGTAGTACCATGAATGTCAATGAGCCCCTAATAGGTAATTAAGCTACCAATGTCATATAGCAAGATAAAAACATAATAGGTTATAAATGTCATTTAGAAGGGATATGATGAGTGTATAACTCATTGTCACCTATTATTTAAATGTTACTAAAACTACAATAAGTTGATGAATTTTAATCTCCAAATCATGACATTCATTAGTGGAATAGTTGACAATGCTTGAAAAAAGGATTGTCCTAATTTTGTTTATGTTTTTTTCTTCAATTTTTCAAGGGGAGAGTAATAAAGTTGGCTTTAAGAAACTCATACAAAATTATCTCTTGTTGTGATTAAAATTTATTGGAAAAGTCATAGATATATTAGACAATGGGGGAGGGGATGTCAACAAAGGAGGAGGATAACAACCTAAATCTTCTTCAGAAAAATGTAATGTATATTTCTCATGAACCTCCACACTTCATTGCACACATCCTAAATCATGTCCATTGCATCCATGTTTATAATTAAATGTGGCATTTAAATCATGTCTAGAGGAGTGTGTTCATTCATATTTTCAAAGTTTAAAGATCCTCAACCATCATCAAGACATGTGTTGGAAGAAGAGGTTGGAATAGATTTAGAAGAAGCTTGAATAATTAACACATACAACTCTCTTGAGACTTCATATTTGGACAGAGGGACCTTATATCAAATTAAGGAAGGCACGAGAGTGATATATGTATTAGTGTAATTATTATACTTTTTGAATATTTATCCTTAGTATATATAATATTGGAAATAATATCTTATACTAATTAGGGAGTTGTAATTAGGATATTATCTTCCCATTTTTAGTTGTTGATCTCATTATTTAAGACAAATGATTTTCATCATTTTTAGATATGAAATAAGAGGAATTTGAGGTTGCATCATCATACACCCATTTTCTAAGGACTCTGCCAATTGTTTCACATAATGTCAGCAAGATAAACATTTTGATTTTGAGTCTAATTTGGTGTTAGATAATCATAATTTGATTGTATATGCATTCTTGGCTATCATTCTTTCACTTGCAACCAATTGTAGTTGTACATTTATGAGAAACATGTGATGGTTCACCTCTATACCAAACTGAAAACTTATGAGACAATAGACTGCATAACACGCAACAGTAACAAATAGCATAACACACATATTTGACATTGACTATTCCTTGTTTTTCAATCATCATTGGATAAGGGATATTACACGATCATACTAAATAGATTTCAAACCCCATAATTCGTATAGAGAACAACAAATTTGGACTCAAGAGCTTCTAGAGTAATTTTTGAGGTCAAATGAATCTATGAGCAATAGTTTAAACATGAATAGTGTTTATTTACACTATGAATATTATTTGATGTTGTGATTAATGTCCTAGGCATGGACAATGTTTTAGGTGTGAATAATGTTTTCAAGTATGAACAGGTTTTTTTGGTAATGAAGAGATTTTCTAGGGGCTATGAATATTGGTTTAAGCCTTGTGTAGTTTTTTCAGGCTTTTTTTGCTTGCCTAAAGGAATCATTTCATGCAAATAGACATCAGTTGGGAATACAATATCCAAATTTTAAAAAATAAATAGACATTGGAATGTTGATTCTATGATATAAAGCATCTTTAAAACATGTACCCTGGCAAATGCAGCTACAACATGTGACAAAATTCCTCTATTATTTATCCTATGATAGATGTTCATACCTTGTTCCAAAACTTCCAATTTCTCTGAGGTAGTCTGTCAAACAGTTGGCATGCCTTATCTCATCTCACACATTTTGCATACATGACTGCTAGGGAAATTACAACTACACCGACTAAATACAATTCCTGGATGTCCACGCCCTATTCTAAAGCTCCCATTTTCACACAGGCTGGGGGATGTTGACAAAGCTTTACACCTGCGCCCAGGCCAATAGAGAATCTTGTTGTGGTTCTGACCCCGCAGAGTCAAAACCTTATCGCTTTTGAACCAACTGACCTGCTTTGACTCATTCTAGTAGGAAGAATCAAGGGTCGGGAGTCGCATGGAAGTTTTCGGGGAGAGGGGCAGATACAAATATATAGATGGGTGACCGATACTAATGAATGAAAGAAGGGGAATGAAGCCTATTGGTCTTTAGCCCCCGGCAGCATGCCCTATTCCATGAGCCGACATTGCTCCCATTTTTGCACAGGTTGGGGGATGTTTACAGAGCTTTACACCTTCCCTATTCCATGAGCTGACATTGCTCCCATTTTTGCAAACCCTATTCAATGAGTCGACATTGCCTGGAGATGGCATTGATCAGTCAAAATGGTTCACGTGCCTCATCCAAAAGATGGAGTACACTTACTTTGGGTGAAAGTACATTGCTGGGGTGGCAATGTGAGAATGGGAAGAGGCCGCGAGAATAATGTTTGAAATGTCTTGGTCTTTTTTTTTTTAAGTAATGCCCACGGTCGTCAGAATTTCGACGAACGCGAGGACTTTTTGTAAAAAAGCACAAATTTCATTTTCAATTCCTTCTCTGTCGAAAATAGATATCGAATTATCGTCGAAATTCCAATGAATGCGGACAATTTTTTTAAAAAAAATCAAATTTGTTCACAATATACCTTCTCCGTCAGAATTTTAGGCCAAATGTATTAGTGAGTGTATCCATGATGACTACATCTCTCTTATCCTTAAAATTTATTAATATAGAAATATGATAACATTTTAAAGAGGGTGCATATGGACTCCCTTTTGTTGGATGTTTTCAATGGTATACCCCTTTGGTGATGGTGGTGTGCTACATAATGTCCCTTGATTCATGGTTATCAATCTATTTCTTTAAATTTTGATGGCCTGTGACTTACCTTGATCACCTAGAATAGAATGCCTTTCCAGTTTATGATCATTGTTTACCTTGAGGCATTCATGGTCTATGAATCATCCAAAATAACACACCTTTCTAGCCAATAACATTCATATGATTCATCTTTATCACCTAGTATAACATGGATTGCTAGATTGTGATCATTTTTATTGTTTATGTTGCTTGAGGCATTGGTGGTCTATATATTACTTTGCATAACACACCTTGTTGAGGTTCATAGGACTCTCCCTTATAACATAGCATAGTGTGGATTGTTAGTTGTGATACATGGATTGCCCAACTTGACATAACTTGTTGGCCAGTGGAATCCATGTTGTATACATGAATCACCCAACATAACACAACTTGTTGGTTAGTGGAATTTGTGTAGCTTGGAATGTCCTTAGATCCATGACATAACACAAATTACTAGTTTGTCGACCATGTAACCTCATATAATGGTGTTTTCTCTTGCCTCTTTATAAAATTTCACTTGGGTGATTGCAATAGAATTCTAGGGATGATACTTATTTATTGAGACAACCTTTCTATCAAGGCCTCTTCACCTAGTTGACTTGGAACCTTTGTTTGCCTCAATACTAACATTGTTGTATGCTTGCCTTTTCAATGTATGGTTCATGTTTAATCTATGTTTTCTTTGTGTCTTGTGCGTATGCTTCACGTCTAACATTTTTATTTGTGTTTTTTGCATGTTTACAATATGTTTTCTCTATTATATTTCATGATCATTTTATGTTTTGTGTGCTACGTTACTTTTATAAATGTGTATGTTGTACTTGCTTTGTGTTCTTTGTGTGTGACATTGTGGGTTGATAATATCCTAGTCTTGGAGGATTGCACATCCCTCAACTTATTATCATCTTATCTTGTAGGTGCCTTGCTCTTAGCTTATGTTTTCTTTATCGTGACTATGAGCATGAGGTCATATTTCCGCTAAAGTTGGGGCTAAATGTAGCATCATAAATTATTTAGACTAAAAATTTCATGCTTTATTAGTCACTTGATTTAGCGTGCTTTTCCCTAGTCCATTTTAAGACCATTTATGCTCTATAATCCTTAAAAATTTGCAATAATTCTACACTAAATTCTTCGTCAAACATAACATCCAAGACTAGGTCCTGTACTAAGAGCTTTGATACTTGGTTCTCCCTTTCAGAGGTCCCTTTTTGGGTGGACCTAGGTTCCTAGCACCATAGTCCCATAAAAAACGAATAAAAAATGGGGTGTTGTGAGTATTAGCCTTTGTCTTTGGTGATCTAGTATGAGCAATCTTTGCTTTTGATTGTTATTGTCAACCACCTAAAATAACCTTATGATCCCCACACAAAGAGTATCCTTTATCCTTCTTGAAATATAATCTAATCTAATGAAATTTAGAGCAATCATATAAGGAATAAGATATCAACCCATATATCTACATACCACAATAACTCAAGTATTGGTTCATATTTTCATTTATTTTTATCATTATATTATTGAACTAACACTTACACCCTACAGGGCTTTTGAAAGAGCGTTGCATGTCTGCCTTTATGTGGAGCTGATGGATTCGGTTTCATACTTAAGGTAATCTTTTTGTTTCAATATTTATCATTGATTTTGCCTCCATAATTATGAGGTCATGCACTATATCTCATCATTTCTATTGGGGAGATGGGAACACCAACATGGGGTTTGACTTAAACAAGCCTATATACAACACAACCCATTTTCCTTGGTTTTTGTATTTGTAGCTCCATAGCTGACAATGAGGAAGTTACAAACAAATAGAGAAGACACTAACAATAATTTTAGACTTCAAATCGTGAAAAACCCTAATACTATGGCTCTTATCACCCTTGTTCTACTAGTTTGACCCAAATTTTTAAGGAGGCAAGTGTGTAGAGATTTCCAATTTCATTTCAACCATCTCTCATGCCTTGTCACCTTTCAGACATGGGTGCCTAATGATTTTGTCTAGTATAGTCAACTCCAAATTTTAGTGATAGGTTCTTATTGTTTGTTTATTTCATGTTGTACTTGTTGTATATTGTCAAATTTAGCCATTTTGTCATTCTTAACGTAGCTAATTCACACACACACAACCAATCTCAATCACATGAAATCAACACAAGTGTGAGTTTAAGATAGTGTGATTGTTCCTTGTGGTTATAGTTTAATTAGGATTACAGTTAGCATTAGGGGTTAGTATTAGTTTTACTGTTTGTGTTGGTGTTAAATTAGCATTAGGATATAATTAAGGTTGTAGTACAATGCTTGCATTAGGGTATAATTAAGGTTGTAGTATAGTGCTTGCATTAGGGTTATATTTTAATTAGAGTTTAATTAGGGTGCAATCAGGGTTGGGGTTAATATCAGGGTAAATTTTAATTCAATTAGATTTAGCATTTAAGATTACTATTAGTGTCGAGGTTATCATTACTATTAAATAAGAGATAAGAAGAGAAAATTAGGGTTAGGGTTAAGTAGGGGTTCACTTAGAGTATAATTGGAAACAGGTTTACATATTGGGTTGAAATTAGAATGGGGGTAAGGGTAGGGTACAATTAAGTTTAATGTCAGGGTTAGGGCTTAATTATGATTCAAGTTAGGGTCTGTGTTTAATTAGGGTTTCAATTATGACATAATTAGGGTTATAGTTAGAGTTGAATTGGAGTTAGTTTTAGAAAAAGTATTAGTACTAAGGATAGGGTTTGTATTGTGATTAAGATTAGCGTTAGTAATAAATTTGGGTTTGAGTAAAATTAAGGTGAGGCTTAAAGTTCAATTACTATTAGTATTGGTATTAAGGTTAGTGCTAGGGTTAGGCTTAGGATTAGGGTTAGCGTTAGTGTTAAATTGGTGTTAGGGTACAATTAGGGTTATATTACAATCAGTGTTGGGGATAGATTTTTCAAGTCAATTAGGGTTGGAGCTATTATTAGGATAATGTTAGAGTTTAATTAGGGTTAGGGTTCAATTAACGTTGAGGTTAACATTAGGTTAATGTTTGAGTTTAATTAGGGTTAGGGTTATTGATAGTGTTAAATTAGGGTTAGACTAAATTAGAGCTAGTGTTAGAGTTTATGTAGTGTTCAATTAGGGTTATGATTAGTATTAGGATCAAGGTTAGGGTTAGGGCTCCATTAGAATAAAAATTACATATTGGGTTAAAATTAGAATTGGGGTTTAGGTTTTTACTTGACACCATCCCAAAGAGACACATTTACAAGTAGAGAATTCAAATCCTACAATAAATTCACAAGTATGGTTTAATTTAAATTCTACAGAGTTATCTATTTTTGGAATCGGTTGTAATCCTTTGTCTTACTCTCCCTAGAAAGGTCAGTCAAAATTGTATTGCCTCTCGTGTTTGCATTTTGACACATATCTTTTTAGACATGATTCATACATGGTTCTACTTTTAAATTTAATTTAGGATTGTTTGTAACACCATATTTTGTATTGGCATCGATATTGAATGCATTTACAAGAAACTAATAATAGTAATATAGTGTGTTTATGATCATGTGTTATTTAAGTTAATCATGCATATATGTATGTTTATTTAACTTTTTTCTTGATTATGATATTGCGCCCTATTGCAGGAGATTGTGTGTGATTCGGCTATGATATATGCACGAGTACATTTGATGTGGGTTGAGTGGGTATAGGTACTAGGAACTTTTCCACTTGGCTTTATAGGTCCAAGTTATTCCTTAACAATAGTTAAGAGGAGATGTCACATTGGCCATACCTATGTTACCTCACCCATCATACTTGAATACAAGTATGATTTCCCATTATTACATCCAACATTATACCCTAGGTACCATGATCAATAGTACATTAAAAACCATAATCCCCATGTGCAAGACTAGTAAAGAGTGTTTGAATATTTATTATTCAAGAAAATTGTTGTAAAAATAAATAAAAAATGAGTTTTATGACTTCATGACATAATTGTATAATTTAAATTAAAATGTGAAATATGAGTATTTGCCAATTGTGTGTTTTGGGAATTAAAGGTGAAATATATGCATCTATGAATTAAAAGAATACTTTTTGTTAATTTATTTAAAAAATATTAAAATGGGTTTTAGGTAAATAGGGAAAAAAGGGTTCATTTTTGCATTATGTCTTATTTTGGGAAGAAAATGGTGAGAGGAGAGAAACCCTACAACTACAAATCTGGTTTGATGATTGTGGGAGCTAGAGAGGAGGGAATTGTATGAGATTTGTTACATTAGGATAGGAATTTGAAGGAGTTTATATTACTATATGGAATTGTGCATTCATTGTGTGTGTGTGAAAAACTCTCCATTTAAATTTCTAACAAAACCCGAGGTAAAAATATCCATTTCTCTTTCAATTTGTTCATTTC
Source organism: Cryptomeria japonica (assembly GCF_030272615.1). Lineage (NCBI taxonomy): Eukaryota > Viridiplantae > Streptophyta > Pinopsida > Cupressales > Cupressaceae > Cryptomeria > Cryptomeria japonica. Next base: position 30,562,462 of record NC_081410.1, on the reverse strand, counting down.
TTGTTGCCATATGTTTGAAGAATGATAGATGGGTTGGGGAAGCCATTTCCATTGATTTAAATCTTGTATTGGGTAGAGTATTAATTTATTTGAATAATTTTTATAAAATTCGCCCATAAATACCCTCATGCTACCCAATTCACCATAGGGTGAGTGAAAATGCGTGTTTTATGTTAAAAGAGGGGTGTTGGGTGCAATGAAATAAGAATTCTATTCTTTTGTGATCTTCAAAATTTTGTGAATTTTAAGCTATTTTCGTGGAGTAGCTAGAAATTCCTCGTTTTTGTTAAAAATTAAAATTAGATCCATTTGGATTTAATCTGTCACAATATGGTTCAAGATTGAGAAAAGTGCAATGTCATGTGAAAAGTGAAATCATCAATGTGTATGCATTTTATTCCATGTTCATTTGGGAACTTGATGATCCTTGGACTTAGGTACTACACAGGGTTAAAAGAGTGGATTCCAACGTGACCCCGACCCAAAGTGGTTGAGCATGGTTATCGTGTGTGGAAGTTGATTAATAAAGTGAAAATAATGAAAACATGGGTAAATAAATTAACCAAGATAATGATTATCCCTTGCATGCCTGATTGCTTGCAAAGGCTTAGGATGTTTTGGGAAGAAAAAACCACTCTAGGAGTCATGGTACTTGTATGAGCAAATGTCCTCATTCAAACGAGGGTGTGTTCGATTCCATGTGATAGTTAATCATGTGCTTAGTGATGATACTCTCTAATTGTCTCTCTATCATATAATCCTAGTGTTGCATGAGTAGTACCTTAAAGATGTACTTTACCCTTCTATGTTGATGTTCCCTTAATTCATTTATAAAAAAATATGAATTATCCTTCAATTTTATTTTCTAAAAAATGAAAAAAAGCACTTTTATTTTTTATGCAATCATCCATAAGGGAAAAAGCAAAATGTTGTGTCACCCTTTGGGCTAATTGGTGTAGTCCATTCGAGCTTAGTTCAGCCGGACTGAGTTTGACCAAACTATTTCTTGTCACAGTGGCGCCCATTGACATGGCCGTGGCACCCATTGACATGGCTGTGAAGCCAAGATGACACCAAGAGTTCGACCAAACTTATTTAGAATAGTTCAAAATAGTTTGGCCGGCCTAAGTTTGACTGAATTGAGTTCGACCAAACTCGCCTATGTGTCAAGTGATGTGGCAACAAAATCACCATTTTGTCTACATTTCTAAAATTATTCACTTCTACTCTATTTTTCTTCAGGTAGAATATTTTTTTACAAAAATTAAAAAATATCCTTTTGTAGAGCTCAAAGTCAAGAATCTGGACATATAATTTTCTTAATGTTTTGATTAATTTAATTTTTTTTTTGTTGAAAAATTGCAAGTAGGTTTTTTAAGCTAAAAAAGAGGTTGATTTGAAATTTAAAAAATATATATTAAATGATGTTAAAAAAAAATTTAAAAGTATATTTTTCACTACATCAAATTTTTCATTTATTTTTTTTAGCATATATATATATATATATGTATATATATATATATACATATATATATATGTATATATATGTATATATATATATATATATATATATATATGTATATATGTATATATGTATATATATATATATGTATATATATATATATATATATATATATACATATGTACATATATATACATATATATATGTGTGTGTATATATATATATATATATATCCTCTATTTGAAAATTAAAATCATAAAAAAATAAGTTCATTTTCATTTTTTTGGTGACGCCAACTAGAACCCTTGATTTTCAACATTTTTCAGCAATGAAAATTTCGTCTTTGAATATATAAAAAAGTGTCAATTTTTTTTTTAAATAACAGACATAAATTTCATTAATATTTCTATATTTGATCAATTTACATCAGTTTGAAATTCAATTTAGAAATGTCACTTTTATGCAGTTGAATTAAATAGTTTTAGTTGTGTTGGCCACTTCCTTTATAAAAGGGTGACACAACATTGTGCTTTTACCCATTAAAAAAAATGGTCGACAAGGGGTTCTATCAAACGTTGACCATTCATTTAGGCCATGTTCTATTGAACATTATTGTTACAAAAAAAATTGTGCCCAACATGTTCGATAGAACATGGGTTCAATCGAACCCCCTTTGATCAAACATGCTTCTTATGCATCTTCCCCCCAATCTGTCCAAAATTCTATAGATTTTTGGCCTTGAAGCTCTGATTGAAGCCTCAAATGGAACTATCTTGACAAACACAAATGAGTGATAATAGTATTCAAAGTGAGCTTTCCAGTGACTATAATTTTAATATATATTGATTTTATTATTATTATTATTTTAGTTTAGGCTTTTTTTTTCCAAACGTCAACTTCTCTATTCAACGGTTATGTTAAAATAGTAAACTAATGGAAAACAATTCTGAAAAATATACACAATAGGTATTGAAGTCCTTTTTCCAACAAAAATAAATAAATTGAATTTTGATACATACACAACAAGTTACGAGTTACCAAATGAACCTATGTCTAAATTATAGTTAACTCAACTTCAAAACTTAATAAAATATGAAATACTGAACATAAATATATGAAACCAATTTCAAACATTAGATATTGATGTTAAAAAACTAAATTCTAAAGAATCACATTTTTATCTATTTTAGGAAAAAAAGTTATGTGTTACCGAGTGAGTATCACCCTTTAAAAATGTCGTTTACTCTTAAGAACTAGTTTTCAAGGGAAATAGAAATATGGATACAAATTGATTCCAAAAAAAATTTTAAAAAATATATTTAGAATCTACATACAAAATGTCACAAACCACTAGTTTACATCATCTACAAATTCCTTATGGTTTAGTGATAATAGGTGTTCGAATGTGATTTTTTTTAAAAATGTTTGTTTCATGTCAAAGTTGGCTAAAAGGTGTAACCCACTATTGTAGGATCAATTAAGCTTTTGGGGGTCATGGGTCAGGGATACACTATATCGCAAGTTCACACATAAGTGAACTTCATAAGGGTCAACCCCAATCCTTGAATTATGAAGCACTTCCACAAATTTTAACTATTAAAAGAAGTTTTTTGGGAGTGGGGGGTCAAGGTTGCACTATACATTGTTTGCACACTCTACAAACTCCACAAGGCATAAGCCTGAACCTCAAACCCAAGATACTTAGACATTTTCTTATCTTTTTTTACTGTGAAAATAATATTTGAGAGGTTTTGTTCTAACAACTAACTCATTCATTTTAAGCCAGAGTAAATATTCCTAAATATAGTTTAGGCAATTAGAACATCCAAATCTTGAGGATATATACACATGAACTTCAAATTCAAGATGCTAATATCAAAACACATAATTGGAACTAATCCATTGTCACTTGTTCAATTTACAAATGACTCTTCAAGAGAATTCTTAGAATTGCATGCTCCCATGATTGGAACTACTAGAATACATAAGAGAAATGATGATAGTCAGTGCCCAAAGAGCTGCTTATGGTTAATTGCCTCTGGTGGAGATCAAATATTTTAAGTGTATTGGTTTTTGAAGATTAGATGTCCACTCTTTAGAGTCCTTATAGTGTGTAAAATGTATAGTGAAACCATGACCCCCAAACCCCAAAACCACCTTCTCTATCAATAATATCCCTAAGTGTGTCAGGCATCATACATTGGATGTTCACTTTATAAATTCAATCTTTTGCTAAAAGTGGAAGGTGTATCCCCAATCCCTGACCATCGAAAGAATAATTTTTGGACTTGCACCCTGATAGGTTTTAAACATAGAGCAACAAGGCTTTTTTGTTCAAATTTGAACTTGGTAAGTCAAATCCCTAATCCTTGATGTAGACCTTTCAAACATCAAAGGTTCCATGTTTGTTCGACTTTGTATTTGGACCTTAGCATCACCATCTTCACTTATGTTCAATACTTAGTATGTTGAACCCTCAACTCTCAATCATTCTTCGAGCATTGGGCTTTCGACTTCCATTGTTCAAATTTCCTTCTTGTTTTGAACAAGGTAAGGTGTAGCCCCAACCCTTGGACCCCAATAGGAAATCTTATGTTTATCTTATTTGGAATTGAATTTTCCCTGACTTTGAAAGGTCACAACTCCTAGCTCGATGACAAAAATAGATCTTCCATACCTCATAAGAAAGAGATTGAATATATCTAAAAATTATTTTCTTTGAACCTTGCTTATAGGAATGGTTCTAAGAGATCGATGAAAGTTTTAACCCCAAATGCTGCTCTAGAGTGGACCCCAATAATGCAATTTTCTAAGACATATAAAATACCCAAAAAGTTATACCTTGAAAATAAATATCTCCTTAATGAAGGATCCTTCCTAGCCCATGACCCCAAGAGTTAAAGGGTGCCCCCATGCACTCTCTTAATGTTCCCTCATTGTTAAGATTTGTTTAAAAAGGATTAGTCTTCTGCAAACACCATCTTTACTTATACAACAATGAGGAATGTTCTCATAACTCAATCATCTTGGTATGGTAATCTTGTTTACTATTGTTATGCTTTATCTCCTTGTAAATGAGATTAATTACTCTTTTATCTTCTTTGATGTGATATGTTAATGTAAGTTTAAAAAAAAAATAAAGATATTGGTTCTGGACAATATAAAAAAAGAGTACAGAGGGAGTGAAAAACTATCTTGGAGTAGACTTGAGAGAAAATAGTTGTGTCCTTTTTAGCACACAAAATGAAAATATTATAGCACAAAATTTTAATATAAATTTTGAGTCATGCATGAATATCTTGGGCCTTAAAGAGGAAGAGGCGATAACCATCTTGTTAGAAAGAACCTCTATTGTAGAGTTAGAGTTGTAGGTAGAAAATAGGACCAGCCTTAAACCACACACACTAAGCAATAGATTAAGCTTAGAGAATGTTAGTCAATTCTGAGTGTTTAACACTTTTAAGTCTAGAAGTGTATTCTTATTGTGACCACATACATTAAGCAACATATTAAGCCTAGAAAATGTCAGTCAACTCCGATTGTTTAATACTTTTAAGCCTAGAAGTGTAAGCTTAATGTGTGTGGTTTAAGTTGTTCCTAGAGAATAGAGGTTTTTCTTTACAGTGTGCAAATAGACGTTCCTTCAAAAAGATGAGTCATGACATCATTGGGGTGGGTCACACATATTGTTTGTCAGACTTAAAAACTTTTGGTTGGCATCTCTTTAGTAAATATGACACAAATTTTTCACAATGAATTGCTGAGGTCGATGGCCTGGTATTCAGATTCAATAATGGTTTGAATGACATTTTCATTGTGGTGGAAAAATCTTTTGATTTTAAGGATCCAAAACACCGCACCACATTCATGCTTCTCTATATATACCTGGTGTCTATTATGTCTTGCCTCAAGGTTATTGAGTAGCTTGTAATTATAATAGCCATTTTTAGAGATCGCCTACATAGGGAAAGAAGTGAGTTGAATATTTACTTTTACATTGTTTCATTTTTGATTGGGTTTTAGAGGGAAGAGGATTTAGTAGTTGAGCATTTTGATTTCTCACTTCTCAAAATTGTACATGGAAATTTCAAATGACTTCCAAGCTTACCTATCAACTTCCTTGCTTATAACTAAGTTTTGAGGGCCACACCATCAAATATGATGCTACATCAACATGCTTTTTGTCAATGTGTCAAAAATAGCCCCCCCAAAAGGTGAGACCAATAGTCATGTATAAGGGCCCATCATACTCGTGTAACTAATGTGTCATCATGTGATTGGTTGCTTTTTACAACTAAGGGTATATTTCATTCAATTATGGGTATTAAAGTCACAACTATTGGTGCAATATTGTCAAAACATTGAACACTAAATCAACAATTATGGGTATTAAATCAACAACCACTACCACAACAATTGGGCTACACTAAACTACTGGGTCCTCTCCCCTAATTGGAGAACTTTGAACACTTGACTTGTTGTTTGTGGTATTAGGTTGAGGATCTACAATAGAAGGCTTTCATTGAAGAGATTGGAGATACAATTCGCATACATGATCTCTATGTGGATTTCTCTCAAAGAAAAGCAAGAAAAATGAAGAGATGGCTCTGGTGTAAGTGTAAGATGCACTTTATTATTGAAAAAGAAGTAATCAATCCACTTTACATATAACCCAGGGTAAAGTAACCAAACAATATAATTGGATTGTTTTAGCATCGAGTAATGATTTGAAATAAACGTAGAAGTTAAATTAAAAATAAAATTAAAATAATTAGAACTATAAAGTTTATATATGATTAAATGTCAATATGTAAAATAGAAATGATATAATAGTGCTTTAAGATTTTGAAACTTCTTGTCTATTTGTTTGGGTTACTTTGATGGGTGTGTAAGTGATTTGCATAAAAATCTAATCTAAGCTCATATATTTGAATTTTGATGTGTAGATCCAATCTATGCCAAACTATAATATCTACTTCTTGGTTGGAATAGGATTAGTTGTTAAATGGTCAAGGAATCTAACTCACATTCAAAGCTAATTAATAGTCTTGAGGAAATGCAAAAGAAATTAAGAATATATTTCTATTTCTATAATATATGAAAGATCCAAATTCATTATAATTTGTTGAAACCATAAACATTAAAGTATACCTATATTAACAAAAGAATAAAAACAATCTTATATTACACATAAACTATTTTTTCTGTTGTTTAACTTTATTAATTGATTAGGGTTGGTGTACAATTAGGTTTGAGGTTTAATTAGGATTAGGCTTCAACTAGGATTCATGTTAGGGCTATAGTTTAGTTAGGTTAGGGTTTAATTTAATTTATATGAAAATATTTGATTTAGGGTTAGGGCTATGATTTAGGTTAGTGCTAAGGGTTAGTTAGGGTTATGTCAAGGTTCAATTAGAGTAAGGGTTAAATTAAAGTTAGGGTTAGGATTAGGATTAGGATTTGAGTATGTATCTAGGGTTCAATCAGGGTTAGGTTAAATTACAATTAAGGTCATTATTCACTCGACCTGTTAGGGTTAGTGTTTAATTAAAGTTGAATTTAGGTTAGGGTTAGGGTTAGTGTTGTGATTATGTAAGACTTTAATTACAATTAGGGTTAGGGTTAAATTAGGGTTATGGTATAAATATAGTTAGGGTTAGTAGTCATTCAGGGTTACACTTTAAGTAAGGTTCAAATAGGCTTCAACTAGGTAAGGGTTAGATTTTAATTAAGGTTATGATTTAATTATTATAAGGGTCAGGGCTAGGGTTCTAGTATTAGTGTTAGGGTTAGGGATCATTTTTAAGGTTAAGGTTAGTCTTAGTATTACACCAAGGTTAGGGAATAATTAGGGTTGCACTTAGATTTCAATTAGTGTTTAATTAGGGCTCAATTAGGATAAGTGTTATTGTTATTGTTATATTAGATTTAGGGTATAATTAAGGTTATAGTATAATTAGGGTTACAATTAGATTTTATTGACATTATCCCCAACCATGACCATAATCTTAATCGTAACGCTAACCTTAACCATATCCTTATCACTAACCTTGATTCTATCTCTAATTCTAACCTTAACATTATCCCCAATCCTAACATTGATCCTAACCCTAATCCTAATACTAATTCATATCTAACCCTAATCCTAATTTTATCTCTAACCTTAACCCTAATGTTCCCTAATTAACTATAAGCCTACTACTAACCCCAATCATATCGCTTACCCTAATTTTATCTCTAATAAGGGTAAGGGTTAGGGTTATAGTTCAATTAAGACTAGGATTAACATTAGGGTTAGGGTTCAAACACGGTTGGGGTTAGTATTATGGTTAAGGTTAGTCTTAGAATTACATTAGTGTTAGGGAATAATTAGGGTTATGGTTAAATTATGATTAGGGTTTGAAAAGCGTTAGTTAATATTGGATTAGGGTTAAGGTTTAAGATCAATGTTAAATTAGGATTAGGCTTAGTGCTAGATTAAGGTTCAATCAGGGGAAAATATTTGAGTTAGGGCTTAATTAGGGTTATGGTTATGATTTAATTTGGGTTATAGTTAAAAGTAGGGTTGCCATTAAAATTATGGTTAGAATTAGGACTATGGTCCATCCTATTTCTAACAATAACCCTAACCCTAGTTGTATTATAACTATAATATTATATTATTATTTTATATTAACATAATATTATTATATTAAATAATGTAATACTGTATGCCGATTGGGGCACTCATTGGGGCGTAGTGCCCCAATAAAGTCAGTTCATTGGTGAGGTGACCACCAAGGATCAAACCCCTACTGGTCCACTAAGCTTGTAGGTGTCTCACCTTTACTAGACTGATGTATTCATATGATCTGTGCCTTTGTTGGGCTTTAATGTGCTTGTAGGATATGTGCCTTTGTTGGGTAGTTATGCTCGTAGGCTGTGGGCCTTCAATGGGCTATTGAGCTTGTGGGTTTGAATAAGTGAAGTTTGTTAATGGGGAAAGATGACCTCCCAGAAGTGGCCTAAGTGGGAAGAGATCCTCCATAAGTGGTCTCTCTAGGCCCGAACGAGGCTAAAAACTCAGGTCTCTCCAAAAAAAAAGAGAAATAATATAATATTATATGAATTTAGTTAATTAATTTATTTTTCACATAAAAGTACAATAGACACCTCGAGAAGGATATCTCTCAACGTATATTATATGTATTATTAAATATATATATGTTAGTTATATTATATTAGAATCCTAAATATATCCTATAAGTTAGGCAGGGGGACATATTGGTGCACGCTAGATATAGTCCATGATGCCCCTAGAGGTTGAGGGTCAATCAAACCAATATTGCATGACCATTGATTCGTACTACATAGGTACATTAGATGCCCTCCTTTATCCACATGGTATTAGGGCAAACAAATGAGAAGGATTCACATGATGTTAGATCATTTCCATACAACTTGAATGACTTACCTAGACCCATACGAATTCCTATCAAATGGATCAGGGAAGTTACAAATATGATTCTATTAAAGTTAAATTAGGGTTAATATACTTTTAGATAAGTTGTTGGATTGCCAAGAACAAGTTCTCCTAACCATTCCACCTTAATAAATCAACAAATGACCTCGGGTGAATATTTATAGACAACATTTTGAATCTTATGCATAATCTAGACGCATATTTGATTTTCATATAAATATATTCTTTTTTAATATATAATATTTCTTTTACATTATTTTTTCAAAATATAAATATGCTAGTTAATAGATTGTAACTAGATTAACTATAGAAAATTTTTATGTCTAACTAATTATCAGCCTGCCCATCGAAGCAATTGATACCTTGTTCCTAAAATTTATATGCGCGGCTTTTTCTTCAGGACAAGTATTCCGAACTTCAGAGAATTTCTGTAACGTAGTTGAACTGTTGTTTCGTGAGAAGTAGAGCACTCTATGTACAATAGTATTTAGTTTTTTCTTTCCCTTCAAGACGCATTTAAAACAGAGAATGAATTGAACATCAAGAAATGAATTGTTATTGTGCAACAATGTATAAACTCCTCCAATTTTTTGCGACCTGCAAAACCCACAAATTTTATCCTATCTCGTTAACGTGTAAGAGAGAAATTCGGACCTCAAATCCCTGTAAAACCCTACAATTTTTCCACACCGGGATAAAACCTGTGGGCAGAGGCATTTCCTACATCTTCCATGCCTTAAAAGTTCAAAGCTCTGATAACAACTGTAGCGATGAGAATATTACAGCCCCACTAAGATTTGGTAGAGCATGGATTAACACAACAAGCGCAGGCTTTTTGCCCGAGGGCGAACAAGATAAAGTTAACGGCGGGGAGCCCGTTGTGTTTGCGAGGCATAAAAAGGCCAGGAAGATAAAGTCTATTTGGGTGTGTGAAAACTGTGGGGAAGAGTATGGGCAGTGGTGGGGTATGTGCCCTCATTGTAGGAAGGCTGATGTGCTGAGAAAGTTCAATGAAGCTCAGGTTGATGGTATGAGTTATGGAGGAGGAGCAGGGAGTAGAGTGGCTGAGGCAAAAGTTGCGAGTTATAGGGTTGTTCAAGCTGACAAAGGATGGCTGTCTTCCGCTTCATCTTCTTCTGTATCTGATTCGCAGCCAGAGTCTTTGTCCAATGTCAATAAAGGGCTCAGAGGAAAACAATTTCGGCTTCCTCTGTAAGCTTTTTCTTTTCTTACTACTTTCAGTGGCTTGTTGCAGTGTATTGCTTCAAGTACTTAAGTTGCCTTTATTTCAACGTATCTTTTTCTGTTTTATTCTTTTATCATGGTAGCAAGAACATTCCAAATCTTACAAAAATGCCATGAATCTGTTGGCTTCCTCGTAAGCTTTTCTGAAGTTCTTTTTAACTGCTTTATTTTTGTATAGTAGCAAAAACCTCCAAATTGCATGAAAAACCACTTTAATATTCACCTCGGCCACCTCGGCTGCAAGCTTTTTCCTATTTCTTTTTTAGTCCATTATAGTAGCAAAAAAGTCTCTAAATTTAAAAAAACAACTTCCTCTGTTTCTCTAATTCCTTTTTACTGCTCTATTCTTCATCATAGTAGCCAAAAACATCTAAATGGATAAAGAAATATTTTTATTGGTTTACTCTGTAAACTTTTCTCTATTTTATTTTTACCGCGTTAACTTTTTTTGATTGTAGAAAAAAACTCCAAATTGGACAACAAAAAATTTCGACTTCCTCTGTATTCTCTGCTCTAGTTCCTTTTTACTGTTTTACTTTTATTCTTTGTCGTAATAACGAAAAAAACACAAATTGAAATACGTTAGGCGTTTCTCTACTTCTTTGGACTTCTATTGTCTCTGAACTACTAGTGAATAACTCCCAAATTGAATCATTTGCTATAAACTTAATTTACCCTAAATTAAGAATTCTAGGTGAAGTACATTCTACACGCTGAGTCATGCTCTGGCAAGTGTGAGTTCACCACTGCACTTGGTCAAGACGTCAAAACCTAGGACATAAACATTGAATAATATATAAGGTACAATCCACTTATAGGTTTGACAATAAAAATCTTATAAAATCAAATTGGAGTCGTGCTTGCAAGTGACCTAAAAAGCTATCTTTAGCACCTAGTCGATATTGATTCATTCTCTCTAATCTAACTATATCTCAATAGAAAATTCTAGCTGATGGTATTCTTCATTCTTTAGCAGGTTCGAATTCACAGTTATTATCTTAGTTATGGCGTCAAAAGCTAGGAGTAGTAAATTTGAAGAAGGTAAATGGAGTTGGTCAGGTTTGAAGGTTCTTCTACTCTTGTTCACTTCCAGTTTTATAAGTGAGATCTATAATGTTGTTTTCCCCTAAATCAATTCTGCTTAGCTTGCTAGGCTATTCGCAAAACTTCAGCAATTGTTGTTCCTTGTGATCCATTCATTTAAGAGCTCCCTAGCCCTTTCATTCTTTTAGTATTTGTAATGTTTGCAGTCCAGTTTTTCCATACTTTCAGGATCAAATTCGTGAAACATTTAATGTTTGAATCATTTCCTTCAATTATCCATCTTTTATGAGTAGTCATTCCTTCAATAATCCATCTCTCAGAATTGTATTATGTGCTTGCGTATATAGCACTGGTTAAACTGAATTGCTTAGTGATGTCATTGAAGAGCCTTTGAGATTTTACTAAGTGCTACTTTGAATATAGAAGAGCATCTTGTAAAAAAAATGATTTCTGGTGTAGACTATTGAAAGCATTCACAAGAAGATGGCCCATGTATGAATCTCCCTACTGCAATAAGGCGACTTGTAAATCCAGCAGACTTGTGGGGAGGTTCCAGTGTAAAGATTGTAGGGTACATTGAGTGTAACTTATTGATTCCACCATACAAAATTTTCTGCTTCACTTGTTTTCAGAATCTGTATAATAAATTGCAACTAAATATATCGAACAGAAATTAACTAAAAGTCTTTGACCTGCATGCAGTATCTACTGGACAATATGATTAAAAATTTCTTAAGAGTGGGCTGGAAAATCTAAGAACTCACTTCAGCTCCTTTGCAAAGTTCTTGCCCAAAGAATTGTTGCTCTTGGTTTTCAAGCAAAGATTGTATATTTTCTACAGCCCTCAATAAACTGCTGTCAGTGGTAAGCTTCCCCGTGAAAACAAGGGGTTAGTCTCCTCCATGGGACCTCACCCTTAAAAGTAGCTTAAGGTTGACTCTCAGGCTAGCATCCTTCTTCGTTAAGGGTCCGTGCTGGGACTATTTTCTGTGAATTGGTTAATTTTTAGACATGTAGAAAATTAGATTTTACATTAGCAAGTTTTCCAAAATTTACAAGAGATTGGCAGAGGTTTCCATATAATATATACATAAATTGATTATAGCTCCAGATTTTTACAAGTATAAAACTACGATTTCTCAAAGGGCATTGTGGAAACACAACTACTTAACTGCATTAAAATTTATTTGACGTTGATAATTACTGGAAGACTAAGGAGGCAAAGGCATGCCATGCACTAAAAGTACGGACATTTTAGAGGTTCTTAGTCCTTTGTGGGTCCCTTTTCCTCGTGATTGTTACAAATGTACATGAGTTAAAATTCATCAAATAAATGGCTGTCCATGGAAATCTGTTATTCAAGAGCTTGCTTGATACATGGTTGAAAATCTTAAGAGGTGCTTGGTGTTTTGTGGGTCCCTTTTCCTCATGATTATTACAAATGTACATGAGGTAAATCATCATAGAAATGTTTTTTCAAGGAAATTGGTTACTGAAGAGCTTGCTTGATACATGATTGAAAATCCTACAAAATATTATCTCATCAAAGAAATGGTTGTTCAAGGAAATTGGTTACCGAAGAGTTTGTTTGTTACATAATTGAAGGTCCCACCATAGTATATATATATATATATATATATATATATAGACACACACACGCACATGATGTAGGCTATTCAATGAATGGGCACACACGCACACACACACATGATGTAGGCTATTCAATGAATGGTTGAATTTTTTTTTTTGGTTCTTCTCCTAAAAATAGTAGTTGTTAAATGCCCTCTTTGAGAAGAATAGATGAACACAACTCTTGTAGAATGGAATATTATCAATGTCATTGGGACCCTTCACTTGACTGCATGGGTCTCGGTCCAGTTCGAACTGGGTCTGGGTTTGGGGCCGGTTCATTGTGGGTTTGGGTAAGTCCTGCCCACAGACTGTGGGTTTTGTCCTACTGAACCTCGAAATGTATTTCCCTCAACAATTTGCCATTGGCCAAACTTGGCCTGAATTTGGGTGTTTTTTTTTTAATTATTTTTTTGGCAAAATGTCAATTTCAACCCCCCAACCCTAATTCGACCATTGAAAACAACAAAAAGTTAAAATCTATTTCATTTATGTTTCAATAGAATGAAAAGCAAAAACATTTTGCTCCATTGCTGAACTTTCATTTTCGCTTGCCATTGCACAAAGAGAGTTGAAGATTGATAGTTGCATGCCTGAAGCTGGTTCTTATGCTATTCCTACGCATGTCTATGTGTTGATTTGTTCTCAAAGACATTCTAGAGGAAGATTTCAACAAAAGTAGTAGGTTTTTTTTTGTCTTTTTTCTAAGTTTTCCTTACATTTTTATATACAAATTGAAATGAACTCTCTAGTTTTGTTTTGTTTTCTTATTTTGGTTTGTGGCTTTGTGCCTGTAAAGGTTGGAAAATTAGGGTTAGGGTTAAATTAAGATAAAAAACCACTAAATGATCTAATTAACCATTACATTTGGAAGGAGAGAGAACCTAATAGATCTAGACTCAAAAGACTGAGATTCTAATCAAATTCCAGCCTTTTTGGTCAAGGCTTTCTCCTTCCTAAATTGAATTGATTTGCCTATTTGATAATTAGGGCAAAATAACAGAAATAGTAAGCTACAAATCTCGCACGGAGCCACTGACCTGATTTTGAGCAAAATTAGCTGTTTGGAATCTGCTCTCGGAAGTTTGGCTTGATTTTTTGGGACTAGGTAGTATCAATTCGCCATGGTCCTTTGAATTTTTTGCGTTGAAAGATGAACCTGTTTGTCTCTATGAACTCTATTGATCCTCCCAAGTGCAACTCTATACCTATTTCTTGCACACAGAAAGAAAGAGAAATATGTTGGGAATAGGGGTTTGCCTTAGGTCAAACCTTGGTTTTGGAATTAATTATGAAATTGACTTGACAAATGTAAATGAAAGACTGTAGTAAAATGCTTTCCTTTTGAGGGAAAGGCTGAAGATGCTTGAGACACTAATGATATACCTTAATGAAGTTTTGTTTGACCTTCACAAAGGAATTAGGGTTTCATGTATGTTGTCCTCATAAAACATAGATCATGGATGTCATCTTCAATGTTTGAAATTTGACTTCACTTCTGCTCCAATGTTTGATGAAAGACTAATTGCTTGCTCACTTGAATTTGCTAGAGTGTAATTGAGATCTTGAATGAGGTTACTTAGGTTAAAATGAGAGGGGTATACCTCCTTTTATACTTGCTTGTGGAAAAACAAATTGAATTTTTGACATAAGCCGACACAGAATCTAGGTCCCCACTAAAATTATGGGACCGTTATGAGGCCCCAAATTGGGCCCTTTTTGAGAGGACTATCGCATTGGGCGCCATGGTCTTGATTTAGGACTATGGCGTTGGACGCCATGGTCTTGATTTAGGACTAGGGCGCCCAACGCCATGGTCTTAGAAATCAAGGCTCCAGGTTTGGGGAGAGACTGTAGAGATAGTGAAAAAGCATTTTTGATAGGTTATGTGAGCAAAATCAGCACTTCAGTCAAGCCTTGGAAGTCGAAGTGCTAACGTGAAGTCCAAGTGAGGACAAAATTGTAGGTGAGTACAATTTAGGACACTACAGTGCCTATCCATGTTGTTTATATAATTACTTGTGTTAGACATTAAAATGACAAGTGCTTCTAGCTCTGGGAGCCAACCTCGCTTTAAAACAGACCCACACTCTTCCCTTTGGAAATATGTGGAAATGGTACAACAACTTCCAGGTGGAGGAGGTTTCACTTGGATTTGTCCTTATTGCAAAGCACAATATAACAGCTCATACAATTGAGTGAAAGCACATTACCCCACTATAAGGCATCAAATTTTGTCTTGGCAAGCCAAAAGGTAAAGGCCTTCTTACAAGGGAACAAGTATCGGCATATATTGAAGAGCAAGCGAAAGTAGACTAAGCGGTAGGGAAAGTAGCTATAGGTGCTATTACTCATCCTTTGCTAAAGACTAAGAATGGATGGAAGGCCTCTTCATCACTTTCCAATCTTGAAGCTACATAGGGCCATCCATTCTTGTCTATATGTGAAGAACAACTTATGACACTTAAAAGAGCAAAGGGATCGTTGGAAATGACATTTCACAACGAGTGTAGAGAGATTGCTGAGCAAGACATAGCTAGATGTAGCCATGCTAATGGATTGGCATTTAATGTTGTTCAGTCACCTCATTGGCCAAAAATGATGAGATGAGTTAATGAGGCTCCAAAGGGGTTCAAGGGCTCGGGTTATGAGAAGGTGCGTACTGTTGATGTGTTTTTTATGCACAATCAAACACAAAATAAAATACCAAGGTTTCTTATCCTCTCTTGAATAAAGTCTCTCAAATGCTATGTTTCGTGATCAAATGAGTCAACTCCAAGGTTTATGTTGTTAGGTCTTGACTCGTGGATAAGCTCAATGGTTGATGTGATTGTTGGTAATCTAAGGGGACTTACATTGAATACTTGAATGCTGAACGTTTGGATATTGTTGGAACTTAGATTCTAATTACTTGCTTAAAAAATAAAATAGCAAAAGAGATAAGGTTTATTAGAGATTCTAATCTAATCCTAAGAATTCAGGAACAATGAACAATTGGGTGAACTTCAACCAAGCTCTGCTTCGCCATCAACGAACAACTCCACAAAGCTAGTGCGATCTTCTAGGGAAAGCGGGTGATGTTCAAATCACTATCAACAACAAGGATACCATCAAGGCGATGCATATCAAGGTATGAATAGCAATTGAAGTTAAGCTCATTTAACGATTCCAGTTGACCACACAAGGAAAACTTACAATCGGCAAATTGCTAGTGGTATGGATAAGTGAATTTCACCATTGATCATTCACAATTCCTATCATTCATCTAATTGACATGAAAATGAATTGAGAAGTAGAGACCCAACTTGTTGAAATGACACATTAATTCACCATAGCTTCAATGAAATCATATGCTCTTTACAACAAGATTTTGGCAACAATCTTTGCCTTCTCCTAATCTAACTTCTATTCTAATTGCTAACTATTTTTTTATTTTTCTACTATTGCTGTCTTGCTATTATTCTATTAACTCTTTACAAATGAGATATTTGAGCCTTTTATAGTGCTCTCAATACAATTCAATGGCTCAGATTGATTCACAATCAATGCCCAAGATTACATGATAGAAATCCTAATTGGGATTTGTTACAACAACTCACTTTGGCCAATGAGAAAATTACAATGAATTGGACATATGCCCATTTTGATTTCTAACCAATGAGAGAATAGGTTAGGTACATAAAATAGCATTTGAGAGACTTTATTCAAGAGAGGATAAGATACCTTGGTATTTTATTCTGTGTTTAATTGTGCATAAAAAACACATCAACACGTACTACCTTATTGGATAGAAAGACTCCTTGAAGCCCATCAAGGATTTATGGGTCGAAATAGGGGTGTCCATCATATCTAATGGATGGAAAGATGCAAGAAATCGCCCATTGATCAGTGTTATTGTAGTGTCCTCTAAAAGGGCAATGTTTTTGATAGGAGTGGATTGTGAAGGGTAGGTGAAGGACGGTCCATTTATTGCTAACATTCTTTGCCAAGCTGTTGAAGAAGTTGGCTCTCAAAATGCTGTTCAAGTTGTGACTGACAATGCCAAAAATTGTAGGGTTGCTGGGTTATTGGTTGAGGAGCGCTATTCACACATTTTTTGGATACGTGCTGTCCACTCACTCATTCTATTGCTGCAAAAAATTGGCAACAAAGTTGACTGGATCATATAGGTGTATGTTGATGTTGATGAGATCCAAATCTTCATCACCGACCATCATATGTCACAAGGCTTTTTAGACAATTCTTGAGATTGGAGTTGTTGAAGATAAGTTAAATAATGAATATGTTTTACTTTAGTAAACTTTTTAATTTAATTTTAATTTTGAAATTGGCTGGTGAGATCCATTTTGCCTCCAATACCATTGTGTTGAGATGACTTGTGAAGTTTCGTGAGGCACTAACTAGCATGATAATCAGCCCTAATTGGAGCAAATGGAGGCATTCTAGCATTGCAAGGGCAGCTAACATTGGGACAATGATACTAGATGACATTTGGTGGATCGTGCTGAGTACCTCCTGAGATTCACTAAGCCTATATTGAGCATGATCCCTTATACTAACATGGATAGGCCTTGTTTGGGTGAGGTGTATGATGGCATCGACTCAATGATTGAGAAGATGAAAGTCATCATAAATGAAAAAGAGCAAGATCCCGAAGAAACATTCTTCAAAGAACTACAACAAATCATGGTGGAGAGATGGAACAAAATGACCACTCCATTGCATCTTCTTGCCTTTGAATTGAGTCCCAAGTATTGTAGTCAACATCTCCTTATCGGCACAAGAGTTGGCCCATATAGAGATCTTGAAGTTGCTTAAGGGTACAAGGCAGCACCTCACAGACCCTTTCACCGTGACATATGACCTGCAGTGAGGGTCGAATTTATGAGTTTTGTAAGCACAAATGATTGTGGTCTTGATGCTCTTTGGGACAAGTATAGGGTTGATGCTCATAGTTGGTGGTACTTCCATGGAGAATCATACCAGAACCTACAACCTCTTGCAATCAAAATTTTATTGCAAGTAAGTTCTTAGTTTTATAAAAAAAATCCTTCTATCTTGCTTTTAAGTTTATTGTTTTATTTATATTTTAATTTTATTTATAACTCTGAATTCTCTAATTTCAAAATCTTGATAGGTTGCTAGTTCATCTTCATCCGAGAGGAATTGTAGCACATTTTCCTTCAGCAATGGACTACACTCCAAAAAGGCGAAGGACTTACTGTTTGTGCATTCAAAGTTGCGGCTCCTCACACATAGAAAATTCTTACACATAAGGGGAGGCAAAGCAGCAAGATATTGATCCAGAGCATGCTGAGCTGGATGCTTCAGTTTCCCACCTTGCTGCACTTGGAGTTGATGATGACTATGAGCCATCTAGTGATAATGAGATCGAGAATGCTAGTGCCAGTGCCAGTGGCACTATTGTGGTTCTTCTAATTTACCAACATATGGACGATGATGATATTTTTGATGACCCATATGATATTGATCAGTGATGGCTGATTGTTGACACTTGACATTATTATTTTTGAACCAAAACATTACTAGGTAGTGTATTTTGCTCTGTTATTTGAACTAAAATTTTAATATATATCATGACAATTGAGTTTTGACTATTAATATGGTGGTGTATTTTGCCATGTTACTTGACTATTAGCATAGTGGTGTATTTTGAACTTAATTACTGCTGCATATATGTATATATTTTTTATTTTTATATGTTTTTGTATGGATGAGCCCAAAACGAACCCAACCCCCCAAAAACATTTTACCCGAACCTGTGAACTGAACCCTGGAACTTGAACCTGAGACTAAACCGGAATTGGCAGCCTTAAATATTATAAATGAGTTTCATGGGCTTAGGGGAAAAGAAGAGTTACCAGAAGCTTGTTTTATTTTGTTTTCTTTTGCCTCTTCTATTGTCTTAGTTCTTCTTCCAAATTGGTTTACCCTCTTTGTCACATCTTGTAATAACTTCACCAATACACCCATAGCCATAGCCACAGCTCTCCTCTGAGCAATCCAAAACTCTCCTCAACAACAGCTAATGTGTTCCATAAATTCTTTACCCTCAACATCTTTGAATGCTTTTGAAGAGTGCAGTAAGGTTTGATAGGGAAAAAAGTTCAGCATCGGTTTGCTTGTAAATGAATATACTTTCTTTAGGTCTGTTTCTATGGTTGGGAGGGATGTCTTCCACTGATCTGCATGTTTCACTGGCCTTGACAATTCATTTCAAGTCTCAGAATTTTATTTTGCTTTGGTGAGCTGGTTGTTTTTCTTGTTCTTATTTCTTTGTTACAAGGTGATAGCTCTATTTGTGATAATCTTTCTGATCGTGCTATCTGAATTTATCCTGAATGATGTTGGGAAGGTAGGTATTGCTATTTTTTAGTAATTACAAGTGTGTAAATGGGTTGTTGGCCAAGTGGTTAAATTCTGTTTTTTGTTCTTTTCTGTGGAGGACTGCATTCATTGGTTATATTGAATTGCGCTTTTCAATGATTGTGCATTTGAGAAAAAAATGTTCAATTTGCAGGGAAGGAAATTTTGGCATGGAAGTGGCACGGGTGTTGGGTGGTGGCTTAGTACTTGGTACGTTATTATAAATATTTTATTTGATGGATGTTATTTCCCAGGCTTCTGTTGTCATAGGAAATATTAGGAAGGTTAAAATGGAAAAATAAAAATTTATGGAGATGTTTTAGACTATGTTACCTAGGGTGAATCTGAATGAAACCTGAAAAAAAACTTCTCTTTTCAATAGAACAGATTTTTATGACCCCAAAACTTGTGTTTTTAATCACAGTTAAGCCTTTTCAATTTCTGTCTGATATTTTTTTTTTCCTAAATTGTATTTTAGCTCTGTAAATTTTCTTCTCATAAATGTTTATGAAAGGTTTTGTCTAGTCATAAACATGTTTTGAACATACGAATTCTGAGCAATATCTGTGATACATTGCCCCCCCATACACTCTGAACCTGTTTTTTATACATGCCGTGTGAATGGATAATTTAATCTGCAGTTGCACGTTAGGTTCCATTCTGCTATTCATTCAATGATGATGCAACTTGATATGCACTGTCAGAGGACATAAAGATCTGACAATATACTTGAAAGACAGCTATACTTAGGCCTCTATGCAGGAAATACAGCAGAAAACAGAACAGATACTGGTCTACATATGGTTGTTTAGCTTTTCCTTGATCCTATTTGTTCTGGGTGGTTTACATCTATTTGTGGTTTTTGATTTCTTTGTAATATTGGATACATGGTAGTCATTTTTCCTCAAATGTTCATTTTGAGCTACTCATGGCTAATTGTAATCTCTAAAGGCTGCGCTTTTATAATTGTATTCGCCTTCAACATATTGGTTTCTTATTTTACTAATATATTTATTCATTAAATTTATTGTAATGGCCTCAGGGTTCCCAATTTTGATCCTAAACAAAATCTGGCAGAAAGAAATATTTGTTTGGAACTGCACACTGCACTGTGAGCATTGTAACATTTAGTTCACTGTTATATTAGATTTCACCAGCATATAACGAATAATGTAATGTCCCCTACTAGGAGTAAGCCTGTTTCCCATAATTAAACCATATGTCACCACATTTATCATGCCTTTAATCTGATTATTGAAACTAGAGAACAATTAATTATTCATAATACAATCAATAATTATTATATTTAGGCCCCATCCTTATTTCTTTCCTAATCATCAACCCTAACGGAGGATGGGGAAGTACTTGTCATAGGGTGCTTGGAAACCAATCTTCAAGTAGGCTCCCTCAAGGTTTCAGGACTCCGTCCTTGGGCTTACCTACCTTGTAAGGTATTACTTTGCCTTTCCCTAACAAAACCAACCTATCCTTATGAGGGGCAATAGCGAATGGTTAAGGAATGGGCCGTTAATATAATAGTCCTTCATATACTATGAATGAATATAAAATAAGTATGACAGTCCTACATATTGAATAAAAGGGGTAAAAACTTTATTTGAAAATCAGAGACAAGAAGTACAAAGAGATCCAGAGCCCCAAAGCTCCAGGAAAGAACCACCAAACCATCCCTAGATCATCCAACTTCATACCCAACCATGTCCTCAGTAAAAATCTTCTACAAGTCCTGACAGTAATCTCCAGAGAGATGCTCCCAACCGTCAACTTTCCAATCACTACCATGTTCCAAGGCCCACTTGGCCAAACAATCAGCAGCTCTATTCCATTCACAGGGGATGTGGATGAAAGAGACCTGTTCCATTAAAGAACTAATTTGGAGAATTTGCTGAACAATCTTTGCCAACTGGCAATGAATCCCGCTCACCTTCTGCTCCGTCAACAAGTTAACAACAATTTGTGAGTCCGATTCACAAATCACCTTCCTTCAACCCAGTTCCCAAGCACGTTCAAGGGCATAGAGAATCGCCAATCCCTTCATAAAGTTATTAGATTGCCAACCTTTATGCACCGAAAAGAGGAAGACGACCTCCCCCATGCTATTCCTGCCAACACCACCAACTCCAGCAGGGCCTGGGTTACCCCTAGATGAGCCATCAGTGTTAATCTTGATAAACTCATCCTGAGGGGGTATCCACCTTCCCATCCTTTGCACCTTCTTCATGGCCCGTCTACCTCTGTTGACACAAGCTGAGGCCGGAGACAACTCCTGCAGACCAAGCCTACTCACAATATCAGTCTCATCCCTACCCAAAGGAAAATTGACCTCACATTTCGCTTCCACCGTCTCTCGGATCATTGCAATGATTCTATTCCAAACTTGCTGAACTCACAATCTGACCTCACGAAAGATTCTCCTGTTCCTCTCGAGCCATATCTACCACAGGATGAAGATGGGCCCAATATACCAGACAGTCTGAAGAAAGGAGGACAGGATAGGAGGTCTGCCTAAACTGCTCTAGAACTCCACCAGAGAATACGCGTGGATACAAAGATGCTTCCACACCCCCCACCAATAATGCCAAATAAGCCGAGAGAAGGGACATCTGAAGAACAGGTGTGAGGAATCTTCCTCCCCATTACCACACAAAACACAGATAGAGGGCCCCAGAAATCCCCGCTTGTGGATATTGTCCCAGGTTAGACATCTATTCAAAGCCAAAGTCCAAGCAAAGCAATTACACTTCGACCAAGACGCATTACTCCACACCTGTTTCCACCAGTTCACCTCTCTTCCCTCAAGTCTTCGGTACAACAATTCCTGGTATCCACTAGCCATCGTAAACACGCCCTTAGGATTGGGAGACCAAGCCAGCCCATCCCTACCCTTGAGGGAGCTACAATGTCTACTCGCCAAAATGCCCTGCAGCTCTGCACACTCTTCCTCCATCCCAGCAACCGGCCACTCATCAGGAGACTTCCACCTCTCCAACTCCAGACGTCCACACCTATAAACAGCCTTGAAGTCACTCACCCTTGACCATCCAGCCTCCAAAAACCTCTGGCACAGATTCCCAAGGTTAAGGAATTGATCAAGAATGGGAGGGTAGCCATCCCAAGAGTCGTTCCACAAAAGGACCTCTTCCCCCCTCTTGCAAATCCAAAAGAGTCTTGCCTTAATGAGAGAAGCCCCCCTCTTGAGAGTATTCCAGATCGAAGAGCCCTTTCCCTCAAGCTGATATCTAGGGATTTCCTCCATCAGGACAATTTGTTGGCCAAAATCTTGGCCCAACCCTGATCCTGCTCCACACACCACCTCCAATACAATTTAGTTGCCAAAGCCTCCCCAAAAGGAATAGACTACCTTAAACCAAGCCCCCCTGACTGCTTCGGGCTACAAACCAAGTCCCAATTGATAAGACTCCATTTTGAAGAGGAAAGATTGCCTGCCCATAAGAATTGCCTAGCCAGAGAGTCCAGACCCTTCAAGAACCACTTAGGAGCCACATGAAGCATACATCGATAGATCGGAAGATCCTGAATCACCGACTGAATCAATTGAACCCTCCCAACAAAGGATAGCCATCTATAAGTCCAATGTTCAACTTTCGAACGAAATTTATCTAAGATACCCTGCCAAGACTCTCTAGGAGGGTTACCAGGAGAGATAGGGATACCCAAATAAATCAACGACAAGGAGCCAACTTGGAATCTCAAGATAAGAGCAATCCTCCATTGAATAGCTTCAGGAGTGTTGAAAAAGAGGATAGAAGATTTATCCTCATTGATTAGCTGGCCTGATGCCGCAAGATAAACATCCAAGACCATACGCAGATTATTAGCTTCTTTGATCCGAGCAAACCCCATAAGAGCCGTGTCATCCACAAACTGCAGATGAGACTGCGGCTGCAAGTCATTACCCCATTTCCAACCTTGAATAATCCCCATACCCACATTATGCTTAATCAGCCTCCCCAAACCCTCAACTAGAAGAATGAAAAGATAAGGGGAGAGGGGGTCTTCTTGACGGAGACCCCTAGACGCACCAAACAGCTCAGTATGATCTCCATTGATGAGCACAAAGAAAGAAGTAGTCGTAACACAACTCATAACCCACTGAATCTACTCATCAGCAAAACCAAACTCCTTGAGGATCTTCTGAAGGAAGGACCATCGAACTTTGTCGTACGCCTTAGCCATGTCCAGCTTGATAAACTTAGCTTTTTCCTTGGAGGTTGCCATAGAATGAATGGTCTCCGTGGCAATGACCACCCCATCCAAAATTTGATGCCCTTCCACAAACCCACTCTACTCCTCAGAGATAACATTCCCCAGGCACTTCTTCAATCTATCTGCTATCAGCTTAGAGATGATCTTATAAATCACATTGCAGAGAGAGATGGGGCGGAACTGGCCTAACCGGTTAGCCCCCTCACACTTGGGGATAAGAGCAATGAAAGTCGCATTCAACGCCCTAAGCATCTGCTTATTCCTCTGGGACTCCTGCACCACCTCTAGTAAATCCAGCTTGACAACATCCCAGAATTCTTGAAAGAATTCTACTGGGAACCCATTTGGTCCAGGAGCTTTTCCTTTCCTCACGTGGAAGACAATCCTCTCAAGCTCTTCCAACAAAATAGGACACAAAAGCTGCTCGTTCATCTCCCCCGTGACAAGAGAAGGAATGCAAGCGAGAACCTTGTTCTCCTCCCCTATTTCCCCCTGCGAGTCCTCCCTGAAAAGGGACTGGAAATACTGAGACGCCTCCCTAGATATCTCCTGCAAGGATAAGCACTGTTCGCCTCTGTCATTAACTAGAACCGGGATGGAGTTTCCATGCCTTCTAGCTTTCACTGAATTGAAGAAGAAAGCAGTGTTCTTGTCCCCCTCCTTCAGCCAATCAATACGAGCTCTTTGCTTCCAGTAAATTTCTTCCCTAAGCTCCCATTCCTCAACCACCTTGACGGCCCTATCTTCCTCCTTGAGCAAGTCCTCAGACAAACCTTGCTCTTTGATTTCGCTGGTGATCCCATTCAGCACAATTAGAGCAGCTTTTTTGGCATGAAAAATGTTCCCGAAGCCCTATCGGTTCCACTGTTTGAGCTGAAACTTAACAAATTGTAGCTGCTTGGCAAAAGAGTACATGGCAGTGCCAAAGGTCGGCCTCCCTTTCCTCCACCACTCCTCTACCAGAGCCTGCAAAGAAGGATCCCGAAGCCACATCAGTTGGAATTTAAATGAAGGTGAGCGAGCAACCTGAGCCGAAGAAGAAACCAGCTTGATGGGCCAGTGATCTGACCCTCTCCAGTCAAGAATCTCCGAATTGGTGGACCACCCCCCGTCAATCCAAAAATTAGAAAGCAGGAAACGATCCAACCTCTCTGCAATCCAATACTCTCCCACCCTCCTATTGTTCCAGGTGAACAAGCCATTACCAGGTTTAATGTCAACAAGTTGCAGCAAGGAAATATTATCCTGAAAAAGGAAAGAAGAGGGTTCCAACGGCATCACCCCCCCCTTCTTCTCGCTTAGCTCTAGGATGGTATTGAAGTCTCCTGCCATAATCCAAGGATGAAAAGGGGCCAGCCTTCGCATACAGGAAATATGAGACTATAATATTTGCTTCCCCTAAAGATCAAGTAGGGGCATAGATGTTAGAAAACAAAATGAATTCTCCAGTCTCGAAACTAGAGATAACCCCGGATAACGAAGATTGAGAGGCCACCCACTAGACCGGGCAAAACTTTAAGGGGTTCCAAAGACAGGCCACCCCTCCAGAGGAACCAGCTGCCCCAACACACTGACACTCTCCTCGAGCCCACAGCGTCGGCACTAGACCCATCATACTCTCCACTATAAGTTTAGTTTCTTGCAGAAATAAGACATCAGGCGAATGATTCCTAATCAACTCCCGAACAACTTTTTGTCTGGGGCCGCTGTTCAAGCCCCTCACATTCCATGAAAGCACAATCATTTTGGAGGATTGGAAAAGTGAGAATCCAAAGTCTTTACCGACCTTGACTCAACCAAATTCTCCCCCATCAATTTGATCTTGTCCAAATCCTTCTTTCTGCCAACCTTTGAGCTCTTCTTTGACGCACTTTTCTTAATATCTTTTTGATGCAAACCCAGATGAGCGGGGGTCTTATTGCTTTTGGCCCCAGCCGGTTCCAGTTTCAAAGCTATCGAAGATCCCTCCCCCTCAACCAAATTCACCTCAATTCTAGAAGTGAGTCCCAACTGAACCCCTACTGGTCAATCCATCTCCATTTGCTGGCTTCCAACCACTAGCAGGGCCTGGATAGGGTCCTCTAGTGCTCTTTCCGGAGCCCCCCCTAACGCACCTTGATCTAGTGGGGTTAACCCTCGATTAACTTCTTGATGGCAAAGGTCATCTAAGGTCTCAAATTTGTTATAGGTATCCTCCTCCTTTCTCATCTGTAAAGGCCTCTTTTGTCCTCGGTTCCTGTTCTTTGTCTTAATTGGGACAAAACCATCAGTTCCCCCAACCTCAACTGACATAACAACTATCCCTTTTTCAGCCCTATCTTGGGCTCGGTTCCAACTACTGAGGTTGGCGCACCATCGGTTTATATCTAGGACACTTACGTTGTAAATGATCATACTCATGACATAGACGGCATCGAAAAGGTAAAGTCTCATAATCTAACTGCTGAACCCAAGAATAAGAGCCTGCACACATATCTATAGCATCTGACAAAGGTTTACTAAGATCAATTTCAACACAAATACGCGCAAAGGTCATTACCTTCTCCCCAGGGTTTGTGTAGAGGATCCCACTGGCTTCCCAAGCAGAGCGGCCAGCATCCGAAGCACATCTTCTCGGTAACATTCCACAGGAAAACGTGGTAAACGGACCCACACAGGAACCCTATTCGGGAGTTCCTCCGAGGGGTTAAACCCCGCATGCCAAGGTTTGATGAACAACCCCACCTGGTTGTAAAAATACGGACCACCTTCGAAGACCCTATTGTGATCCTCCATGCAGTTAAAGGTAACCATGAAGTAGTTATTTGCCAACAGCATAATCTCCATTTCCTCCTCCGAAGCCCAAGTCCTTAGCGCCTAGTTTTCCAAGAACTGCAAAGAAACCCTCATTCCCAAAAACTTGCAATATAGCGAGTGTTTGGAAAAATATTCGACGTCTTCCGCTATCATCTCAAGAGGAATAACCAGTTTTGGCCTCTCGCTGCATCTCTCCAAGCAACCATTAATCTTCGAAATATGAGAGCTATCGGCACTACTAGACCCTGAGTCTGAGGATAAAAGGTTATTATTGAAAGTCTTCATGCTCTGTGATGGGGGTTTTGAGCCCACTGCGGCACGAAAATCCATGATTGGCTGAGCCCTTCGAGGCCTTCCTCGCTAATACTTGCCATAAAGCTTGAGGCGGATGACACCCTAAACCCCAAAGGGGCCTGAAAGGTTTAAAAAAACCCCAAAATGCCACCCCTCCCAACACACCCGGGATGGAGGTCCACACGTGGCCCCCAACCCTGCTGGAACCTGCTGCCTGCGTGGAAAGGCGGCTGAGCCGCGCAGCCCGAAACCTCGCGCAGCCCACCGCTCCTCTCCCCTTCCCCATTTGCTGCTCCCCGCATTGCCCTGGCACCCCCGCTCTGCGCAAACCCTTCCGCGCACCCTGGACACTCTGCAACCACCCCCAATCACGAGCTAGGGCGATGCCCTAGCTCGGCCCTCTACACCTCATGCCCGTACGACATCATTCCTCATTAATTTCAAATGGTGATGAATTAATTATTGTCGACTGTCCTACATATTGCAGTCTATATTAATATTACTATTAAATTCTGCATAAGAACATTATCAGGCTTCATATTATCAAGCATACATATTAAGCACATTCCCATGCATACCACGAAGAACAAGGATGCCACTGCCTGTAACTTAATAACAGTTCTGATCTGATCTGATCGATGGTGATCTCCCTGGATGCTTTTAATATCTTTCCTTTTTTTCTCTCAATTTGAGGGAGAGGTCACACCTCTTCATCATGTATGCCCTTTGGCAAGAGACACACCCTTTCACCATTAGCACCCTTTGAAAGAGTGCAACTCGTCATTATTTCTGCCCTTTGAAAGGAACACAACCTTTCAGAATCAGATCTGCACTTTTGATTCCCAGATTGTCCCCGCTTCAAATGAGTTCTCTTCTCCGTTTTATACCTCATATTTGGGAGAGTCGCAACTTATCATTTCATGCGTTTTGACCATTCATTAACTTTAATCAATTTTTTTTATTATACTCTTTTATATTTTAATTTAGTTTTAATTTTTATACTATTGTATTTTAATTTTATCGCTATTAAATTATATTTCAAAGTGGGGACATTATAGTCCACCCCACCCAAGATTGCTTGTCCTTGAGCAATGATCATGGAGTTTTCAAAATGTTCTCCATCAGCTTATTCTTCTATTGAAATACCTTTTATAAAATCTTCAGTTTAGTTCAGATTTCCTTGTATCCTTTATCTTCTTTAATGTTTGCACATTGATTCTATTTCATTTACTCTTGCTGAATCTTCTTTTATATCTGCATTAGACTACTTCAATAAAGCTGCAGTCTTCTGCTTATTGAAGGGTTTCGGTATATAAGACTTCTATATTTTAACTCACATCATACTACTTATTTACTTCTTCACAAGTCTGCAATGATCTTCATAGAATCCTCCCTTTGAGACTGGTGTATGAGTTTTATCCGACTTATTCATTTTCTTCTTCATTTTCAATCCATATATATATATATATTCCAAGATATGCATTTTCCTTCTAAAAAAGATATGCCTCTTCACATCTAATAGATATATCCAAATGGGTCACAATCCTTCAAGAACAAATTATTTCTTTTTATAATTATCATAAATTGCACCTCTTAATAATAATTACGAAACAAACCACTGCATATTTGTGGCTATAATGAATTGGTGCCCCCTATTATTTTGAGTCGCACCTTTGGATGATGATGGGCCTTTAACTATAATTAACTTGTTTTATAAACTGTGGTAACTAACCGTGGTTTGTTGGCCAGCATCCGCTGCAAACTAAGTCTTTGCATACCACTTTGAATTGCATCTTGTTTGTTGTTGCTTCCGTTATTTGTGTGATCGCTGCTCTTTAACTCTTCTTGATCACTGTAATCTGGTCGAGCATATCAATTTGACTAATGAACTATTGTTTATATTCTAGTCGCTGCAGTCTGAGTAAAAATATGAACTCACTGTTTACATTATTCTTCCATGTGTAATCGTTGCAAGCTAATCATGTTTCCCATCTTTAACAATGGTAATCCAATATCCTTCTACCACTAATAAGGTCTTAATATGGGGTCGCTTATCTTCCATATTAAATCACTGTAGACCATCACAAAATGATTCCCAATATGAAATGGCTTTGCAAACACCAATGGAATAAATATGTTGGAAACACATCGGGTATGAACCAATCATGGAGCATACACACAAAAACACAAAGCATACTCATGGATTTATGCAAACACGGAGCATATGCATAAAAACATGAAGCATACATATTAATATATGGAACACAGAACATACATGTGAATACACGTATTGTTAGATTCCTTCTCGTTGACTAGAATGATTCATTGATTCATCTTTATTTTGCAGGATGGCAGGATCAAGGTTTGGATACCAATTGTAATGTCCCCTACTAGGAGTAAGCCTGTTTCCATAATTAAGCCATATATCACCACACTTATCATGCCTTTAATCCGATTATTGAAACTAGAAAACAATCAATTATTCATAATACAATCAATAATTATTATATTTAGGCCCCATCCTTACTTCTTTCCTAATCATCAACCCTAACGGAGGATGGTGAATTATTTGTCATAGGGTGCTTGGAACCCAATCTACAAGTAGGCTCCCTCAAGGTTTCAGGACTTCGCCCATATCCCATCTTGGGCTCACCTATCTTGTGAGGTATTACTCTGCCTCTCCCTAACAAAACTAACCTATCCTCATGAGGGGCAATATCGAATGATTAAGGAATGGGCCATTAATATAATAGTCTTTCATGTACTATGAATGTATATGAAATTAAGTATGACTGTCATACATATTGCAGTCTATATTAATATTACTATTAAATTCTGCATAAGAACATTATCAGGCTTCATATATTAAGCACATCCCCATGCGTACCGCCAAGAAGAAGGATGCTACTGCCTGTAACTTAATAACAGTTCTGATCTGATCTGATCGATGGTGATCTCTCTGGATGCTTTGATTCCTTTTCTTTATATCTGTCAATGTGAGGGAGAGGTCACACCTCTTCATCATGTATGCCCTTTGGCAAGAGACACAACCTTTCACAGTCAGATCTGCACTTCTTATTTAAATCAGATCCACACTTCTTATTTAAATCAGATCTGCACTTTTGATTCCCAAATTATCCCCCATTGAAATGAGTTAACTTCTCCCTTTTATACTTTATATTTGGGGGAGTCACAACTTATCATTTCATAATTATATTTTAGTTATAATCTTTTATATTTTAATTTAATTTAATTTTTATTCTTTTGTATTTTAATTTTTTATTATTTTCTATTTATTATCAAATAATATTTCAAAGTGGGGACATTACAAATAACAACCTGAGGTTTCCACAATTTATTTGCAAATATGCTAAGGGCAGTTACAATTAAATCAAAATCTGAACTTAAATGTAAAGCTTTCACTATTGGAGACAAGCTCACAATGGAGAGGATGAACCCCTTGATGCGATCAGATATAATATTCTGCAAAATCTGATCTATATTAATCCATGGGAGAGATCAGGGCACACAGGAGTGCAAAGGCCTGAAGAAGCAGGAATTTCGCCTTACCAAACCTTTCAAAAGGTATCATATTGCATGAGACATTTCCTCAAAATCAAATTGAACTAATTGCAAGGATTGCAGAAGCTGATATCAACAACATGCAGGTAATTATCAAATAGTTGTAAATGATGATTTTCAAAATTTTGCAAAACCCTTTTCCAAAATTTGTAATTTAGTTCTCTTCACTCAAAAACAAGGAAATGTTCAGAAATCTAGCACGCTGAGTCAGATTCTCCATCGTTGGTTCTAACTTAAACACATGAAGTAGAAATATCATAAAATGTGCAAGATTAACGACAGATCCTAAAATAACATGAAATATAAAAACACTAGAATCTAAACTCCAGTCTAACTGATCAAAAGTGGTAACCAATGTCTCTGGAAATAAAGCTTTGTGTTTTGATGCCATTTGTAGTCATGAAGTCCTCCATTGTGAATGCTCTGTCCTGTCTCAGCAATCTGCTTGGCTATTGAATGTAACTTGCTTGCATCAATTGCATAATTATTAGTACTTCTTAATGATATTAAATAATATTTTTATTTATTTAAATTATCCTTTCTTTAAATTTATTTAATTGGTCCCACTCCCTCTATTAATTAAATGAATTTTTATTTATTTAATTAATTCATTAGCTTTTTCCTTTCATGACACTTGTCATTTATCTCTTGATTTTATCTTAAGCACCTTTCTAATATTTTATCCTTCTCCCTACCTACCCTTTAATCCTAGTACCATTTATCCTTTCACCTCTTAATCCTATCCCTTCATTTTCTAAGGTGTTCTCTATATAAGATGATTCCTTCATCCTTTCATAACCCTAATCCAACAGCCTAATTAATCCAGCAATCTAACTAATTAGCGATCAATCAATCTTGATGCGATCAAGCGACTTCACAACCACAATCTGTTTTTTGTTGAGCTCTTGTAAACACATAAAATCTGAGAGCAATCATATCAAACAAGATCAATGGAGATAGGAAACAATGGAGATCAAACCCTACCAAACATCTGAATGGTATAATCTTTTTATTTTGTTGAGATTTACATGTTTTAGGTTCTTCATTGGTGTATGGTGGATTCTTGATTGTAGAACTAGGGTTTATGTGGTTGGATCTTTGTTGGTTTTACCATAGTTTTAATCATTCCAAATTTCACCGCACAGAGTAATATTTGCTAAGTACTTGTCATACTTGACAACTCTCATTACTTTGGTCCTAGTTGCAACCATTTATACAGTCCCAAGAAACTAGCTTTATACTAATTACCACATTCACAACTCTATTCCTAACTGGGTGCCATACAACTCAAGTTCCAATCTCTATAGGATGTTTTCTCCTTGTGTAAAGGATAAGCTTACCTTGTAGTATGGTTATGGGTTATGATGTTCAGTAAGTGGCTATAAGGTATTATTGAACTTGTGGCAGCTGTTGTGGATATGCATTATTAGAGGTTTGCTGTTGTTATGAGGTTTCTGACACTTGTCTGTATGTTTCTGAATCAAATGATTTGTTTATTTTTTCTCAGGATCTTTGGTTCTCGTTGGTGGTGATCCTGGTGTTGGAAAAAGCACACTTCTATTGCAGGTGATATACTTTTTGGCTTTTTCTGAACTTATGAAAGTAGAAACAATAGAAGATGAAATATTCTGCTGCTCCTTTTTTCATTTGTTTCTTTTTGAATTTGCTATTTGCGACTGGATATGAGATGTCTGCACTAGGCCTTATATAGTGTGAATTTGCTGATATTTTCAACTTGCTTTGTGTTACTTAGAATTGTTGGCCTTGTGATCTGCATTATGTTGCATGGTATGATATTCTCAATATGCCATGTGTTATGTACAATTTTTAGTGTTTTAATTGCAGTAGAATGACATAGATGCAAAATACGTATCATTTTTGTTAGAATAGGAAAGATGGGCAGTTAGTTCTAAATATGGCAGCCATAACAAGCATGGACTCTACAAGTTTTCATTTCCTTTGGATTTGTTGGTTTTCAACCTTCTAATTTATTTTTTCAATGTATCACAGATTGGTGCTTTGCTTGCTGAAGGTTGTGAGGTTTATACTCCAGCTCCAGTGCTATATGTATCAGGTGAAGAGGTTAGTATTGTTATGAAATTCCATTCTTGTCGCTGGCATGCCTTATTTCGAAATTGAATGACAATCGTTTTGTTGAAGGTTGATGTTTTTGGGAGTAGGCAATTATGAAACTATATCCTGTATATATTCTGACTGCAGATGGAGCAGAATGAGCAAAGATTTTATTAATGAAGCTGAAATATATAACAGAGTAGGTGGTGCAGGAGCACCTAAGGGTTGAAATGCCCTTCAGCAATTTTGGCTTGTGAGACCTTCCAGTGGTCATGTATATACATAAGGATTGGCTCTAGTCCATTGGTTTAGTGGTTTGTTTGCAGTTTTTGAAGTTTTCCTTATTGGCAAGACCTAACCCGATCGGTAAGTCTTACCCCAATGAGGTCGCCAGAGTTGGAGTAGTTGTATCGGGTATTGGTAGGAGTGGTTCACACTTACCCCGATGACCCGATAAGAAAGCATAGGGGTGGAGTGGAGCCATCAGGTATCGGGTAGAGATTGTTCTTGCTACAGCGATGATCCGATGAGCCATCGGGTATCGACAGGAGTTGTTGCACGCTACTCCGATGACCCGATGGGAGTTATCGAGTATCGGGTATCGGGGAGAGTGGTTTTATGCTATCCCGCGGACCCGACAGGAAAGTGCTAGTCGAGGAGAGAGTTATCGGGTATTGAGAGGAGTGTTTTCTTGTTACCCCGATGACTCGATAACAAGGCACAAGCGGAGGAGGTAGACATTGATGACATCGACCATCGGGCTAACATGTCTGAAGTCTTCCTGATGACCCGATGAAACCACCTTCTTGATCGGTTAACAAGTGAGCAAGTCCGGAAGGATCGGACGATTGTTGCTATACCGCTATGGCAAGTTGCACGAAGTTTATCTTCCGCGACTTGGCGACCATGGTGGGACCCAACGAAAAAGAAGAGCATTCCGGGCGGTTAGAGAGGCCATGCTAAGGTGGCAGGACAGAGACCCCGAAGCCAATCAGGGGGTGCCACGTGAGCAAGATCGGACGATTAGGCTAACATGTTTGGAGGAGTCTCGATGACCCGATGGAAACACCTAGGAAGCGGAGGAAAGCATCGGCTATCGGACGAAGGGATTTCTTGCTATCCCGACGCTCGATGGAAAAAGCACGAGTGGTGGAAACTGTCATCGGTCATTGGAAGTAAAGTTTTGAAGACTTCTCGATGACCCGATAGGAAGTGCGGAGCGCAAAAAGTCGACATCGGCTATCGGACGAAGGGATTTCTTGCTATCCTGATGCCCGAAGGGAAAAGTGCAAACTTCGCAACGGGCATCGGAAGCCAGGTTCTAAGGCTACGCCGATGACCATTATGAAATTGTTTTTCAGTTTGTAGCCGTCTGTTTTTCACGACGGATGGAATGTTTAAAAGACCCAATGGGCATTTGTAAAAGGTTGGATGTTGGATGGTAGAATACTATAGGAAATACATACAGTCTGTTTTTTGGTTTTCTATCACTGTGTTTTGTACTGTCTTGTTTTGTTAAGTTTTTCATTACAGTTTTGTAATTTAAGTTTCCTTTTTGTTGTTTGTTTCGTTGTTTTGAATTCACAGTGTAAATATGGCTCTGTCTCGAACCTCCACCGTGGCATCCATGCGGCCATTGGAGTTCTTCAAGAAGAGCCAAAAATGTACAGTAAGAGTAGAGTAGTAGTAGGGGGAAACCATGAAATGGTAATCGCCATTTCTACATACTGAGCCTAGGCGAGCTTGGTGATAGTCCGGCTAGGTTTCAGTAATTTGAAGGAGATAACTTGCAGGGGAAGGAATCTGCTGAGAACTGGAAGAAGATCCAGAAGGCTGTACGCTTGAAACTTAGACATTGTGTAACCGAAAGGAGTGTATTTGCCAAACCAAACAGGATGGGTGGTTTTGAGAGAACACATGCGTGTGTGTGCTGCACCCCTGCAAGGATATAGTGAGCAAGCTTACTTTGTGAGCTTGAGGAAGGTGAGATAAGCAAACAAATGGTAGGGAAGCCCTTAGAAGTCTAAAGGGATAGACTTGGAACCCGGGAAGGGATAGAAGCAACCATCAAAGAATTCTAATTGATGGTAAACTAGGTAGCCTCCCTATCAGTAGGTTGATTGATTGGCAACTGATTATTCAACCATTTGACTAACTGACTTCATTATTATTGCTTAATATTTTGCATGTGCCTATT
This sequence comes from Cryptomeria japonica, assembly GCF_030272615.1. NCBI lineage: Eukaryota > Viridiplantae > Streptophyta > Pinopsida > Cupressales > Cupressaceae > Cryptomeria > Cryptomeria japonica. Next base: position 30,528,046 of record NC_081410.1, on the reverse strand, counting down.
TAGTGCAGTCCCGAATCAGGTACCCACAACAGGTAACCAACTCAGGCAGGTGTAAAAACAAAAAGAGTAGTACAATCTTATTTCTCAATTTTGAATCACAACTTTGCTCCCAGGAATACATTGTCTAATAGTCCAATGAGGACAAATCCTTGAATAAAAATTAAGGAGTGACAACTTATGGCTGAACAGCCACAAATCTGATTACCATCAGATAAGACTTGCAGGCCTCATTGGTTCCTCCAGGTTTTTTCCTTTACCAGAACGTTCACAAATTTTCCCCATCACTGGCAGTCCTACCTCTCACTCCAGTATTATCGTCCACTTTTAAAATCATCCCGTTTCCATTTAATTGCTAACTTTGCTGTCTTTGAAAACCACGATCTGGTATCATAACTTTTTGAGCCAAAATCAGACCCACATTAGAGACTGTTGTCAGAATCAAAGCTGGTAGGATCATATCAAGAATGTCAAATAAATGCAAAACATGATGCCGACTCACTTAGGAATGGGAATAGGTGCATAAAAACTAAACATTTTAAACTTAATTGCCCAGATAAGAAAAAGGTGTGAATATTACCGGCCCACAACTCAATATTAAATGGAATCAAACTGTTTAGCTGTTGCCAGCTAATAAAACAGTAAGCAAACGGAATAAATAGAAATAAGCTAAGCTGCTGGTTTGGGTTCGAAGAACAGGTATGCTGGTACAATAAAATTTTGAAAAGGGGTTTGGGTAAGCATGTATTAAGATTAGCATGTCACATAGCATCATATGAACAACAAAACCAAAATAAAATTGTAATCATAGCATCATGATCATACCATAATAGCATCATATACATCAAGTTTAATATCAAAGTGATAAAATATTCAAGTATCATTGTTTCAACTTTCAACAATTTAAAGTTTAATCATCAAATGGATTCTCTAATTCATTATCCTCGTTCTCCTCCTCTCCTCATCCTCCTCATCATTGACATTGACATTAGATGAACCAATGCCAATGCCACTTGCACTTGCACTTGCACTATAAATTTGCTTGCTATCCAAGTCATCAAATGCAACAAGCTGTGTAAAATTCCTTACAAGGACTTACTACCAATAGATAAGTTTGCCCAGATTATATAGAAATATAGCATTGAAGGGAGCAGATTGATTATTGAAACACATATGGATTCCGTTTAATCCTATATCCCTTGCCACCTCAAATTAACAGAATTCAATATATCCCTTGCCACCTTAAATTAACAGAATTCAATTCATTGACATAGTATTTATTGACATTAATTTGCAATAATACAGGATTATATGAAGCACTTGTTAGTTGGCAGAAGCATTCGAGTGGCTGTCATCTGTCTAGTGGTCTTTGGGTCCCATGGGTTTTGATCATAGGTGCGCATAACTTCTGAATTTCGCAGATGTCGCCACCATCATAATGCCCATCGCTACATAGGCCAGTACTGTTCACGAGATTTCTTGGAGATGATGAATCGGTTGTCGAAGTCTGCCCGGCTTCTTATGCGATGACCCTTAGCAGCTTGCGTGGCATCTGGACCTCCTTTTGCCCGTCTTCAACTGATAATCATACTACAAAACACCAGCTTGTGATGGATCCCTCACGCCTTCCAAACTTGCTGCGGTCAAATCCCGTCTGCAGTTAACGCTGTTCTTTTACCTGATATAGGGTTAATGTGTTCGGTGAATGTGGACTCCGTTTAAAAGTGCGGAAAATGTATTCACGCCGCTACATGGAATTCGCAGACCCGAAACTACTCCTCCCGACGCCGTTTAACTCTTTCACCTCTGCAATTATCATCTAATGCTCATGCCAGTAGATTCCCCTTTGGTTTTCCAACTGCTTCCAATAGGCCAGTAATGGCTAGTGAAAGGAATTGTACACAATCGTTGATACCCCATGGATATACAACCTTTATTTGCAGGTTTCTCTTTTTATAAAATAATTGCCCCTTCTCCTTATTTGCTAACATTATTTAAAGGATCAAAAACGGGTGTAAATCCCGTAGGAAACCAATTCCCGTAAGCTTAAATAGCAATTAAGCAAGGTACTAATATTCAACTTAAAACTTTCTTTAATCGTTATTGAAAATTAAAGAATCCTTATTATAATATAAAGAATTCTTATTATAATATATTAGTCAATATTAACACTAATATATAATAAAGAAAGTTTACTTTATTCATATTTGATATCAAATAATATTAATCTGCCGGGGACATCACAAGCTGAGAAGCGAAAGCATCCAAATCAGTATGCTCTGGCTCTATATCCCACATCTTCATTTCCCTTTGGCTGTAGCCACGTTGCTTGTGTGAAAGAAGACGTAGGTTGGAATGCACATTACTAAATTCTCTGCTCTTTTTGATTGCAATCTATTGCGCTTTATTGAGTGGATGAAAGAGTATGTGCTCCAATTTCTTTCTGAAGTAGATGAACTAGCAACCTATGAAGACAAAGTAAACAATTAAAGTTATAAATTTATAAAAATTAAAATTAAAAATTACTAGCAACCTATGAAGACAAAGTAAGTATAAATAAACTTGTGATAAATTTTAATTAATTAAACTTACTCGTGATAAAACTTTGACAGCAAGGGGTTGTAGGTTTTGGAAGCATGTGCCATGGAAGTACCACCAACTCTGAGCATCCTTCTTGGATCTATGACAAAGAGCATCAACACTTAGACCATTTCCATTTGCAAATTCTATGAACTCATTTGTAATAATATCTCATAAATCATCATCAAGATAGAGTCTAAGGAATGCTGCCTTGTACGCATTAGACACTTATAGATCTCTTCATGGTGCAATCCTTTTTGGTTTATCAAGAAATTGATTGCTATAGTACTTTGGTGTCAAAGCATGGGCAAGAAGATGCAAAGGAGTGGTCATCTTATTCCACCTTTCTACAACAATTGCTTCCACTTGTTTGAAGAATTTCTCCTCGGGGTCCTTCTCTCTTGCATTTATAATGCACTTCATTTTTTCAAGCATTGAGTCAATGCCATCATAAATCTCACCAATGCAAGGCCTATCCATGTCGGTATAGCGAATCTTGCTCATAATGGGCTCAGTGAAACTAAGGAGATATGTCACAAGATCCCACCATGATTCATTCAATATCCGTTCCCTAATTTTTGCTGCCCTCTCACTGCTAGTTTGTTTCCATATTTTCCAATTTGTGTTGATCACCATATTGCAAAGTGCCACTTTAATTTTCACAAGTCAGCTCAAGACGATTGTGTTTGATGCAAAATGGGTCTCAGCAACCTATAAAAAAAATTAATGCCAAAATGATTAAAAAATAAAGCCAAACTTTAAAGAAGAATACACAATATAGCTTACACAATGATATTATGAACATTGAAAATTTAAAAAATTAGAAAACGTAAAATTAAATCACTATTTTAGTTACCTTCAATAGCTCCAAATTCGAAAAGGATCTAAAAATCCCTTGAGACATGTGGTGGTTTGTGATGAACATTTGGATGTCCTCAGCCTCTGCATACACATCTTTGATCCATTTAATTTTTTTCCCAATCTTTTGTAGCATAAGATTGAGTGAATGGACCGCACAAGGTGTCCAAAAGATGTGATCATAGCGTTCCTCAACCAACAAACCAGTAGCTCTACAATTTTTTGCGTTGTTTATAATGACTTGGACAACATTGTGGGGTCCCACTGACTCAATGGCGGAGATGAGAATATGTGCAATAAATTGGCCATCTTTTACTTGGCCCTCACAATCCACAACTTTCAAAATCATTGCCCCTTTAGAGGACACCGCTATGACATTGATTGAGAGATGATTTTTAGAATCTTTCCACCCATCTGAAATAATTGATACACCTGTCTCAGCCCATCTCTTATGGGTTTCAATGCATCTTCAACCCCCTTCACCTCTCTTTCCAATAAGGTTCCACATACCTTTTCATAACCTGTGCCCTTATACACTCTTGGAGCTTCATTAATGCTTCTCAACATTTGCTTCCAATATGGGGAGCAAACAACATTGAAAGCCAACCCTGTTGCATAAATGCACCTTGCTACATCTTGGTCGACAATGTCTCAACTCTCATTTTGAAATGCGGTTTCTAAAGGCCCCTTTGTTTTTTTGCGTGTCAAGGGTGCTTCACTTTGAGGTTTAGTTGTGGAAAAGAAGGGGTAGTTTTCAACTACAACATTGGGATTAGATGGGGGTTGCATTCCCTTTGTTTTTTTGGTGCGGTTTGATTCAATCTGCCGACTTTTCTCTCTTCTGCTGCCGCATGCTCCTTAATATATTTCATCACTGTCTCATCTGGTTTATGTTTACCATCTTTTCCAAGGCATTTTTTGATGCCTCTTCTTGGTATTCCACACAAATGGCCTACCACCTGAAAATATGAACTATTACGTTCTACACCACATTCTTGGCATCTCCAACGGAATCCACCACCTCCTGGAAGCGGTCTTATAATGTCAACATACTTCCATAGGGGAGAATTTGGATCATTTCTTTGTTTTGATATTGATCGTTCATTTGTGCCACTGGAGGAAGAGGTAGATGCCATTCTAGTTCCTATGGCAAGAAATAATATGAACACACTCAAAACAAAAACAAAATAATGAAAAACAATTAATGTTTCATGTTTAACAATTTGTGAAACAAAAATAGTTGAAAAAAATGTTAAAAAACCTACCTCTTTCAAGCAATGGGAGCTTGCAAATGTGTGGAAATGATGCTGCAAGACTTGTTGAAGCTTCAAACTTCAGTGTTCAATTCCTATTTGATCGGTATCGAGGGGTCAAGGGGGCGAATTGCAACTTAGGAAATAAATTGCCACAAGAAAAAGCTAGTTGCCAGTCTGGGTACGAGAATTGGAACCTAGTATGGCGGTACAATGAATTTTTTTTCCCTTGGGTATGGGCATGGGAAATATGTGTGTATGTGTGTGTGAGAGAGAGAGAGAGAGAGAGAGAGAGAGAGAGAGAGAGAGAGAGAGAGAGAGGTCAAATTACAATCCACGTTCTTCATCGGAAGCATCAAGGTCAACATCAACATTCGTTTCGATTTCATTTGAACTACAATCAATTCGATTGCCACTCCCACTAGCTGTGTCATGTGTAGAAGCTGCCTCATCTATAGAGACCTTGGCAAGCTGTGCAATTGTAGTGTCTAAATCAGTACACTCAGGGGTTATTGTATTCAGGTTTCTTATGTGACAAGAGATGAAGGTTGAAGTGGATGAAGGAGAATGTACTCCAATTTTGCTCAGCTAAAGAAGAACTTGTAACTTGTTGAGTTTGCATACAACATTTAGTATTTAAGTTTATAATTCAATAATCAAAACTTAAAAGTTAAAACATATATTATAAAATTATATTATTGAAAAATATAATATATAACATAATAGCATTGAACGATAAACAAGAAAAAAATAAATAAAAGATACATATGTGGGAGAGAATTTTGATTGCAAGAGGTTGCAAGAAAATGCAGCTTTGACCATGTAGATACCATCGATCATCAACGCTTATCCTATATTTCTCTAGAAGAGCGGGAACATCATGTTTTTTGGAAGCTATGAATTGGCCAAGCCGTGCTCAAGACAATATTGGATTTCTTCATTTGTATATATCTTTCTAAATGCATATTTATAGCCAACAACAACCTCCCGATCTCTATACGGTGGTGTCCTCCTCAACAATGATACCTCTTTGCTATAATTCTTTGGTGATAGAACAAATGCTAAGAGATGTAAGGGGGTGGTTGTCTTGTTCCAACGATTAACGATAATCTTTTGTACAGTTTTGAAAAATGTTTCCATTGGGTTATGTTCCTTTGCTTCTATTATTGCTATTATTCTCCACCACGGAGTTCATGCCATCATAAATTTCATCAAAACATGGGTGATCGGTATCAACATACTTTATCATGCATATGATGGGCTCAATGAAATTCAAAACATATTGTACAAGAGTACAACACTCATCATCTAGGATCAATGCTTTTACTTTTTGGGCTCTTTCTGTGCTTGACTACCTCCAAACACTTCACAAGCTATTGATGACCATAGAGCTCAAGGCCTCTCACATCTTCACAAGTCATCGTAAGGCAATTGTGTGAGATCCAAATTGTGTTTCGGCAACATAACATGGTATAAGAACTTACATGTCACATATCAATTTAATTAAAAAAGAAAATAAAAAAATAAAAATAATAATAATAAATATATATATATATATATATATTAAAAAATAAAATTTAAACTACCTTCAACAATTATAACTTGTAGAAGGTCTTGAATATGGCAGCTTGTTACATATGATGATTAGACACAAACATTTGAGTCTCTATGGCCTTTGTGTAGACTTATTCTATACATTCAATTTGTGTGCTAATCTTTTGCAATGTCAAATTGAGTGAGTGGACTGCACACGGTGTCCAAAAAATTTGATCGTATGTGGCCTCCATTATAGTCCCAACTGGCCTACAATTTTCAGCGTTGTTCGTTATAACTTGGACACAATTTTCAAGCCCCACCATTTCAATGGATTGTATGAGGATATTGGCAATGAAATTTTCATCTTTTATGTACGTCTCACAAAACATAGCCTTCAAAAGCATCACCCCTTTATGGGATATTGCTATAACATATATCAATGGTCAATTTTTGTAATCTTTCCATCCATGAGAAATGATGAACACATTTCTTTTGGGCCATGTATCCTTGATCGCTCTCAATAATGCCTCTACTAAAGCTTCCTCCTTTGCCAATAAGGTGGTTTGCACCTTTATTTACCCATGACTAACATAACTAGGTGTATTGCAAAGGGTATTCACCATATCCTGCCAACAAGGTGATTTAACAATGTTGAAAGGAAGCCCATTGCCATAAATGCAACAAGCAATGCTCCGATTTGCAACCTCTCTCACTTCATTTTTTTAAGTCCTTATCCAATGCTCCTTGTTTTTGTGAATTAAAACATTCTCTTTTTTAGATGATGGTGGCATTGGCATGAAAGGATGTAGGCCAGTTGGTTGTTTGAAGCCCCTATGTAATGTCCTCACTTCTTTAGTTACCATCCGGATACATCGATTTTCCTAATATCCATAACCACAGGCAAGTCCATAGTGTAGGGGGATGATTGGCTAGCCAAAGGGGACTAGTACTTAGACAAATTTTGCTTTGGTGGGCCATTTATAATAAAACTTTATAATATTAACTTATAAAGTTACTTTTTCCAAATTTAGAAAAAGTAAATAAAAGTGACTTATAAGTTACTTTATATTTTACTTTATATTAAAAGTTCCTTGCACATTTTCCTAGGAGACTTTTAATAATAAAAAAGTGGTGAAATGTTCATGATGAAGATCCCTCAAGATGGCACCACTTTTTGGAGGAGAAAGATTCCAAAGAATTTTTAAAAGATGCCTACAAGAGGTTCAATTTGGTTAAGAAGGCATAGAACGTCCATTTTGGGCATTCTTGGTTTTGGAAAATTTGAAGAAATTCTATGTTGCAGGTCTGCAACGATTTTGCAGAGGGCTGGAGCAAGATTGAAGACGAAATCCTTCAATCTTTTGATGACAGGACGAAACCCCTTCATCATTCATCAATCGATTTTGGCACAAAAGGTTAATTTTGGGCTTCAAGGGTTCAAATCAGGCATTTGAAGGATAGCAGCAGCATCATAAGGGTTCGAAGATCAGATCTGAGCAATTAGAAGACTTATTTTGGAGAAATTATTGCAGATTAAGGTCAACCATACTTCTCCCAGCTTAACCGTACACTCCTAGCTCGCCTGAGAAATCATAGAAAATAAATTGGAGGGTTTACAGCTGGTTCTTTTGTGCAAAATTCATTGTCAGCATTAGGAATAAGGGAATAAATCATTCTTTCAGGCTTGTGACAACTTTGGAGGGAGATATGAGCAAATTAGTGGGGAAAATTGACCAATTTCAGTGAAGTATCTTGGGGGCCTGAGGGAAACAGCAGCAGTTTCATCTCTTTGTGCAATATTTGTTTTTGGTAATTATTATTTAGAAGAATAAAACTTCAAGGAGCAGTTAGAACACCTTGGAAGTTCTTTTAGCAGCATCTGGACTCAATTAAGTCAATAAAGAAGCTCTCCAGGCAAGGCGTTGGACTCCTGGTAGGCCAATTTTGGCATGTCCTTGTTGAATTTCATTATTTATTGACATTGGTTAATTGCTGTTAATAAATCAGACAATCTGAAAATTTATTTCTAGTCAATAGTTTATGTTTTCTCCTTGCTATTCATTTGCATTACCAAATTCCCAAGGCATATATTAGAAAAAATACAAAAAAGCATAAAACTTAAAAAAAACAAACATATAAAACCAAATCTCCTACTGCTGGCCAAAGAAATCAGAATCAGAAAATTAAATCAGATTGCTTCAATCAGTACTTAGCATCTTTCACACTAGGATGTTTTTATGAGATTTTCGTGGCAATAGGATATGCAAGAGGCTTTGATCTATTACTTCTCATCTTGACTTCCTCTTGTTCTTTTACATAACCCAATATTCGTTCCTTTGACAACCCTTTTCTATTTGGTCTTGGACGATCTTTTATTCCTTATAAAGGGATGACACATTTACGAGCACAAACTTATATTGAGAGGGGGGACTGAATTAGTATAAAACAAACTTTTTACTTATATAAAATTTAACAACCACAATAATAGCAAACACACAAGATCCACACAACTAAGAACAAAATATTTATGCAATGTCCCCCTCTTTAAATGGTATTTAATAATAAATATTAATAATAAATATTAATAATAAATTAAATTAAAAAATAATATATTAAAATTTAATTTAGTTTAATGATTCGTTAAAGGGTGAAATGAAGAGTTGTGACTCCCTCAAGCATGAGATATTAAAGGGAGATCGTTTCATTTGAGAAGGACATACAAGGATCATTCATCCAGTAATAGTTAAGGAGGAAAGAATGGAGCATATGAATCAAGGAAGGATTAATAGAAAGGAACGGGTAGAAAATAAGGAAGTGACTATTTCAAAGGGCATTAATTATGAAAGGTTGTACTCTTTCAAAGGGGTGTGTTGTGGTTTTTCCACAACATGCCCCATCTTAATCAAGCTAAATTTAGGACCCCTTTTATTCAATTGGTTCGTTGAATGCTTAAAACTCTGCAACCAATAGCGCATTTTCGTGCTTGCAAAAGCTTGCACACTCTCGTGAACACACACCATCTTGACAATTGGCATGTTTTTGTGCCAAGGCAGATTGCAAAATTTCGTGCCCTTGTTAAATTTAAGCCCTGCTTCTGTGCCTGTAACGTGGTGCGTTTGCACACTTTTTGGAGGGGTTAGTGGTTTTCACGACTTAAAACTTGCATCGTTTTGCCACGTGTCCTCCCTTTGGTCAACCTTGCCCCTAATACTCCGATTTGACTCCTCCTTGTGCTTTAACCGTTGCACCTTTTGTGTGCTGACCCTGCAAATGTCACGAAGTGTGGAACCAAGTTGTGATGAAGCCCGTGGAAGCTATATCGGTTTGATCCCAGCTAAAACTATTGCGGAAGCCCTTTGTTATGCACAAAGACCTTTTGCGAAGCACATTTGATGTTCAATATAAAGGGAATTCTGATTTGTGATGCTAATGATTGTTTAAATGTGTAGGAGAGCGGAATAGTACAAGTGATTTTATCCTGCAATGAATGATGATCATTATCCTAATGATTTGGAATATTTTATCTGCAGGAGTTGGGGAAGGTGATGAAATGAAGTGACCATATAGAGTTCAAGGCGGATTGATGTAAAGAAGAAAAAAACTGTCTTGCGAATTCTATAAGTGTGGAATTACCATTGGATCCCTTGTCAAAAAAAGTTTAAGTGGAGCATCAGATGGAAATTCAAAGGAAAAACGCTAGGTATCTTCGAGGCTGTAATCATGTGTAGAAGAAGGATTCCTCCTAGACCAAGGAATGGAACACAAATGAAGATTCCTCACTACTTCATTTTGTTACAGGTAGTCACGATGCCCGTACATAAGGCCTAATTAATCATGCAAATGGGGAAGGCGTCGCGGTATTCAAAATTCATTATTTTTTCTCTGCCAACCTAACCATTTCTTGGAGAAGTGGGGAGTGGTGGCCGTTCCTCTTGATCATTGTTTGAGTCATTGGTGTTGAGCTTGGCTTTGCCTTTGATTGTTTTGAGGTTTTTGTTGGCCTTACCTTTTAAAAGCAATCCCTTTTCTTGTTTAGTCTGAATTGAGTTATTATTGAAAAACTTGTAATGAACCAGCAAATAAAACTTTGATGATGTTTTGTGGTTTATCTTGTTCTTAGAGTGCTCATTCCAACAGTGAAAGCAATTTTAGATACTGACACATTAGATATTTGCATCCCGAGTCAATTCATGTGTGTTTCATGATTTGTGAAGTAGATGTGAATGTCGATTTAATTTTACAGTGCTAATATGAAGATCTTTTGAATTTTTCCTTTGAAGCTTGCATCCCTTTTCCTCAAGCTGTGAAATTATTCTGGCAAAAGGCTAAGTGGGTTTTAGGGAGTTTGTCTACACAAATGTTTGTTCTATCAAGAGTTAAATCTTTTCCTTTAGCTTCCTTTGTAGTCCTTTCTCTCTTCTCTATTCCTATTCCCTTGCCTTTTGATGTTTATTTGAAGTTAAGAAGTACTATAAGCACATAATTGAAAATCTGATTTAGAAGTTTCAAATTATTGAAGGCTTAGAATTCTTAAATTTGTAGAAAACCATTACACCCCATTTGTCCCTTGTGGGTTACCAACGAATGAACATCAATGTTTTTGAGTTATCTAACATGTTCATGACCCGACTTTTACGAACCTTGGAATAAATGCTTTTTGGCTAATAAAATACATTTATCTTTCAAGAGAGATAATGATAGTTGGTGTATTCTAAATCTGTGTTGATTGGTGTGTCAAAACCACTCGATCAATAGGGTGGTAATTGTGGAAGGTTGTGACTCTTGCAAAGGGCAAACATGATGAAGATGTGTGACTTATCACTCACAATGGATGATATAAAGGGAAGAAGGTTTCATTTGAGGAGGACATGCAAGGGAGAACAATTTGGAAAATAAGTTATTATTAGCAAAAGACAACAATGGAGGGTGGTGACTCAGTTCTTATGAAAGGTGGTGACCCTTTCACCAATAAAGTATTAGGGATAAATCATTCCAAGCATTCAAGGATCACTGTTCAATTATCACTCATGAATCCATGATAACAAATTCTTTATTCATTCATCAATAATCAATCCCTCAAGAAATAAAGCAAACAATCAATTAGCAAGATCAAGCAAACAATCATCAATTCATCTTGGGATCAAGAAAACAAACAACTCAGTAATCAAGTGTCACTCTATCAAATCAACATTCATTCAATCATCATCCACCAGTATGTCAAACTAGCATTCATTACATCGTCACTCATCAATCATCTTATCAACAATCACTCAATCATCACCCACCAATATGGCAATATCTCAAATTATCACTCACCAATACGACAATACCTCAAATAATCAAATCAATGGAATTTATTCAATCAATCAATCAATCATTGAACCATCAAGTTTGACTTGGAAAAAATAATTCAAAATAAAATACAATCTATAATCTGAAAGTAATTGATATGCAAATATTATTGTATTTATTTATTCATCTTCAAGTCTTATTTGATTAAATTGCCAATCCATCAAGAAATATAGGATTAGTAATTATTTGCCTAATCTTTATCAACAATTATGTCTGGAATCAATGTAAAATGTTTGATAGGAATACTGGTCTTTACTAATCAAGCATGCCAACTCCAAGATGGATGGATTGGAGGTCTTGCCATACTTGTGGGTCTAGGGTCTGAATGACTTGGAGGCTCATTTTGTGCCCTTGGTCTTGGTTGAGGGGGATAGTCTCCCGATGTTCTATCAAGCTTTTCCATTGGATCCTAATGTGATTGACTATGGGAATAAGCTATGAAATGGATATTAATGATTTTAGGATACTATGATTTTAATAGAGATTATTTGTAGACGACCATAGATTCTCGATATTAATGCTTTGATGTTAATTAATATTGTTTATAAGACCTAAATAAGGATCTTATCTAAATTGGCATTTTGATTATGTAATTTCTTATAGAATTCTATTTGTAAATAAATTGCATTTGTTGGAATTATTATTTTTTGGCAAAAATTAGGTATATCCCAAACGGGGACATTACAATTTATAAGGAAACCCTTTCAAGGAGAAACCATAGAGGATTGCTTGGACCTATTGTCCAAATCCAACGACAACAAAATTAAAATGATCTTACAATATTTGCAAGCCTCAACCATTGGAGACAACAATCCCACTTTTAGAATTTGCAAGCACCAACGGTCCAACCTATTGAAGACACCAATCCCCACAGCTGATCGCCAACTCAACAAGAGACACCAATCTCTTCTTTTAGGAGTGTTGTCCATGTTTTAACCTAACCAATTTTAAACTTCTTCTCTTGCTTTTCAAATATCATATGACACTGAGACCTAAAATCCTCATGCCAACTAAACGCTTGAAACAAGTTACCTATCTTTTTAGTCATGGTCTTGGACGCCCCTACATGGTTTTTCTCATTGAATCAAGAAAACAATTAAATTTGGAGATCTATTAGGTGTGATATAGAATCCTTCTATAAGGGTGTTCTTGGCATCATCAAAGATATTGTGGCAAATTTTTGTGTCAGGATGCATTATTATTTGGAGAATTTAAAAATTCCAATATCTTGCAAAGCAGTTTACGAAAATAGTTAAAACATGGACACTGGATACTTGAAGCAAAAATAAGTGATGGGTTTTACTTGAGAGTTGTTAATCATCTATTAGCTAAATTTTCATGGAAAAACGAGTCTTTGGTTAAGAGTTGTCAAATTTCCAAATTCTCGTTAAAGTTGTCGTCATTTAATTTCTAAGTCTTAATCAAAGCTCAAATACTTTAAAAATCCTCCAAATAACTTTTTTTGGTTTCAAAAATAAATTGTTTCTGAAATTTAAAAAGGTTAGAAAACTTGTCAAAACTTGATAAGGTCGTGACAACCTTGTCGGAACTTGATTAGGTTGTCACAACCACTAAATTTCTTGATAGCAAGTTTTTAAGCAAAGAGAAATTTGAAAAACAGGGGTTTTGTAAAGTTTTACAAATTTCATTGGAGCATGATGTAGTTGTGAAAACCACTTGATTAGCCGATACTCTATTTATATCCTGTGTAAAGGAGGGCGAAGATAGAGCTTTAAAAGTCATCGACACTTTTCATTGGTTTTATAATTGGCTTCAGAGCCCAAAAAGTGTTTAAAACTTTTGCTTTATGCCGACAACATGGATAGGGCATGTGAACTGTTTTGAAGCAAAGTTTTTTTATTTAGCAACGCTAAGATTATAGGAGCTAAATGAATCTACTCACTATGCACATGCAAATATTTACAGGGAAGAAAAGAACCTCATAGACTTGTACATCATATTGCTTAGGTTTTCAAGTTTAATTTCAAAGACCACACCCTAGCATTGAGACTTTAAATAATCTCATGCAAGGGAGAAAGTTGAGTACATGAAGAAATTACTTGATGTTGTGAGTGAATTGGAACGATTAAACCAGAGGTGCAACAACAATTTGTTGAATTGAACAAGAGATATTCAAGACCCACTAATGAAGAGGAAAGCAGTGATTCTTCTTTAGAGTGGCTCTAAATGAACTTCTAGAGATGGGCTACATAAGACCTCGTACAAGTCCCTTGCATTCTCACTAGTACTTGTAAAAAACAAGGATGGTGCTATGCAAATATATATTGATTATAGGGCACTGATTAAGAAGACCATCAAGAATAGCTATCTTTTGCAGCAAAAAATTGGAGGTCCCTTGCAGCAATCTTCTTGCACTCCCAAGCTGCCTTCACCAATTGGACTGCCTCCATGAGGTCCTTCTATGTGGTCTCCAACTACCGAGACAATGTAGCTAGATGGGTCTCTGCCTCTTTTAGCTGTGTATCTCGCTCCGCAGTGGCCATCAACAATTGCTCTAATTTAACTTCTAAGGCCACTCTCCATTCCTTCTCTACTTTGGTAAGGCACTCTTGCTGTATCAACTCTTCCATTGCGGTTAGTCTGCCTGCCTTTGCCTCAACTGTCGAGTGGGTTGTCTTTTGCAACTCTTAAAAAATAGCACGAAATGTGCTCTCCATTCTCCGTAGGCTACCTAGTACTCCACTTGGTCCTTCGCCAACATTCGGCTGATGCCAAAACTCCATTTCAGGCATCTCAGTATCTAGCCACCCCTGGGCTCTAAAATGCTGCCTAAACTCCACTTTGCATCTGCTCCACATAAATGTTAGGAGTCTCTTTGCCTCAGCTGGCATTAGGCCTATGTTGACCCACTTCGCTAGTTCAACCATCTCTTGAGTGACCGCAACAATATCATCCATCTTTAAGAGGTACCCCTGAATGGTACCAAGGGCATCTTGTGGGCTGAGTTTTGAAACTTGAAGGTGTCCTTCATGTGTCGCTTGTCTACTAGATGTCATAGCTATCACCTCCACCTCTTGCTTGGATACATTCCCCTCACCACGAGATGTGCACTCTCCTCAATCTCGATCACATCCCTACCTTGTTGGTCCTCCTACGTAGTATCTCTGTCTTGGGCTTTTAGGGATCCTTCTGCATGTTGCTCCACATGGATGCCCAAAGTAAGGCTTGGTGTCAGTGGCGGGATGTCTGTAGTACCCACATCAAATCTACTTAGAAAATTGTCAAGCCTGGCATCAACATCCCCTACTGCCTCTTCTGTTGCTCCTTGACCGCAAGTGTATCCCTTTGGGTGCGACAGTCTCACATACCATCCCTTCGGCTGCAATGGCATTCTTATGTACATTGGATCTTGTAATTGATGTGCCAATCCCTTTTGGAGGTCTGTGAGGTTATAGCAGAATACCCATAGGAGTTGCTTGGCCGTGTGGTTTGGAGATACACACTTGGTTCGCTGCCACCAAACGTGTTGTAGGGGACATCATGGCTGGTGCAAATAGCAGCCGAAACGTGTTGTAGGGGACATCAGGATGAAAGCTCACACAATGTGATCCAAAACGTTGATGCAAAAAAGCTCACACAATCAAATCCAGAAGCTCATATTTATCATACTTAGTTCATTGGAAGAACCTACTTGGGTGGGATTAGAAGTCTTGGAGCATCCTGATTTCCATTGCTTGAGAGTAAGAATTTTATTTTGGTGGTGGGGGGTGGGGGACTTGTAATGACCCCTTTTCAATGAATTCCTATCTAGGAACCATAGCCATTTCTCTTTTTTTTTTGTGAGCTATGTGTGATGTTACCTAGTTTCTTGGTGCCTAAATTTTCTTACTATGGAAGTTTCTATGTTCAATCTTCTGTGTGTGAGCTAGTTCTTGGGATTTCATTCTTTGCCATTTGGACATACCTTTTTGCAAAAAATTGCTCCTTTTCTTACCTCTATTAGAGTTTTGGACTTTGCCATCTTGACCTATCTTTTGCTCAGACCTCAACTTCTTGACCCTCGACCTATGGCATGAGTCATGTGGTTTTCTCGATCATTGAACTCCTACATTCCTACTTTTTCCTCTACTCTTGCCACCTGCCCCCTATACAACCTAAATTGTCATTAATGGCCATTTTTTAAGCTGCAATCTCTCTAGAAGCGATTTTCTTGCCTAGGGAACCGTTGTTTATATTTTTGCTGTGGATTCATATGTATGCGTGACATAGAAAGAGGGAGATGATGATGCTTCATTAATTGCGATGGTGGCATCCTTAGTGATCAATGATTCTTTCCTAGATTATTAGGTGTTATTTTGGCCAGGAGCTCATATTGATTGTTGTTTTCAATTTTATGAATAGGTAAACATGTTTAGCGATGAAACCATTGTATTCTACACAAAAACCCTAGCTAAATATTGCTTTGAGCATGTGTTCAAGTTGTCATATTTGAGGATGAAAACCTTTTGGTTTGTAGGGAACCAAAGGATGAAATTCCTTTGGTTTTAATGATTTAGAGGACAAAAACACTTTGACTTGGTCAAATGATCTCATTGGGAGGTCGTGAGAAAGCTTCATGTTTATGGATCTCATCTGAATCACATCTATATAACATACAATTAATTATAAGCTTTCATAGAGCAATTTCAATGTTGTTGGTTGTTGTTGCAGTCAATGTACTTGCTGCTATTGCAGTTGTCTGTTTCTATTATCACCGACTTGTACTTGGATGTAATCTTAGACACCATTACCAACCAAAAAATTCTATAATTGATTTCTCTTTGATATTGTAAGTTCTTTAATTGATATTTCTCTTTGATATTGTAATGCCCCCTTGTCGAATAGGATTGAAGTATAAATAATAACAATAAAATTAAAATACAAAAGAATAAAAACATGAAAATTAAATTAAAATATAAAGCAATATAATTAAAATTTAATAAGTTAATGAATGGTCAAAAGTGATGAATTGAAAAGTTGTGACTCCCTCAAACATGAGATATAAAAGGGAGAAGAGAAGTTCATTTGAGGGGGAATAAATTGGGAATCAGAAGTGCAGATTTGATTGTGAAAGGTTGCATACCTTTCAAAGGGCAGAAATAATGAAGAGTTGCACTCTTTCAAAGGGTGCTAATGGTGAAAGGGTGTGTCTCTTGCCAAAGGGCATACATGATGAAGAGGTGTGACCTCTCCTTCACATTGAGAGATATAAAGGAAAGGAATCAAAAGTAACTAGTGACATCACCATCGATCAGATCAGATCAGAACTGTTATTAAGTTACATGCAGTAACATCCTTGTTCTTGGTGGTATGCATGGGGATGTGCTTAATATGTATGCTTAATATATGAAGCCTGATAATGTTCTTATGCATAACTTAATAGTAATATTAATATAGAGTGCAATATGTATCACAGTCATACTTAATTTCATATACATTCATAGTACATGAAAGACCAATATATTAAACAGTCTAGTCCTTAATCTTTCACTAAACGTCTTTGGAAGGATAGGTCGGTTTGTGTAGGGATAGGTGGAGTAATTCCATCCTAAAATAGGTGAGCCCCAAGAGGTGGTATTGATGGGTATTTATGAAACCATTGGGCCTACTTGTGGAGGTGGTTTCCAAGCACCCTATGATAGTAATTCCCCGTCGTCCATTAGGGTTAGGTAAGTAGTAAGGATGGGCCTAACATATTAACTATTGATTGTATTATGAATAAATTGAATAATCAATTGCTCTGTAGTTTAATAATCTGATTTAAAGCATAAAAATGTATGCTAATTTATTTTAATCATTGAGAAACAGGCAGCCTCCTAGTAGGGGACATTACAATACTATTATTATTCTAATTAGAATTGAGAGTTTTTTATCATATTGGGTTAAAAATATTTAAAGCCGCAGTAATTTGCTATGTTACCCGGAAATGCATCCCCAGGTCAAAATCCCCTGCCCCCATACTGGGGATGTTTCAGAGATGACCCACGGATGTCCTCTCCTCCCTACCCGTCCCCAAAAATTGCAATTTCCCATGAAATGTCTTGGAAGCTTGTGGAAGACAGTGATTCTCAAAGGGGACGTCCCCCCGTCCCCCAGACAGTTGGGGACGTCTGTGGCAATCCCCTAAGCTTCCTCGTCCCAGCACATTTAAAAATTAAAAAAGACTCAAATGCTTTAAATTTTTTTTTAATTTCTTTTTGTGGACCCCCACAGCTTAGCAATACTGCATAAGTGTTTGATAAACTTCACACACATTTAACTACATATGTCAGTTCTAACTACAACAAGAAGTTTGACAAACACTGGAGATAGGTGCTGCAATTGATCTCTGCAGCAAGCACAACTCAATTTCACAAACACCTGAAACTTGGTAATGCATATGAAAGCAATTATAGCTCTGCAACTCTGGATTTTTAACTGATATGAAGGGCAAACATGTCTAAATCACTGCCAAAAGCACTTAGAAATAATGAATAGCAGCCTGTTAATATATTTCACAAACACTTAGAACTTGGTAGTGTGTAAAAAAGTGGTTGCAGGTCTGCAATATCAGACAGGTCTGATGTTTGCAGGTCAAAACAGCTACAGAATTCATCAAACTCCTTACAAAAACAGCAACATACATCACCAGCACCACCAAACAGCGACAAAGGGGCCAAGAAATGTAGGGAGTCATACACAGCATTAATTTCCCCTATATTTATATAGCTGTCCCCAAAATTGGCAAAAAAAAATTGCCGTCTCGAAAACCAGTCCTGACGTCCCCTGCTGTCCCCATTCCCAATAAATTGGGGTAACATAGGTATTTTATCCAAGTTACTCATTAGGGTTTTAAAAGTAATATTTTGGTTTTTTTTCAAATCTGTTTAAAAATAATTTAATCAACATTTTATTTCCTCAAAATAATGGTTAGGGTACTTGCAGGCTTGCCGTCTACCATTTTGAATTTCTTTGGCGAGGTGTTGGCATGCTTCATCAGAGTCACAAAATATATGATTTTTAAAATGCTACACTTCTTGTTGAAGACAATAATTTAGAAGCTCAAAATCTATCACGTCAATTAATTGTTTGAGATCATGGTTTGTTTCAGCTTTGAGTGATGACAAGATTATTGACATACACAATCAAAATTACAGTCTTCCTCATTACTCTTTAAGGTAGAGACTAGGATTACATGGATTTCTGCGAAAGATGCTTATTCATGTTGATGTACTGAGGTTTGGGAAGCTCCTTTAGTTTGTAGAGAAATTTTATGAGCTTGAAACAAATCAGTATGCACATTACAACCAAGTTAACTTGCTCACAAGTATTTGCCCTTGAAAGAGACATGTCAAAAACTACATTTGGCTTCGTATATTTCATGGTGTTGAAATAGCATGGTTATTTTTTGCACATGTGAGGGTGATGATGGAGGTTGTTTTGATTGAAACAAATCTGCATCATTTGCTTGTTTGTGCTCATGGTCTTCAAATTTGTCTTTTGCACCCTCAAATATTTTGGGTGTTTGACTTAGTGTAGTAGTCAATGAGGAAAGTGTGTGCAAGTGCTCTTCTCATCAAAGATAACATCATTGCTGATGCACATCTTTTTTGGGGCTCGATCCATGAGTCAATGCCATTTCAAATCTTAGTTGTGTCCAAGAAACATGCACTTAATGGACTTCTAGTCCAACTTATTTCTTTGCACCTCAGAGATGTGCACAAATGTTGTATGTCCAAATACCTAAAATGTGTAACAAAGGGTTTTTTACTAGTCCAATCTTTTTTAGGAGTTATTCTATGAAGCACATTTTGTATGCATTGTTTAATAAAGACATTGCTGTGTGAATCATTTATGTTTAAAAGTCAGGAACTAGATTGTGTCTTTCAACATGTTGTGTGCTATGCTGATGCTGGTACAATTATGCCTTTTGAAACATTATTTTTGAAGTGGTCTGGTTTCTTTGAATTTCATGCTCCTTTAGATATTCTAACTACTTGTTGCTAGTGAATTACCCTCCTTGATTTGAATGGATTCCTTTGAGAGGGTGACTAATTGGCCTTACAACAAGGGCTTGAAACTCTTTGAATTTTACAAATACTTGATCTATGCTAGTCAAGCAATATACGCACATTTTTTTAGTGTGATCATCAAAAAAGAGTTGAACTGTTGGGAATTATTATGACTAGATGTCATTGGCCTGCACAAATTGATATGAATTGGGTCCAAAGGAGCATGGGCTGTTCAACATCATGAAAGGGAGCCCTATGTTGTTTCCTAATAGCACACTCAAGCAAAGATTTTTAGTTTTCGTGACGGGGGATGTCCTTGCACCATCTCATATCTAGCCAAAGCAACAAAATAACCAATATTGAGACGACAAAGTTGTATATGGTAGAGTGTTGCGGATGAACATGCCTTTATTGTTAGTGTTTGATTTGCATATGCAACATCGACAAATTGAAACATTTTTTTAACTACTAAGGCATGGGCATCAACTTCGAGACTTTAGGACTTGTCTTGAATAGAACAGAACTTCTCACTGTCCCGAGGATCAAGGTCAATGTTGAATTAATAAACTTATTGACAAATAGCTCTTTGTGAGTCTTGAAGCATACAAAACTCTCACAAGTCTATATTTTTGGGTTCATAGTGGTAGAGAAATATTGCCAATGCCCTGTTAGCTGCTTCATTTCCTAATGAGACTTGTCCAGTTGAACTTGAAGCAATCAAGTTGACAAACCACTCTTTTGTAATGGTTGCATGTTTGGACGCACAGAAATCTACATACCACATGGATTGATGTGAAGAGGGTACTTATGTCTCTGCAGCATACAACAGCCCTCATCAAGTCACCTGTTGAAGCAACATTCCCTTGTTGCTTTTGGGATTTCTTTTTCTTGGCCTTATGATTATTCTACTATTGCTTCATTGGCTAGACTCTTCATTTGCCAAGGAATTATTTTTGAAGAGTACTCCCTTTTTTTCCATAAATGGGACACTTCATTGGTGCAGACCGAGTGTCCTTTTTTCGCTTGGGTGGAGTGCTTTGACATTCAGGTTTCTTTCCTTATTGTTATGCGAGAGATTGATTGTCTTTGGTGTTAGCCACCTCATCTTGAATTTCTTCTTTCTGCTGAAATATATTCAACAATTTTTTGAATGTAGGCTTTGTGCTAGCCACATTTAGCCAGTTTATTCACACTTGAAGGAAGGGGTAGTGCTCTCAAGGCAGTTGATACAAGAGAGTCACTTAAAATTGTTTCTCCTAATGCTTGGTGCGATGTTCTTACTTAGCTACTTTCTTCAAGAATTCTTCTAATTTTTCACCTCATTGCATCTTCAAGCCAAGTAATTGATTTTGGAGGGGAATAATTTGGTTTTAATTCTTTGCTTCAGATACAGTTTTCAATCTATCCCATGCTAATTTTGCAGATTTGGCTGTGCTAATATGAGGTTGTACACCTGTGACACAAAAAGTACAATGAGTGTCCTTATGAAACCTCTGCTGCTCATTGGCATCTGTTGCAAGCATTGTGATAGTGCCACTCACAATATTTCACAGTTCCTCAAACTCCAGTTGTGTTTGGAGCAAAGTTGCATGGACACGGATACGGTATCGGATATGGATACACCTATTTTTTAAGATCCCCAATATGGATACAGCTGGACACGTCATTCATAAAAAACACATACACATATATTTAACACAATTTTCTAAGTTATTCGAGGGGATTTTCATTACTTCAAAAGCAATATAGACACATAATTGCTACATAAATAATGATAAGTAGATTTAACATTTTACAATATGCAAAAATAGAAGAGTTGCATTGGAAGATAACCCCCAAAAATGGGTCACTAAAATAGAAAAACATTTCATTTGTCTTTCTCATTTGGTGTAGGTTTTGTTAATACCATTTTTTCTTTTTAAAATGCATTAACGAAGTTTTTTAAAATTAAATTTAGGAAGATTTACATCAATTTTGTTTAAAAATCAAATCACATTAGTATTTAGCATGGCTGGAAATCAAGTATTTTTGGGCATGCGTGTGTACAATATTCGACATCTATCTGGGCTGTATCGGATAAGTAGCCGTTTCAGAAACGGGAACGGATATGGGGAAACGTGTTCCCGGGGAGGGCAAAGGAGTTTCCGGCAACTCTGGTTTGGAGTTTGGTTTTTTAGATTGAATAATTATTATTCTCGCAACATTTGAGAACTCAAAAGCATTATCTTAAGAGCATTTGAAGCCATTTTTGTTGATTACGAGGGTTCCTTATCTCTGCAAATATGTTCCCCTTTCTTATACCTGCCTGAATGATATATTGAGCCTCTCGCTATACTGAACCGTTTTAAATATCCTCCTTTTATTTGAAAGAAGATGATCCTTTCTATATACCTAGTGGTATGTGAAAAGGGCTTTTAGGCATGTGAAAGTAGGATGGTACGTGGTACCTCAAGAGTATGTGAAAGGGATAGCTTCCGTGATACTTTGTGATGACATGCTAATGGTTTTATGGGCTAATGATAGTGCATAAATGAATGGGAAATGGAGTGGAAATTTGCAAAGAATTTAATCTTTATTTCTTTATGTCGATTTATAGGGTTGATGTCATATATGTTGTTGCAGATTTGTTAGGCATTTTATGCAGTTATTCATCACGATGGCTTTTTTTGTAAGTGTGAATTAGATGCATCGCATATGCTGAATGTTTGTTATCTGTTGTAACAAAAGATCATGGCTTACTTTATTATTTTTAAAATGCTCAAAATTTTTCTTCTTGTATATCTAACAAAATTAATATAGATATTTTCTATATTCGATATATATTCTATGCACTTATATTTGATTTTACATTTATATCAAGTTTAAAGCTTCCGATAGCTGAATATCTATATACATTGTTAATAAACAAAAATGAATTTGACTAATCTGCCACTTTATAGGCACAAAGGGTAAGATTAAAAATGTTTGAAAAGGCTTATGCAATTTTAATTTCTTTGCGGTCATGACACACGTAGGAGAGTGATCACACCACTTGACAGGCACCAAGGGTAAGATTAAAAACCTTTGAAAAGACTCATACTGTTCTAACTTCTTTGCGGTCATGCCACACTTTGGAGACTGATCACACCACTTGGCAGGCACCAACGGTAAGATTGAAAACCTTTGAAAAGACTCATACTGTTTCAATTTCTTTGCCACCATGTTACACCACACCTAGGATATAGAACACACCTTTCATCATCATATTCCTATTGATGAATGAGTAATGCTAGTTTCTACTAGCATGATGGATTTTTTGATGGGTTGCAACTTTTACTGCTTCGCATAGTGTTCATTAGGCCTTGAGGTAGATTTTAATCAGTGTTCCACGGGGACGCGTCCCCCCCCTTTTTGGGCGCATCCCCCCGTTAGAAACGTTTCAGGTCCACATCCTCTGCCGTCCTGCCACCGCCACCCAAGCGCCACGTCTCCGCATCCTCGCGTCTCCCAGGGAGATGTGGAGACGTGGAGACGTCTCCTCGGGAGACGTCTGGGCGTCTCCCAGAGAGACATGGAGACACCTCCACGTCTCCTTGGGAGACGTTTGGGCGCCTCCCCGTCCTTTGAGAGACGTGCAGACGTCTCTCCAGGGACGGGTAGACACCCATACGTCTCCTTTCGCCCCCACGTATATGCAATGTTTAAAATAAAATTTAAAAAAAAAGTGACTTTTTAAGTTTTTTGAGGGTTAAGGGGTAACTCTAATTGGACGTGGGCCAATAGAAAAATAACACCCGACGCCTTTAGAAAATAATAAAAGTATTTTTGGCCTTGTGGGGCGCTGCCCCTCGACCCCGCCTTGTATCGCGAAAGGGGCACTGCCCCTTGACCCCAACTTGGGGGCGTTGCCCCCAAAACCCCGTTGAAAAATATAGGGGGAAACCGCGCCGATAGAAGTAGGGAAATTCTAATCTCCGAGTTTGATTAGGCTCCATATAACAACACAACTTAGAAATCTTGGTATTTAGATTTAGTATTTCAAATTTCCTAGTCTCATTTGAAATGTAATTCTTATACTGTAATACTATCATACATCTTTTCAAAACTAGTTTTTCAAGTACTATATGTTTATGTATAACTATATCAGCACCACCACCCTGCCACCTCCCACCTTGGTCCCCCCGCCGTCCCCAAACTTAGGCCCTTGGTCCCCCCGTCTCGGAGACGCGTCCCCCCGTCCCCAATGCCCGTGGAACACTGACTTTAATTGGCTTTTGGCAACATGACAGACAAAAAACTACATGGATTCTAGGTGTTTGCTCTTGTCTATGAGAATTTGGCCATCTACTATGCAGTAGACTAGTAGTTGTCTCACTCTTAGTTTAGTAACTCTAAAGTACTGATCGACCATATGAGGAAAGTGGAAGGATTTTTTTTTCTTAGCCCACGACCACCATTTCATTCTTTGTACCATTATTGGAGCCTCTACTATCTTTCTCCATCTATGCTTCATGGAGTTATGGCGATGGGGACTAGGGGACAGCAATTCATGTTTCCGGTACGAGTGTACTTTTGGGCCAATTTTTAGTGGATGACTATTAAAAAAATAGGGAAATTTTAAAAAATATAGAGAAATTCCAAATATTCATATCATAACATTGATAAAGCATTCATCATAGACTTTATAGAACCTTTGTGAGCGTGGATAATTGAATAGGAATCATGGGTATTTTACTATTTTTGCTTAATGAAAATGGTATTTCTTGCCAACTATGACTTAACTTATACTCAATAGTATAATTAACATTGAATATAGCATGCTCGATGGAAGTCCTTGTATGCTAAACAAGTTGTCCACTGTATGAAACAAGATAATCCTTGATTGTGGCTTTGATTGTGAAGATGTAGAGATTTGCACGAGGGGATATGTATTTTGCAGATTTCCTGATCATGAATAATCATTGGTGTAATACTTGGTTAGACTTATAATTTGATGGGGGTTTGGAGGCAAAACCCCCAATGGGGTCAAGGGCCAGTGCTGCTTGTGACAGTATATTGGAAATGCAGATGAAGAGCAATGAGCAAATATTTTATTAATGGAGCAGAAATATGGAGAAGAGATGGTTGGTTAGTCGATAACTAACTATTCAACCATCTGACTAACTGACAACATAATTAAACAATAATGACCCATTCTTGTTTAATATTATGTGTATTCCTATTGTAAGGAATTAATATTAATTATATTTTCTAACAGTATGTGCCACTGATTTGACTAATAAATCACTTTTGGTATTTGTTTGTATTCATGATTTTCATTCCTTCATTTATTTTCTAATGGATGGGTATCTATCATAATGTTTAATATTTTGCTTCAGCAGCAAATCCTATGCATGTCTGTTGCTTGCATATTTTGAGTAGCGCTTGTAAACTCATTCTTCTCATTTCTGGCATACTCTTTCATACCCGGGCAGAGTGTGGAGCAAATAGGGAGCAGAGGTGCTC
This sequence comes from Cryptomeria japonica, assembly GCF_030272615.1. Taxonomy (NCBI): domain Eukaryota; kingdom Viridiplantae; phylum Streptophyta; class Pinopsida; order Cupressales; family Cupressaceae; genus Cryptomeria; species Cryptomeria japonica. The sequence goes on along the minus strand of NC_081410.1, from coordinate 30,502,995 downwards.
GGATGAACATAGAAAGCAATCAGCTTCACCTGTATTCAAGTACTGATATTGAGGTAAAGCATAACTTAAATTACATTTTCTGCTCAATTTTTTTTTTCGTACTACTTATAACATCTTTGTTTAGCAATTGTAGGTTATTCAATGTGAATATTTCACACATTTAGTAGAGTTATGAGTTTATTGAATATGGATAATTAGAGTTACTTTTAGATAAGAAATTGTTAATCATTGTGACACTATCAATTTTGTCACATAAACATGAAATTCCTGTATCTAAACTATTTTCCTTTTTTGTCCTATTCATGCCTAGTTAAGTCTACGTGGGTATATCTTCTAGATGTCTTTGGTCATGTGAATATGACACTTGTTAGGATAGTTGTTGCATGGACAGATGGGGTTCTCACCTACCCTAATTGCCTTCTTCTCATAGACAAGGGTCTCTATGTGCATTTTTATTATCATGGTTGTATTATTATTGGCAACATATTATTTCTTTTTTGCTTCTTTCTCTTGTGGAAGGTTCTTTGGTGTTGTAGATGATTCCTGTTCATGTGAAATATCTTTTGCCAACTAACATATTAGCATGAGATATTTTCTGTCATCTATATAATCAAGTATTGTCATTGATATGTCATGGTTTGACACTAAGTCCAACCCAGATCATGAAGATTTGAAATATTTTTCAGAGCAATAATCCTTTTTCAATGAACAGCATGAATGGGTAACAAAGCTGCTTGCATATGGTTGAGAAATCCTATGTAAGAAGGTCTAGTAAATGTGATGCGTTAAAGGAAAAAAATGATAAGGTTATCTTTTGCGCCATGCCTATACTTAAGGCAGATTGAGTTGAAGTGTAAGACTTGAATGATAAGAGGATTATTTTATTCATCAACTCTTTAAAGAACTAAAACCAACTCCAATCTTATCATTTAATGACAAGGACAAGTTCTTTTTAGTTGACCTCTTAATTGAAAAATCAGAGTTTATTAGAACTGTGTACATCACATATTGGAGGATATTCAAGTGTTACTGAAACATATCATTGAACCAAGAAGGATTTCTTTTGAAATGAATTGAAGTGCATTTTACAAAAATATTTTGCACAATGGTCAAGAGGTCAGCTGAGTAAAGGTAAGATAATCAAGGATCCACAAAGTATCACAGATTCACCTATGGATAATGTTGGGAAAAAATCTCTATGCATTTCATCATTAGACCATCAAAATGATAAATTGTGAATATGATAATTCTAGTTGTGGAATTACTCACTAAACGTTCTGTCTTTTGTGGATTATCTTAACTGATTTTTAGCTAGTATTGTAAGATAAATGTTCATTTGTGTGCAAACTAGCCCACAAATTGTCTGACCATCCCCACTTTGATGACAAAAAGGATATTATAGCAAATATTTTGAAGAATACTTTTGATGCATCACTTGTGATGAGCAATCACAATCACACAACCTGCTTCCATTGGAAAAATGGTGGTATAACATATTACATTTCACAACTCGACTAAGATAACTCCATTTGAAGCTCCTTATTACTGTTCTCCCCTACTACCAGTTGTTTGTGAGGATTTTCCAAATTACAGATGGTAAATGATTACTTGCAACATTAAAAGAATGCTCTTGGATTCCCAAGGATTTTCATTTTCTTTTATGACCCAAAATAGGGTGAAGCAAGCATGGTTTCCGTTGGCAACATAATTGTATTACACCACCTTTCATACCTGAGCAAAAATGATTTCATTTTAAACTTCCCATTCGTAGCCTTTATCATCGACCACTTCTTGTTTGCATTTGTATTCTAGTGTAGGTATTAAATAATTACCTTCAACATAAATGCAATGTTCTTAAATTTTCCATTAAAATTGGTATGACTCAAAATAGAATGAAACAAGAAGTGTGTCGGCAGCAAAGTGAGAGGCATTTGAGAATGATAATTGGGCATTCCTTCAACTTTAACATTGCAATCGGATGTCTCTCTGATGAAGTGAATGAAATAAAATGGATTTCAAATTTTATGGCCCTTGTGAAATTCTACCCAAGGCTGATAAAACCACTTACAAATGGAGGTAGCCACCTCTTCAAGGATCCACTGTGTTTTCCATGTATTGTGCTTAAGATGTTATTGGAGTTGCAATTTTATTCCCGACATTCTGTAACTTACTGAAGAATGAAATATAATTTTGGAACACAAATTTATTGGTCAAAGATAGTTAATTTACACAGTAGAGCTCTCTCTAAATATTGGATAAAATGGAAAAACCCACATACGGAAGACACTATTTGGGATATTCAATCTGTAGTTTTCCCTATATTTGTTTGCATTCAATTGGAGTTGGGCTGTTATTATGAATATTTGTTCTGTATTGGATTAGTTTTCTGCTGCTGTTTAGAATATTTTTGTATTTTGCTATGTAATAATATGATATCATTAGACATGGTAGATTTTTCTTTTTAGTGCAAAGAATGTTGATTGAACAATCCTACAAGTTGGTCTAGTTCTTTCTGGTGATGCTTAAAGATTCCTTTGTGTTGTGTTACAAGCTATGTTGCATCAAGTTTTTGGGATGCGATGGTAGGGGACAACAAGGGATAGCAAAGGGATCAACTATATCAAAAATAGAGAAAATTCAAAAATTATAGGGAAGTTTCAAATATCCACATTATAACATTGATAAGGTATTCATCACATACATTATAGATCCTTTAGTACACAACATCATAGTTGAATTGAGAGTTCACATGAGAACCACGTAAATCAACGAATGTAAAAAAATAATTGCTTTTATAATTCATTGTTGATTTAGATATGACATATTAATATTATATAAAATTTAAAAATGTAACAAAATGCCCAAAGGCTACAAGTTCCAACTACAAAATGACATAAAACATAGAAAGTATCTTGTTGTGTCTAATTGGCATAAGCTACCATTGCATCAAGATTGGAATCTAACTTGAAGTCATTGCCACCATAAGGGGCTACCTCATCCAATGTAATTTCAAGTAATCCTTGTTGTGCCACCTCAACAATTTGGGTGGTGTATTTGGGATCAATATCTCATCGTATACTCCAGTCCATTGATCTTGAAGTCACAAGCCACTATGCACAATCACCAACTTCTTTGCTTGTTTAGAGGTAAGACCATTCCTCTTGATAGATTGGATGAAGTTGATGTGGATGAATTCCTCCTCGCAATAGAAAAATTGGCAACTTGTGTGAGGAGGGAAATGTTAAGTATTTTCAACTTTGGTGTGGCATGTCCACCATCCAATAGGGTCAATTTGAGCCAATTTAGCTCTATCTGTCGTCACCTTTGATTTGCTAAATGTTGGACCATGAAGATTTGTAAAGGCAAGTCATTCTAATTGAATTATACATCTTTGGAAGGGCCTTAATTAACTTCTCTTTCACCTCTTTGTCATCACAAGGAGGCAATCTCGTTGTCTTTGGTGCATACCATTTGGGATTTACAGTCCCTATTACAAATTGTTTGCTTCATCCACCCAAACATGCTATCAAATGTCTCATAAACCATTTCAAGACTAGGAGAGTTCGTATCAACATATTTAATGATATCTACAATAAGTGAGATGAAAAATCAACCACATTTGCAAACAGAAATTTCAATAAGAACAATTCAATCAAATGACAAGTTTGAAAATTAGAAACAATAAAACCGACAATTTATTGAAAGTCAATATTTTCTTACGATCACGAGTCACCATCAAATATCTTTTGTTGGATAGTTTTTCCTTAAAAAGTGTTTGGAGTAGGCCATCTACTCCACTTTGAATTCACAATCATCAGCTATAGAGACTCCTTCACATCAAGCATCCTCTCTAACAAAATGAAATAATTAGAATACCCAGAGAAACGAGACTCGCCCAAAATCGCCCAAACTCGGAGAGTTCGGGTCCGAGTCAGGCCAAACAAGTCCCAGGGGCTCGGACTCGGACTCGGACTTGGCCGAGTCTGGAGAGTAAACTCGCCAGACTCGTCGAGTTGGCGATTTTGGCCCAAAATCGCCAAACTCGGCGAGTCCCGAGCCCTGGACTCGGCCGGCGTGGGCATACTTTAAAACACAAAAAAAAATTAGTTTGCAAAGTTTTTTTAAATCCGTTTTTTTATGTTAATTGTCTTCTAGCCCTAAAAGTGACTTTCATTTCATTCACTTGCAAAAAAAGGAAGAGTAAAGTGAGTTGGGAAGAAAAACAAGGGTGCATAGAAGAAAAACCAGCAAGGAGGAAGCTCAAGTTTTCTTCAATTTGTCACATTGGAGCTGCATTGTGTTTCAATTTGGTGCATCAAGCGTTGGATAGGAAGAGTTTGCAGCTCATTTCAAGCTTGTTGTAAGAGGTAAGATTGTTTTTTTTAACATTATTTTGTTTCTTATATGCAAAAATTCCATTTTCTATTCATTTATTTTGAAAGTTTTACATTTTCTTGTATGCAAGATCTTTTGTATGTTTGTAATTTGTATGTAGCATGTAGTATGTAGTTGTACTATGTAGGGTTGTATGTAGGGTTTGTAAATTTTTTTTAAAAAAATTGTAGGGTTTGACAAACCCTACAATTTTTTTAAAAAAAAATTTACAAACCCTACTTTAGTTTTTTTGAATGTATGTATTAATTTTATTTTGTATTTGTAATGTTTTATTGCGGCAAACTTCACTTTATTATTTGCCTCAACTTCAACTTTCACAAAACTATCCTAAAATGTCTACTTCAACTTCTAGACCCCCCATGAGAAAGGACCCTGCTTGGAAATATCATGAGGATTTTCCAGGGCAAGGAAAGGGGCAAACAAAATGTATGTTTTGCAAAACAATATTCCATGGAGGTATATATAGACTGAAATACCATATTGCTGGTGTGTGTGGACATGATGCCGAACCATGCCTAAAAGCAGTCTCTGAGGCCATACATTATTGTTATGTAATGGTTGAGGAGATTGAAAGAAAAAAGAAACAAAAGGAGGATCGAGCGGCCATTGGGAGAGAGACAGTTTTAGGAAGAGGGACACAGTTAGGTTGTGTTGGAGGCCCTTCTTCTTTACCTCCATATCGTCCCACTCAGTTTGCTACTGTTGGTGCTTCCGTTTTTGCTTCTGCTTCTATAAGTGGCAGTGCCACCGCCACTTCTCATGCTCCTACCACTAGTAGTTGTAGTGGGAATGTTACCATTGGACCTAGGATTCGTAAATCTAGGTTAGATTCCTTCTTTGTGCCTCGCACTACTCCTGGGTCCCAACCGTCGCTTGAGGGGATGGGTTGAAACAAGGAGGTCCATGATGCTGCTAAAATGGCAATTGGCAGGTTTTGGAGCTACAGCTGTATTCCATTCTTTGTAGCCAGGTGAATGTTTTACTAACTTTTATGTTTGATAACTTTGATTGTTTTAATTTTTATACTTAACTTATCTCATTGAGTTTCTTTGCGACAGGTCTCCTTATTGGCAACAAATGGTTGATGCCATTACCATATGCGGGGCGGGGTTCAAAGCCCCTAGTGAGAGTGATTTGAGGGGACCCATTTTGTCTCAAATGGTGGATGATGTGAAAAAGGATTTAGATGAACAACCCCACATATGGAGCACTAAAGGTTGCACCATCATGACTGATGGTTGGACGGATAGGAGAAATAGAACTCTTCTTAATTATCTTGTTTCTTCCGCAGGTGATTGATTAATTTTAGTTTCATATAGTCTTTAATTTTTTATTTTTTATCTAATGGTTTATTGAATGATCATTGACCTAGCTTTATTTTTTTATTTTAGGGGGCACCGTTTTCATCAAGTCCATTGATGCCTCCGCCCATTGCAAGAATGCCACCTACCTATGTGAGCAGATAGAGGAGGTGATTGAAGATGTGGGTGAGGAGAACGTGGTACAGGTGGTGACCGACAATGCAGCAAATTATGTTGCTGCGGGTAAACTTTTGATTACAAACTAATTTTGTTTGCAAATTAATTACTATCTTGTATTTTGTACCTCCATTAATTACAATTTACAATGCAACAAATTATGTTGCTGCAGGTAGACTATTGATGGAGAGGCACCCATCTATAGTTTGGACTCCATGTGCTGCTCATTGCATTGACCTCATGTTGGAGGATATTGGAAAAATCCCATGGGTCAAGAGATGTGTAGAAAGGGCAAGAAATGTCTGCAAATTTGTATATAATCATTCATGGGTGTTGGCTCTTATGAGACAATACACAGAGCAGAAGGAGTTGCATCGTCCAGGAATCACAAGATTTGCCACAAACTTCCTCACATTGTAGTCCATGCTTAGGTCTAAGCCTGCCTTGAGACGTATGATTGTTGGTGAGGAGTGGTCTTCCTCATCCTATGCTACCACCCCTGCAGGGATAGAGATGGCAGACTGCATTTTTGATGAGCAAGGCTTTTGGGTCCCTTGTGATGAGATAGTGAAGGTAATTTTTTTATAAATTCTACAATTTAGCTTCATGTTTTATAAGTTATTATATGTATTCTCTTATTTGCTCATTTTTCTAAATTACACAATATTTTCAATTTTGCAGTTTGTTAAGCCCTTGGTGGTTTTGTTGCGAGTTGCGGATGGAGATAAGCCCGCAATGGGCTCTATATATGAGGGCATGGATAGGGCGAAGGAGGCCATCAAATTCGTCTATGGAGCAGATGAGAGCAAGTATGGTCCCATTTGGGAGATCATTGATAGGAGATGGCATCATCAGCTACATAGGCCCATCCATGCGGCAGCCTATTATCTGAATCTGGCATTCCGTTTTATCCCTTCTTTCAAGGCTGATGCGGAGGTCCTTAATGGGCTATATGCAATCATGGAGAAGGTGGGACCTGCTGGTACTTCTCAGATAGACCTTTTTCGAGAGCTACAGATGTTCTCAGATGCACAAGGGGAGACCTTCTCTCGTCCTGTCGCCAAAGACGGTAGGACAACTATGATGCCAGGTAAAAATAAATTGTTAGGCTTAATTTTAGTTTTATTCAATACTATATTGTAACTTTTTAAATGAGTTCACGAGTGAGACTGATTTTATTTATTTTTCTCATTTCAAACTTAGATCATTGGTGGAACTTTTTTGGCCCAGAGACACCAAATGTTCAAAAGTTGGCCATTCGTATCTTGAGCCAACCATGTAGCGCATCAGGTTGTGAGCGCAATTGGAGTATGTTTGAGCACATACACTCCAAGAGGCACAATAGATTATCTGTGGAGAAGATGAATGATCTCATCTTTGTTCACTACAACCTCCGCCTGAGAATGAGAAAGAATGCAACAGTTGACATGTCTCCTATCATTCTAGATGAGGTTGATCTTGAAGCAGAGTGGGCCAATGAGAATCAAACAGCTCCTGGGACTCCTGTAGCTGTATTTAGTGATGATGACATTGATTGGATCGACCAGGTAGATATAGAGGCTGAGGCTGGAGCCATGGCAGAGGAGGAGCAGAGAACACGAGCAGAGACAGGAAATAATGAGACTTGGAGTGACACAGCTGTTCCTGATGTTGGTGAGCATGACACAGCTGTTCCTGATGTTGGTGAGCATGGCATGGTGTCACAGGGAGCAACTATGGCTGCTGAATCATCCAGGACCTACTTTAAACGCCTTCGTAGGGGGCCAGGGCGAGAGGGTGCACGGCCATCTCAGCCATAGGCTTGTACACTTGTAGTTGTATTTGGTTTTACTATTTACCTTTGGTATTTGTATGAAACATTTGATGATGATCATATGATGACATGGATTTTTTATTCCATGAGTTTTGTAATATTGTATACATTTGACAATATTATATATCTATGTTTCTTATTTTCTTCAGCTACAATTTGCGTTTATGCTTATGTGATTGATGTATACTTGTGTATGTAATCAAATGAGCCAAGTTTAATGATGTTTTTGTGTCTTTAAGGTGTATTCAATAAAGGGTGTCTGAAACAAGTTTTAAATCTTTAAAAATCTCTAAATTTCTTGAGTTTTTCACTTTCCCGAGTCCAGCCGAGTCTGACGCCGAGTCTTGAGTCCGAGTCCGAGTCGGCATTGCCGAGTCCGAGTCGAGTCCGAGTCCCGTTTCTTTGAGAATACCTAGTTTCTACAAGTTTTAGAAATTTGCTTTTTGAAATGTTTTTGAAGAGAGCAAGTGATGTGCGCTGGTTGCAAATAAACATTTGAATGTCTCTATCTTCTGCAACAACTTGCTGCATCCAATCTATCTTCCCTATATCTTGAAATGCATTCTTCAACATGTGAACACAACATGGAATCCAAAAGAAGTGCTTGAAAGCTTTCTCCACCATCATGCTAGCTAATTTGCACATACATTTTAAATCGGGGACCATCTGTACGACATTTGAGGCCTCAAACCTCCTCTATGACACATGTCAAAATGTTGAATTGGAAGTCTACATCCTTGTGTTCCCTGAACAATAAATAACTCTACAAAAGAAAATAAGAGTGAGCTCCACATGTGATTATGATGTTGATCAGTGGACGATGTCTAATATCAGTCCATCCATCCATGAAAATAGAGATGCCCGTCTTTATCCCAAGTTTGCCTTATGTCCTTTATTACCAAACTCACCTTAGAATATTCTTTATCAAGGAGAGTAGCACATAGTTTATGATCTGCAAGGGGATTGAATGAGGGACCAATGAAAACTACATCTTTTAATATTTGTTTAAGATGAAGGCTTGGGATTTGGATGATATGCATGTATGATGGGTTGAGTTACTTGAGTTTGACTCAAGGAATTTGGAACTGAGACTTTCCTATAGTGGCAAAGAAAGGTAATATTATTTGGGAGATTTACAAATAAAATTTTTCTGCTAAGAGTAAATGATTAGATTAAGTGATTAATTGGTTGCATGAGTAGCATGAAATTTTGGGAAGACATCATTCTGTATTTGTTGAGTAGTGGCAATTATTTGCAGGTAGGTGCATATGGCCTGAGCCAAAGATCAGTTGATGAATTGGATTCATTGGTAGGCATTGCAAGTGATGCTTTGCAACATTTTTTAGTTTTACTAAATGAAGAACAGAGAAATGACTATGCACATCAGTATCACTTGACAGAATGAGCAGCTTAAGCAACACAAGTGCTCTAAGTCGAAACACAAAGCAAGGCTCTTGAGTTGATTTGCAGTTGGAATAGCTGACTAACAAATTGAATGAGGCAGAAATGTGATCAGGATTGAATAATACACGAGTGGAAAATGTGAGGAAACACTCAAGAATTAAAGATACCATATGACGCTGCTTCAAGACATGGATGGCAGGATGCCCCCAACAGATGCATATGACACTCAAAGGCCCTTCAGATGATGTGATGTCCATGATGGTGGAAGGATTTAAAACATAAGGACTTGAAACAGAAAAGAATGCTGGAATATAATATTTTTATTTTCTTTTTTAACTGAGACTTGGACTGATCCATGTGGCAGTTTGGAATACCTCCCCTAAAAACAGGCACTTCCAGTCGTGATCCCTGTTGAAGTCTCAGTTTCTTTAATAATGCTCAGAATCCAAAACTGTAGGATGCATCAGAAAGCTTAAGGTTTCTCTTATTCAATCCTCTGCGCTTTGTCATGTAAGATTTTCAGAAACTGAAATTTATGTTAACACTTAAAACGTAAAAGAACCTCAACAATGCAAAATGCAAATGTCTTAAAATGGTTAAATTTTCAGAAACTGAAATTTTTTGTTTTGATGGTTTTCCTGTCATATAGGTTCCCCTATGTTCTTGTGGAAAGCTTATTGTATGGCTTATCAGATTCTAAGTTGAATAGCTTCAAATTTTATTTTAAGACAGTTCTTTTTCCTTCAAAATTTATTGATGAAGGGATTGCCATCCAAATTTCAAATCAGAGTAAATCACACTTCGATTTTAATAAATACTAACTTACATTGTTGAGAACTTCAATAAGACATTATGTTCTGTACGATTCAGTGTGTTATCTGCCAGGTTGATGGTAATATTGCAATCAAATATTTAAAATTTTTCAATGTATTTGTGTAATGAATTTATGTTTAATGTAATTGATGATATTTATTGGTGAATGCAATGGATGATATTTATGGTCAAATTTTCCCTGCAGCTATTTAGGTTTTTACTTTTTAATGATGTTTTAACCGTGCAGAAGAAAAACTATAAAATTTGTATTTTTTTTGATAAACCTTGTACTCTCTCTCTCTCTCTCTCTCTCTCTCTCTGCTAACACAAAAACAGAGTTTATGTGTGCACATGACCCCTTGCATGTGCATGCTTGTGTGTGAGAGAATCATAAAATCCTACCTTGTTTTCATTTCCGAGTTTATTTATTATCCTTGTGGTCCCTTGTTAGAATTTGTTTCTAGCATGTTTAAAAATCTCTAAACTGTGAGTTGTTTTTTGTATGTTCAGAAACTCTTGTTATGATTCTTCCAATCACGTGCATAACTGTGGGTGCATGAATATGGGAGGGCATGCCATGTGTGCGTGTTTGGAAGAATTATAACATCCCACTGGGTTTTCATTTCTGAGTTTTTGTATATCATTTGTGGTTGTTTCTTGTAGTTTTGTTCTTGGCATGTTTAAAAATTAATAAATAGTGAGTTATTTTTTTATGCTCGGTAATATTTATGAAACCAGCCTTTTTGTCTATAATATAAATTGTTGCTTTCCTTGTTATGCTTATTCTTCTTGTTTTTTTATTTTTATTCCTTAAGAATGTATGATAGAATATGTGCATTTTATTCACTAGGATATCCATAGATATTTAAATGTATAAATTTCACCTTTTCTATCTGTAGGATATTTTGGATAAGGTTCAGAAGCTCCGCCCAAGGGCTGTGATTGTGGATTCGATCCAGACTGTGTACCTTAGAGAAATAACAGGGAGTGCGGGTAGTGTTTCTCAGGTTTTCTTATCTCACCTTACTTCCTTTTAATTCAAAATCTAACATTGTAGGTAATGCATTTATGTTGAACTGCTTATGGTAGTTATGTGAAATTTTTATATGAGAACAAATACAACTCTGAAAAGTTAGTCCCTTTTGTTGAGATATTAACCTTCTTGAAGATCATTGCAGACAGAAGAAATAATTTTCATTATAAGTGAGATAGTTGTACAAAAGGTTGCACCTATTTTCCAGGATTCAAAGCATATCACTTACCTACTTATCCTCCCCTTTATTGTGTAGCTGTCCCATGGAGGGGGGCCTTTCCTAAAATATTTCAGCGGGTTCTGCTGAGAAATTTTAGGAGCATTTCACAAAACATTTGCCCGATGGATTTTATAGAAGAAATGGCACCCCCTTAGAAAAATTGCATGCCAATATCTTTTTAAATTTTTGTTGCTTGTTATGTGTTGCATGATGAGTTTAAAACTTTTTGAGGTTTTTGTTTATCATTTTTTAACTTTTGGATTTTCGTTTGGAGATGTTTTGATTTAAGGTTTTTTAAAACCGAGATGTCTAGAGATGTAATAAGGACATCTTTTGTGATTGGAGACATCTTTGTACTCATCTTTAATATGGGACACATGTACAAATATTCAAAATGCATCCCATGAAGTGATATGCATGTCTCCTTGCTACTATCGTTTACAAACTTATTGAGTAATTGTGTTGTTTACTTTATAAGTTTGTAACATTTATCTTAATTAACCTTGAGATCTCGTTTGTGCTCTTGGAAAATGCATCATAAAAAATGGTCTTTACAACATTCTCTTTTAGTTGAAAACTTGGAGACTTCGTCACTTGGTGCTGACTATTATTTTCTTAAGAGTTTGTAATGCTTTGCAATGTGATGAAGTTAGGGGTGAAATGGGTGACACACAATCACACATGATCCTTTACTTTGGTAATGTTTCCTTCCCCTTATTCCTTCTCGTTCAACTCTCTAGGAAATAGATTCTAGTTCGCTTGGTAATTTCCCCCCACCTTGAACTTAGGTTCCCACTTGGAGATCAATCATGTGTGTGGTTGGGTGGGCGGCGAACTACAATTCTCACTTGATGCCCCCTTGGAATAGGAGCCCTATGAATGCACATTTTATTATTCAATAGGATTGATAAATGTCGGAAGATATAGTTTCTATCCTCCTAATATCCCACTAGTATGATCCGCACCCTATTGTAGTTTTTAGTTGGTGTTTTCTCTTCATCCCCCATTTTTAGCCATCCTAGTTTTTCAAATCCTCAAGTAGAAGTTTGGTGCAATTGAGGGCACATCTCTAAAAACTAGTAGGTGCCTTTCCCCAAGAAGTGTTTCTATAGCTACACATGTTTCTACATTGTTGTACACAACTTGAACATAATTATTTTATTTGCGTTGTTCCACTTCCATCTATTATGCATTAAATATATTTTCACAGTCTCTTTTTTTACCATAGTAATGTTGAATAGACACCTTGACTTTAATACATTACCTCCAATAGATAGCCCATTGAGGTTTATTGCGCTTTCACCAAGCACATAGCCTTGACCAAAGGTTCTATTGCTTAAATTAAAGTAATACGAATTTGAAATTAAAATTAATATAAAATTGAACAATAAACAAATAAGAGTAAAAACTTTGAGAATTTAATATTTGTAAATTTTTTCAAACTTAGTAATGGATTTGGTTACTTTACAAAGTCATAAGCTTAGTTTAAAATTACTTTGAGGATCTTGTTTGTGGTCTTGGTAAACACAAAGATGATAATAAAAAAATGGTTTTTTGTTTCACTACTTTTTAATGTCATGAATTTGGTTGTGTATCACATGACTCTCAATCAAACGAGATTCTTAAAATTGTTGTGCTCTCTCATCAAGTTAAGCACAGAAGTGTTGTTGCAAATGTATTTGGTGATATTTGTTTCCTATTTTACTATATTTCAGACCCATCTATGTTTGCCTACGTCCTCAAGCAAAAGAACAATGCAATATGTGGCACATGAGGAGGAAAATGGTAGGTTGCCTTACTCAAGAAGTTTCCTTGCTACAATGAGTGGGAATTGTTTTTTTAAGATAATATTATCGTTGAGAAGTGATATAGAACACAATATTTTAATGTTCTAATAGATACCAAGATAAAATATTACAATAATGAACACCTCCTTATATAGAGTTCAGAGGATGAAACCAAAAATAGTAAACTCACTTAAGTCAGTAAGGTGACTTTATTACAAAAAGACGCTTTCTAATAATTATTTAATATTTTTGGAATGCCCCTCCAAAGGCTTGTTGGATTGAAAACAAAAACAAGCATAAGCATATAATAATAAAAATGCCATAAACCATGAATTCAACATTCTTGAAAAGCTTTACTTGGAAATTAGACCATACACTAGGTAGAACTCCATCAAGTTACCTCAATCCCCCGTAAAAGTGTAGCTCTTGAGATGAATTCTTGAGTTCCCGGATTACCACTTCCTCGAACTCTTGAATCATTTATCTTCAGAACCATGGGACAACAATTTATGCTGGGCCATAATTGCAAAGCTCCATCAAGTTGTCTCCTAACCCTCATAAGGTTATGATTCCCAAGATGCACAAACTCCCATGCTATTTGCGTAACCATTTATTCTAATCTTTATCTATATTGGATTCCTTCTGGTCTTTAAAGTGTGGGCTTCGTGCAATTCATCTTTCATCTTTGCATAGTAATATTTCAAGGCACACTTGGCAACGTCTTTGGAGAACCTTGAACATGGCAACAGCTTTAAGAAGTCCCTCAACACATTTTACTTCATGTTACCGATAAGCAAAGTGCATGGCTGTCTAACCTTTTGAGTCTACTCCATCTTTGTTTGTATTAAGTAAGAGGACATTGAATGCAATTATTAGAGTGAACATTACTATTACCCTCATTGTAAAAGTAATATTCCTTAGATGTGTGCATCTTCTTTCTTTCGATATGAGTTCATGAGCCCTATTATGTTGTTAGGTTAATTCTGCACCTTAAGCATATGCAACAAAGTGGTCCTCCCCACATTGTTTAGAGCCAAGGAAAATATCATGTCATCCTCCCATAGGCCCAATGTGGTCCACTCAAAGTATCAAACAAAAACATTGTAAACCTCTTCTCAAATCCTAACACATATTTCCAACAAGCTGCCTTGAAATTTGTGCCCTATTTGAACATTCACACAAACCCTAGCTGCTGGTTTGGAAATGCTAGACGTAGATTCAAAACTAAATTAGCTGCAAAAGCAGCTCAAGAAAACTTGGAAACCTTAGCTGTCATTTTGTTTAGAAATCCTCAATTAATTTTTTTTGTAGAAACCTTGATTAAAATCAGAAAACCCTAGTTGATTGCTCAAAAACATTTGTTTGTCGTGTTTTATGTGCCCTAGCCATTAGGAAGAGCAAACATATAGAAATTCTATACGCGAATGGCAGATGGTAAAAAGCTAGCTGCAGATTGTGGAAAATATATTCAAATAAACCCTAGTCGCTGGTTACATATGCCTGAGTGTCAAAACCCTAGTTGTGGGTTGTAAAAGACTAGAAAACAGATGAAAATCTGTGTTAAGAAATCTCATGAATTTGATAAAACTTGCTATTTAGTTTTCCTTGGCCATGAATGTTTTTAAAAATATTAGTGTTGGCATTTTTAGTAGATCAAGGGCCATTAGTTTGTTTAAAAAATCTGCTGTGTTTTTGATACAAAATACCATTGTGATTTTTCATCAAAATAATCATGCTTTAAACTTTCTTGGCCATGATCGATCAAGAATAGAGGAGTGGTTATCATTATAAAAACCTATACAAAAATGCAGAAAATTGGGTCACGATCTGTATAAAGAAATGGTCTGCAATGTTTCTTGCAAAAGCCCTAGCAATTAGTTTGCGAAGATGAAACCCCATTTCATGTAATTCCCTACTCTGATACCACTATGAGAAACAAATAGAACACGATATTTTAATATCCTAATATATAGTAGGATATATTATTACAATGATGAGCACCTCCTTATATGGAGTTCAGAGGATGAAACTAAAAATGGTAAACTCACTCAAGTCATTGAGGTGATTTTGTTACCAAAGTAAGCCTTATCTTCTAATATTTATATGATTCTATTAAGGGATTGTTGTGACCTTTTTCCACACATTGCCCCATTGCAAATGGGGACCCCGTTTTTCTTGCTTGGGTGTCTAGTTGTTCTAGGGTTTTGTTGGTTTGGCAGTAATTGTGATCTGCAGACTATTTTGCTTTCAAAAGTTTGTGTATTGAGCTAGCTAAGGTGTGAGGTTGTCAAGATTGCAAGGTAAAGTCAAGAGCATAATATTGACAATTTTGTCAAATGTTGTTCATATTTTTAATTGTTTTGCTAGAGTTGTCAAATTTTTGTCATGTTGCAAGGTTGCCAGGAAGGAGTTAAGGGGAGAAAGTTAGGAAATTTCTTTATAGGGTTTGATTTTTGGAGGATAATAATTTTGAGGGAAATAAAATCTTCCTTGTAAACATTGAATATCTCTTGTGCGTTTTAACCTTGAACGATTTTTCGAATGAAAATTAAGTCTTCATCATTTTGAGCGCTGTAAATCCTAGCAATTTTAAGGGACGATTTTCAGAAGTTAAGTTTGAAATCCTTGATTAAGCGGCTAAACAAGGAAGTGGGAGAAAATTAACCTCCATAAACATGGAAGAGGGTTTGCATTTACCTCCCTAAACGAGGAAGTTAGTCAACCGCAAAAGAGTGAAAGATAGCAAGTATAAGAGATCAATCAACCTTCAAGATCAAAGAAGAGGAAAATTAACGTTCTAGAATGTGGAGGGAGATGCGAATCAGAAGTTCACAAACTAGGAAGGAGTGTGTGAATTTATCCTTAAAAATGCGGAAGCTCTCCTCAAAATACAAGCAACATCAAGTGATTTGCCAACCTCAACAACATGAAATTCCTACTTAAAGTGCATCACATTGCATAACCACTTCATGCCTAATCACTCATAGAAGTAAGTTAATTTAACAAGGCAAAGGGAGGGTGCAGATCAAGCTCCCTAAACAAAGAAGTAAATTTCAAATTTTGAAAAAACATGTATCGCTTTATGTAAGTTTAACTTCCAAAATGTGGAAGGGGTGCAAAGCAACCTCTAAAAACAAGGAAACAAAATCATCCTCCCAAGGAAGAAGATCGCTCTTGTGCAAACTTAACCTCTACAAATATGGAAGGTGGGGTGCAAATCAACCTTCACAAATGTGGAAGGTAATCAAATTAACCCCTTCAATAAAGAATTGAAGTACAAACCACATGGAGATAGGGCTGACTTTGCAAGGCAAGATGAAAAGGTACGAATTTCAAGTGCAAAGCAAAAATAAGGAGATGTAGTTGGATCGAGGAAGAAGAAAATTAACCTCTACAAATGCGGGCAGGGTGCAAATTAACCCTCACAAACATGGAAGCAAAACACAAGGGGTAAGAGAAAATGGAAATTATTGAGCACTCCCTTTGAACATGGAATCAAACGAGTGGAAGTGGCCGATTTTGTAAGCAAAAGAAGGAAGGTGATTTTATTGAACGAATAAAAGAAAACAATTCCAAGTAATTCTTACTTGGGAAGGGTTAAGAGATGCAAATTTAATTGCAAATAAAAATGTTTGTTCTAAGGCAAAGTCAGACTTGTTGGGCTAGGTTTTATGCCTATAAGATGGAGAAAGATGCGCTAGTCATCCACAATCAAATTCAAACCTGCCTGATCAAAGTCGCATCAAGTAAGGGCATTCAAATTCGCACAAAGAAGGAAAATAAAATTTCTTAGCCAGCAACAACAATTGAAATTTATCGAAACTTTCAAGCATTCAAAGGTCAGGTTGATAAGGCAAAATTGGAAAGAAAATCACATATGGAGAAGAAGAAGGCTGATCGTAAGATTAAGCCTAATCATCTTTTACTGAATAAGAGAAGCAATCGAAGTTAGGAAGCATAATTCAGACATTCTGATTTAGGATCAGAATTATGTAATGCATGTTTTAGGATTGTCATTCAAAATGTTCATTCTGATTTTTTAAAGAGTTAAATTAAAAATGCATGAGCAAAAATCAGGACTTAAACATTTCTGGAATAAATAACTTAGAAATATTTCCATTCATATTCAAATCAATATTTTGACTTTGAGTTTTGTACAAGAACATGTTTGGAGGAGGTGCAAGGAAAGATCAAATGAAGACAGTGCTTAAAGGTTTCTTCCCGAAGTTTCTAATTTCATCAAGGTGGAGGAAAGTTGGAGATGCCAACTTGGAGCAATTGGATCTACTCAAGCTTAAAAAGAGGATGTTCGGTACCGGAGATCAAATGCCACCCACCTTGGCAAACGACATGGTCAAGAACAAAATTTATGAAGCCACCGGTTTTCCACCAGTAGTTCAATGCAATGTGTTAATGGTTGAATGCACAAGGCATTATAATCCCCAAGCAAGGACAATAGTGGCACCTAATGGAATGGTTCTCACATTCCTTTTCGAAGAAGCAATTAGAGAGACATTTGGTATTCGTTGTTATGATGGGATGGTGGACACGACTAAGCAAGAATTATCAATGTTCTTTGAGAAGGCATCTCAAAGATGTATGTATTACTTCGGATTGGATGAGTGAACTGTAAGGACCATCATCCAAGCTACCAAAGAAGCTCGTGTGCATTGATTTTAAGGAGGAATATAGTGATATGGTGTTCATGCTAAACAAAATCATGGGAAGTCCACAAGGAGCAATGTTTGAGACATGGATGTTTTGCTTTGTAGAAAAGATCTCTGTAGGTTTGAATATGATAAATTGTGCTAAGCTGATTAGTGACAACCTAGACATACAGTTGAGAAAATTTTAAATAACAAGAACATTCTACATGAGTTCCTATGTGGTATATGTTTTTGGCCAGGCATATAAAGTATAAAGGATTGATATGCAAGGGCGAAGTAGGAATTAAGAGAGGACAACTCAAGGTACATGATTGCTATCCCCAATTGCAACTACATGAGAAGGAACACTATAGAAAAGTCAACTATGCATTTTCAATGTATCTCATGCATCTATTACAAGGAGGAATGCACAAGAGTTTGTTGAAGGGAACTATGGCGTTGGTAGAGAAATATGGTTCGTGGTTCATCCAGTTTCCCACTTTCTCATACATTAGAATCTAGGGGTGTTCATACCATCCATACAAGCTTCCACGATACCCAACTGATAAGATGCCGCTACTTGAAGTGGTAAGGCAAGTATTTGAGTTTGATTTCATTCAAGAGGAGGAGCATAGGCCTGGGGTATCATTTCCTATTTCAATTGGCAAGATGGTAGAGATGTGTTATTCACCTCAAGTTGCTGAGAGTTAATTTAGAGTTGGAATTCTATCTACTTGGCATATACAAGGAAAGATCACACTTTGATCCTCATCATAAGATGCATACTATTGGAGGGAGGAGATAGAGACATAGAGTTGACATAAAGGATTATTGGGCAAACCTCACGAATGAATTCACAGTTAGGAGGAAGATGTGGTCTAGGATGTTAGTTGACTTCATCAAAAGGTATAATATCTTTTTAGTTCCCAATTAAGTAAAGGATAATGGAGAACGTGTGTTGCCCAAATATGAACAAGAAAAGGATAAACCTATCTTAGCGCCAACCTGGTCACAACCTGAGCTTACAGATATAAACACATTGATGAAGGATGTGCTAGATAATTCAAGGTGGTGGATTGATGAGCAAATCAACAAGTTAAGAAGTTAATCGATATAACTTATGGGAAGATGGATGAAGAAGACTCTTCCTGCAAAGAAGATGAGGCAATGAAAAGAAAGAAGAAACAAATAGCAAGGGAGAGGTCCAAGTCTCCAGGAAAAGAAAGAAGGTAGTCGAGAGTCCTCAAGATAGGAGTAATGCGGGAAAGGAAGTTGCTAGTATTGAGTCTCGACTTAAGGAATCAAGAACATGCAATACCCAATTAGCTACAAGTACTTCCTTAGTTAGAGATGTTTACCCTCTCGGGTGAATAGCTTAAAGCATACAGATACAACATGTAATGCAGAATAATAATGCCATAGATATCAGATCAAATATAAGAGATGTTATTCCATTCATAATCGTCATTCCCAAGTTACATTCGAAAGTATATAAAAATACCGAGGGGGTGCGAGCGCCAACCGTCGCACCACAACTGCCACCCCTCGGTTGCCAACTAACCAAGACAATTACAACTTAATTAACTAGTTTTATTTTCGTGTACAATATTTCCGCCAACATCATCCCCCCCAAAAGAAAAGTTGCCTCCAGGCAACTTACAACAAAATGGAGAATACATGGGGATTACATAACCCAAAATCAAAAAAACTAAGGGGGTGCAGAGGGCGTCCCTGATGAAGAAGGCATCGGTGATGGTGTAGCAGTGGATGCCAAGCGCCCATGGAGCTCATACACTTGCTCTGTCCTCCTCTTGAGATCCCGTTCCGCCACCATCTGCCACTCCATGGCAGTCTTTACCATATAGGCTGCCTCCAACACCTCCTTATCCTTCTTGTCCACACTCTCCAGTGCACTGACCAATCGAGTCTCCAACAGCTCTCTGGATGCCCTTTCCTCTTCCAACTGTATCAGCAAGGCAAACTTCTTTGCTACTAAAGTGTCCATCGTTGTCTGGGTCTGTGCCATGGTAGCCTCCAACATTTGAAACCTGGTAGTCAGCTCCTCCCGAGCTCTTACTGCTGCTACCTACAAGCCTCAACTGTCGTTGCTGTCTGTTGTGTCCTTCGAAGCTCAAGATAACCTTCGCGGAAGGTCTGCTCCACCTCTCGCAACAACGACTGCATCCGGGTCTTGCCAACCCCCTCAGTGAGGCTCCAAGCCTCCAGCATCGCTTGGTTCTCCATCTCAAGCCACCTGACACACTCAAAACACCTCTCAAACTCCTCTTTGCATCCGGTGCGGGCAAAGGTCAACAGCCCCTCAATCCGCTCAGCCATGGCAACATCCGCCTGGAGTGTGGTAGGTGACACATGCTACTGTGCTCTCAGAGTCATCTCGCCAATGAACTGTGCCAACTCTCCTGTACCCTGCTGTACTCCCACAGGCACCCCCTCCTCTTTGTACGAATTGGTTACTACAACTGCAGGGGGTGACGCAACCCTCTGAAGTGCCCTACTGCTCGGAGAACTCCCTTCCTCTAGATCAATGATATCCAAGGAATGCATGGTCCTGCCTGGAGATAGAGCGGCCTCTCCCACCGGTGCCACAGGTGTAAGCTGGTAACAGTTCAACCAGGCACTGAGGTCATCATGGAGAGCGCATGCTTCCGTCATTGCCTCTTGCATATAGCCTGGCAAACCTGGCACATCCGGCACATCATGCACCATGGAAGCCTCTGGCACATCGTGCACCATGGAAGCCTCTGCACTCCCCAAGGTCTCCACCCGCGGTGGTGTCATCGCGATCATCACTCGAGGCTGCCCAAAGCTAGGAACTGGCACTATGGTGACTACGCTCACTGTCCTAAATGACCGCGGTACCGCCAACTGACAAGTCTTCGGTAAGCAGGCTGGTGTAAAGTGGACTTGCACTCGTGATGCTAAAACTTACCCTTCTGTACCTGCCGGTTCCACTACCTCCTGTTCAGGCAACTGGTCGCTTCTTCTTCCTGCCAACTGGAAGCTCCCTCTGCTCACCTGGAATGTGTCTGCGGATTCCTCCTTGTCGCTATATGCATCCTCCTCTGCATTGGACTCTTCTGTGTCGGACTCCGTGTCGGACATGGCAGCCTTCTTTCTTTTTCTGCCAAGACGTGCCTCGGTGCCATGTGCCAAAACGTCCAAGTGCGACTAATAGAATATGGGCGGCTGGTCTGGTGCAGCACGCCCTTGCGGCTCCAATGGCTGTGAGCCCGGGGTGATCTGCGTGCAGACTGCATCGAGGAATAACCCAATGGCATGATGCGGCATGTAGAACTTCTTGTATTGCAGCATCATGAACTCGTCCATCCTATCCGCCAATAGTGATGCCCAATCATACACCACTCCATTGTGCAACCCATTCATCAATGCTATCTGTGCGATGGCTATGTCAGACGTGCGATTGACACTTGTCAGGCGACTCTTCACCACAGATAACAGGCATCACCATACTTCCTTGGCGAAAAATGTTTTCTTTACCCCTCAACTCTTGCCTGCACACTTGATTCGCCGAAGATGCTTGTCGTGCCAGACCTTCCGTCTTTGCTGAGTTGCCTTTGTGGCCCATTGTGCCATCATTCTTTTTTCGTCCAACTTGCTTAAGGCATACAGTCTCTCCCTCAGGCTCTCCATATCCCTGAGTCTGTTCTCTACTGCAATACGAAGGCTTGGCACCATGAATTCCGCTGGCACCACATCTTCCTGCCCATACATGAGTTGGAACGGAGTCTGGCCTGTGGTCACCTTGTAGGTTGTACGGTAGGCCCACAAGACCGAAGGTAACTTTTCTTCCCAATCTTCTCCCTCGACACCGCACGACTTGTATATCACACTCACAATAATCTTGTTGGTAGCCTCGGCCTGCCCATTGGCTCGCGGGTAATAGGGGCTAGACAATGAATGGAAAATCTTGAATTCCGTAGTAAGGAGTTTAATAACGTGATTCACAAAATGTCCACCCCTGTCGCTTGTCAACTGCATAGGGATCCCATATCGTGTAATAATTTGCTCGTAGATGAATCTTGTTGTACTTACAGCCGAGTTATCAGGTAGGGCCCGTGCTTCAACCCACTTCGTTAAATATTCAGTGGCTACCACAATGTAGCGACACCTCCTAGCGCGGCTCACCTTGAGCGGGCCGATAAAATCCAGCCCCCAGCATTCGAATAATTCTTGAGCATGTGAAGGGTTGAGGGGAATGAAATCCCTTTTCAGCGGCCTCCCCGCTCTCTGGCAGGTATCACAACCTACTACCCATTCCCTCGCATCATTATATAATGTGGGCCACCAGAGGATTGCTAGCAACACCTTCCTTGTCGTCGTGTCCGGTCCCATATGGCCTCCTGTGGGCCCCTCATGTGCTTCCCTCAAGATGCTTGGCACCTCTTCCTCCATCACACACCGACGTAACACCTCGTCGGGCCCCATCTTGTACAATAAACCATTAATCAGTTGGAATGTGCAGCTCCTCAACACAAGCTTTCTTCGCTCTCCCGGTGGCATGCCTTGGGGAATACAGAGGTGGAGAGATATTCCCCGATGGCAGTATACCATGTTGGTAGTAGTGTGATCTTGAATAGGTGGGCGTCTGGAAAGTCATCATTTACCCCTTCTGGTGGTTCTCCGGATTTGATTCGGGACAATTGGTCAGCAATGACATGGCTTTTGCCTGGCCGTACAATTATTGTGAACGTAAACTCCTGAAGCAGCAATAGCCATTTGCTTATCCTGCCTTGGATGATGGGTTTGTTTACCAGGTACTTCAAGGCCTGATGGTCGACATAGAAGGTGAAGGGTGTCACTAGGAGGTAGTGTCGAAATTTCTGTACGACATAGACCATCCCGAGGGCCTCCCTCTCGGTGGTACTGTAGTTCCTCTCGGCTTTCGACATCAACCTACTCGCAAAATAGATGGGGTGATCCAACCTGTGTGCCCCTTCCTGCGCTAGCGTAGCACCAATGGCATAGTTTGAGGCATCCACGTGTACGTGGAATTCTCGGTCCCAGTTTGGATAGGCCAAAATGGGTGCTGCCACCAATCTCGTCTTAAGTTCCTGGAATGCTTCCTTTTGTGCCAATTCCCATATGTATGGTTCACCCTTTCAAGTTAGTTTGTCGAGTGGAAATGAAAGTTGGGCAAAGTTCTTGATGAACTTCCGGTAGTAGCCAATGTGTCCCAAAAAGGACTTGACTCCTGTCACATCAATGGGCGACTCCATTTCCACAATTACTCGTACCTTATCTGGGTCAGTTTTCAATCCAGCTTTACAAACGATATGGCCCAGCAACTTCCCTTGTGGTACCATAAACCGACATTTCCGTGGATTTAAGGCGAGCCTGGCCCTTCGGCATTGCTCCATGCACTCTCTCAGTGCCACCAAGTGAGTGTCTTCGCTACTGAAAATCGACCAGTCATCCAAAAAGGCTTTAAAATTTCCTACCGACATCTTATCAAAGATGTGAAGAACTATCATTTGGAGGGTTGCAGGAGTGTTGCACAATCTGAAAGGCATCCGGTTGTACGCATAGACTCCATCTTCCACCACAAAGGTGGTCTTCAGCTTGTCCTCCTCGGCTATTGAAATTTGGTTGTACCCTGAGAAGCCGTCAAGAAATGAGTACATTTCATGGCCAGCTACCTCCTCCAGGATATTGTCTGTGAAGGGTATGGGAAATGGGTCCTTGATGGTGATTGCTTTGAGGCACCGAAAATCCACGCAGATGCGGATCTCGTTGGCCTCCTTTAGTGAAATCACAATCGGCGAGACCCACTCACTTGTCTCCACTCGAAATATGATGTCGGCCTCCAGCATCCATTCGATCTCCTCATTCACCTTGGCAGCATAGTTTTTGTTCATTCGGTACGGCCTCTTCCGTACCGGTTGAGCTCCTGGGACCAATGGTATTCGGTGGACACACATTTTTGGCCGAACCCCCTTCAGATCCTTGTAGGACCATGCAAATACGTTCTTGTATTCCAGGAAGTTTTTGAATGCTGCAGCCTTCAACATTGGGCTCCAATTGTCGCCTACCTAGATATTTCGGGGATTGGCAGTGTCTCCCAGTTTTGTTTTCTTCACAGTGGGGTCTTCGTACCGCATTGGCCTATCTTTCAAAAATTCGTATGCCGAGACATCATTTACTTTGGCGTCTCCCTCCTTGTACTCCGTGTATTTTGGCAGAAACTCCTCCTCGCCTGGCTCGTCCTCAATCTGTAGCATGTGACAAGTTGGATGAAACACTTCATAGTCTTCCATTTGCCAGTGGAAGAGTCCATTCAAAGAGGAAGTGTCATCTTTTGAACATCCGCCAAGTTCTAGTACTCCTTCCTTGTTCAGTTCCTTCTTGTCCTTACCTTCATAGGAGTCCCACTCCCATTTGGTTGAATCCTCCGAATCCGAGTCAGATGACGCCAGTTCCTTGCCGACAACCTGGGTCCTCAGATCAATGGTATACTTCTGCCACCCTTTCTCCATAGAAAGGGTGTTCTTTTTCCAATCATGGTTCACCTTTGCTGTGACCAACCACCCTCTGCCTAAGATGGCGTCGTATCCCTTCTTCTTGAGTGGGATTACCACAAAATCTAGTATGAAGGGTTGCGTGCCGATGGTGATCGGCTGGGCCATCAGGGTGCCGAGTGGCTTGATGCCGTGCTGGTCTGCACCTACCAAGTTGAACGTGGGTGGCCATAGTGTTGGCTTCCCGAGCTTCTTCCACGTATCCTCTGGTAGTACATTCACCCTCGAACCTCCGTCCACGATGGTGTCTTTGAGGATAGCCCCGAGAATTCCCATCTCTACTATAGCAGGATGCCGACCGCTATTTAAGGCCAACAACATTGGGTCAGCTGAGGGGTTGACCGGAACTTCCGCTCGTGTGGCACGCAAAGGTGTTTGCGCAGTGGTTTGTATGGAACTAAAAATGGCGGTTCTTAACTATGGCATTGTTTCCAGAAGGTCCTTTACCCTTATAGGTACTTCCATCCGTAGTATTTGCCCAATGATGTTATTTTCAGCTTTCATACGGGATGTTGTACTCACCCCCTCGTCGTTCCGTCGTTCAGCCGTCATCTCATGTTCGATATTGGCTTTTGCCTCTCATAGTCTCTCCTTCTCCATACGGGAGTCGGGATAAGTGGCCTTTTTCGTCTGAGCGTGGGTGATCGTGAGTACTTCTTTCTCACCGGTCTTCTCAGTCTTCTCAATGTTGGGGAGATTAACCCTTGACTTTGGGCAATTTGCATCCTCATGGTCGCCTGGCCCACACCATTGACAGAGGTGCTGAGGGGTGGCTTCCTTTGTGCAATCACGGGTGAAGTGCCCCCACTGATTGCAGGCCCTACACTGGATCATTGGCCGGCCCTTGGCGTCATACTGGATACAGTTTCTGTTATTGTTATTGTTGTTATTTCTTTCGCCGCCGCGTCTTTTATCCCGGTAACCTCCAGATGATGCCGTTGTGTTAGTTTGTTGGGCCGTACCTGCTGGTGCGGATGCTGTGGCCTACTCAGTGAACAACACCTGGTTCATTTGCGTACTTCGGGTCTTCATGTTGTATGGGCACTCCTTGGTGGAGTGTCCCATCACTTGGCAAATCTCGCAGAATGCCTTCTTCGGGCAAGTACCCTTCGTATGTCCCTCCTCTTTGCACTCAGTGCACCATATGTCCCCTTCGGTCCGACCAATGTTTCTCATTGTTTTGAATTCTCTCCTTATTTGCTCCATGTCTTTCTGGAGCGCTTGCACCTTTTTGCCAGCCTCGCCATCACTGCTGCTTTCCTCGGAAGAGTCATCATCCTCAGACGAGCTATCCTCCTTTTTTTTCTTCGATGTCTTGGTCTCGCTCTCGAGATCCATCGCTTTATTGTATGCGTCTTCGTACGATGTCGGTGGAACAATTTTCATCTTCTTGCGGAGGGAGTGTTTCAGTCCCTCCACGAACCATCTCTTTTTCAACCCATCCATTGGTTGACTCTCCATTTTCCCCAATAGTTCCTTCAGTCGCTGACTATAGGCTCGGACAGTCTCGTTCTTGTTCTGCTTTGTGCCATAGATTTCAGCGACTATTTCGTTGTCGTCTCTCAGGAGGCGGAACTCTATCCCGAACTCCTTCAGGTCGGGCCATGTGCCAACTTTGGCCTTATCCATATCTGAGTACCAGTCTATGGCCACTCCCCTTAAGGTTGCTGGGAATTGTGTTACCCATTCGTCTTGGTCGGCAACACTGTTCGCTGACCATATGGTTTCGCACGTGCAGCAACGGCGGACGGGATCTTCCTTCCTGTCGCCATTGAACTTCGGCAGTTTTTGTTTACTCGCCATTGATGGGGGTTGTCTCTACGGAGGTGGCTATGGTTGTGTCTGAGCCCCTGCGCCACTCCCTCCGGCTTCGGTGGTGTGTCCTGCGTGGGTGACTGGGGGTACGGTGTTTTGCCTGCCGTGTGTCGCACCTACAACGGTACGGTTGTCCTCCCCTTCGTTCTCACCCGCGCCCACTCCTGGCTCCCTTTGGTGATCCTCACTTTGTGGCGTAAGGGATAAGTTTCTAAACTGATCCTGAGTCTCTTCGACTAGATTCCTCCGTAACCTTGTTTCCTCCAGAAACACTTCGTGGCTTCTCACCCTATGGTGTTCTGGCGACGCGTAGAAATTTCCCTCAGCTTCTGCACCCTCCGTGACACCTCCTTGGTTCCCTTCGGGCCACCCTTCGGTAGGTCGTCCTCCGGCAAGTTGCCTCAGCCTCCGTCTATGTTTTACTTGCTATTCTAGAATCAAGGCCCTTTGTGCGGCCTCCCACTCGTCCGTTTCTGCTTTCTTATTTCTATCTTTGTTTAATAGGTTGGGCATTAATTGCCGTACATTTCCATAAATAACAACACATAAAACTAGAACACTTCTTTATTAATTCATTTCATCAGATACAACTTGTGTCAATATTATGACACCTTTATTTGAATATAGAATGTTCCTTTATCCCTATGGGATTCAGGGTTCAATTCCTTCTTGGCCTCGTGCCATCCCGCTCCGCTTCTCGACGATTGCTTTCTTCGTACTGTTGGAGGATTTGTTGGCATCGCTCTTCCTGAGCAATCTCCTCCAGGCGAGCTTGTTGTGCCAGCGATGCCTGTGCAAGCAACCGGGGGAGTGTTGTGACCATTTCACACATCGCCCCATCACAAATGGGGACCCCCTCTTTTTGCTTGTTTTTCGCTCGTTTTCGCTTTCGTTTTTAGGATTTTGTTAGTCAGTTGGTTGTCTGGATTTAGGGTCAAGCCTTAGGGTTTTAATTTCCGTCTTTTCAGGCCAGAATCCAGTCCTTTTTGTGAGCTTTTGGGCTTCCTTTTCTAGAATGCAAATTTTGAATGCAATAAATTTGCCAAAATGGTCTAAATTCTCAATTGGAATTTTGAATGTAGAGCTTAAATTTGTCTAAGTGTTGACCGTCAATGTGAATTTTTGTCCAATTGAATATTTTAACCAAATTTTGACTTTTTTGAATTTTGATCCTGGGCATTGGAATTGATTTGTTTTCACCTCGTGAAGTGTTAAAATGTGAAAAATCTTGTTATTTTGGCCTGTAGGAGCAAAATCGCTCCTGTCCCTCAGTGAAGGACGGGAGCTCATTTTCAAATACCTCATCATCCTTGCAGAGTCCAAACAAATTTTACGTTTGAAGTGATGGAGAAAGACGAGATCTTTCTATTGAATATAAATTGAAGATTTTCGTGAGCACAGAAAGGCCTCCAGGAGGAAAATCGCTCCTGTCCCTCAGTGAAGGACCGGAGCTACAATTCAAATTTCGCCTTGTCCTTGCAAGATTTCGAAAACTTAATGATTTGAGGACGTCCAAGGGAAGATGCTTTGCCAAATGAATATAATTTGAGATGCAAAAACGAAGGAGAATGACCTATATTGACCAAATCGCTCCTGTCCCTCTCCAAGGGACCAGGGCGAGGTACCTTGTAGCTCTCGTCCCTCTCCCAGGGACCAGAGCGATTTCCTTCATTTTGCAAAATCCAGACAAGGGTCAAGGCAAGTTTACGTTCAAAAACAAAGGAGAACATGAGATGAACGCATTGAATATAAATTGAAGATTTTTGGGACGTCCATAACAATGTCAAATGCCTAGTTCGCTCCTGTCCCTCAGGAAGGGACCAAAGCGATTTTTGGTATAATTGCTTTTCTTGCAAGGTTGCAGATGATGTCAGGGCATGGATGAATGGAGTAGAGCATGACAAATCCATTGAATATAAATTTGGAAGGTGACAAAGTGAAATGAAGGCCACAAGAGCAAGTTCGCTCCTGTCCCTCTTCAAGGGACCAGGGCGATACAATGGTTGTATTGCTTCTTGTTCATGTTTAAACCGATCCAAGTCAAGACGAAGGGTGGCAAAGACATTTTAGGGCATTTCCATCAAGCGCAAGGTTGTAAAGGTCATCACATGGAAGGAATGTGCACTCTAAGACCCATATCGCTCCTGTCCCTCTCCAAGGGACCAGAGCGATATTTCCATTAAGGCATCGATTTCAAAGGACAAGCAAATATTAAGTTACCAAGAGGACTTAAAGGACGTCATTTCACGCAATGAAGATAATTGCAAGTTGGTAAAAACAAGAACAAGCTCGCAATGATGAACTTCGCTCCTGTCCCTCTCCCAGAGACCAGAGCGATATTAGATATATTTGATCAATTCATGCAAGATTTACGTAAGGACAAGATTTCGTAAAGTCTTAGAGGGTCCACGGAAAGGTAGAAAGGTGATGCATGAAGATTTCAAACGTTAAATAATCACCAAAATGGACCTAGGGACCATATCGCTCCTGTCCCTCTTCAAGGGACCAGGGCGATTTGCTTTGGATCCCTTGTTTTGCTTCAAGATCAAGCTAAGTCAAGACGTCTTAAGATAGCATATGGTCCAAGGCATCATTTGAAGATAATTTGCAAGAGTGTTGAACGTCCAAACATCGCCAAATAATGTAAAAGCCTCACGTCGCTCCTGTCCTTTGGACAAGGACCAAGGCGATGCTATTAATAACACTCACGTTCCTTCAAGACCAAAGCTAGGCGAGGATAAGCAAGGTAAGGGACATCGTTGGAAAGACGTTGCAAAGGAGATCGAAGTTTAAAATCGCCAAGATCAAGAAAAAACATGGATCGCTCCTGTCCCTCTCCAAGGGACAAGGGCGATGATCTTTATAACATCAAAGGTGCCTTGTAAAAGCAATTGGGACGTACGTGGAATAGACAAGCAATGATATTATTCGCCTTACAATGGAAGTTCGAAGGTCAAAGATACAAGATGAACGTGAAGACATGGAGATCGCTCCTGTCCCTCTCCAAGGGACAAGGGCGATGTTAGGCAAAACACATGATATTCTTTGAAAATCACGTTAAGATAAGGACGCACAAGGTTTTAAATGACATTTGGAAGATGATACAAGGAAAGGATCGTACCAAAATGGAGAATTTCGAGCAAAAACCTTAGGATCGCTCCTGTCCCTCTCCAAGGGACCAGGGCGATAATGGTCATGAGATGCACTTGCTCGCACAAGAAAGAAATTCAAATTCGAAGGACCACCAGATGATCGATTTGGGACGTGGAAATGAAGGAGTTGAACGTTTAAAACGCAAGAATCAAGACCAAAATCATGGATCGCTCCTGTCCCTCTCCAAGGGACCAGAGCGATGAGGTACGTCCCTTTATTTTCATATTTTTGGCGCCAAATTAAACAATTCAAATTTCCTTAAATGCTAAATCGATTTAAAAATTGAAAATCCTATTTAAATTGGCATTTAATATGGCGTTGATCTTTATTAATTATTTTTTGCCTTTATTAAAATCGAAATTTGCAAATATAAAAAAACGCAAGGCATTAATAATTAATTATTTAATTAATGAAAAATCGATTTAAGCGCTCAATTAAGCAAGTCGGCCTTGTCATTTCATTGCAAATCATTTAAAAAATGGTTTTATTTTTATCAAGTCGGCCTAAGGGGTGAAGGATGAACGCGCTATATAAGGGGGGTAAAAACTATCATTTCTACATCATTTTTTTTACCTTTCTTCATGCGAATCAAGGAGAAGCGAATATAGTGCGAAGTGTGTTCGAAGGTGGTGCGAGTTTCATTCATCCAAGGGTGGCGCGCTTAGTTATCAAAGGGTGGTGCGAATCCAAACCAAAGGTGATGCGAAGTATATCATCAAGTATAGAGTGCGAATTACGTTGAAGACCAAGGCGAATTTGAAGATCCATTTGAAGACCACGCCAAAGTGCGAACTTGAAAGATCCATTTGAGACCACGTCCAAGGCAATAATTGAAGATCACGTTCTCTCCAGAGGTGGCGAAGTCAATTTTGAGGAGATCATATTGAAGATTACTTTATATCTCAAATTTTGCCTAGGCAAATTTTGTTTTTGCATTCTAGAGTTAGCTCTCTATCGAGTTATGGCGATTTAATTGTTATTGCTTTATTCATTTATCGTCATATTTCAAATTTTGAAATTTTGATTTTTGAATTTCTCTTGGCTCAATCGTTGTATTTTAGGAAATGATGACTCTAGAGACTTATCATGAGGTTTCCTAAAATTTATCTCTCTTATTTACGTTATTTATTGCAAAATCTATTTCTTATAATGGAATGTTGTATAGGTATGGCAACCCCAAAGGCGGGAGCATCCACCAGTCGCTCGGCTCTCATGAAAGAAGATCAGAAGACCGAAGAAGTGGAGACCAAGATCGTGTCGAAGTGGAGCAACATTGGAGATACCAACTTGGGGAACTTTAGCACGAAGAAGTTCCGAGAGGTCCCTTACATCGGCAAGCCATCACCTGTCGCCCGGAGAATAATAGAGAGTGGCATCATCAAGGCGGCCGGTTTTCCTCCAGCCATTCAGTGCCACGAGTTGATGATCGAGTGTGCCCGTCATTACAATCCACAGTCCAGGACAATTGTGTCCAACGAAGGAAACACTTTGGCGTACCTTTCAGAGGAAGCCATAAGTGAAGCCTTCCATCTTCCAGAGCACAGGGACATGATATACAAGAGCATTGAAGGAGCCAGATCAGTGTACGATGATGATCCAGATGCTTGCCTAAGCATAATCAACAAGAACTGGCTACTTAAGAGTCGTCCCCGTCTGAGCAAAGTACCGAACACACCACACAGGATTGATTTCCAGGAGAAGTACAGAGATTTGATTACCATGCTCAACAGAGTTACAGGAGCACCTCATGCCTTCTATTTTGAGAAATGGATGTTTTACTTCATCCAGGTGATTGTTCAAGGAAAGGGTACAATACATTGGGCTAGGATAATTAGCCATTGCTTAGACGTACAGTTGAGAAGACTCAGGGCTACTAAGTCCTTCCACATGAGTTCATACGTCATCTATGCCTTAATCAGGAGCATTGAGTACGCAGGACTACCTCACAGAGGAGTGATTGGTAGAGGACCCGGCGAGGTCAGAGTTTGTGAATCCTATACCTACTTGCATCATCCACCAGGGAAGAACTACAAGTTAATCAATGATACTTTCACGATGAACATCACAAGGACATTGCAAGGAGGGATTCACAACAGATTATCTCAGGATGCCCAGGAATTCATCAAGAGGTACGGTGCTTGGTTCATTCAGTTTCCCAAGTTCACTTACATTAGAGTGTATGGATGTTCTTTACCTCCATACATGTTGCCGAGGTACCCGACAGACAGAATTGTGTTACTTGAAGTAACAAGGCAGTTTGCAGCATATGTGAAGGCATTCAGACACAGACATCAGAATGGAGTTCAGGTACCTATTATTTTGGGTAATTCAGTTGAGGTATGTCCTAATGTCTTAGCCATGGATGATGCAGAGAAGGAGTTAGCCTTGTATCCTTTTTCATCTTTTGCTTGGAGGAATAGTTTTGATCCACTTGGACATTTAGAGAAGACGGTCGGTAGAAGATTTAGACATGAGCACCAGATTGAAGATTTTATGATGAATCTCCTAGATGATCTCGAAGTGAAACAAAAGATGCATTCTAGATTGCCTTTGGATTTCATCAGGAAATGTAAGATTTACAGAGTGGCCGACCAAGCTCAGGACAACGGCAGGCACATCCAATCTTCATATGATAGAGAAAGCAAAACAATAAGTTTGAATTGAAATGAGCCCGAGGCCGTGGATTTAGATGATTTGATGGCACCAGTCTTGTCTTGTACTCGCAGATGGGTAGACGTTCAGCATCAGAAGTTGAGAGAACAGGGCATAGCCATGTCTTTTACTTTGGAAGAGAAACCAGCCGAAGGTGGAGCCAGTGTTAGTGAAGGCAATCCTAATCCTAGGAATTCAGGTGAAGGTAACCTTCGATGTGCCAGTGAGGGCAATCTCCATTCGAGAGGTTCGAAGAGAATTGGAAAGGGAATAAGATTCTAGATGAAAGGTTGTTACAGATGACATGACATCTTATTTCTCATTGGTTGATACCTCCTAGATTTTTGTGCCAAATTTAATATTTGGCTATGTATTTAATGTTGTTCAGTAAAAAGGAGGTCATTTGTAACAAACCCTAATTAGGGTTTAGGTGTCATGATCTTGTCCATTGATTTATTTTCAATCTGGACCTTTCATTGTAACTGGGGATGCTATTTATACCCCCATTTTTCATTTCATTTGTAATAGAAAATAGTGAATAAGTGTGAGAGATAATAGTTGATGTAATAGAGAGATTAGAGTTAGAAGCAATTTTATTTTGTAGCAAGATTGAGTCTTGAAGAGAGAAATTCAAGCAATTGTTGTATATGATGACTTGGAAATCAATAAAATATTGAAGTTATGGTGTTTTGTTGCAAATTTCATAAGTTATCTTCATGGTTGTTGGATGTACTTGAATCACGCTCAATCGAAGTAGTTGTTAATTTGAAAGACTAAGTGTGAGATTTGATATTTGGTAGGATTCGCTATCCAAACCACTAGCTTCTTGCTGATTGTAGGAACGCCTTGCGTGGTCGATTGGAAAACATTTTGAATCCTTAACCTTCAAGCATTTTTCGCATCTAGGATATGTACCTTCATAGTAGTGTCCTTGGTCTTTGATGCATTGAACACCATTATTACCTTAGAAGATCGCACTAATTTCAATTGAGTTGTTATCTTATGGCAAAATTGAAGTTGGTTGAGTCTTGCCAAATCTCATTCATGCTAAGTCGTTCATAGGGTTAGGCTAGATTAGACTTACTTAAACCCTGTCCTTTTGCCATTTTTTGAAAGTTCCTTTTAGATTAGTAAAATCTTCGAGCCTTTGAATCCGTAAGACGCCTTGGAGGAAACAGCAAATCACATCATACCACTAAAAAAGCTTGTCCACACGTGGAGATCCCACTAAAAGAACCTTGGAGTCTACCTAACTGATCCTTTTTGCAGATCTTCAGCAGTTAGAGACTATTTTCTCAAGAGAGGATAAGATGCCTGTCGGTATTTTATTCTGTGTATGATTGTGTACAAAATACACGTCAACAGGGAGGTGGTTCATCAACCGATTTACTGCCGAGCTAACTTCTAGTGCTGTCCACACGACACTTGGTGGGATTTCAGCCTCCATGGCCTCTCGTCGAACATAGGTCTCGATGGCTACTTGGAGCAGTATTGAAAATTCCCTCGTCGCAATGTCTTCTCCGTTGTAGAGCTTTGTTTGCGCGTTGTCAGCCTTTGGGTTTATCTCACCAACAGGTAGGCCCATCGTGTCCGTGCGCCATCCGCTTCTTCCGTTCCCGAGTAGGTCTAGGCAACAACGCCAAATGTTTACCCTCTCGGGTGAATAGCTTAAAGCATACAGATACAACATGTAATGCAGAATAATAACGCCATAGATATCAGATCAAATATAAGAGAGATTATTCCATTCATAATCATCATTCCCAAGTTACATTCGAAAGTATATAAAGATACGGAGGGGGTGCGAGCGCCAACCGTCGTACCGCAACTGCCACCCCTTGGTTGCCAACTAACCAAGATAATTGCAACTTAATTAACTAGTTTTATTTTCGTGTACAATATTTCCGCCAACAAGGGAGTTGGAAACAAATCAAATATCCATAGAAGAGAACACCTTGCAAGAAGAATGAGTAGAGCAACAAATACTTTCAAAAGATCAGACATCACCAATTGAGAATCATCCTAAGGTAGAATAAACAATTATGATAGAAGATTTGGGAAGTCCTACTCTAAATACGAATAAAGAACAAGGTGAAGTCATCATTTCGGCCTTGAAAGGAATTAGTGGGGATAGTCGATTAGAAGATGGAATGGAGTTGTCTATTGTTCCTGATTGGTTAAAAGAGAGAATGAGTAAGAAGGTGGTTCAAGAAGTCCAACCCATTGAGAATATAGATGATTGCTTCCCAAGAATTGATAGAGCTAAAGAACAAAAGAAAGCAAAGAAGTTCTCTCACATCTCGAGAGGCAATTCAAGATCATGTACTTTACAAGTGGTAGTCCCCATGGTTGATAAACCACTAGAGGAAATCACTCCAATGGATTATGAGATTAAAACACTTAATTTTGGGCCAACAACGAAAGAGTAAGAATTTTAGGAGTTGGATGACACCATCACGACAATCCAACAAAGGCTTATCAAGATAAAAGAAAAGAAAGATAAATTGGAAGCAGAAAATATGAGATTGAAGGAATTCATACAATGGTTAACAAAACTGGTGAGACAAGAAGATGAAACATTCGTCCTGCCACCTTCTATTCCACAGGAGTTATTTGAAAGCCTTGAGGCCATCAGGAATTCAAATCAGGAAACGAGAAAGTGGATAGAGAACATTTCAAGGCAAGCATAGGAGTTTCTACAAGGGTTGGTATGAATGTGTGATGAGATAGCATTGTTCAAAGGGAGAATCCAAAGTATGGAAAACCAGTGGCAAGATTTTCCAATGGCACAAGAAATGATGATTTCTTGTCTTAGGGTATTGAGGGGGATTCGTCTGCAGACATTGATATAAGAAGGCGCAATTGAGGAAGGAAATATCTAGGATTTCCACCGTTGGTATAGTTTCTTAATGATGATAAAGACAAGACTTGATAGGGTGAAAGGAGAATGTGAAAAGATAGAGGAATCCATCAAGGGATATAATCAAAGATACTTGCGCCTTTGGAGGAGCTATTGCGTTAAGAAATGAGTGAATAAGATTTTGAATTTTGAAGAATTTGAAAGAGAAAGTGAAGGCCCTCTATTTTCAAGGGTTGGAGTATATCCAGGAAAGTCAGTTGAATAAGATCCTTTCGTTCATGATCGTCATGAATCACCTCTAGAAGAGGCAGGTGAAGTGGGAGAAGGCTTTCGAAGCAAGCACAGATCAGTTGGATGTGATAGACTTTATAATGTCCCCTAGCTGATTAACATAATTAATCTATCTCAATATACTAATATTGATCAATTGAGAGACTAAACATAAAGTCAGACAGTGATATTCTTCAATTTATTAGTTATTAACAAGTACTTATGTATTTTCCTCATTAGACGATTAATCTCGTTATTCCTCTTATTGACTATTTACTAAGAGTTCTTTCTAATTTTTATTGATCTAATATTATTATTTCTTTTGATCGAGCATCTTTATATATATATATTTATATTAGCAATTATTATGTATTTGCTTACTACCTTTTGTATAAATCCTTAATACTACCATTGCTTATTAATCATTAATATATATATATATATATATATATATATTGTGGCTGGTAAAGGCAGACAGATCTGACACATGTCAGATATGGTCTGCCACTGTTTGCAGTCCATATTAATATTGTTATTGAATTCTGCCTAAAGATATTGTCTGGCTCATATATTAAGCATTCATATGAAGCCCATCCCCATGCATACCACCAAGAGCAAGGATCAGACCGTTTATTATTTTAATTTCCAAGTATTACCAATGCAAAAGTACTTTAGTTAATCTGATTTCTTAATTATTACTGGCATAATTAATTGGCAGTATTTTCTGATATATATTTATTAACGCAGTGTCCCGGATTATGGTTTAATTGTTCTTCATAATATTATCATTATGTAATCTGCAGATAGTCATTAGCTGAGATACACCTTACTGATCATTACCACGGATTGTGATGTTTGATCCTCTCCTTGATGTGGTATGGTAATAATCTCTTCCTTCGGTTCGCTGATAAGTCCCAGATATTTTGTTCTGATGCTTCCTTTTCTCCCCGATCTTCCAATGTTATTTATACATTGGTGTCAATGTAGAAAGATGCATCATTTTATGATAGACGCACCTTTCCCAAGTGAAGTGATTACTACTAAGGAATCGGTCTTTGATTATATCAATTTATTGATGCTAAACAAGGTTCCCATCGGAATTCATGAGTTCACACTCTCTAGGCAATGTCATTATACCTCTTCAAAATATCTACAAATACATGTCTTGTTGTATATTCTATATACTGTTGTCTTGCTATGGTTATATGTATATTGATCCTTGTTAACGATAATGATTTGATGGTTGCTACTCTCTAAACCGTGACTCTATATGCTTGTCCAAAGTGAACTGTTACTACATAAATCTCAATGAATTAAATTACCAATATGGATGTTTTGTCTTTCAAGTGTAATCGGGTACTTAAGCAAGTGATACAAGCCAAAGGCAATTGCTTAGAATGAGCGGTCCAAGTTAGTAAAAGAGATTTATTCGATGGCATGAACGTATTTCATGAAACAAATGCACTATATGTTTTGTTATTGATAATTTTCTCAATTTCCGCTTACTTCCACTGATGAACTTTCAATATATTATGTGTCAAATATTAATCTAGATCTGCTAAGGTCCTCAGTGGAAAATGCTGGTCTTTACGTATTTGGTTATCAATGAAATTTAGACTCTTTTTCTTTATTTGTTTGCCACCTCTATTATCGCTACTATATTAATATTTTGATGAAGTGGACCATCAATAGTATAAGTCGACCATATAATATTAATTTAATGTTGCTTTATTCGGATTACTAATTTGTTAATCTTAATTAATATCATTAATGATTATTTCCTCCTTAACATATCTTTGATGACCGCTGCCTTATTGCATTATAATTGTTTGATAGTTATTATATAAACAATAATAAATAATAATCATATATAACAATAATCATAAATAATAATCATAACAAATAATAATAAACATTAATAATTATATATAATTATTTGATAATTATAATAATAATAATAATCATTTGTTGATAATTATTGTAGAAATAATAATAATAATTGCTTCATTTAAGATATATTATTATATGCATATATAATGATCAAGGAGGGGACATGACAGACTTGCAGCTTGATGCTTTGCCAAGTGTTGCCACAAGGGGAGCTTGAATTGAAAATGACCAAGTTCATTGCATATGGAACTAGGGAAAGAGATAAGGGAAACCGGATTCTAGAGGATAGTTTGTTAGATGATTAGGTGTCATCTAAATTTCCCATTGGTTCTTGCTCCTCGTGATTCGTGATGTGGAGAATATTTTATTTCATTGCATAATATTTAATTCTTTTTTTGTAAACCCTAATCAGGGCTTAGGTGGTTTGATCTTAGCCATTGATTTTGGATCAATCTTGGCCCTTCATTTGTAATAAGAGCTCTATATAAGCTAGTTCATTTCATTTGTACTTCATGAGAGATTTTGGAAAATTGTTACTTTGATGCTGCCAGAATTAATATAAGTCATTGAAGATTGGTGATTTTATATGATATTTTGGAGTATTTGAATGGTTCTTTACTTCTCAAGTTAAAATAAATTTGCTGAAAAGTTTCATAATTGCATGGAAGATATTGTTGATAACTGATGGTCAAACCTACAAGTTCATACCATTTATAATTTGTTGATTGCAAGTTATAGTGCATGGTTGGCATGAACTCATTATGTACTTAACTTTGATTGCTTATTTGTCATTAATTCGTAGTGCTTTTGGGATTAATATGTGTGTGGGTGATTCGAACATCATTCGTATTCCTTAGAAAATTTGCACCATCTTTGTGCAATTGTTTCTAATGGTGAAGCAAAGTGTGGGTTGGTTTCACTAAGTTGTCATCAATCTCTTGCATTGATTGTGTTAGAAGGAGATTCCTAAACCTTTACTTCTTTTGCATCTTATTTCAAAACCTTGTTAGAATTAGGATCAAGTGCCCATATTGCTAAATCATAAGTTAATCAAATTGTGGTGATTGCATTCCTAAAGTTAGTTTTCCTCAAGTTGATCAATCCTAGAGCAAAATGTAAGCCCCTTTGTGTAACCAGCAATATCACATCAAACTATTGAGTTATCCACATGTCAAGACCTGATAGTAGAAACCTTGGAGTCACCTCGTATGATCACATACTCTAGCATTCGAGAGGATTTTGTTCAAGAGAGGATAAAATACTTGGTATTTTATTCTGTGTATGAAGTGCATAAAAACACATCAACAGGTACTGCAACTTGAAATGCAAAATAAGAAACATAAAAAAGCATATGATAATGATGGCTTGCATAAACAACTGACATAAGGGGTGCAACATGCAAAAACCTTGAGAGCAAGACACCAAAACATAATACTAGACATGCAAGCAAACCGCATGATCAAGAGATGGTTGAAACATCCAACTTGCCACACAAGAATCTGATAGATCCTCCAAATGATGGTTGAAGGGCTTACCTGCCATCCATCACCAACCACAATAGCCAATTTCAATTTCACCTACGCACTGATAGTAGAATCCTCCATGCCAATGAACAACACCCCATTAATAATTTCAATCTCCTTAGCAACTCGCACCAACTTCCCTCTCTCAAGCTGTGAAAGGTTGTATACAATTGACTCTTTAAAAGTAACCTTCTAATGGGAGACCAACAAATGCTTGACCACTGCATTAATATCTTGGCAAAAAGTGTCGAGAGTTTCCATGTCAATTTTGACATCTTGCAACTTTGTATTAATTGTCTCTAGCTCAATAGCCTCAAGGCCTATATCCTAAGCCTTGTTCTCAACCTGGTCCGAACGTTCAGCTGCTTTTGCAGGATCATCATCAGTTATAGTGGTATTCTCAAGGATGGG
This sequence comes from Cryptomeria japonica, assembly GCF_030272615.1. Taxonomy (NCBI): domain Eukaryota; kingdom Viridiplantae; phylum Streptophyta; class Pinopsida; order Cupressales; family Cupressaceae; genus Cryptomeria; species Cryptomeria japonica. The sequence continues at coordinate 30,464,275 of NC_081410.1, read as the reverse complement.
AAGAAGCAACTCAATTTACCTGAAACCTCTTCTGTCAATACATCTTTAACCAGCTGCCTTGAGAAATTGACAATGATCATGGCATAGAACTGAAGGGAATCATTGTTTTCCAAATGTTCCTCGAGAATGCCGTTCACCTAATTGAGAAGGATGAAATTATAGCATCTAAATATCTTCTTTAAATGATGATCCAAAATGCGAAAGCAGTGTCTTCCAAGCCATAGATTACAAGCTACCAAGCACCTAAAAAACAGGACAACACACACTGCCTACAGCAATAGAGCTGCAAGCACAGAAGAATTCTAGCACAATCACAACACAGCCTTCATTGAAAGCATACAAGTCAATGAAAATATACAATCCATCAAAAGATATTAGCTCTTGTCAAACAGAATGAAACATTCAATAACAAATATTGCCCAACCTTCCACATCAAACAAAGACAAGACACATCATCATTAAAGGGCAGGAGTGAGGGATTAACCAATCATCTTGATTCAATACATCAAGCCTACCCCAATCCACAACATTAGAACTTTCTAAATGTTGAAAAGGGTGTCAGATCAAGACCTTTGATAGCCAACACGTCTGCCATCTTCTTTTGTGTATAAAAACAATGAAAAAATGAGATAGCCTCAAAATGCTGAGAAATACCAATTGTCTTCTCTAGGAGACTGTTGAGCCTCCAATTCAGTCAGTTCTCTTTCCTTCGACCATTAATAACATCCAAGGATTCCCCTTACACCACAAGGTTCTTGCAGCCCCTCCAAACAAGCAAACAAAACACGAGCAATGGCTTCTTCCCATTTCGTCTTCTTGTTGGTCTTATGAACCAACAAAAGGGAGCAGCCTTCAATAAAGACATAACACGAATTGCGTTTGAAAAAACCCACATCTGGTGGGCTCAGGTTACCATGAGATGCCCCATCAAAGTTCAATTTCCAAAAGTAGAGTAGAGGTGCTTTTCCAATTATCAAGTCCACCATTTGTCCTCTTCGCTATTAAGTTGTTAACCCATAAATGACATATGCTATGGCATTGTTGGTCACAACATGGATGATATTTTTGACACCCTTGCACGTTATTTCCTCCAACATAGAACAAAAAGAAATTAAAAAAAGATGTTTGCAGACACCATGAAAAGTGTTTTACAGCTTCCAGTTTGGAGGTCAATCAGGTTTCCTATTTGGTGGGAGTATAGAATAAAAATCTGTGCTGGCACATAGTTCTGTGCTCTGGTTGCAATAAGAAAGGTAGATTTAAATTTGGTGAGATATAAGAAGAGGAAAGCCAAATTGTATTTTACACATAAAAGCTTAGGGACATTTCTTTTTTAGTTGAGTAAATGGGGCAGAACACAGTTTTATGGACACGATGTGTGATAGAAACTCTTCTCTTTTCCATTACAAACTATCATTTACGATTAGATTCCAAGGATTGCAATTTGCAATGATGAGGGAAACTTCTTAAAGACACCGTAGGAACATGCATATAATTTACTGCAGAGAAAGAATCTCCCATTGTTTTTGAAAACGATTATCGGATCAGCATCAGGTGAACTTGATATACATGATGCAATCTTTGTTTTGTGATTGCCTTATCTGCATTCACGTTGGAAGCTACATTTCAAAATTATATTGAGGGATATAATACTTCCAAACAATTTAATACTTATATAATATTATCTATAAATGTTAGTTTTCTACTAATTCTTTTTCTACAATTATACAGTAGATGTTTATTTGAACAAGTGGAATTGTCTCATATTTTGATTTAAGTGTGCAATATTGTTTCTGATGATTTTTTGGGGATTTATTAGGTAAAAGAATGCGCAACAGCCCTGTTACGGTTTGCCAAGAGCACACATATCCCAATATTTTTGGTAAGTTTCATAGTTTAGTTTCTTTTTGGTGAGGTTGAGATTTATCAGAAAGTAGGAAGGATATTTTGCCTTTGAAGTTAAGTAGAATACTAGCTGATATTACAAAGAAGCTTTAGGGTTTAATACATACCTTGATGATATTATTCTGTGCAATGGTGGTTGGTTAAAATGGTGTGATATATTCCAGTAGATCTATATATCGGTTGCTATATCAATGAAGCCAAAAAATACAAACTAGAATACATAAATTATATCGAGTTGACAAAACTTTACCTATAAGATCACCCCAAGCATTTTTGCAGTAAATCTACTCAATGTTAACAATTTGTATCTGATGGCTACTTTTTTTATTGCGAATTTATTGCTTTCTTTGTATACAAATACTGATAATGTATTGCCAAGCAACTGTATTTGTATGTGAAAATACATATAGTACTTGAAAAATTAGTTATAAAAAGATGTGTAAGGAATAAGTATAAGAACTGTAAATGAAACCTTTCCTCACTATGTAAAGTTTACAATAATATACATTAAAAACATGAAAATGATTGCATTGAAAATTTGAAATTTGAAATTTGAACATCGAATATGGTGGGTTGTAATGTACTGTTTTAGGAACAATGCAATATAACCACAAAATGCAATGTTCTGATACCACTTGTAATATCCCCTTATGTTATTATTTACGAAATAGGGAACACTTTGTTAATCAATTGCAAGAGACTTCTTTCCTTTAAGTCTCAAAAAATACTTAGAATAATAATGATTGGAGTTACTTGATTGCAAGGATAATAGTTTATTATACCACTTTATAAATGATTGTCCTTATCAAATACAATTGATACCACTTATATTCAGATATTATATGATATATTGAAACAAATATCACTGCTATCTCCGATATAGCACTTAAATATATGCAAGGTGATCTTGAATTATATACATGCAACTAGAATCTGATTGGATGCTGCTTTCCGTGATCTAGCTTGAAGGAATATACAAATGAGATATCCAATCTGCAGAAATGAAGAGAGAATTCTGGTCTTTCTAATATGTCAGTGTGAATTATATTCTTTGAATCTCCTCCTTGGATTTATAGTGATAAGGCTATGAAGCTATGTCTGATATGGTAATGGTATTATGCTGATAATAATGTTCAATCACTAATAGTGATGAAGTTCGATTGCTGTCCCTGATTGGTGCTTGAAACACGTGCAATATATTGGTGCTGTTTCTGATATAAACTTTGAAGTATGCAACCTTTATGCCAATGGCAATGAATTCTCAAAAGAGCAGATCCGTTTAGGATATAAATAAGGAAACAAGACAAATTCAAAATATGTTGGATTAAATGAGTTTGATCTCCATCTTATACCTTGCACGATGGGAAAGGATGCATTTTGAGAGACATGTCTCTTCTCTCCATAATTAATTTGCATCTCATAACATAAATTGATCGATTTAATATGCAAATTGTGTCTCTTCAGGATTAAGGACTTTATATTAAGTCTTAACTAATAACTTTCATTAATGACTCCAATCACATATGTTCTCTGTCTTAGTTGATCTGCTTTGGTAGTTATTTCTTAATTGCTGTTGTCATTCAAGTTTCTGGTCAAGACTAATCACACATCGTATCATACTTGATGGTTTATTAGATATCTTCTTAGGCTAATCGTTACACATTAGTCTCTGACCATTCTAATTGTGCATCGATAATATGTCTTGATTTGATGTAGTGTCCTACTGATTACTTGTGTCTTCATGTATGATTGGTCTGTCATATGCAGTGATGATCGACCCTGAAGCAATCAGGTGCTTATCATGTTTCTCTTCATCAGATGTATGTGATTGATCAGCCTATTCAATAATGGTGGTCATCAATATGTTTTACTAACCGTGGGTGTATCGAATGAGTAGATCGCTGATTGTATTCTTTGGTTGATCCTCAATTGATCCTTTGTATGCACTGATACTATATTCTTCTCCAACTACTGCATAGTGACTATCGATATGATTGGTTATTGATCACTATGATGTTCTTCTCCCTGATATCGATATGTCTTCCATCTCTTTGGCATACTTCCATAATCAGATAGTAATGTCTTTATATACGATTGATCTACTCTATGCTTGCTATTTGGTCTATGTTGACTATCTGATTGGCTGAAGTGAAACATTGTAATGTCCCTACTAGTTAGAGATCACTATCCTGCAAAATAAATCGTTAGACTACCACAGGCATATAAATATATAACTAATCTGAATTGCAATCTAACTTTAAAATATTTAATTAATATAATCATAATTTTAATCTAATAAAAAGGATATGAATGCCATAAAAAAGTATGTCCTTAGGCGGCCGTGAAGCTCGTCTTCTTGGAACCCATCTTGGTTCCAAGCCCTCCAGGAAGTCGAAGGTGAATTCGACTCCTGTCTTGAATGTAATTCCTTACATCCAAGCCCTCCAGGAAATCAAAGGTTAATTCGATTCCTGTCTTGGGTGTAACCTCTTACACCCAAGCCATCCAAGGAAGACCATGTGTTCAATCCTTGCCTTGGGTGATGTATCCCAACACCCAAGTCCTCAGAGTGGACCGGCCAGATCCATCTCCTCTTGGTTGAACTTAGTCAACCGAGCCATACATATGCATATAGATGTTCAGTATATACTGCCCTAGGGATTATCATAATCCCTCCCTTAGACTAAGGGAGTTTCCTCCCTATAGCCTCCATCATGTGATAACATTTATAATATATTTTTGCCTTTTATTACTATTTTCCTATTCCATATTCCATATGTATATATTCCTGTTTTAACATGTATTTTCTACATATATTCCTTAAAAATGTTCATTAACTCATATTCACATATATTCCTACTAAGCATTGACATATATTCGTTAGCGTATGTTGGTACAAGTTCACTAACATACGCTTTATACTTATTCCTTAATACCTGAAATCCATTCATTGATGTGTTCATTAAAGCATTTATTATCATAAATATTATATATACATTAGTTATATTTATTACCTTCCTTCATTACCTATCTATTAGAATAATCATTCATTAACGTATTTATTATAATATTAATTATTTACAACCATTAATTATTTATATTATAATAGTAATTATTTACATCCATTAAAATATACAATAATTAACATTAACATATACCTTACCTATATTCAATGATATATATATATATATCATATTAACTAATTATATTCCTTAGTACCGGGTAATATTTTACCCCTTACCTGTTTGGTGCTCTCCGATTATTACCCTCCTCCCCTTCCCGTTTCCTCTTCATCATCTTTATATATGCCCTCACCTAACTCGTCATTAGTGGGATACATCTCTTCGCAAAGGGAGAATCGTACTTCTAATTTCTAACTGATTCGTATCTTTACTAATTATTATCGCTGGGTTACGATTGCTATTATATTTATGTTAAGCGTTGTCTTCCTTTGTTTCTGTTTATGTAACCGTTCTTTTCCTTAGTCACTGCATGCTTAATTTAATCAAAGTCTTGATTATTAATCCTTAAATGTCTTAATGCTCTGACCAGAATATGGATTGGTTTATTAATCATACAGCTGAAGGTTTTAACTAGTGATTTCCATCATAAACATGTGATCATCGATTACCATTTTGATCTTAGACTTTCTTAATATAGGTGTTGTCTTCATGTATGGTTTATTTAATGGATGGGAAGGCAGATAGATCTGACATGCATCAGATCTTGTCTGCCACTATATTGTTTTATATTGTTTATTAATGTTTTATTAGTCTTATTAGTTATTGTTGCCTTGTCAATATTCCATTATGATTACCATGTAAATAAGAATATTAATATTGTTTAATATTTAATGAATATGTATTGTTAATGTAAATGTGTGTAATAATCTATTTATTATGTTTATGTAATTTATTTTGATAGGACTATTATTAATAATAATGTTTAATAAATTCCAAATAATCATGCATTGGTAATTAATAATAATTAATAAATTTCAAATAATTATTTCAATTAGGCTTTATATATATAATGATCAGGGAGGGGACATGACACAAGGAGGGGGTCGTGACAAACATCCATTTGCTGATTGATATATTATATCTTGATGATACTCTTTACTCTTGGTAGGGTGGATTTATGTATGTGTAAGATGGTGATTAGCAAGGTCATCATATTTGACATTTGTGAGGTTGGTACAATGTATGCTCTTAAAGCCTTTATTCCTTGACGGGTGGATAACATATTAATTTTCTTGTTTTCCTTACATCCTATCTTCTATACTCCACTTGGTTCCTTGATAGTATGTGTAAGATTGTGATTAGCAAGGATATCATATTTGACATTTGCTCTTAGATGGTGATTAGCAAGGTCATCATAGTATGTGTACGACGTTTGCTCTTAAAGCCTTCATTCCTTGTTGAGTGGATAACATATTAACTTTCTTGTTTTCGTTACATCCTATCTTCTATACTCCACTTGGATCCTTTATAGGAAATCCTGAAGTCTTATGGAATAAGACTACTTTCCCATGTCTTCATGGTACTATTGCCATAAATATACAAGTAACTATTATTACTATGTACAATTGTTATTTTGTAACTTCTAACTAATGAAAAATGCTATCAAGGCTGCCACCCTTGATTGTATTATTGCTAATCATTATTAGGTCATTGATGGGGACATCACACGGGCAAAGTTTTGGATCTTTGCGAGCAAAGTGCAAACCAAGAATAAGTATTAAGAATTGCAAATGAAACTTTGGTATGCTAAGTGAAGTTTAAGGTTTTAAACTAATAATTAAATAAATTGATAGCGTGGAAATGATTGCATAAACAATGCGAATGGTGGGTGGAGGTTTGGGATCAAGAGGTAGTGCTCCTTGCAGGGGTCTTGATTATTTCTTTGACTACGAACATGCAAAGATTTGCAACCAAGGGATATGTATTATGCAGATTTTTATGATCATGATTCATCATTGGCCTATTACTTACTCAAATTTATAGTTTCATGGGGGTTTGGGGGCAACACTAAAATGAGGTTGTGGGTGGCACCCTTTTTGGGGTTCAAGGGTTGAGAGACAAAGATTTAGAGAGGCAGGTCTAGGTCCGGGGGAACAAAGAATATAGTGAGATAGAGAGAGGTAGAGAGAGGGGATAGAGGAAGAGTGATATGGAGAGATAGGTCTAGAGTTCAGGAGAGATAGAGTGAGTTAGACACAGAGAGAGAGAGAATGCTCATATTTGAAAATTTGTAAATCTTCTAAAATTTGAAATTTGCATTATAACTCCTAAAGACTTGAAACCACTCTCAAACATCCTGCCAATATATACATGAAATATAACTTAAAGTATAAGAAAGGAAAAAGACATTGAAATGCGACTTATACTAATGAAGAGAATGAGATTGAATTGAAGACAAGGATTCCATTTTCACAAAACTTTCATCATTTTTTGCTTAGGGACCGAGTTTTGAGTGCGGGCTATGTGAAACCTCTAGGTGTCCTCGAGACGGCCAAGGGGCTCTTGGGTGTCCCCGACAAGTCTCCGGTGTCCTAATGGCAATGGAGGGACAATGGGAGGGGGGAAGGGGGTGGGGGTGGGGGGGCATCGCTTCCCCGTCCTTGTGTCATGGAGACGTCCCCATCCCAAAAAATGCGGTTTTTTGGGGGGTGGGAAATATGTCCCCATGGTTCACTGGAAATCTTTGAAAGATAACTTGTAATAGGCATAGAACCAACATGAGTTGTACGCTGATCAGTATTGCATAGAGTATACTTTTGAGATTGGTGACATGGTATACTTGATTTTACAGCCCTACAGGTAGTCCACTATCAAGAAGAGTGGGTTAGAGAAGCTTAAGCCACAATTTTATGGTCCTTTTGGGATGTCCAAGCATGTTGGAGAAGTTGCTTATGAGCTGGAGTTACTGGAAAATAGTAGTGTACACAATGTTTTTCATGTATCATGCCTCAAAAAGGCATTGAGGCATGATGTGGTCCCTTCTTCGAAGTTGCTAGCATTGGATGAATAGGGGAAGCTGATTTTAATTCATGAGGCTATAATTGATTTTGATGAACCTACTCTAGGGAGGACTATGAAAGAGTATCTAATAAAGTGGAAGAACTTATTTGTCGAGGAGACAACATGAGACAGTGAGCAGATATCATAGCATCTTGATTTGCAATTGTTTGAGGACAAGCAATTTTGGAGAGGGAGGATTGTAGTATCCTCTTGCTAGGCTACTAACAACTTGATGATTGCTAGCCTATCCCATGGGTTCCCATAGGCTAATGTGGTTTGGCTAGGGAACTCCTCGAGTCTTGAGGTTTGCAATTCAACCTATATGGCCTTTCAAGGTGTTCCTATGAGTTTAGGCTATTAGAAGATTCACGATGACACTTTTTGGGGTGTTTTTAGACACTTTGTCAGTTATGGCTATTTTTAGCATGTCACAATTTCAATATTGATTTGCTCTTTTGGCAGTGGTTTCATCCTGGCATAGTTGGTTGTTGCATCAAATGCCGTTTGGTGATTATTTTAGTCTAGCTATTATTTAATGTTAAAATGCTAATGTCATAAAATTAAATAAAATATTTATCTTAGCATTTATTAAATATTAAAAGGGTGACATTATAAGTGGATGCCAAAGGGGACAATATGGAATTATTTAAAATTTAATTTAATGTTATAACTTAAAAGGGGTGTCCAAAGTGGAAAATATAAGGAATTTTTTTATAAAGTTTATATTTTCTTTTCCCGAGGAGGGCATGGGGTTTTGGAAGAACAAATAAAAGAAATTTAAGAGCTCATTTGGAATTTATGCTTCTAGTGTAATTTCAATAGTTCCAACCACTACTAGCTAAACTGCTGTTCTTACATGGGATGCAAGCAAACTATCTTCAATATTCATCAATGACACGCTAAACCATAAATTTTTTATATTCTCCACTGATTGAATAACTTGCATGCATGATTTCAATAGCCTGCGATACTCTACATAGAATGTCTTAACCATGAAGAATAAGATGACCTAAACAATTTATACAAAATGGATACATGGACATAACACAATGATAGACTACACTCATGCATCATCATAGACTTCACAATTTTAAAGATTAGTCAAGTGAATTTTTCGGAAACACTTCACAAATCTGCTGAATCCAAAGATCCCATTCCTTTTAATAGTGACAATACATGATTCGAGTTTGAGTTTGGCAACAATAAAATTCGGATGAAGTTCGGCAAGGGGAAAAAGTTAACTCTTTGAAAGCCTACACATTCCAAAAGGTTACAGCTTATTTGTTTGCTGAATCATATTTTGTCAACCACATTTTAGGTTGCGCGAAGGAGAAAACAACGCTTTAAACTTTTTAATATTGCATCACTTCTATTTATGATGACTAAGGAATATGTACGGCTCCCTTTTTAGGCCTCCAAAATGGTATGGTTGGGTAAAATCCAATTTGAATAATGTTATTATTTTTAATACATTTAGCCACTTCACACACAACACTATGATTTTTGTTTCTTCGTCACTTGCACACATATCACATACAAATTTGTAATTTGCTTGCAAATTGTTCGTTGCAAATCTTTGTAATTTTTTATAGATAAGTAGATTTATTCCAAACTCTTACTGTGCAAATATTCAGCCCAAATGTGAACTCCATTTGAATCCCACCTTTGAATCCTTTCTTGTAGACATTGTGACTTTGAATGGATCACATAATATTGGCTAGGGAGGAATCTTTCACCACAGAAATCGATGTTACCTTAGGGTTTCATCTAAGGCGGAAGAGATGAGCACCTTTCAACCTCATAGAGAAAATAGAGTAAAATGAAATATCCCGAGTGAGTTTCTTCTCTTCCAATTTCACTTTTATAAGCATATTTGGAACTTTCTGGAAATTATACTTTTCAAATCAGCTTTTTTTATAATATTTTTTTAGCTCGATAAAAGTGAGCTTATTGTATTATTCTTTTTCAAGCACTTAAGCCACTTAAAACTCACCTTTTGGGTAGATAATATAAGATTTCCTTGAATTCATCCTTTTGAGAACTTAAATATTAATGATTTAATATTTTAGTTATTTTTTTTGCAAATCCACCCAAAATTGCAAAAAATAGTAAAATAGCTCATGAATTTTGATTACGTCAACATACTTTGAAGCTCGTTGGAGGTTCAACTTAATTAAAATTGATATCCTCCAAAAATAGATTATCCTCCAAGAAATTTGGAATGCATTCAAAATGTTTAAGCTACCCTCGGAAAGAATTAATGGAGTCATCTTGATCCCTTGAACGCAACACATTATCTGAACTCCATTCTGAAAAGGTTGGCACTCAAGGATGTTGCAATGACCAAAAAAGGGGACATAGCATTTTGTTATTGTAATCCATTTGTAAATGATATAATTAGATTGTTCTCTTTCTTGATGGATTCTTTTTGAATGGGTTTTTCTAGGGTATATCCTGTGTTGTGGGTATTGTTTATCTGTTGAAATTGTTTGATTTTGTTTCCTATTTTGCAGATCTTTTATCTAAGATTTGGTTGCTTTTCCAATCATTCATATTATGCTATGTTTATGTCTGTATTGATTTGCATATCTGTTGTAAATAGTTATTGATATCTGTGACGAATGTTCTGTTTTCTTTTCTAGTTTGTTGTTTTATATTAAACGAAGAGCTATGTTTTATGTTAACAGGTTGGTCATGTGACAAAGACAGGAGATATAGCTGGGCCACGTATTTTAGAGCATATTGTGGATGTAGTTTTATACATGGAGGTCTATTTTTCTCTTAGATAGAATTGTTTTTCTCTACATGCACTCATGTTATACTTATATAATATAGTGAAGGAAATTAATTTAAAAAAAATGTATCAGGTAATTCCAAGTCTCTTTAGTATCCTTACATGCTCCCTGTTTAATGTTTAATGTTAATTACTGGATGTAGCCGGTCTTTGAAATTTTTTGTTATCTTTGATTTTGCAGGGAGATGGCTTATCATCAAATCGTCTTTTGAGAGCTGTCAAAAATCGTTTTGGGTCAATTGATGAGGTCTAATGTCTGTTCAATGTTTTCCTTAATTTGTATCATGGTGGTGATTGTTTTTGTATATTTCTATGTTGCATCATTAGTAGTTTATTTAGCTCTTGTTGATTTTGTAGAACCTATATTGCCTGCATATTCTAGTTACAAGTGTGAGGCATCTTGTAGTTTTAATACGTCAGAATTTTCTGTTTTCTTGAGAATTTTGAGTGAACTCTACTTTGTTGCAATGCAATCAAATATTTCTACTATAGATATTTAGAATATTACATATTTTATAGGTTCACTCAAAAAACTATCAAAGAGCATACTTATTCTACCATTAATTATAGCTTTCAAATAGTTACCAACTAATCACATATGAACACCATATAACTTCTACTAATATACATAGTTCTGAAATATTAATGTTGTTCATCATATCAAGGCACCATATCAGATTCAGCAATCTTGTGCCATTATGGGTGGTTCCATCTCCATGCTTGAGTAGGATTTCATTGGTCCTCTGAGGGAGGGAAGGAAATCTAGGCAAAAGTGATACCTGTTTTGATAAAGAATCTATCAGAACATTATTTCTTCTCAATTTCACAACAAAAAGTACTATTATGTGCTCAATCTTACAATATGGAGTTAATTTGTTTCAGCTTTTTAATTAAATGGCCAATATCTTGATACAATTCTACAAATTAATAAATTTTGAAAATAAACAATTCTGCTTGCCTTGAAGCAAAATGGTAAATGGCTTGAAACATTTCAACCACTCAATCGATCTGGAAAAACCGATCAGTTTGTTCCTGTTTTTGTAGTTAAATAGTCAAGGACTTAAGAGAGAAAGTTTGACATATTGTAATTTTTTTTTTTCACATATATGTAGTGGATACATGCATGCATATATTTGGTTATATTTAAAATGATGTTATTAAAGCCGATGGAAACTTGATATGTTTTTGCTGTTTACTATGGCATTGTGTGGCACAACTTACAAATGATATGTTAAGTTGAAGTTTGTCGAAATCTTATGCATAAATTTTACCCATTCTATTTTTCTTCAGTACCCATTTCACTCTAGTAAAAACATGCAACTACGACGAAAAGTGACAAGATTTGGAAAAGTATTTGTTTAAAATTTTAGTTGCTGGGATCTTAATCAGTTAAGGTGATTGTCACTTTCTTTTAGGAATCTTTTAGCTTTGTGTCAGTCAAGTCTGTAGGCCAAATGTGTCGATAATCTGCATATCACCAAAATCTGGTTTCTTCCATTTATGATCCATCTAATTATTTGAATTATTAAACAAGACATATGCCATGTATGCATTCAGCAGTGGTTTTCTGTGTGCAAAACAGGGGCTGTATTAAATACTTTTCCAGTGAACAAAATTATGAAAGAAGAATTATTTCAAAGTGGTGTTGATGTTAAATTTGAATTATGTCTTTTATGTATCTCAAATAAAAAATTACATTAATGTTGACAAGTGCCCAAAATAATTCACTGGGACTCAACAAGTACATATATTATGTATAGGTTCCCGATTTCTTTGTACAATGTGAATACTGTGAGGCTAGAATCTTTGATATGGACACTATTTTTTTTTAATGTACAGTAGCTAATATGTTATCTTGTGTTGGTTGGTTCTTTGATTTATATCAGATTGGAGTATTGGAAATGGCAAAGAATGGTTTGCAATCTGTCATGAATCCAAGTGAGCTTTACCTTACAGAATGGGACACCGATCAACATGTTTTAGCTGGATTAGCTATTTCTGTAATTATTGATGGCTCACGGCCATTTCTCATTGAAACTCAGGTAGTTTTGTTAAGTTCATATGCTGTGTATTACAGGAATTGAAATTGTAGCGAAATTGATATGGATTAGTTCTCTTTTAACACACTATACTCCTTTTTTTTTGTGTTATGGATATGTTTTCCTTTGTTTGCAGCAACGCAGTTCCATTTTCATGCACACATTTTGTTGCATTTTTTTCTCCAAGATGATGGAAGAAATGGTTCTAGTCTGATAATTTTTCAAATAGATTCCTCAACTCAGTGGAGTAAATGATACTAGAGAAATAAATATCAATGCCATATAGGATTTGCCCATCTATGTGGGTGAAGTTGCATATCATTCTCTTGGTTCAAAATGATTTTGCATATTGGACGTGAATAAGAAGAATACTGCATACATAGTAATTGATGGCCTTGTTGAACACACCAGATACTGAGAGGGGGGGTGAATCAGTATCTCCTTAAACTTTTCTGCAATAACTTTTAAAATTCAGATCTTTAACTAGTCAGCACCAATGAAGGATAAAGCAGTCAACACAAGTGCACAAGAGAACAACAAATATACGTGGAAAACCCCATAGGGGAAAACCCACAGTGAGAAAAGCTGCTTGAAGCTGCTGTTCAAATCCAGCCTCACAAATAATAACAAGATTTACGATCGATTTTATGGTCACACCAAAAGAAGCTCACTGCTCCTGGAAGCCCACTGGACTTACAAAGACTTGTTGAAGAGGTTCACTACTTCAAAGCAAGATACAATGAAGAAAACAACTTGAACAACACCTACCTTTGGCTCATTGCCTCCAGCACATAGTCACCATTTTAGCTACATTTGGCTCACTGCCTCTAGCATGCCATTTATTAGAATATTAAAATAATGTTAATTTTAGTATTAATGCTCAATAGTGTATATTCTATTTTAGTAAGATCTTCTACGATCTTCTCAGCAGTTTCTTATTAGAAACTTGCTATTCTTGTAAATACTCTTGTATTATTTATGAGCGTCTTGCTCATTCTGTAAATCAATCATTTCTTTGAAATCCATTGCGTGTCTCGCATTGTTTTATGGTATCAGAGCCTGAATAAAGAATTTGTGAATTTTTTTCCGAGATTTTTCGGGCCTTTTAGTTTTGTTGCAGATTTTCAAAAATTTTTTGTGTTCAAAAGTCCGTTTTGGACTGTGTTTATGCCGTGTAACGGGATTCTTCCTGTTTGCGTCTGTTTGGCGAGGGTTTTCGGCATTTTTCGGCGCGGTATAGACCTGCCATTTTTTCTGCAACCTGCAACTTGGTCAAACCCGTGTTTTTTGACTTTTGGCTAGGGTTTTGACCCTCCAGATTCAGTCGAAATTTTTTTCTGAGTACAGATTCGTGGTGGGTTTTTTGAGATCTCAATTGGGTCGTCATTAGAATTTTCTGGGTGCCTCGATTTTCAAGCCAGCGGATCCAAATTCTGACAGCAGATTCCTTTTGGGTTTTTCGCAAGGATTTCTGGGTTGTCTTCGGATTTTTTTGGGTCAGGCAAAATTTTTTTCTTGAAATTCGTGCCAACCGTACTTCATTTTTGAAGTTTGTACCTGCATCTGCCTCTGTTTCTGCAGTGGGATTCAAAATTTTTGAATTCTGTGCCAGCGTCTCTTAGTTTTTTTTGGTTTTCAGTGCATTGGGAAACATGCAAATGGCTTCTCTAACCAACCTGATGTTAGAAGGTAGTCAACGCTTTAATGGCAACAATTACAACATCTAGAAACAACGTATGTTGATCATTTTCGAATATAGGCATCTTGACTAGCTTGTTTTGGGAAAAGAGCTTAGTCCTGGTACACCTGGTGCAGATCAAGATAAGTTTGATGAACGCAATCGGGAGGCAGTTATGCTTCTCAAACTCTCCGTGACTGATGATCAGTTACCGCAGATTCCTTCCGGCAAGACGGCTTCCGACATCTTGAAGCATCTGAAGGAATTGCATGAGACATCTGACAAGAGCCAAGCATTCTTTCTGAAGAATTAGTTGTTCTCCATCATGATGGACCAACGCATGTCCTTACAGGAACACCTCATGAGGATCAAGGACATTCGAGATCAGCTCGAAGCTATTGGTCGGACTATGGAGGAAGAAGACATGGTAGTAATCACTCTGAAAAGTCTTCCGAAATCGTATGAACACTTCATTGAGACCCTCAATATTACTTCAACTAATGTTGACCTGAAGTTTTTAGAATTGTGCACCAAACTTCTGCAGGAGGATCGCTGGAAACAACAGTTTGGTAGTAGTACTACGTCAGCCTCTTCGGAAAATGCCTTTACAGCGAAATCCTTTCACAAGGATAAAGGCAAATTTCAGTCCTCTCAGCCTTTTCAGTAGAAAGGCTCTTCTCAGACACAGGATGATGCTAAGAAGAAGAATGTGCAGTGCAATTACTATCACAAGTACGAACACATGAAGAAAGATTGCTGTCAGAGGCTCACTTCTAAACAAAAGAAGCAGGGAGGTTCACACCAGAAGGCGCATGTTGCTGAACATTCCAAGCAGAAGGAGTCTGCCTTTTATGCCTTTATGGCTAAGAGGTCTTCAGATCATGCCAGATCTTCTGCTTGGTACATCGACTTTGGTGCATCACATCACTTTTCTCATCGACGTGACTGGTTTACAGACTTCTCATCTTTCAGTGATTCCATTGTATTCGGCGGAGGTGAGGAGTATACAGTTGTTGGCAGAGGCACTGTTTAGATACAGTCTTGTGGCAGGAATCTCATCTTCCTGAATGTGTACTATGTTCCTGGTATGGAACTTAATCTGCTCTCTGTCAGTCAGATTATGAGGAATTCTCCTCAGCTAGATGTGGTGTTCAGTGCTCACAAGTGTTCCATCATTGATTGGGAGACTCGTCTTACTGTTGCTGTTGGTCTAGAGGATCATGGCCTATACAGGCTTCTTGACACTGGTGATTCTCCTGAAGTGGCTCTGGCAGCTTGTGTTTCCCCTCTCAGCACTTTGTGGCATCAGAGATATGGACATCTCAACATTCAGTATCTTTCTCAGCAATCTCTGGAGGGACTTGTTTCAAGGTTACCTGATATTCAGACTTAGCATCTTGGAGTAGTATGTGGCACCTATCAAGCTGAGAAACAGCATCGGACTTCATTCACACATGGAGAGTCTTGGCACACATCTAAGGTACTTCAATTACTTCATGCTGATATTTGTGGTCCTATGAATACATCTTTTGTTACTAGTTGCAAATACTTTTTGCTTATTGTAGATGATTTTAGTAGAAAGATGTGGGTGTACTTTCTTAAACACAAATTAGATGTATTTAGTATCTTTCAGAAGTTTAAGTCCTTAGTTGAAAAAGAGTCTGGATGTAGCATTGTTACTCTTAGGACATATAACGGGGGGGAATTTTGTTCTTCTACATTCTCCAACTTCTGTGATACCCATGGCATCAAACGCCAGTTGACTACACCCTACACTCCTCAGCAAAACAGTGTTGTCGAGCATCGCAATCGTACGGTTGTTGAGATGGCTCGCTCAATGTTACAACACAGGAGTGTTCCGAATAAGTATAGGGCTGAAGCAGTGTTTACTGTTGTCTACCTCCTTAACCGTTAACCTACTCAAGTTGTTTAGGGGAAGACTCCAGAAGAGGTTTGGTCTGGTCGGAAGCCTAAGATCAGCCACCTGAAGGTTTTTGGCTCTGTTGGCTATGTTTGGATTCCAGATGGTAAGCGCTCCAAGTTGGATTCCAAAAGTCAGAAACTCATGATGACAGGATACAGTGATCATCATAAGGCCTACAGACTGATAGATATAGACACTGAATGTCTTATCTTCAGTCGTGATGTTGTATTTGATGAAGACATAGGATTCTTTCAGTCCCCTTCTTCTGAGCAATGTTCTGAGGATCAGCCTCACAGTGTTCTTCTTCCATTAGGTTTTGCCTGATGGGAGGGATGATGCAGAATCCATTTTCGATGATGCACTACCTGAGTTCCCTTCGGAGAATAATCCTCCTATTGCTGCTCCTATTCCTGATCCTGAGCCTCTTCTAACTCCTCCAGATGTTAGCACTTCTACTCTCTGGCCTAAATGGTGGGCCAAGACCATTGGTGATCTCAGGGATACTAAGCTGATTGAGGGTAGAACCTCCCGTAATAAGAGGAAACAGCAGCATACAGTCAATTTTGCTCTCATGGCTAACATACACAGTGTTTTTGAGCCTCAGACATATTCAGAGGCTAAAGGTATACTTGAGTGGGAACAGGCTATGGAAGCTGAGTTTCAGAGTCTTCAGAAGAGTCACACTTGGCCCTTTCTGATCTTCCTTCAGGGAAGAAGCCCATTAGCTGCAAACGGGTGTACAAAGTAAAATACAAAGCTGATGGAACCCTAGACAAGTATAAGGCTCGTCTTGTTGCTCGTGGGTTCTCACAAAAAGAAGGCATTGACTACGAGGAGACTTTTGCTCCTACAGCCAAAATGAGTACCATACGGCTCGTTCTTGCCTTGGCAGCCCAGTTCAGTTGGAAAGTCCATCAAATGGACGTCAAGAGTGCTTTTCTGAATGGTGACTTACAGGAAGAAGTCTACATGACGCAAGCCCCAGGATTCAAGTTTGCTGGTCAAGAACAGAAGGTCTGTAGACTAGTCAAAGCACTCTATGGTCTGAAACAAGCTCCTCAAGCTTGGTACATGAAAATTGATAAGTACCTGACAGATCATGGTTTTCAGCAAAGTCCATCTGATGCAAACCTGTATATCAAGCATACTAGTAATGATGTTCTGTTTGTGGTTGTCTATGTGGATGACTTAATCATTACTGGCAGTTCAACACATTTGATCACTGGGGTCAAACAGGATTTGTGCCGCACCTTTGATATGACAGATTTGGGACTTCTACATTACTGCTTAGGAGTTGAAGTCTGGTAGACAAAGAACAGTATCCTTTTCTCTCAGTCCAAGTATGCCAGAAGTCTTGTGCATAGGTTCAGAATGCAGGATTGCAAACCTGCCTCTACTCCTATGGAACCCAGGCTCAAACTTTCAGCTCAGCCATCTTCACCAGTTGTGGATGAATCTTTGTTCATGCAACTAGTGGGCAGCCTCATCTATCTTACTTCCACTAGACCTGACATCAGTTTTGCAGTGAGCTACATTTCACGCTTCATGACAGCTCCCAAGGCTGATCATTGGATAGCAGCGAAGCGTGTGCTGCGTTATGTGAGTGGCACTCCTGATTATGGACTTCTGTACACTCGGAGTTCTGATCCTACACTCAGTGGTTACATAGATTCTGACTGGGCAGGTTCGGTTGATGACTGTAAATCTACAACAGGGTATGTGTTTAGTTTGGGATTTGGTGCTGTCACATGGACTAGTAAGAAGCAGCAGGCAGTGGCTCACTCCTTGACAAAAGCAGAGTATTGGGGAGCAGTTAAGGCATCTTGTGAGGCGGTTTGGCTTCGACGAATGCTTGCGGATATGCATGTCTCCCAGGCAGGTCCAACTCCCTTGTTCTGTGATAATCAGGGAGTGCTCAAACTTGCCAAGAATCCAGTCTTCCATGAAAGAACCAAGCATGTGGAAACTCATTGTCACTATATTCGACAGCTGGTTGAAGACGGATCTATCTAGTTACTGTATGTTCCTACCTCGGAGCAGCTAGAAGACATCTTCACCAAGCCCCTTGGTCCTGATAAATTTGTAAAATTCAGGGGGTCTATAGGTGTAGTTAATAGATTGAGCATTAAGGGAGGGTATTAGAATATTAAAATAATGTTAATTTTAGCATTAATGCTCAATAGTGTATATTCTATTTTAGTAAGATCTTCTACGATCTTCTCAGCAGTTTCTTATTAGAAACTTGCTATTCTTGTAAATACTCTTGTATTATTTATGAGCGTCTTGCTCATTCTGTAAATCAATCAATTCTTTGAAATCCATTGTGTGTCTCGCACTGTTTTACATTGATAATCCTATTAGAATAGTTAATTCTTTTAGTCAGTTACCTTTTTAGTGGTTCTATTAATGGTCATTTAGTTATATTTTTAGAGAGTTCTTTAGTTGGCTGTTATATTTTTAGAGACTTCGTGTTAGAACTAGCAGTTTCTATTTTTAGAGTTTGTTTTAGAGTCTGTTTAACTTGTGTGAACGGTTGGTCCCAATTTGGACAACCGCCTTGTAATTGTCTATAAAAGGCTTGTTATTCTTTCAATAAAGTACGCAGATTTTTATTTCAAGCATACTTCTGGTTCTTTCCATAATAGTTCGGTTCTTCGATTTTGCAACACCATTTTATTGTGATGTATAAGGAGTTGTCTTTTGTCTTATGATACCTACACTCTTACAAAACTCATCAAATTCTTTAGAGCAATATTCCCCTCCAGTATTTGATCTAATACTTTTATTTTCAATTCTGATTGGTTGTGTACCAAGACTTTAAATTCCTTAACTTAGTGAAAACTTCAGATTTTCTCTTCATGAAGTAAATCCATGTAAATTTGGATACATAACAAGTTTCTGCAATAGAATCATTAGCCATAGGACCAAACACATCTGTATGTATAATTTCTAATTTCTCTTTTGCTTTATTGCTTCCCAATAGAAAAGATGCTTTATTCTGTTTTCCAAACACACAATGCTCACAGAAATCAAAGTGCCCATTAGAATAAGATAAGTCGTCTAACAACTTTTTATTTATAATAGTTTTCAAAGCATTTTTACTTATATGGCCAAATCTATGATGCCACAGTATAAATGTATTTTCAGAGTTTTCAGGCACATAGGTGGACTTCCAAACCATAGTGGCATCAAGTTTAACTAGACTTCCCATTTGACTTCCCCTTGCTACCAGCAAGCTTCCTCTCACCAATCTGCAACCAAGCTTATCAAATCTTACATGCATTCCCATCTCATTCAACTTGGAAACTGAAATCAGATTTCTAGCTAATTCAGAAATATGAAAAGCGCCAGGGAGGATTTTAATCCTGCCATCATTGAAACACAACAATACCTTTCCCCATCCAACAATTGGATATGCAGTGTTGTCCCCAAGGTAGACATTAACTCCATCATAATTTTCATGTGGAAAACCATTCCGTATGAGGATTCATGTGATATGAGCATCTTGAGTCAACCAACCAGTGTTCATTAGCAATGACATTACAGGCAGAAAGTAAAACTTCATCACTCGTGTCTGGGGATTTTTTGTCGAGGAATCATATTGTTTGTTTTTATTTCTGCACTCCTTCACTCTGTTCTTCTTTCCAAGAGTCTTAGAACGACCTTTTGACTTGTCTTTAGGCCCTTGATCTCCTTTTGACCCTCTTTCTTGATGTCATTCTCCGTTAAACTAAGGATAAAAAGGTCTTGTAACTTGTTAATAAGAATTGTATTTTTCCTGAAACGGCCATTGGGACTCACCATCTTGTATTTCCCTGTAGCAGACAATGCTTCAGCCTGTCAGAAATTGTTCACCAATTCTATATTTTATGAGAACAAATTTCATTTCTCCATAAGATAATGTGATTATAAACTCATGTCTTTAGTAGACAACCCATAGAGGATGTCAGAAATGTGTCAGGTTTTGCTCCCTTAAATTTGCATTGAACATAATAATGCTACGTCAGATTTAGGGACTTGGGGGCTGCATTGACTAATATACCCTCGTAGCATTAGTTAATGAGCAGACATTATATCAAAAAGAACAGTGAATGTATAAAAGACCACAATTCCATATTAACAAAGGCATACTAAAAAAGTTAGCGATTATCAAATAAAAGGTTGTGAGTATATTTTCACGAGTGTAATGTCCCCACTTTGAAATACAATTTAATGATAAATGATAATAATAAAATTAAAATAAAAATATAAAAGAATACAATTAAATATTATTAAATTTTAATTAAGTCAATGAATGGTCAAAGCCATGAAATGAAAAGTTGCGAGTCCCTCAAACATCAGATATAAAAGGGAGAAGAGAACATCATTTGAGGGGATAATTTGGGGGGAATCAGAAGTGCAGATCTGATATAAATAAGAAGTGTAGATCTGAATGTGAAGGTTGTGTTCCTTGCAAAAGGAAGAAATAATGAAGAGTTGCACTCTTTCAAGGGGAGCTAATGGTGGAAAGGGTGTGTGTCTTGCCGAAGGGGCATACATGATGAAGAGGTGTGACCTCTCCCTCATATTGGAGGATATAAAGTGGAGAAATTTTCATTTGAGAAGGAAGGATCCATGGAACAGAACAAAATATCTGAAGCATTGGAAGCAGATTTAGGAGCAGACCTAAATCAGAATTATAAGAAAATCTGGAAGAATGATATGAAAATTATCATAGAGATCAGAACAAAAATACAAATCTGTGAACAATAATAAAGCAGGCATTGAAGGAAAAAAATAGGAAATATTAAATCAATAACCAGAGAATCAGACCTGATGGAATAGAAAGGATTCTCATACACACACACACATATATATCTGAGTATAGGCAGTAGATCAGACTGATATAAACAGCAGACCTGTGCATTTAAATAGGGAAACAACATTGAATTAAATCTGTTCAAATTACCACAACACACTGAAAATAGATAACCTGCAATAATTCTACAAATATATTGGGCAAGATTTAGTGTCCTACCAAAAGGGGACATTACAATGAGGCAGTGATTACTTATTAATAAGTAAATGGTTACTATTAAAGAACAATAATTTATATTAAATAACCGATTACATTGTGAAAGGCTGCAATACAAATGAAGAGTCACGATTCTTTGGAAAGGTATGGGTGGTGTCTCTTTCAAGATACAACTAAATGAAAGGGCATGGCTATTCTTTCCACCTTGGAGAATATAAAGGGTGGACGATCGAAGAAAAGAGATAAGGATTTGATCAAGCAAGAACTGGCAGTCTCAGCATTATTTAATCAAACAACAGCCTATATATTGGTCAAAGGATTTTTGTATGCTGTATAATGCATGACATTCTGATTAGGTTGAACTGTTATTTGCCTTACATTTGATATGAAATAGGAATACTCTATAGATAACACATTGCTACTGTTATATATATTTTTATCTACATTGTTATTCTTGCTACTATGTAGTCTATATGCATAATAGAATAGATATAATGATTCCTTTAAAACTTTCATCCAATTAACTGTTCAGTCATGCAGGGGAGATAGGGCACATGAGGAATGCAAGTAGCATAAGGGTCCATTCGAGTTGGGTAACTCCGAGTGGGGCTGCCGAATGGCGGGTGTCATGCTACGCTCCTGGGCTTAATAGACAAGCTTGAGTCGCCTTATTATGATCTGCCATGGTGCTTCATAATGTGGATAGGGGAAAGATTTAAGGGAATCCCACATGTACATTATGAATATTATATTGATGATTAAAATTCTACTTTTAACATTGTTGGATTATATGTTTGTTAGCGGTGCCAAATGTTTGCCCTCTTGGGTGAATAACTTAAAGTACATAGATAACGCAGAATAATAATGCCATAGATATCAGATGCAATATATCAGATGTTTTCCATTCATAATTGTGTGTTGCAAGTTACATTCCAAAGTATATAAAGATACCGAGGGGGTGCAAGTGCCAACCGTCGCACCGCAACGACCACCCCTCGGTTGCCAACTAACCAAAACAATTACACATAATTAACTAGTCTTATGTTCGTGTACAGTAATGCCGCTAACAATGTTTATGTAATGTCTCCACTTCGAAGTAGAATATAATAATAATAAAATTTAAATATTTTAAATTAAATTAAAATATAAAAGAATATAATAAAATATAATTAATTAAAATTTAATTAAGTTAATGAATGGTCAAAAGACATGGAAGGAAAATTTGTGACTTCCTCAACAATGAGATATAAAAGGGAGAAATGGACCTCATTTGAGAGGGGGATAATTTGGAAATGATAAGTGCACATTTGATTTAAATAAGAAGTGCACATCTGATTTAAATAAGAAGTGCAGACCTGATTATTAAAGGTTATGCCCCTTTCAAAGGGCAGAAATAATGAAGAGTTACACTCTTTCAAAAGGTGCTAATGGTGAAAGGGTGTGTCTCTTGCCAAAGGGCATGCATGATGAAGAGGTGTGACCTCTCCCTCACATTGAGAGATATAAAGGAAAGGAATCAAAGCATCCAGCAACATCACCATGGATTGGATCAGATAAGAACTGTTATTAACTTACAGGTAGTAGCATCTTTGTTCTTGGTAGCTATGTCACCACATTCGCTGAATTTTCAGCTTGAGATTCGAAATACGGCAAAATTTTAAAAAGCACATGAAATTCGTCGAATTTCACCTTAAATTCGTAGGAGAATGGGCAAAAAAAATTCCATCGATGGATGACCTCTTGACAGGTGCCATTTGGAGGTATAAGGGCCACTGCTGAAGTTTATGGGATCTGCAGGCAAACATGATGCTGGAAAGGCTGCCACTGGTAGGGTTTGTGCATAGCTATGTCCGGAAAGGTTGTTGTCGTTGCTTTTCAAAAAATAAATTGTAGTTGCCTTTACTCGTGGAAAAGGACATTATTAAATATATTATGTTATATATATTTAATATAAACTCTTCATTGCCTCTATTCATTGCCCTCAAATAAACTCTTCAAACTTCACAAAAGGACATTATTAAATATATTAAATATTTAGTATAATATAATTTTATTTTAATATATATTCAAAATTTAATATTTTAGAATATTTAATTTAGGTTTTTTAATTATTAACATATAAAATTAATTAAATTTAAATTAAATATTTAATTTAAATTAAACAAATTTAATATTATTATTTATATTATCTAAAAAACAAAGTTATATAAAGTGAATTTAATAACGGATTATTTTTCGAATTTTTTTCTCCTCTGGCATTTCATCGAACTGGACCCTGGTGACTTGGTATTTAATGATTATTAATTTAATTTATTTTTAATCTATTTATAATGATTTCAAATCTATTTTGCAATCTTAAACTATTTCAATAATTTATGAGATATATTACTTATATTTAAATAAAAAATTGATATAAGGTGAATTTGATGTCAATTTTTTTTTCTCAAATTTTTACCCTTACCGAACTTCATCTGAATTTAATGGTTGCCAAAATTGAATTCGAATTCGAACGCGGTGACTTAGCTTGGTGGTATGCATGGGGATGTGCTGTAATGTCCCCTACCTTATCTATTTAAATATACTAAAATTGATGGATTTTCTTCAATAAGTTATTAACAAGTGCTTGTCTATTTTCCTCATTAGCTGATTAATTTCATTATTCATAGTTCTTAATATAGATATCAAACCCTGCTACTACTTTAGTTTTAAGGGAGAAGGGTTTACATATGTTACCAAAGCGCTTAGAGACCAACTACAATAAGTTCCCTCAAAGTTTACAGATCCAAGCCCTTACCTATCTTGGGTCTATACCCTCAAGGCTTATTGGTCGTTGATCCCCACCCTATCTTGGGACTTAACCTATTGCTTGGATTTAGACTGCCCCTCTTTGGAACATCTCAATCCCATCTTCTTAAATACGGAAAGTAATAATATGATTTAGACTATAAGTATATATATTTCTTATGTATTATGAATATTTATATGAAATTAAGTATGACTATCATACATATTGCAGTCCATATTAGTATTACTATTAATTCTGCATAAGAACATTATTGGGCTTCATATATTAAGGATACTTATTAAACACATTCCCATGCGTACCACCAAGAACAAGGATGTTACTGCCTGTAACTTAATAACAGTTCTGATCTGATCTGATCCATGGTGCTCTTACTAGATGCTTTTGATTCCTTTCCTTTATATCTCTCAATGTAAGGGAGAGGTCACACCTCTTCATCATGTATGCCCTTTGGCAAGAGACACACCCTTTCACCATTCCCTTTGATAGAGTGCAACTCTTCATTATTTCTGCCCTGTGAAAGGGACACCACCTCTCATAATCAGATCTGCACTTTTTATTTAAATTAGATCTGCACTTCTCATTTCCAAATTATCCCCCCTCTCATATGAGGTTCTCTTCTCCCTTTTATATCTCATTGTTGAGGGAGTCACAACTTTTCCTTTCATGTCTTTTGACTTTTCATTAACTTAATTAATTTTTAATTAATCATATTTAATTATACTATTTTATATTTTAATTTTATTATTATCATTTATTATTAAATTTTATTTCAAAGTGGGGACATTACATGTGCTGAATATGTATGCTTAATATATGAAGCCTGATGATGTTGTTATGTAAAATTTAGTAGTAATATTAATATAGAGTCTAGACTGTAATATGTATGACAATCATACTTGATTTTATATTCATTCATAGTATATGAAAGACTATTATATTAATGGCCCATTCCTTAACCATTCGCTATTGCCCCTCATGAGGATAGGTTGGTTTCGTTAGGGAAAGGCAAAGTAATACCTCACAAGATAGGTAAGCCCAAGATGGGATATGGATGGAGTCCCGAAACCTTGAGGGAGGCTACTTGTAGATTGGTTTCCAAGCACCCTATGACAAGTAATTCCCCATCCTCCGTTAGGGTTGATGATTAGGAAAGAACTAAGGATGGAGCCTGTTGGGACTTCAAAAGTTTTGCATAATTTTGAGGACCCGGGTTCAAAATTTTGATTGTTGACTTTTAGAATTCCGTTTTTAGACTAACATGCTGAGCTATATTGCAATTTCGGCAGGTAACTAATCTAAAAACAACATGTTAGTCAAACATGAAGATGAAGAGAGCAAGCATGGGATATGCTACAGAGACAAGTAACTGTACTTGTATGACATAGGCAAGAAACCCTATGGCAAGAGACCCTTGTGTTATCAACCCCTTTGTATTATCTGGCCATCACGCTTAAACGGAAGAGCAACTTTCTTTTGTTTGTTCTTAGTAGCCTCGTTCTGCCCGATCCCTCAATCTCCAATAGTAGTCTCCACTCTTGCTTTGTTAACTTGTTGTCTATCGGCCCCTTTGTCACCTGATGGAAGTGTTGCCGCTTGCTTTTGTTGTTCTTAAAAGCCTTGTTCTTGCCGATTCTTTGACCTTCGATAGTTAGGCCCAATTCATACATATGACTGCAAGTATCCACATGGCAGTAGCAATGTGGTGTGCTTAGGCGGTTGTTTTACCAATAAAGTGTAATTCAATGCATTGTAGAAATAATAGACATGACAGAATACAACATGACAAAATATAAAGAAACTCAGATCTTCATTGATTCATAATAATGTCAGTACAATGACAATGACCATACTAACCCTGTCTCCATGACCAAGGACTCGCTAATATATAAAGGTGACTGGTTAGTTACCCGATGTCAACTATCGACAACTGACGAGTTAACTACCGTCATTAACTCTAATTACATTAAATGTCTTATTGCTTAATTACCTGACAACATCATCCCCCCCAAAAAGAAATGTCGTCTCCGGACGATAGACAACAAAATGGGAATGATATGCCTACAACAGATAACAACTACGAACCCCACAAAATAACAACTACACACAGACTTCTGAGGGGGTAAGGGAGGCGTCCCTGATGGTGAAGGGGTTGGGGCTGCTACTGCCAACTGCTCCCGAAGCTGTACCACCTGGTCGGTTCGGTATCGGAGGTCCTGCTCAGCCTGCAACTGCCTCTCTTGGGAACTCCTCACTCGAAACACTGCCTCCATCAATTCCTGATGCTTCGCCTCCAACTCGGCTGCCAGGGTAGCAACTCTCGATTTTGCTGAGGCTCTCTCATTTGACTGCACTGCCAACTCTGCCCTCACGACACTCAATTCTCCTCTCACGGTGGCAAGGATCTCATCTATACTCCTAGCATGGGTGCGCTGGTGCTCTAACTCTGTCTCCAATGCAGGGATGCGAGTGGCCAACTCCTTTTGAGCCCTATCCGCCCTAAGCTGAGTCTCTCGAAGCTCGAGATACCTATCTTGTACAACTTGCTCAATCCATCTGACCACAGACTGTGTTTGACTCCCTCCGGCCACCTCCTGGCTCGGCCACTCTGCTTGCATCTTTGGAAGATCAAGCGTCGGCCATCCATGCTGCTCAAAACACTGCTGAAATGCCACTGCTACTCCAGATGTAGCAAACGCAAGGAGTCTCCGCAAAGTGAGCTGTCCGACAGACTCCTCTACTGTTGAGGCAACCAGTAACTGAACCTCCTCCTCCATCCTGGCTAAGAACTGCACCATGGCAATAGGTCTCCCCTCTCCAATCTGTCCAACCTGATGCTGTTGCTGCGGTGATACCGCCCCTTCCTCCACCAGTGGTGTCTTTTTATCGCCCTGCTTTCTAGTGCCACTGTCCAAGTCGATAACCCCTGGAGGTGAAGGAATACAAGGGTAGGAAGGTGTGGGTGGTGCCTGTCTGCGTGGGGATGAAGGTAGAGCCGCATATCTATCTAGCCATGAATTGACATCATCCCCCGCCAACCTCTCCTCGACCGTCCTCTGGGCCTCCTCTGTCCTAGGTTCCATCAGGATGACGGGCATGCGTACTGGTGCACTCGCTGGTGTCGTCATCTTGGCTGTGATTGGCAATGGTTGGACTGGTGGAGGCCGAGGATGCATCTGACCAAACCCAGGTATGGGGATGGTAGAGATGGTACCCACTGTGACTCCAGATGATGCCAATGGTCCTCCCTCTCCTCCAATGGTCAAGAATGCTGGAGTAAATACCACCTGGCCGGTCCTGCTAGCTCCCCCTCCAGGCATTCCACGATGCCTCCTCGGTACACTTGCCAACGATACTATTTGAGTGGTGGGTGTCTCCTGCGGTGGTACTGGCTGCTCGGTCTGTGAAAGCTTGAAGGTGCTATCTTCCTCTGAATCATCCGACCCCTCACTTTCCTCCTCACTAGTGCTATGTCGTCCTGAATCCGTTTCACTGGCCGACACCACTACGTGGACCGGTCTCCTCCTCTTCCTGCTAGTCTGTCCCTCGGCGGTAGTCAAAATATCCAGCTCTGACCAATAAAATATAGCTGGCTTAAGGGAGTCGATGCTATCCCGCAGCTGCCATCCTCTACGGTGTGGTGGCACCTGTACTCGCACGGAATCTAAAAATAATCCGATAGCGTGATGTGACATATAAAATACTTTATGTTTCAGCATCATACAGTCGTGGGCTCTGTCTGACAGTAGACTGGCCCAATCATACACCGTGCCCTTTTTGAGTCCTGCCATCAATGCGATCATAGGTACTGCCGCGTCCGACGCTTTGCTGGCGCCAGTCAGCCTGCTTTGTACTACATCAAGTAAACATTGCCAGATGCCAGATTTTAAAAATGTCTTCCTCAAACCTCTTCCCTTCGGATCCAGGATGCGACTCCATTCTTCTGTAGTCAAGTTGTCCCTACACATTTCTTTTAATAGCTGGGTTCTTTCCTTGAACAACTTTGTTACCTTTTTGTCAATCTTTTTGCCCTTGTCAGGAATGCCAAATACTCTCTCAAAATCATCAGAGTTAAATGAAACAATGATGTCAGTGTGCTGGAAATTGAATGACGATGTGCGAAGTTCAGGATCATATGTTTTAATCATTTGTCGTAGGCAGGGTTCGAATTCCTTAATATTAAAAATGGGCATCTGAATAGCATCATGGACCTTAGCTTTTGTTAATTCAATTTTTACCTCAATATCTGATGGGCTCGTGGCATTTTCCCACCATTGCCTGCACACCGTTCCAACCAAACCCTCGAATAGAATTGTATCTGCGGTGACCTGCGTAACTCTTCCCTTTCCTGCATCCTGTGCAATTGCTTTGCCCTTGTCTTGGTCACCCATTGCTACAACAGGTTTCTTTCTGGCTTCCTTCTTGGTTTGCTCTTCTCTTTCTTGCAATTTCTTCCTCCAGTCTAGCTTTTTCAATCCCCTAGGTTCAGTCGCCATTAATCAAAATAAAATAAAAATTCCTTTTCTGGGGTTCGATTTGTAACTGTTTCGAGCCTTAATTGTCATTCGTTTTGTATGGATTTGCCTTGCTAATGTGGTACGGCTGATTTGATTGTACGGCTGCCACCTGACAATTTTCTAACTGGCAAGTAGCTGATTTGTCCGTACAGACGTCTTTATAACCCGACAATTTTCTAATTCATGCCATATAAAACACTTAATGAGAAAAAAAAATAACTTTAGCTTTTTTCTGTACATCCCCCCCACTTTATAACTCAATTCCGTATATTCGTACGACCCTTTCCATACGACCGTACCGATTTTTTAAAATAAAAAATCAATTCCGTACGTCTGTACGGCCTTTTCCGTACGATTGTATGGATTTTTTTAATATTTTTTTAAAATTTTTTATTTTATTTTATATTTTTAAATTTTTAAAAAAATTCTGTACCGTACGGCCGTACGAACCCACTGTATTGTTATTTCCGTATGACAACTTTTTTTATATTTTTTTAATTTTTTAATTTTCCGTTTTGTTTTTCCTACGGCACCGTACGGGGTCATACGGACCTACCGTACGGTCATTTCCATACGACCGCACTTACTTGTCCGCTTGGGCGGACCTCATCTCTTGCCTCCGTTGGTGATAGATTTTCAACTTGGAGCCATTTACAGCATCAGACACCTCCATCTCGTCCATCGTCCACAGCTTGATGGCTTCGTTCTCTCCAACTTCGCAAATCTTAAAGGGACCTAGCCATTTTACCCTGAACTTGCCTGGCTTAATTTCATTTCGACCATTAAACTTTAATACCAATTGCCTCAGGGTGAACTGCATCCTTCTTAAATGTTTGTCATGCCAGGCTTTCCGTCGTTGCTGAGTTGTCTCCGTCGCCCACTGTGCCATTGTCCGTCTTTCATCCAACTTATTCAAGGCGTATAGTCTCTCTCGGAGGCTTTCCATGTCGCCTAACCTGTTGTCAATGGCAATTCTGAGACTTGGCACCATGAATTCCACTGGCACCACAGCCTCTTGGCCGTACATTAATTGGAATGGTGTCTGCCTAGTGGTTACCTTGTAAGTTGTTCGGTACGCCTAAAGTACCAACGGTAGACGCTCCTCCCAGTCTTCCTTCTCAACCCCGCAGGACTTATAAATTACTGACACCATGATTTTGTTGGTCGCCTCAGCTTGGCCGTTTGCCCGAGGATAGTACGGACTTGATAGAGAATGGAAAATTTTGAATTCGGTTGTCAACAACTGGATAATGTGGTTTATGAAGTGCCCTCCTCTATCACTTGTCAACTGTATAGGTATTCCGTACCGGATGATAATCTGTTCATAAATGAATCTCGCCGTACTAACGACGGAGTTGTCTGCCAAGGCCCTCGCTTCGACCCATTTGGTCAAGTATTCGGTCGCCATGACAATGTATCTACATCGTTGGGCCCGACTTGGTTTCAATGGACCAATGAAGTCTAACCCCCATCTTTCGAACAACTCTTGAGCATTCGACGGGTTGAGTGGCATAAAATCCCTCTTTAACGGTTGTCTAGCGCGTTGACATGTATCACAACTTGTCACCCATTCTCTGGCGTCATTATGCACTGTCGGCCACCATAAGCCTGCTAGTAAGACTTTCCTTGCCGTTGTGTTCCGTCCCATGTGTCCTCTCGCGACCCCTTCATGTGCTTCTCTCAAGACTCTTGGGATTTCCTCTTCCAAGATGCATCGTCGTAGGATTTGGTCAGATCCCATCTTGTAGAGAAGGCCATTTATAAGTTGGAACGTTCTGCTTCTTAGTACAAGTTTTCGTCTTTCACCTGACGACATTTCCTTAGGAAATTTTGAAGTTGATAGGTATTTGCCCACACTCGTGTACCAGGTAGGAAGGACGGCAATGCGGAAGAGATGGGCGTCTGGAAAATCCTCGTTAACACCTTCGGCCGACTCTATAGACTTGATCCGTGATAGCTGGTCGGCGATGACATGGCTCTTGCTAGGTCTGACAATGATGTTGAATGTAAATTCTTAACAGCAACAACCATCGGCTAATCCACCCCTAGATGATTGGCTTGTTCACCAAGTACATCAACGCCTGGTGATCCACATAAAATGTGAATGGTGTCACCAATAGGTAATGTCGGAATTTCTGGACGAAGTATACCATCCCGAGGGCTTCTCTCCCCGTCGTGCTGTAATTCTTCTCTGCTTTTGACAAGAGTTGGCTTGCAAAATACATTGGGTGATCCAGCCCGTGGCTGCCAACCTGCGCCAGTGTGGCCCCTATGGCAAAGTTGGATGCATCGACATGTACATGGAACTCTTTGTCCCAGTCTTGATATGTCAGGATTGGCACACCTACCAACGGTGACTTTAACTCCTGGAAAGCCTCTTCTTGGGCCGTCCCCCAGATGTACGGCTCCCCCCTTCGTGTCAGCATATCAAGTGGGTATGATACTTGGGCAAAGTTATTAATAAACTGCCTATAATACCCAATGTGTCCAAGAAATGACTTGACGCCAGTGACATCGTCGGGGACCTCCATCTCCACAATGACCTGTACCTTGTCAGGGTCAGTGTTCAGTCCGACCTTGCAGACGATATGCCCTAGCAACTTGCCTTGAGGCACCATAAATCTGCATTTCTTGGGATTTAGGGCAAGGCGGGCTCGTCAACATCTTTCCATGCATTCGCCAAGTGCGGCGAGATGTGCCTCTTCCATGCTGTAAATGGACCAGTCGTCCAAGAATGCTTTGAAGTTGACTACGGACATTTTGTCGAAAATATGGAGGATTATCCGTTGGAAGGTAGCTGGTGCATTGCACAACCCAAATGGCATCCGGTTGTATGCATAGACACCATCTTCTACGACAAAGGTGGTCTTCAATTTGTCCTCCTTTGCAATGGAAATTTGATTATATCTAGAGAATCCATCCATAAATGAATAAATTTCATGGCCCGCTACTTCCTCGAGGATGGTCTCTGTGAATGGTATGGGAAATGGATCTTTAATTGTGACAGCAGTCAAACACCTGAAGTCTACACAGATTCTTATCTGATCGGCCTCCTTTTTCAAGGATATCACAATGGGTGATACCCATTCGCTGGTCTGGACCTTGAAGATGATTTTTGCTTCGAGCATGCGGTCAATTTCGTCATTTACCCTAGCGGCATAATTTTTGTTCATCTTGTATGGCCGCTTCCGTACAGGCACGGCTCCGGGAACCAGAGGGATCCCGTGTACACAAAGTTCTTGTGGTACCCCTTTGAGGTCTTTATACGTCCAGGCGAACACATTCTTGTACTCTGTGAAAATTTTGAACGCCGCCATCTTCAAGACCGGATTCTAGTCGTCGCTGACCAGAATTTTTTTCTGTTTTGAAGTTTCTCCAAGGTTTGTAATTTTAAGTGCGGATTCCTCGTACCTTATGGGCTTACTCTTGTTGAACTGGTGCGCTGGTGTGTCATCCACAGGGGCATCCCCTTCCTTGTATTGTCCGTACTCTGGCGGGAACTCGTTCTCGTCAGGTTCTTCTTCGATCTCCAGCACATTGCACTCGTACAATAATTCATAGTAAATGGAAGAGCCCTCTCAAAGAATCCATCTCGTCCTCAGAATAGGCTTGAATTCCTAAGATGCCTTCGTCATCTGGTTCCTTGCCATCCTTCCCTTCGTCCGTACCGTCGTCCCCGTCGAACTTTGACTTTGATGCCAACTCTTCACTAACCAGTTGGGTTTTGAGGTCAATGATATATCTTTTGCCGGCCTTTTCCATGGACAAGGTGTTCTTTTTCCAATTGTGGTTTGCTTTTGCCGCCACCAGCCAGCCTCTGCCAAGGATGGCATCATATCCCTTCTTCTTCAATGGGATGACCACAAAGTTCAAGACGAACGGCTGTGTTCCGATCGTTACTGGCTGCGCCATGAGTGTGCCAAGCGGCTTGATGCCATGTTGGTCTGCTCCCAATAAATTAAAGGTGGACGGCTAGAGAGTAGGTTTGCCCAATTTTTCCCATGTTTCCTCTGGCAAGACATTTACTCCTGACCCGCCATCGACAATGGTGTCGGTCAAGATGGTGCCCAGTATACCCATTTCCACCACTGCTGGGTGTCTACCATTGTTGATTGTTAGGGCTAATGGGTCTGCCGCCGTCTCGCCAAGGTTGTCCCTTCCATGTGTTGGTCGGCCGACTGGGGTTATCAGTATGGATTGTAGAAGTGCCGTCCGCAAGTGTGGCATACTTTCCAGGAGATCCTTCATTTTGATAGGTATCTTGACTTGTAGCAGTTGGTTTATAATATTTGTTTTTGCTTCAGAGCAAGAAGTACCTGCAAGCCCGTGTGCGTCTTTGTTCGTCGACATCTCCTTCTCCAGTTCCGCTCCTGCCTCCAGTGCCTTTTGTTTTTCTGTACGAGGATCTGGGTAAGTGGCCCGCTTTCGTCTTGGATCTTGTTATGGCGAGCACATCCTCCGTTTCTACATTCAACAAATTCACTCCAGATTTCGGACAGTTGCCATCGTCATGGTCCCCCGGACTGCACCACTTGCAAAGTTTTTGTGGCACTTCCTCCGCTATATAGTCCATGGCAAAATGCCCCCATTGGTTGAAAGCCCGACATTGTATCATCGGCCGCCCTTTAGCATTGTATTGGATTTGGCTTCTATTACTAGTATTATTATTATTGCCTCTTCCTCGCCTGTTGTTTCGATAGCCACCAGATGACGCGTTGTTGATCGTAGGCTGGGACGTGCCGGCTGGTGCAGAGGGTTCCGTAAAGAGAACCTGTTGGTTACGGGTCCTCATATTGTACGGACACTCCTTGGTAGGGTGTCCGACAATTTGACAAATATCACAAAATGCTTTCTTCGGACAAGACCCCTTGGTGTGTCCGTCGCTGCGGCAGTCCGTGCACCATAAATCCCCTTCGTCGGCTTTGCTTGTGCTTCCTTTGGTGGCCTTCATCTCTCTCATCATTCGCTCCATATCTTTCTGGAGAGCCCGTACCTTCCTATTAGACTCGTCATCACTGCTACTGCTTTTGTCAGAAGAGGAATCGTCGTCTGACGAGGATTTATTTTTCTTTTTCTTGGACGTCTTCTGCTCGCTTTCTAAATCCATTGCCCTATTATAGGCGTCGATATATGAAGAGGGAGGCACGATCTTCATTTTCTGTCTAAGAGATGTCTTCAAACCTTCCACGAACCATTGTTTTTTCAGTCCGTCTGCGGGCTGGTTCTCCATTTTTCGTAGCAGCTCTTTGAGCCGTCGGCTGTAGGTTCGAACTGTCTTGTTCTTCCTCTGTTTCGTGCCATAAATTTCGGCTACGATCTCATTATCGTCTCTTAGGAGACGAAACTCCGCTTGAAATTCCTTCTTCAAGTCAGGCCATGTGCTAATTTTAGCCTTCTCCGTATCGGAGAACCAGTCGATGGCCACGCCCCTTAGGGTTGCGGGAAACTGTGTTACCCACTCGTCCTGATCAGTAACACCATTCGCTCCCCAAATTGTTTCACAAGTGCGACAGTGGCGGACATGGTCTTCTTTCCCATCCCCATGGAACTTTGGAAGTTTTTGTTTTTGCGCCATGACTTGTCTTTTTACTACTGGTGGTTGCTGTCCTACTCCGGATGGGTTAGATCCTGTAAGAGGTGCTTGACCGTCGTGCCCCGGTGTCCCTCCGACACTCCTAGCAGCCTCGGTGTCTTCTCCCTCCCTTGCCTCCTCCCCACTCTGTGGAGTTTTCCTAGCCTCTGGTGTGCGTGGCAAGTCCCTCAAGTCCCTCAATTGAGTTTTAGTACACTCTATCCTGCGGCGGGTTTCCGCAAGTAACTCCTCCCGACTCCGTGGGTGGCTGTTGGCCTCACCGTCCCCTTTGGAGCGTTCCTCCTCCCTTCGCTTATACCTCCGTCGCCTTTCCGCTTGCTGTTCAAGGATCAAGGCACGTTGGGCTACTGCACATTCATCTATATAGTCTTGCTTATTTTTGTCTTTATTCAATGTATTGGGCATTAATTCCCGTACGACTTTATAAATAACGACATATAAAAAGTAGAACACTTTTATTCGTTCATCCTGTGGGATACAAGTCTATGTCAACAATATGACATAATTATTACAATGAGTGTTCTTTATTCTGCCCCGTATGGCTTAAGGTTCAAGTGTCCTGTCGCATGCCATCCTGTTGCGCTTCCCAACGACGGTTGTTTTCTTCATACAATAGGAGGATTTGTTGGCGTCGTTCTTCGCAAGCAATTTCCTCCAGGCGAGCCTACTGTGCGAGCAATCGGGGGAGGTGGTTCATCAACTGATTCACCGCAGGGCTAACTTCCAGTGCGATCCACACGGCACTTGTTGGAACTTCCGCCTCCGTGGCCTCTCTTCGGACGTAGGTTTCAATGGCCACTTGAAGTAGGATTGAAAATTCCCTTGTTGTAGTATCTTCTCCGTCGTAGAGCTCTGTTCGTGCGTCGTCCGCCTCAGGGTTAATCTCGCTTGCGGGTAGGCCCATCGCGTTCGTATGCCATCCGCTCCTTTTCCTGAGTTTGTCTAGGCAACGATGCCAAATGTTTTGCCAATAAAGTGTAATTCAATGCATTGCAAAAATAATAGACATGACAGAATATAAAGAAACTTAGATCTTCATTGATTCATAATAATGTCAGTACAATGACAATGACCATACTAACCCTGTCTCCATGACCAAGGACTTGCTAATATATAAAGGTGACCGGTGAGTTACCTGGTGTCAACTATCGACAACCAACGGGTTAACTGCTGTCATTAACTCTAATTACATTAAATGTCTTATAGCTTAATTACCTGACAATAGCGGTGACGTGTCAGGTGGGCCCCCACTCATGCTTCATAGTGCTTACGTGGCGTGGATTGGTTCTCCCGTTGTGTGGACCCCACAGTGGTGGGCCGACAGAAATTCCTTTCGGCATGACTTGCCCTTTCGGCAAGATGGATTTCTTCTTTCATCGCATCATGTGCTATGTCAAAATCCTCTCTTTCGATGTGACATCTTTGTGTCTTGCTGAAATGTGTTTGCTTTCTGGTGGTGTTACCTCTTGGTCTCAAGCCCACTTCATCTATGTGTTTGCATGTGTCTAGATGGCATGTGCTCATTGGTCCACTCAGGTGATGTCATGTGCTCATTGGTTCACTCAGGTGATGTCATGCTCATGTGGGACCTCCTTTATGTATTATCGAACCGTCGCGCGTAATTGGAAGACAGGAAGTTTTTTTTTTGTGTATTGTTTTCATTCCAAAGTTCCAAGTTCTTGCGACATCCCGATGCTCCGATAGTGGGCATTGTCGGTCCTCCTAGCTAGTCCTTTGGTTTCGGGCTCACTTCGCCTCGGTGTCCACTTGTATCTTGTTGGCGGTTGTTGATTGGTCTACTGTGGCAGTAATCTGTTTGTGTGGGGCCCTTGGTGATGTGGCTCTCTTTTTCAGTGAGACCATCCGTTTCGATATAACCTTGTTTGTCTTGTGAAGACCCTTTGTGCTACAATGATGTGTTCTTCAGCATAACAATGATGGAGTCTTAGTGACATGGGTAATCTTTTCGGTGTGACTTGGGGTTTCAGTATAGCTTAAGGTGCCTTGTCGATTTGTAGAGCTACACTGAAATGCAGGAGGCCAAAGGAGAGGCTTCCCTGCCATCTGACATAGATGGAAGCAGTTTTGATGCCATGGATGCTTGCGGATATGAGATTGATCCACATGGATGTTGGCTGAGTTTGACCAGATGATTTGGATGACGAATATGAAGACAAGTGGCTTCAAGGTGGTTAAATATGAGATCTGATATGTAGAGTTCGGTGCCTGAAGATGGCGGATCTTAAATGTGGGTATTTCTCCTATCCAATCTGAGTAGGTCGACAGAGGATGGAGAGTGCATTAATGGAAATCTTGTTGCAGATTGTTCTGTGGCTCGAGGTGATCTACAAAGGGGATCGGATCTTATGGGTAGGTGAAGGTTACTTAATTAAGGAATCTACTCTCGTGGATTGATCCAAGATGGTAGATTATGGAGTTAATAATGGTAGCTAATCTTGAAGTGGGACAGATTTTCTTCACGGCTCAAGAAGATTGTTGAGATGGCCCTGCCATCAGATTCACAGTGCTGGTGGTTGTCCTTGCAACCATTTGCATTAAATGCCTCCAGAAGGATTGTGCGCAGTAGAGTTTTTGTAATCTTAAGCTGTCAGATTTTGCCAAGTGTTCTTTTTGGCCTTGTAGCTTGTTTTGCTCTCTTGTCGATATAAAAGGGATTTCAAGGCCAAAAAGACGGATTCTGAAGATTTTCCAAATAGCATATAATAGGAGCCAAGGAACATAGAGAGAAAGCTTTTCCTCTCTGTAGGTGTCCATTGTTATGATATATGTATGCTTTTGAATATTAATGAGAGAAGATCATCTTCAGATTGTCTCATGCTTTGTGTTCACATGTTGTATTAATTTCTATGTTAATGACATATGAATTCGTCCTCTTCAAGTAGGAGTGTGTGATTTTGAATATGGGTCACTTTTAATGAAAGAGTTCAATTCTATTTTCAAGATCATTACAGTGTGTGTTGGATTGAAGTGTTAGTTAGTCTGTATGACTTTTTGAACAGGTTGTGCAAGTCATAACATGTTCAAAGATGTTCATTGAATATGTTGCATAGCAAGTGTTGATTGTTTGCAAATTGGACTCTATTCACCCGAAGTAGGCACTGGTCAGATTGACATTTCAGAATCATTCTAATTTCACCTTTTCTTTTTCTGCAGTAGGAGTAGTTGTTAGAATAGAGAACCAATCTCAATGCATGCATAAAAGATATAAACTGAGGTTGAAGCTAGAACCAAGAGTTTATCTATCTTTCCTTGGTATATTTTCATTGAGGTAATCTACTTTAGTAGGCAATGTCCGAGCATAAAGTTGTCATAGGCCATTAGGACATTGTGAGGTACACCCGCCTTGGTCTAGCAGAGCCAAAAGTGCAGGAGACTTCAGTTTTGCAACTGAATTTCGTTCGCTGGCCAAATCCAGTGTTGAACTTGTTGATGAGAAAGTGGCTAAATCTCTAGGGTTTGGGGACCTGTTGATTTGAGAACTAGCAGGGCCTAAATATAATAATTATTGATTGTATTATGAATAATTAATTGTTCTCCAGTTTCAATAATCAGATTAAAGGCATGATAAATGTGGCGATATATGGTTTAATTATGGGAAACAGGCTTACTCCTAGTAGGGGACATTACATTATTCATTAGATGCTGGTGAAATCTAATATAACAGTGAACTAAATGTTACAATGCTCACAGTGCAGTGTGCAGTTCCAAACAAATATTATTAAGTTACCATGGACTGGATCAGATCAGATCAGATCAGAACTAGATGTTACCATGGATTGGATCAGATCAGAACTGTTATTAAGTTACAGGCAGTAGCATCTTTGTTCTTGGTGGTATGCATGGGGATGTGCTGAATATGTATGCTTAATATGTGAAGCTTGATAATGTTGTTATGCAGAATTTAGTAGTAATATTAATATAGACTACAATATGTATGACAGCAATACTTAATTTCATGTATATTCATAATACATGAGAAGTTAGTCAACTAAATGTTACCATGGATTGGGTCAGATCAGAACTGTTATTAAGTTACAGGCAATGCCATCTTTGTTCTTGGTGGTATGCATGGGGATGTGCTGAATATGTATGCTTAATATATGAAGCCTGATAATTTTGTTATGCAGAATTTAGTAGTAATATTAATATAGACTACAATATGTATGACAACAATACTTACTTTCATATATATTCATAATACATGAGAAGTTAGTATACTTATAGTCTGAATCATGTTATTGTTGTCAGTATTTAAGAAGATGGAATTGAGTTGTTTCCAAGAGGGGCAGTCTAAATCCAGCCAATAGGATGATTCCCAAGATAGGGTAGGGATTAGGGTCCCGTAAACCTTGAGGGCATAGTCCCAAGATAGGGTAAGGGCTTGGATCTGTAAACTTTGAGGGAGCCTATTAAGTTTGGTATCTAAGCGCTTGGCAACATAGTCATCTCCTTCCTTAAAATTGGAGTAGTAACAAGGATTTAACTTTGCATTAAGAATTATGGATGATACAATCAATTATCTAATAAGAGAATTAGTTGCCTAGTATGGTGGATTGATAATTTATTCATGAATAATTGATAAATTATTTAAAAGTATGGAATATCACAGATTTGATTTATGTTAAGGAAAGACCTAAAAATAGAGTTGTCTCCTAATCAATTTAGTTTAAGTCACAAGTATATTGAAATAAATCAATTACTGTTATAACAGGCCTAAACTTAGTAGGGGACATTACAGTTTATTCATCTTTCATAATGATAACTAACCTAGTTGTAGGCTCTAAATCAATATATTAAGTTGACAATTTACATTTCCCAAAATAATCCATACCTCATTTGGGAATTCTAGGGCAAATTGGGTAAAGTCCCAATAGGGGACATTAGGTCTACCCTTGACATGGAGAGCATCGCTCGAGCTATCCATAGCTTTTCTCCTTATTTTGTGTGCCAACAAAGTTGCAACAAGGGCATCCATCTTTGAATCTTCGAGGTTAGCAGTGATAGCAAGAATGGAATTTTCTCAAGTGTCAGGTAAAGAATAAAGGAGCACAATGAATTTGTCTTCTTGCTCAACCTTAACATCTATTGATGCTAGTTGACTCAATCAAATCAAACAAATTTAAATGCTCAAAAATACATTCACCTTCTTTCATCTTAAGAGAAAACAATTTTCTTTGGGTATAGTTTATTAACAAGGGTTTTGGCTTGTGAATCTCACTGAAACGTTTTCACAAAGTAAATGCAGTCTTTTCTTCAGACACATTCTGGAGGACAGAATCTGCAAGACATAAATGGATAGTACCTCGTGCCTTTCTGTCCATCTTTTCCATATCGACTTGACTAGTTGCATCAGGTTTCTTTTCTTCTTTTGCAGCCACCCACTGATCTCTTTCTTCATGTATATCCTCCATTTTCAACTTCCGCATTTCATAGTTAGATCCATGAAACTTCTCAATGTCCAATCGAGATGCAGATTTAGCCATGACTCCAAATATAAATTTGCAAAACAAAACTCCCAGTGCAGCACCGAAAACCTTCACACTTGCACCCAATAAACAAAGCTGGCTAGGCTCTAATACTAGATGTTAGAAATGAAGGCAACTGCTGCAATATGGAAATTTGATATAACGTGCAAATCTACAATATTAACTTGTAGAAATGAATGGAAAACGATCCTAACTGCAAATTAAACGCACTACTCATAAGCCATAGACATAACATAGATTTGTTAGCAGTTTGTCATTGATGTCATTGGCAGTATCGTATTTGCAGAGGGTTTGACTTGTACTTCCGTCTGCAGGATGCACATACACAGAACTTTATGATGAATATTATGATACATATTAATTGGACAGTATAATGTTGATAAGAATATAAGAATATAATTGTTACTATCATTCTGTTTCTTTTTTCATGTTGATTATACCATGTCTGGAGTAGTTGAACAAAGGACCGTCTTGCCTTGGAACCAGAAATATGTGCTAATGATATTGCTGCTAAGTCCTTGGTTGTAAGTGTT
Source organism: Cryptomeria japonica (assembly GCF_030272615.1). Lineage (NCBI taxonomy): Eukaryota > Viridiplantae > Streptophyta > Pinopsida > Cupressales > Cupressaceae > Cryptomeria > Cryptomeria japonica. Next base: position 30,423,945 of record NC_081410.1, on the reverse strand, counting down.
TATAATACTTTTGTAAGAAGTCAGTTCGTGGAGGAGTTAAGAAGTCAGTTCATGTTGGTGATAACTTATAACTGTTCTTCAATCTAATCATCATCTCTTTAGAAACTGCATAAGGTGTTCGATTCATTTGTTTGTTTTGAACACTAGACAATAAAAGTTTGTTTTTATGCTTGTTTAGAAGAATCCGGTGATAACTGCATAATGTAGTTTGACACTTGACAACTACTTTCAACAAACTTTTCAACTGACATTGTTATTTAAAAAAGGAACAAAGCATCAATAAAAAGATGATATGTATTGTTGCTAAAAGTGTGAGAGAATATGTGAATTGTGAGGATGCAATTAATGACAGTATATTTCTGAGAATGAAAAAGTTCAGACATAGACAAATATATTAAGTCTGATGTTACAGAACAAAAATGTGTGAAAACCATTGCAGAGAAAGATAGAAGTCTGTGTTGTTCTATTAAAGAAATGCTGTCAGTTTGCTGCATGCAGTGTTGATGAATCAAAGAAGTACAGTTTCAAAACGTCTTCATAAACTTGGTGTTGTAGAAGCAGCATTGACATCATTTGCAGAGGAATAATACTGCAAGTGTGTATTTGATAATAGCAGATCATCACGTGCTGTAAGTATGCAGTAATAAAGACAGGTTACATAATATTGAGCATTCATAACATACATTGTATTTGATTAATTCGAAGCTTGAATAACAAAATGTATTTGATGAAGTTTTTCAAGTTTTTATAAACAGATTTACTGAAAGTTCCCGAGGAATACAGAGGTTATGAGGGTTCATATGCAGATTGGATTTGGATCAGCTCAAGTTATTTATTTTATTCAGTTTGTAATATTTCTGAAGGTTCACATTGTCTGGTTTTGAAAAGTTTTTATTTCAATATCTTCAGAATATGTAAAGCACAATGTTGCAGATTTGATTCATTTATATCTTACTTGCAATATCTTTTTGGTTGGTGCCATAAGGATTCTGAGTTGGTGATCAGATTGACAAGATTGTGGTTGTAAGAGTTGGTGGTCTTAGGGAGAAGGAATTTGGTGATTCCTTGGGTTGGTGCCCTAAAAAGGTTGTAAATCATTTTAATTGGGAGGCTGGATTAGGATGGTAGATCCTAACAGCATTTCTCACTGTCGTTTTCCCATCTTGGATTTGTACGTATCTTCTTGTTGTATTGGTTCTTTTGTGGGATGCATATTTTCTAATTTTAGTTTGATGCTTTCATTTGAAGATTCAGTTTAAGAGCTTTCAATAAGTTGGAAAAGAAGATCACGTTTTTTTTTACTACTGATTCACCCCCCTCTCTGTCAGTAGTAAACCTGTGTTCTACAAGATTTATGTGGATAAAACCCTTTCGAGTAAAAAACTCCACCACGAAAAGAGGGCAAATTTGTATCATACTTCAAAGAGACTATAATACATAAATATTTCCTTAATGTTGCATCGAATCTAGCAATATCTGTGTATGTGTAAAACATCTCATGCTGTCTCCACCTCAGGCCCTTAAGATATAGTCATGGGGGCTCAAAATACCACCATAAAACACTACCACAAGTCAAAACAAGGTTCCAAAATACTATAGTAAAATTCCATATGATCTCCTTACAAGCTTTTATAAGAATCCCTGAATAATAGGAGATACTCATACATGCGTTATAGACTATAAATAGGTTATGTAAGGATTCTTTGATGTGTATCATCATAATTGATTCTCACATCCAAAATGATACCCCCGATTTTAATCCTTACAGTTGTCATAGAATTCGTCATATCATCCTTAAAAATAGGCCAACTAATAATGGGCATCATTTGACAATTAATAACTTGTTTTTAAAGGTGCCGACATGTGGCAAAAGTGCCAACTCAAAAAACTCACACGCCTTATGATGGAGCACAAATATTTAATTTCATAAATGCCAAATAACCATGTAAAAATTTAAAATAATAATAATAAATAAATAACTCTAGAATTGCTAAGGTTGAGACCAAAGAAATGGGACTCGGACTCAGCTCGGACTCGGACTTGGGACTCGGCGTCAAACTCGGCTGGACTCGGGAAAGTGAAAAACTCAAGAAATTTAGAGATTTTTAAAGATTTAAAACTTGTTTCAGACACCCTTTATTGAATACACCTTAAAGACACAATAACATCATCAAACTCGGTTCATTTGATTACATACACAAGTATGCATCAATCACATAAGCATAAACTCAGATTGTAGTTGAAGAAAATAACAAACATAGATATATAAATATTGTCAAGTGTATACAATATTACAAAACTCATGGAATAAAAAATACATGTCATCATATGATCATCATCAAATGTTTCATACAAATATCAAAGGTAAATATAGCTACAAGCCTATGGCTCAGAGAAGCCTGCATGGCAACACCCTTCGGCCCCGGCCCCCTGTGAAGGCGTCTAAGGTAGGTCTTGGATGATTGGACAACCATGGCCGCTCCCCGTGACACCATGCCATGCTCACCAACATCAGGAACATCCGTGTCACTATCTGCCTCTGAATCTCCTGTCTGTGCTCGTGCTCTCTGCTCCTCCTTTGCCATGGCTACAGTCTTAGCCTCTATATCTACCTGGTCGATCCAATCGGTGTCAAAATCGGAGGTTAAATTTTCCCTACTTCTATCGACGCAGTTTCCCCCCATATTTTTTGACAGGGGTTTGGGGGCAGCACCCCCAAGGTGGGGTCAAGGGGTAGCGCCCCTTGCATGCTCCCTGTCGTGATACAGGGCGGGGTCGAGGGGCAGCGCCCCGCGAGGCCAAAAAAACTTATTATTTAATAAAGGCGTCGGGTGTTATTTTTCTATTGGTTGACATGTTGTAACCCTAATTTTTCTCATTCTCAGGCGGAGGTTGTAGTGAACAAAGACGAGACCATTCATTTTAAAAAAACTTTTTAAAATATTTTTTTTTGTCATTTTACTTAAGCTAGGCAGTAGCCGAGTTTGGGGCTCAGGACTTGCCGAGTTTGAGCCAAACTCACCAACTCGGCGAGTCCGGCGATTTTACTTGCCAGACTCGGACGAATCCGAGTCCGAGCCCCTAGGACTTGCCGAGCATGACTCGTCCTCGGACTCGCCAAGTCTGGGCGAGTTTGTGCAAGTCCTGTTTCTATGGTTGAGACACCTCAATTCCCAATAGTTGAGGAGGGATGATTGATGCCCCTTACAGGTGTATTCTTTTTCCTCGTCAAGTTTGATTGATCATGGAAGAAGTCGTGGAGTTTGGGAGGGATTTTTTTGTTTGTTGTAATATTAACTTTAGAAGCATCCATTTTCAACGTCACAATGGGAGATCCATGTTACAGCCCTTATACAACTCTATCTTGCAAGATAATGAATACTTCTTTTAACACAATATTAGAAAACAGTATTAAATTTATAAATTACCACGTAGATTATGAATTGAGCCAAGCTTATATTTAGTTTGTAGAGCTTGAGGATATTCATGTTACTAAATATGGCATATATGCTTTGGTCTAGAGCAGCAAGACGAAAATTTATTACAATGCTTCAAGTGTTGGTCATAATTACAAACTCATTAGTCAAGTTAATGGCATTGGCAGAGGCTGTTTGAAACTATGGGTGGATTCTGTTATGCAATAATAAACATGGGAAAAACTAAGCTAGCGTCTAGGTTGTTTAACTGTTAATGAGATCAAGTTGGGCAAAAAAAAAAACATCATGTTAGCATTGTTGAAATTTTTAAGCAATTCATGCAATTAGTCTAACCTTTAGTAAAATGATAAGACTAGAAGCTCTACATGTATTACTGGAAGACTAATATTTGGCATTAGTGTTAGAAACTTCACACGACTGACCACAAAGTATTTAAAATTTTATATATCTGCATTTCCATAATTTTTAATATAAAGGCTCGTGAGCTAAAGATATCTTATTTGCTTATTTTTGAGCATACTAGTTTTAGATTCATATTAACAAATGTAGAGCTTGATCTTTTACTACCATTCGTTTTTTAATGACAAGTAATACCATGTAATGTTGTAACAGGCATTATGTGCCACTGGTGTGTCACTTACAAGGCGCTATAATGGCCTCCATGAAAATCGAGCTGACATGATTATTGCGGCAAGTGCATTTTGGCTATTGATATCAAGTCCCTTAGCATGTTTATTTTCTTGCATTATTTGAATCATGCTTAGTTTTTAGTATTTTTCTTGATTCTTTTTTGATATGTTGACTGTGTTTAAATTTTATTGGTAAGATTAGAAGAAAACATCTGAAAGTTCTGGGCTATAATAAGTTTCTATCTATTGCATAGATTTGAGAGTTTTCATTTACATATTTTTCTTGTGCAGGTGCTTATAAAGCAAGTTGGCCTTAAGCTTCAAAATCAAGTAAAGTTTTGCAACCGATATCACTGGTTTATGTTCCTTGAAAGTTTTATGTTGACATTCAATCTTTTATTCTCTACATCCTATGCATTGAAGCAAATATCTTTCTTGGGAATTTCTTGGCATACCATAAGATAAAGACATTTGTAGTTTCTTGAGATATCATTAAGAAAATACATTGAAAACAAAAAAATGCAAATGAATGAGTGTGTGTGTGTGTGTGTGTGAGTGAGAGAGAGAGAGAGAGAGAGAGAGAGAGAGAGAGAGAGATTCTTTTTTAATTTAAGGCCTTCCCAATTGCACAGAGTAAGAGTTGATGGAAATATTGTCATTGATGTCAAATGCAATTGCTACCTGAAGCACAGTTGTATATTCAGACATACATACTAATAACCATGGAGTTTGATGAACATATTGATGTCAAAGTGATTTTATGGAGATTGATGAACATATTGATGTATAAGTGATTTCATGAAGATTGATAAACATATTGATGTATATTACGATATACCCACAGCAGATAAACACCATATACCTACAGCAGATAAAACACAGTAGATGAACACAGCAAGCAATCATACTGATGGAGTTTAAATTATATCTGACAGAATCTGCATATGTTAATATCACAGAGAACGTGTTAAGGAGAGAAGTATTTAGAAGATACATCGCTTGGAATAAATGTTTGTTAATTATAAACAAACAACGGTGTATTAAAGACAACGATTTTAAAGGAAGAACTATGCACAAAGGAAATGGATATTGATAAGTTTGCTTTTAGTGGAAGACAAATATTCATGGACCGTCGCTTCAAAGGTCTTAGCCGTGTTGATGTTTGTGAATAAAGCGCTAAGTAAAAAGGAGACGGGGATGTGTATTGAATCTAGTGATAGACAGAACAAATATTGAATAGTGATAATACTCAAATGATTAATATGTTTGGCATTTTTTTTTAGAAGACTAATATTGGCAATATGCAGTAGTACACAGCCATGTATGCAGTGATACACAGTAATATGCAATATGCAAGGAGCCTGTGAATATATATATATATATATATATATATATATATATATAATGGAAATCAAAACATGGATCGAATTTAGCAAACACCAGATCAGCGGTAATATCATTAGAAGTCGTATTTTTCTAATATCGGATGACAGAGAACTAAGACTCTTACAAATGACTCTTTAAGAGTCATAGACGGGAATATGGAACAAGGAGCAACATTGACCTTGAGAATACCTGATAATATAATAAAGATTAAATAAAGTAGTCTTTAATCGATAGTTATCAAAGGATATCATCACAACCTTTGGTTTCAAAAAGATGTAACCTTATGATTGGTTACGTGAAAGGTATATATATGATGTGTGTAAAACGATAGGAGGATGTGAGTGCATAGTGCTGGGTGTAAATATTGAAAAGATTTGAATAGAGGAGTTTGAGCAGATTATGCAGATTTAAAGATAATTTGGAAGAATTCCTTGGCCAGTCATAGAGAGGAATAAATGAAGTTTCAGCAGCTATCCAGAGGAAATTATTAGCAGATGTTGATACAGAGACAATAAAAGAATACGATCAGAAGAATCTGGTCTGTATAAATCTGATTGAAGATCATAAGAAATACGACTGTAACTGAATATACAGAAAGCAGATTTAGAGTGATCTTTAGATAGATTCTATGTAAATTGGGAAGCAAAAGAAATACAGAGAATATGTTTTTTTAAGAATAAAACAGTAGACTGAGTGTCTCATTTGTGAAAAACTACTATTGAGAATTTTTGAATGTATAAGAATAGTCTTTGTGAAAAGATAAGTTTAGGTAACTTATATATTGCAGTTTGTTGAGGAAATTATGATTAAGATTTAATCAGTTTATTTTGGTGAGTGAAGAGGGTAAAGGGTGAGCTTTATCCTTGTGAGTGGCAGCTCACTAAATTAGTGAAGGGGTTGGAGCCTCTTGTAGGTTGAAGCCTACGAATTGGAGTTAGGGAGTTAGAGCTTCCTATAGGTTGGAGCCTACAAAAAACAGTGAGAGGAGTTGGAGCTCCTTGTGGGAGGCTGCCCACAAAAAGAGGTTGTGTACCTCTAAACATTTTGTAAAAAGAAATTATTAAGTTATAATATATTGGTTCATCCCCCCCTCTCAGTATATTTGAGTACTCTTCAAGAGTGAGTGTAAACAAGAGTGTACATGAATTTTGAAATATGGATTTTTCTCATAAATTTTGAGATCAGTCAAGTATCAATACTGCTATCAAACTCCCATCCCCGTTTCCAATGGTGTTTTGGGTATGGAGGGATGGTAGGGGATATCCTTTGGCCATCCCCAAAAATGTACAAATCTTCAAACTATTTCCGAAACATGTTGCAGTACTAGGAAACCTGAGATGTCGCTCGACTGTTCTGATGGCAAGGCAAGTTCTTTATATTATTTTAAAAACTAAATCATTCATGGCATTAATAAAGACTGTTAAATATTTGATGACAGCATTTTAACAGCAGCCACAGTGGTATAACAGCAATAAAATTCATCATGACAGCAGCCACAGTGGTATAACAGCAATAAAATTAATCATGACAGCAGCCACAGTAGTATAACAGCAATATAATTAATAATTACAGCAGCTACAGTAGCATACCAGCAATAAATATATCATGATTTAGATTTATAGCTAATGATACAAGTTACTTTTACCCATTTTTATTTTCCAGCTCAAACAAGTGGAGCTGGATAAGTTTTATAGTTTTAAGGGTGCATGTCTATTATTTGAGTGTTTTGCCGAGAGATGCCATAAAATTAATCATGACAGCAGCCACAGTGGTATAACAGCAATAAAATTAATCATGACAGCAGCCACAGTGGTATAACAGCAATAAAATTAATCATGACAGCAGCCACAGTAGTATAACAGCAATATAATTAATAATTACAGCAGCTACAGTAGCATACCAGCAATAAATATATCATGATTTAGATTTATAGCTAATGATACAAGTTACTTTTACCCATTTTTATTTTCCAGCTCAAACAAGTGGAGCTGGTTAAGTTTTATAGTTTTAAGGGTGCATGTCTATTATTTGAGTGTTTTGCCGAGAGATGCCATAGAATGCCATAAAAGAACTTCAGATAAATGCAATTGTTCACAATCAAGAAGAACCATACAACATTGCATATTTTAAAAGGCATTTTTATTATTCATGAATGTCAAGTGAAATGCTCCCACACAAGCCGTGGGAATGACTACCATGATGCATTATTAAAGGAAATGATGCATATAGAAATGAAAGTATAAACAAAGACAAGGGATCCGTCATTGCCTTGTAATTGCAAACCCCCGCAGTTGAGCAGCTTCATCTCCAACTCCTCATAGAGGTCACCGTGTTACTCCAAATGTCTGCAAAGAGATGGGAGAAAATTGTGTTAAAGCTCGGGCTACCATATCCTTGCATATACATCATCATTACATGCACAATTTACTCCTATAATGCATTATATCAGTCTAACCATTATATGTATCAAATGGAAAACAAAGAACAAATCTGAAACTCATGGTTTTGTCTAACAAGTTTGTCCAATGTGCAGATACAGGCAAAGTTTTATTGCTGATTACTTCATTTAATACTACAACATGTGGAGTAAATGGGCTCCCACAAGGGTTGAGCTCAGCATGCTGCAAATGTGTTTGAAGGTGACTGGATTTTTATTGCTTCAGTATAACTCAATTAAGGAAAGGGTTCGTTATTCACAGTGGTGAATTAATGAGTCCACTGGTATAAATAACTAATCATTAACCAATGGAGTCACCCTGAAGCGAGAAGAACGCAATCACAGTCAAGACCCTTTAAACACATTTCCAAAGACAAAAGTGCAGTCTCAAGATAGCAGCCCCAACAAAAATACAGAGAGTGTTCAGTTACAGTTCTTAATGGCATATTCAGGCATCAAATAGTAGTGAGCTTTAGAACAAGGGTTTTAGCAGCCCTAGACATAGCAGTCAAGATGTGCTATATGCACCAGTTTTAGAGACATCAATGAAATAATGATAGTATCTTTATCAATGAGGGCCAAGGAAACCAGTGTTATTTAGTAGCAGTAGGTGTAAAGTCATTGATAACAAAAATGTATATAATCACAGCCAACATAAAGGAAGACAGTCATAGTGGAGTTGTGAGTCATTGAAATGGCAATTAAATCAAGCAGAGGATCGGTCCTAAAGCAATCAAGACAGTGAAAATGATAGTCTTAACGGCCATAAGAAATAGTCTCAATCTTTGTCAAGGATACCAGAGAACAAGTACAGATCTAACAAGCATCATAATATACAATGATAGCCATTTATAGTAGTGAGCCTTTGAAGACAATACTATAGTGCTTAAGGGAGTGAATACAAAGCTCATCAAATGACATTAAAAAGTAGCTACAACCCAGCTAGTATAAACCAAGGAAATGAAGTCAACAAAGTTGTCAAAAGCAGCCCGGTAGGTGTTGACAAAATATACAGTGAAAATACAGTCAAAATAGTGACAAAGGGTTTGAATGTGCCAAAAGAATATAGTGAAGTATAGAACTGAAACAAATACAACATCTGGAGATCAAAACATGATAGTCAAACACAACCTTGTTGATAGTGACTCTTTATCACAGTCAAAATCATAACTAGGCTTGTCTCAGTCAACAAAATCAAAGAAACTATTAAAACACTATGAACAGCAAATGATCCCAATACAAATACAGAGAAAAGCATGTGTGATTGCAGCCCATAGTGTCTAAGACAGCATAAATAGATCTTGCAGTCAAGAGAACAGTCCATGAGGTATTAGACAGTAAGAATGCATCAAGGTCACCACAATAAAGTTGGCGTTACAATCAGAATATACAGTCATAGCAACTTCAGAGATGGTAAAATCAGTCATATGGAGACATGAATCATAGTAGCTAAGGTTTCACACATTCGTATATGCCAATAGAGTCATATGGAGACATTAAAAGACACCATGAATTCAAGGTTTAACAAAACAGTTCCAATGAAGAATATATATCATTGTTTTAAGGGTTCAAAGCAATATATCAAAGCAAATTCAGTGTCAAGGTCTCAGCCCTTCGAGTGTTTATTCTCAGTAAATGAAAAAAAATGGAGGGCAGAAAGATTTCACATTTTTTTTTTGTCAAGAAGCGTTCAAGCCAAGTTTTTTGTATGGAAGTAAGGCTCACCTGAAGCCGCCAATAGTGAAGCTATCGCCTGCAAATAATTTCCAGAAAACTCATTTTTAACCCTCAAGATTCGAAACCCCATAGCGGCCTGATTTTCGGTTTCATCTTTTCCAGAATGCCTTCGAAATCTTTTAGAAACCGAAGCATGGTGGCCAAAGAGACAGATATTAGAACAAAATCAACAAAAATATGAAAAAACCAGTCATGGCCGTGGCCTATACAAAAGGAAACATGCAGAAATTCGTCTATTCCTTAGTTGAAAAAATGGAGGTCAAAATCTCAATTTTGATAGCAAAAGTAACTTACCAATGCAGAGGATTCTGCGTTTTCTTCCAGAAAAGCCTCCAAACCCTAGCTCGTGGCGACACTCAGCAACAGAGAAGACTGAAAGGTATCAAATGCCAAATGAAGAGGGAAATGAAGACTTTAGGGTTCTTTACCCTATATCATCAATGTTGGCTTTGGCGTTATTTTTTTGCCTCGATTTTATTAATTTCTTCCCCTCACAAATACCCCCTTGAGCTAGGGAGGTCGATGTTTTTAATTTTTGCATCCCTTTTGAATGCATAAGTTAATATTTATTGAGTGGTTTATGAATTATCACTTGATAATTGATCAATGTAAACGAAAATGTTTTTGATAATATATAAATCAGTTAATATTAAATAAATATTATCTTATGGAAATTAAAAGCATGGGTTCAGTAAATAAAATAAGAAAAAATATCTATTAAAGTGATCAATCAAATTATCACTCTATTAAATAACTTTCTTATTTTCATTTACAATTAATAAATGAAAGAATAAAATTGTTTATTAAAGTTATATTGATAAAGCACTTTATTAAATATATTTCTTATTACATTTATTAATATCTTGACTTAAAATGTGCAAATGAAATAAAAAAGATATTTATTAAAGTGATAATTTGTAAACCATTTTATTAGATATTTTTTCTTTTTTGCATTTATAAGGAAGTTAGAGATATTTTTTGCATTTATGAGGAATTGCAGGCCTGTTTAGAGATATTTAGGGGCAATTTAATGTGCAATTAAGAGCTTTTATGGTAGGAGATGGGGTGGCTTGACTTTTTTCTCAAGCCCATTCCCTTTTAGACTTGTTTTAGGCCTTGAATTGGAGGTTTTTCGAGTTTGCTCGACCAAGAGGAGGTGGGATTTGATTTTCATTGACTGCTTTTGGAAAGCATATATATCTTCAAGTCTTCATTATTTCAGGAGTTCTTACTTGTTCACTTGGTGCATATTGTAATTTTCTGAGTTCTTTTGCAGAAGTGGACCGTTGTGTAACCCATTTTTCAGAGTAACACAATGTAACACCTTTTAGTAGTAATAAGCAATTCATACCTTCCCATTTCTTCTAATATTGTGGGTTCTTAGTGTTAGTACAGATTCTTGTGATGTTTTTCTATGCTTGGAACTTCATTCCATGTTGGTACCTTTATGCAGAGTATAATTATTTGTCGGTTATAAGTTGTGTGTATGAAATAATCAGTCTTAGGTTGTGAGAAAGGGTATTTTCTCCTCTCAGGACAGTGATTTTTCAGCCTTCTTATGAACTACTAATGCAAAGATTATCATTTATTTGGTTGTGTAAAAGAGCCTTTTATTATTGGCTTTATTGTGTGTTATTTGTTTGTGTAATTTTAGATTATCATTTTGGTGCATCACCTTAGATTGGAGGTTTCATTTTTTATGTAATCCTTCTTACCCTTTTCTCTGCAAAAGCGTTAGTATAAGCAGTTATAGGTGATAACCAGCTAGGAGTCAGCCTTATTTGGAGATTCCCTCCAAATTTTAGGTTACCCACAACCATGGAGTGTTTCCATGTTCCTTTAAAGTACCAAGTTCTGCAACTTGGTGAGGGTGCATGTTTAGTCCTTACGGTGAGGTTGGTAAACTCACGAATATTCCACACGTACCAACAATCCATATAACAAGAACATTAACATATATTAAAGTATAAATAACAATTACAGAACAACTATGGCAGAATAATGATATCTTTATTGGATTCTCAAATATCCCAGTACAATACTCATTTGCTGAGGTTCCATCCATACATTATATAGACTCAATAGTTGGCCAAGTTGCCAATTGCCACTAACTACCAACTACCCCACGGGAACCTCTTGACAATTCATACATAACAAAACATAAACACCCAAACTAACTATAAACTAACATGTGTTATTGACCCCTAACATTAGCCCCCTCCAAAAGTAGTCGTACAACAAGAGTTGGAATAACAAAACAAAAGACTAAGATTGAGGAGGGCGATGAGGCGTCTCTATCGTGGTTGAAGAAGAAGGTTGTCACCTTGCGTGGAGTCTGAGGTTCTTCTTTGCAATTAGCTGCCGCTCCCGTGCCTTCTTGACCATGTGTGCAGCCTCCAATAGTTTTTTGTCCTTCTGCTCCATCTGTAGAGTGAGGTCGGCCACCTGTGTTGCCAGCGCCTGTGCCTCCTTTTCCCGCGTGCTGCAACGGGCCTCATAAGTGGTCACCTTTGTCTCCAGCTCAACCCTCAGGTTCTTATCTACTGCGGCTAACTTCGCACGCTTCTCCCCTTCCTTCTCCAATTTTGCTACGTACAAACACTGGGTTTGTTTCTTTATCTGACTCCGTCGCATTTGTAGGTAGACATTCTAGAACAATCCCTCCATACTGCGCAAGGTGGCTCCCAAGGTGTCCACTCCCTTCACCAGTTGCATGTGCGTCCACTCCTGTACCATCTTCGATGTACTACTGTCTGGCCACCCCTGCTGCTCAAAGTGGCGTGCAAACTCCTCTACACATCCGGAAGCTATGAAGTGGAACAACTTCTCAGTGTCAGCTGAGTTGGTGGCATCCATCTGTCCACTCAACTGTGCCATACCTCGTGCTATATCTGAGATCCCTTGTAGCTCCCCAAGGAATCGCTGGAGTGAGCTTGTTGGATCGCTAGGGTCTGGCGGGGTGAGGTGAAGACCTGCTGGTGGTCCTGGGTCTGGCGGGGTGAGGTGAAGACCTGCTGGTGGTCTTTCGGACCCGCTCTCCTCGACACCAATGATCTTTGTGTCATGTCTACCACCTCCAGTCGCTCTGTTCTGCCCCTCTGCAGACATCATCTCCTCCTGATCTGTGATAAGAGTGGTCCTCTATTGTGAGTGGGAAGGTGAGGTGTGAGTGCAAACTGTCCTAGCCACCCATCCAAAGATGCATCTATATCCTCGTCAGCCAGTGTGTCTAGTATTGCCAACTCCTCCAGACCATTGGTACATCCCCAAATTCATTTACCCCTACTGATACCGTACTTCTCTCAACTGCCATGGTCCCCTCCGTACTAGTACATGCCGTACTAGGACCTATCTCTTGTACGACTGTCGTTGGTGCAGCTTCCTCTGGTACAACTGCCTCCTGTACTGCTACGTCTGGACTATGCTGCACGTCCTTCTCTGCCACCGTACGGTCCATCATTCCTACGCCGCCTAGGTCACTACCCATATGGTTTGCTGGCCTATTGGTATGCTCTGCTGTTGGTACGGCTAGGCTAATCTGCGGTAGTGACACTCGTTGTTGTGTTGGAGGTTCCCCTTCATCAACTCTCTTGAACAACACTCCTATTGGTTTTACGTCGCCTATCGGGTTGGCCACTTTGAGTGCTTCCTGCGGTACCAAGTGCGTTGAAGGAGGTAATTTGGGGGGTGTGAATTTCACCCGCGTGCTTTTCCACTGTGCTCGTAGTCCTCCATGCTGCTCTTCCTCCCCTTTCTGTTGTTGTGATTCCGCTTCCTCTTCTTCTCCGATTGTGTGTGGTGCCATTCACAATGCTTCATCTCCACTCTCCTACTCCTCAGTTTCTTCAACCTCCTCATCGAAATCTTCCATGCTGCTATCCTCTTCAACCTCGACTGGTACGTCCAACTTCCTCCTCTTTGTTGGTTGTATGGTATCACCGAGAGTGTTCAGGTGGGCATAATAGTACATGGATGGTTTGTTGGGTTCCACCCTACCGCGTTGTTCAAAAGTACCCCACATCTGTGGAGGTACCTGTAAATGTACTGCATCCAGGAATAGACTGATGGTGTGGTGGCACATATAAAATGTTTTGTGCTCCAGTTTGAGGAAATCATGAATACTCTCAGTTAAAAGCTATCCCTAGTTGTAATCTTTGCCATACTTGATGCCATTCATCAACCCTATCATCCAAATGGCTATATCGGATGTGTGACTGGCCCTGTGAGTCTACTTTTCACCAAATCCATCAGCATCCTCCACTCTCGGTGCAATAAAAGAATGCTTCAATCCCCTACTCAGGTATACCAAATACCCTCTTGAAGTCCTCAACCTTGAAGGAAACCTGTACTATGCAGCCCTGGAATTGAATGGAGGCTCTTTCTTGGCTGTTTTTATCCAGACACCATGGTCCGCAACACCAGTTCAAAATCCTTGATATTGAATGTTGGCATCTGAATGGCATGGTCCACCTGCGCTTTTTTGAGAGAATCTTTTATGACATGGTCGGGAGGGGTTTCCTCCCACCAAGCACGACATTCATTGCCAGTCACACTCTCAAGGCCACATTTGCTGCAATAATTCCTTCCGAGTCCTTCTGTACTTTTGGTTTGATTTTCACCTTGTTGTTGCTGTTGGCTGGGTCTTTAGCAGTCATGATTGTGCTGTAATTTCTTTGCCTCACACTCTTGTCCGTTTTCCTGTGAAGTCCTTGATCGTTATTATAACTGTTTGAAATTTTGTCACACCAATTCGTATGGACCATCGTACTAGCTGCTGCCTCTCCACCTTATGGATTGATCCGTACACTTCCCTCTCTTGATCGTACAACCTCTTCAACTTTCGCAAACTCTATAGATAACTCTGTACGGATGGCACAAATTTTCCAACAAATGCTTTCAAATTTTATATGTACTTGTTCCCTGCATGTACAGACTTCTCTGCATCGACCTTCGTACGCTACCGTAAGGCCTTCTTTGTATTGCCGTACGACCTTTTGCCTCCTGTTCGTACAATCTACTACATGTGGCCTGGCCATACCGCCTCTCCCGATTTACTGTATGTGGGCTTTGGATGCTTTTTCCATATGAACTCTCTTGATGTCTTCTACCCATGCACTGTACGACTTCACCATACGACCTCGCTTGAGAGTTTGCGCGTGTGCATTGTATGATTTCACTGTTCGGCCTTGCCTGAGAGTCTGCGTGTGTGGACTGTACAGCTTTACTGTATGACCTCTCTTGAGTTTTTGCGTCTGTGCATTGTACTAACTTGCCGTATGCCATGCAATGGTCGCAGTACGGTTTACCTGCAACGTCGTGCAGATTGATTTGTCCGGTCTCCTCTACATCTGTACGTGCAATCCGTACGTTGTACGGATTCCACTCCCTTGCTGTCCCTGTTGGCCGTACAGTCCCTTCTGGACTCACTTCCTCTCTCTTGGTCCTTCCGTTGTCACAAGCAGGTTTTTGCCCGTGTGGTGTAAAAATGGGCTTCTCTAGGGTTTTTATAGTCATTTGCTCTTTTCAGGGTTAGGGTTAGGCTTAAATACTCCATTAACTTTTTATGAAATAATTGCCTTCTTATTAATTTTATCTTTCCCTTACTTATTTCCTTCACTTTTGCGTTACCTTTTAATTTTTTAATACTTAGTAACCCTGACCTTTTTATTTCTTCCCTATACTTTGCTTTTCCAACTTTTAATACCCCTTTTCTTAACAATTGTTTTAAACTTTCCACTTGACAATATTTCTTAAATGCAACTTTTCGTACCTTTAGTTTACTAAAGTGTCTCAAGGTTAGGTTACGTCGTTCAGCTCCCCCTTTTTGATCTATAAGGTATCTTATTGCCTTTGCAAACACTTTTGAATGATCTTTTCGCCCCCTTAGTTACCCGTTTGCTGTTTGGGTACTTGATTTTCTTCTTGCTCTTCCCTTGCCACTTGTTCTGATTTCTTTCCACGTTTCATTTGGTCCTTTGTCAGTGTCCTCGCCTTCTATGTTCCTCTTCACACCTGAGGGGGCATCCTGAGACCTTTACTTTATCTCCGAATCATGCAACCACATACATACGTGCAACATCCTCCTGTAGCATTTTTGTGCACAATACGTTCCCACGTACTCTAGGTCCCATATCTTGTCGACTAACGAAGTGGATCCCACCCCCTTATACTGCTCCGCAATGTAGCGACCTCCGTACTGTTGGTACCATGTTATTTTTTCTCTGTCAACCTCCGAAGGTCTTGCGGGGTTAGGGATCACTTGGTATAATGAGTTTGGTCCGACTTCCAATTTGCCTGGTTGGGAGGCGATGATGAACAAGTCTTCCATTTTCAACACCATCTTTAAACAAGGACCTAGAGTTGCCCCGTACTCCTCTAGGTCCAGTTCTTCCTCCAGGTCTACAGGTTCCTCCTCTTTATTTGCATTCTTGGCTTTCCTTCTGGTTTCAACTTCTTCATCGATATCATATGCTATGTACCCTTCTCAAAGACCCTCATATGGGGCCCACTTCTTCCAGTGACCTAAGATCTGCACCCACACAACAGGGTCCCCAAAATACGCATTTGTCTGGTGTTTGTGGATCTTGGGAACCACAACACCTTCCACCCGCTTCGACACAAGCCGTTCTTTCGTGCATGTAAGCGGATTAGCCCAATCTTCATCCCTTTAATAGGGGCTCTGCTTTCACCACCAGGTCTTCTTCCACTTCCCTATTCTGGCCGATGTTCCAATTTCCTTTTGTGGCGTATCCCAACATGTTGATCCCTATCACAGGTTTGTTTCGTTCTATGTAGACTTTCAGTTTCGAACCATTCACTAGGTCCCTGATTGGATTGTTATCCAAGGTGGATAGCTTCACCGCCTCGTTCTTGTCGACCTCTCTGATCTTATAGGGTTCGAGTCAACAAACTTTAAACTTCTCCAGCCGGAGTTCGTTTCAGTCGTTATACTTCAAAACCAATTGCGTCAGCCGGAAGTTGAGCTTCCGTAGGTGCTTGTCATGCCAGCACTTCCGCTGTTGTTGCGCTACCTCCATTGCCCATTGTGCCATTACCCTCTGTTCGTCCAGTTTGACTAGGCTATCGAGCCTTGCACTCAAGCTCTCTTCATCACCGTGTCTATTATCCACCACCATCCGTAGGCTTTGTACGGTGTACTCGGTAGGTACCACTGCCTCCTGTCCGTACATGAGCTGAAATGGGGTATGCCCTGTAGTGACCTTGTAGGTCGTGCGGTAAGCCCACAACACCACTGGCAGCCTTTCCTCCCAATCCTCCTCCTCCACCCCTCACGGCTTATAAATTATTGACACCAATAACTTGGTGGTTGCTTCTGCTTGTTCGTTAGCTCGGGGGTAGTACGGACTAGAGAGATTGTGAAAGATTTTGAACTCCATGGTCATGGTATGGATTACTTGGTTGACAAAATGCACTCCCCAATCACTTGTGATTTGAAGGGGTATCTCGTACCTAGTGACAATCTGTTCATACAAGAACCATGCCGTACTTAGAGGAGTGTTATCTGGTAGGGCTTTCGCTTCTGCCCACTTAGTGAGGTATTCTATAGCCACTACAATATATTTGCACCTATGCATACTGCTTGGCTTCAAGGGTCCCGCAAAGTCCAGACCCCATAGTTCAAATAGCTCTTGCGGCTGAGAGGGAAAGAGGGGCATGAAGTCCCGCTTGAGTGGTTTTCCTGCACGTTGGCAATCGTCACACCCGACCACCCACTCCCGAGCGTCAGTGTGTAGAGTTGGCCACCACAGACCGGCCAGAAGTATTTTCCTCGCAGTTGCATCTGGTCCCATGTGTCCCCTTGCTAACCTGTCATGTGCTTCCTTCAAGACACAGGGGATTTCCTCCTCCATGACACATCTTCTCAAGATTTGATCAGGTCCCATTTTATATGACATGCCATTGATCAGTTGGAAAGTCTTACTCTTCAGTGCTAGCTTCCGCCGTTCCCCCCGAGGCATCTCCTTTGGGAATGTGGAAGTAGAGAGGCATTGGCCGATCTTCTCGTACCACAATGGTAGTACTGCAATCTGGAACAAGTGTGCATCCAAAAAGTCCTCGTTCACCCCTTCGACCGACTCTCCTGACCTGATGCTTGACAGTTGATCGACTATCACATGGGACTTCCCTGGCCGGACAATAATGGTGAAGGTGAATTCTTGCAAGAGCAACAACCATCTACTTACCCGACCTTGGATGATTGGTTTATTTACCAAGTACATTAGTGCCTGATGGTCACGTAAAACGTGAACGGAGTAGCCAGCAGGTAGTGGCAAAAATTTTGAACTGCATACACCATCCCAAGTGCCTCCCTCTCCGTTGTGCTGTAGTTTTGTTTGACCCTTGACAAAAGTCAGCTGGCGAAAAAAATGGGGTGATCCAGTCCTTGCGTCCCCACTTGCACGAGGGTAGCACCAATGGCAAAGTTGGAGGCATCGACGTGTACGTGAAACTCTTTATTCCAATCCGGGTACACTAGTATCCGTGCACTCAATAGTCGATCCTTCACTTCCTTGAAGGCTCCTTCCTGCTCCGTATGCCATACGAACGACTCTCCCTTCCTTGTCATCTTGTCTAGGGGCCAGGAGACTTGTGCAAAGCCATTGATGAATCTTCGGTAGTAGTCAATGTGGCCTAAGAATGACTTCACCCCTGTTACATTCATCAGATCTCCATATTGATGATCACCCCTATCTTATCTGGGCCTGTCTTTAGTCCTTTGCAAACAATGTGGCCAAGGAGCTTTCCTTGCGGTACCATAAACCTACACTTCTTCGGGTTAAGGGCTAGCCTAGCTTTCCGACACCTCTCCATACATTCTCCGAGTCCCTTCAGATGAGTGTCCTGATCATTGAAAATAGACCAGTCATCCAAGAACGCCCTGAAGTTCCCTATAGACATTTTGTCAAAGATGTGCAAAATTATTCTTTGGAAGGTTGCCGGTGCATTACATAGCCCGAAGGGCATGCGATTGTAGGCGTACACCCCCTCTTCCACCACGAACGTAGTCTTTAGCTTATCTTCTTCCGCAATACTTATCTGATTGTATCCCGAGAACCCATCCAAAAATGTGTATATCTCGTGCCCAACTACTTCTTCTAAGATGCTGTCCGTGAGTGTGATTGGAAATGGGTCTTTGATTGTTACTGCGTTTAGGTACCTAAAGCCTACACATTTCCTTATTTGGTTAGCCTCCTTCTTGAGAGAAATGACTATTGGGGAGACCTAGTCACTTGTCTGCACCTTAAATATGATCCCAACCTCCAACATTTTGTTGATTTCCTCATTCACCTTGGCCGTGTAGTTCCTGTTCATTCTGTATGGTATCCTCTATACGGGTTGGGCTCCTCGTATGAGAGATATGCGATGTATGCACAGTTCCGAAGGTACCCCCTTCAAGTCCTTGTAGGTCCAGGCAAAGATGTCCTTGTACTCCAGGAATATCCTGAAGGCCGCCGCCTTCAGTACGGGGTTCCAATCATCCCCTACAAGTATCACCTGCGGGTCTTCGTCCTTTCCTAGATTGATTTTTTTCACATCCCTTTCCTCATGCTTGATAGGTTTATCTCGTTCAAACTGGTGGGCTGGTGTGTCATCCACCCATGCCATCCCTTCTTGGTACCTACCGTACTCCTGGGGAAATGACTGCTCTTTCGTACTGCCACTTGATTACCCAATCTCGCATATTTGCAGCTTGTGGCACTCCGGGTGGAAGACCTTGTAATCCTCCATCTGCCAATGGAAGAGTCCGTGCAATGAACTAGTTCCATCTTCAGAGCATCCGTCCAATTCCAGCACTCCTTCCTTGTTGAGTTCCCTCCCTCCTTTGTCTCTTTCAGAACCCCACTCCCATCTGTTTGAGTCCTCCGAGTCGGAGTCAGACGACACAAGCTCTTCACTGACGGCCCGGTTCGTCAGGTCAATCACATACTTATGGCCTTCACTCTAAAATGAGAGTGTATTCTTCTTCCAGTTATGATTGGCTCTAGCCATGATCAACCATCCCCTTTCGAGGAGGGCATCGTACGCTTTTCTCTCCATTGGAATGACTACAAAGTCCAGAAGGAATTGCTGTGTCCCGATCACCACCTTTTGTGCCATGAGAGTCCCGAGGGGTTTGATGCCATGCTGATCCGCATTGACGAGGTGGAATGTTGGTGGCTAGAGGGTAGGCTTGCCAAGACCCCTCCAAGTTTCTTCCGGTAGAACTTTGACTCCAGACCCGCTATCCACAATGGTGTTTGTGAGCTTCTGCCCCATTATCTCCATCTCTACCATGACAAGTTTTCGTCCAATGCTTATCGTGAGCAGGATAGGATCTATGGCATCCGTATCAGGTACCGTCACCAAAGCCGTACTAGATGATTTTGTTGTCGTTCGGTGTTCCTGGTCGGCGATGGTGTCACCTGCTGCATTTGTCAAGGCCATCGTCAATTGCGGCATGGTTTGTAGGAGGTCGGATACCCATACGGGTATAGTGGTCTATAACATCTGCTTAATGATAGTTTTTTCTGGTCCCGACCAAAGTGGGGTATTGGTAGCCGGGTGCAAGGCCATCTGTTCTTCTGCCATCGCACGTTCAATGTTTGGCTTGACTTCCTCGAGTCTTTCCTTCTCCGTGCAAGGGTCAAGATACTTGGCTTTCTTATTTTGCAATCTTGTGACTGCCAGTACACCTTCCTCCGGTTCCTTTACCTCCAACATATTCACCCCTTTTTGCTTTGGACACTGTGTGTCCTCGTGATTTCTCGGACCGCACCATTTGCAGAGCAAACTCCCCGCGTCATCTCCATTTTGACATTCCCGTGCAAAGTGATTGCATTTGTTGCATTTTCGGCATTGGATCATGGGTCGTCCTTTTGCGTCGTAGTGAATTCTACTCCTCGGTGTGTTATTGTTGGACTTGTTATCTCGCTGGTTGTTTCGGTACCCTCCAGAAGAGGCGTTCGAGTTTGATGCCGGCTTCGAAGGTGTTGCTGGCAGTGTGACTTGGTCGGGTTAGGCGTAGAGCACTTGAGTGCTTCGTGCTTTCAAGTTGTACGGACATTCCTTGATGGAATGGCCCATTACTTGGCAGATGTCACATAAGGCTTTTCGAGTGCAACTCCCCTTAGTGTGCCCTTCTGTCTTACAGTCGGTTCACCATAGTTCCTTTCCTTTCTTGCCATTTTCTTTGTCAGCCTTTAGTTCTTTCATCATCCTCATCATATCCCTTCGGAGTGCTCGTACGGTCTTGGATTTCCGTCGCTGTCTTCATCCATACTGTCACCATCACTCACCCGACGCTTCTTTCAGGATGTCTTAGTTTCACTCTCAATATCCATTGCGCGGTTGTATGCTTCGTCATACGAGGGCGGAGGGACCACCTCCATCTTCCGTTTGAGGGACGGTACCAATCCTTCAACAAACCATCTCTTCTTTAGGCCACCAGCCGACTGGTTCTCCATTTTGTTGAGCAGTTCCCTTAGCCTTCTGTTATAGGCCTGCACACTTTCACATTTTCCTTGCTTGGCATTTTAAATCTCTGCCACGATTTCATTGTCATTCGATAGGAGTTTAAACTCCTCTTGGAAAGCCTTCTTCAGGTTGTTCCATGATGTTTTGTACCGAGCATCCAGGTCCATATACCAAGCAATTGCTATTCCTCCTAGGGTGGCCGAAAATGCCTTCAACCAGTTGCTGTCACCGTGTGCCCACTGTGCGGTGGCACCCCGGGGTCATCGTGCGGTGGCACCCCGCACGCCATATATACCCCGCACCACCAAAGACAAACAGAAAGGAAAAATTTGCAAACCCCGCCAACAGTACGGAATAAGACAAATAGCGGAGGAAGGAGGAAAAAAATCGCAAGTCGTACACCGTATGCCAAGTACACCACACGCCACAGCCGTACATCGTATGTTGACATTTGGAAGGAAGGGCGCAACACGTGCAAGAAGGTAAAAAAACTATAAAAGAAGATTAAGGGAATTAATTGGGAATCAATGGACACAAACAGGAACAAGGTGGATTGGAGAAAACAGTTACAACTGTTCGAAGACAAGTTACAGGGAGGGCAAAGAACTTCAGAATCAAGTGCAGACATAGGCAAGCGAGTTTTGCCATCTGGTGTGCGTATTGCAAGCAACCTCGGGATGAGCAGCAATCAGAAAAGCAGGATGCATCGTCCAAAAACCCAGTCGACAAAGGACAAGGAAGAGGTAACAATGGACAATATTGTGTTCGAGGGTCTTAATGGAATAGACTGTAGGAATTGGTGGGTGAAGACACCTCATGATGACCCGATAAAGAAAAATCTTTGCTAGGCATAGGTACATTGGGCTGTCCAAATGCCAGTTTTCTGCATAAAAGATTTTGAGGTGGTTTTGCATGCCATGATTGGCAGCTATGATAGACACCGCCACCAGTCTGTATTTGACTATCAGCACCAGCGGTTAACTATTTCTTTCATGACAAGCGAGTTCAATAGGGTGTTTTGCATATCGGGGTTGAAAGGGTAAAAAATCGATACTTCACAAAAAATCACTCCAGAAAACCGTGCCACCTTGCTACGGTTGATGTTGTGGGATAACCTCACGCAGGGAGAAAAAGATAGCCTCAAAAGTGCAGGTAAGAGTAGGGGGGTCAAGAAAACATTTTTGGCTAAGGGAGTATGGTGATGCTTGTTGTCCGTAGTAAAGAATCGCCTTACAGGTGCCAGCCGCACCTTTGACATAGCTATTGCACAAATAGTGTTGATGAATAGGCTGCACAATGGGGTGGTGTATGATTGGGCATCACTGCTGGCGGATAAGATGGACGAGTTCATGACTCTATAGTACAAGAAATTTTACATGCCACATCACACCATTGGGTTATTTCTCGATGCAGTCCGCATGTAGATCACTCGAGGCTTAGCCATTGGAGCCACATGGTCGTGTTGCACCAGACTAGCCGCCTATATTCTACTCGTCGCACTTGGATGTCTTGGCACATGGCGCGGAGGCACGTCTGGGCACTAAAAGGAAGAAGCCCGCCATGTTAGAAACGAAGTCTGACACAGAAGAGTTGACGCAGAGGAGGATGTTGATAGTGGCAGGGAGGAATCCGTAGACACCTCCCAGGTGAACGGAGCGAGTTTTCGGTTGGCAGGACGAGGGAGTGACCAGTTGCCTGAAGAGGTAGTGGAATCGATAGGCACGGAAGGGTCTATTCTAGCATCGCACCAGGCTCGGGTCCACTTTACACCAACACACTTACCGAAGACTTGTTAGTTGGCGGTGCCACGGTCATTCGGGACAGTCAGCGTAGTCACCACGATGCCGGTACCTACCTTTGGGCAGCCTCGGGTGACGATAGCTATGACATCGCCGAGGGTCGAGACCACAACAGGGATTGACTCTGGAGTGGCCTTCGTTTAGCAGGATGGGTCGAGTATCTTGGTGAGTGCAGGGGCTTCCATGGAGCAGGATGTGTCGGGTGTGCCAGGTTATATGTAGGAGGTAATGATGGAGGCAAGCGCTCTCCATGATAACCTCAACGCCTGGTTGAGCCATTACCAGCTCACACCCGTGGCACCTGTAGGGGAGGCCACTCTATCTCCAGGTAGGGAGATGCATTCCTTAGATATCATTGATCTCGAGGAAGGGAGTTCTTCGAGCAATAGGGCGCTTTAGAGGGTTGCGTCACCCTCGACGGATGTAGTAACCAGTCCTTATAGAGAGGAGGGGGTGCCTGTGGGAGTACAACAAGGTACGGGAGAGTTTGAGTAGTTCATTGCCGAGATGACTCTAGGAGCACAACGGCTTGTGTCATCTGCTAGACTCCAGGAGGATGCCGCCATGGTCGAGCAGATGGAGAGGTTGTTGACCTTTGCTCACACTGGATGTAGAGAGGAGTTTGGGAGGTGTTTTGAGTCTGTCCGGTGGCCTGAGACGGAGCACCTGGGGATTCTGGAGGCTTGGCGCCTCACTGAGGGGGTTGGCAAGACCCAGATGCAGTCCTTGTTGAGAGAGGTGGAGCAGGCCTTTCGCGAAGGCTATCTTGAGCTCCGTAGGACACAACACATGGCATCCACAACTGAGGCCTTGCATGTAGCAGCAGTGACGGCTCGGGAGGAGCTGACTGCCAAGTTTCGGGAGGTTGAGGCTACCATGGCACAAACTCAAACATCGATGAACATTCTGGTAGCAAATAAGTCTGCCTTGGTTATGCAGCTGGAAGAGGAAAGGGCATCCAGAGAGCAGTTGGAGACTTGATTGGTTAGTGCATTGGAGAGCGTGGACAAGAAGAATAAGGAGGTGTTGGTGGCAGCCTATATGGTAAAGACTGCAATGGAGCAGCAGTTGGTGGCGAAACGGGATCTGAAGAGGACGGAGAAAGTGTATGAGCTGCGTGGGTGATTGGCGTCCGTTGCTACACCACCCCCGACGCCTTCTTCATTAGGGACGCCCTCTGCACCCCCTTAGTTTCTGATTTTGGGTTCTGTACTAAGCAGTATATTCCCCATTTTGTTGTAAGTAGTCTGGAGACGACCTTCCCCAGTGATTTGTTGTTTTGGGTTTCAGTTTTGCTTGTACATCATTCCCATTTTGGTTGTCTCTCGTCCAGAGACGACATTTCTTTTTGGGGGGGATGATGTTGTCGGGTAATTAAGCATTAAGGTAAATTGTGTTAGCATCGACAGTTAACCCATCGGTTGTCGGCAGTTGGCACCGTGTAACTTATCGACTCCTTTATATTGTATTTGTTTCCAGTCTTTGGACATGCTATTGTGGTCGAACATATTGCTATCATTGTATGTGCTGACTTATTATGAATCAATAAAACACTTGTGAGTTCCATATATTCTGTGTATTGTACTTCTGTCATTTATACAATGTCTTAACTTGACACCCATCGAGGAAAACACCAGTAATCTTGGTTGTCTTGGCCATTTGCCTCCCAAATGGTCACGTTACAATGTCGTACGGGATCCTTCGACCCGTTGCCCATGAATTTCAGAAGCTTTTGTTTCTCTGGAGTGTGTGCCATTGTTTTCATCTGGAGGGTTTTATGTAGCACTTGGAATTTATTATATGCCCAAAAGGTATTATGTGTTTGGAAGGTATCATACGCGTTTGACTTGGTGGGACCCTTGTCCTCAGGGCTTTGGTCACCCTCGTGCCTAAAGTCCCTCCTCAGGATTTTTGGGTTTGACCCTCCTATTTTGGTTTCCTCTGTCAAGGACAAATTCCTCATGCGGGATACTGTCGTTTTAAAAATATTGGCAATCTCTTCGTGCATATCCTGTACCGCCTCCTCCCCTTGTTCAGATACTTTGACAGGCTGCTCTGCGACTCGGCTTTGGAGCCTTCTTCACTCGATGTCGAGGGTGAGGTCTGGTCGGCGAGATCCTCCTCCGCTACGTCTGGAAGTGGCAGGTTTCTGGCGACCTCCTCCAACTCCTTCCACGTACACGGTGTTTGTCTCTCCCGACTACGACTCCAACTTCCGCTACGTTCCTCAGGGATGCTTGAGTTAGGAACTTCCCTTAGCCGTCGTCTCCGCTTGGCCTGTTCTTTTATGCAGAGGGATCTCTGTACGGTTCCCTCATCTACTCTCTCGGTGGTAGTGGTACGTCTGTCTTTGTTTGGTCGTTGGGGCATTAAGTGCTGAGGGTAAGGCGTCAGCTTGTATCCCTTTCCTCTTCCTCCCTATGGTTCTGCTCTTCGTACCTTTCGAGTACTTGTTGCCGGCGGAGTTCCCGTGTAGTTTCCTCTCTTCGGTCTTGGAGTGCAATCAGATTTCTGGCGAGCAACCTTGGAATACTTTCGAGCAGATCAAAGACGAGAGTGTTGACGGTGAGTTCACCATGTACCGTGCAGTCATAGACAGCTCTCTGCTGAGCCTCCCTCTGCACGTATTGCGTGACCAACACGTCCCAGAACTCTACCAAGTCCGCTATCAACTGATCCTCTCATGCCTCTTCCACGGTACTTTCTTTGTGTGTGTCACTGTCTATGACAATTAATTGCTGGTTGAATGGCCGGCCCATTAATTCCTTCCGTCTTCAGCCATAGTTATCTCCAGGTTCGTACAGGCAATGGTGCCAAAATGTTTAGTCTTTACGGCAAGGTTGGTAAACTCACAGATAAACAGAGATATTCCACACGTACCAACAATCCATATAACAAGAACATTAACATATATTAAAGCATAAATAACAATTACATAATAGTTATGGCAGAATAATGATATCTTTATTGGATTCTCAAATATGCCAGTACAATACTCGTTTGCTGAGGTTCCATCCATACATTATATAGACTTGACAGTTGGCCAAGTTGCCAACCGTCACTAACTACCAACTAGCCCACGGGAACCTCTTGGCAATTCATACATAACAAAAAATAAACACCCAAACTAACTATAAACTAACATGTGTCATTGACCCCTAACAATGCAATTTTAAGAGACAACAGTTACATAACAGTTGACACTAAATATATCATGATTCAGATTCAAATATTATTTATATGCTATTAGAGTCGGTTATTATTATTAGCTGAAAAAGAGATTAAAGGTGAAAAGGTCATGGTCTAGCATTGTGTGCTATTGTTTGAGAAGTGTATATATATATATTAGGTCTCAACTACCAATTTCCATAACTATCAATTCCAAGAGACTATTCTAAACACAAAATGGTAACTACAGTCTCCCTAACCTCTTCAAATACCTCTTAATTTTACAGTAATGATAAAAATTATACCTATCATTTTAGGAGAGCGATTTCTTGTCTTTATTTCGTTATTTGTGAAGCAGGATTCTTTGGGCCTGCCCCTCACTGATGGAGGTCATATATATTCAATTTTTAATTAACTATGAAGTCACTCTTTCAACTTAAATCCACTTAGAAGCCACAGTCAAAGTCCAAGAGTCACCACTTCGAATTCCACCTTTAGATGTCAATATGGGGATTTGAACTTGGATGTCCATCTTGAAAACTCTATGGCCTTGCCTTTTGAGCAAAGCCTCATTGATAAGCAATGTCATGTCTTAAGAATGTTTCAATTAATCATTTTGATCGACAATATTTCCTATAATTTTGACAGCAGTATTGATGCCCATATTAATTGATCATAGTATGAATAATGATGCTGCTAAACACCATAGCAATCAAGAATGATATATATCACAATAATGACAAGATGCCAACGATTTGTGATAATAAGAAGATTACTAATCGCAGAAGGATGGTTATAGCAAAAGACAATAATGATGACAACAATCTCAATTGGTGCGACATTAATAACAGCTTATATATAACAATGAAAATTCTGAAACAATTACCTTAATAATACAATCCATTGATAAGTAGAATGACACCAAGTTAATGACAGCCCTTACATTTGTGATGCAATAATAATGATAGCAAGTCAAAGGATACCATAATCATTTGACAATTTTGTCTGGTAATGAGTATGATTACAAATCATAAATAATGACATCAGTTTTCACCATGCTTAAAAGCAAAGGAAGAACCACTAATAACTAGAACAACAGTCATGTTCCCTATTTTACAGGATTTTCAAACATAATTATACCAAATGTCTTAACAATTGTAGATCACTATTGATAAGTAGTAGCTATTTTCCATAGAAAGTCAAGTTATAATATTGATATTAGGGTTCAGCTATGTAGATTTCGAGTCAAACTCATTGACCCATTTTCATGTTTAGTGGTTCACAAGAACCCATCTCCAATGATAATGAATGGTACACTTAGCACTCATTGCGTCTATGTGATTCTCACAGAGGTGAAGCATTGGGGCTTCCTTGCAGTACTCCAACTCAAACATGCTTAACCATGGAGTTTACCCCAAGGTTAAGAGTAGAGTTCCAAGATAAACTAGAGCTCGCCAGGACTCAGCGAGTCCCGACTCGGGAGACCTTGGGAGAGTCCCAGGGGCTTAGACTCGTGCTCATTCATGTCCTAGGTGAGTTCTGGCAAGTCTTGGGACTCAGGGACTCAGCTCAGGCCTGACGAGTCCTGATGCGTGCACTCAGCCGAAAGACAATTGGGAAAATGTTGATAAAAAAACACAAAATAAACTGTTTTATGTTTTTTTAAAATTTATATTTCCCCCCAACCCTAAAAGTGAGCTCATTTCATTGTATTTGCAAAATAGGAGGAGAAGAGTGAGTTGTGAGGAAAAACAAAAGTGCATTGTAGGGCAACTAGCAAGGAGGAAGACCAAAAATTCTTCAACATATCGCTTTGGAGCAGCGTAACACTTACATTTGGTGCATCAAGAGCTCCATACAAAGGATTGGAAAGAGTTTGCATTTCATTTGAAGTTTGTTCTAAGAGTTAAGATTCAATTTTTTTTTTTTTCCAAAACATTTCTGTTCATTTCCTTTCAAAGAAAGAGGAAACCTTACCTTTTCTTTTGAAACAAACCCCACATTTTTTCGAAAGAAACCCTACATTATTTTTTGGAAGAAAACATACAATTTTTTTTGTATAGATTTATATATGACAAAATGCACAAATGTTCATTTTTTTGTAATTGTCTTATTGCAGCAGTCTCGAGCTTTTGAAAACCATATTTTTGACAATCTCTAGTCCTAGAACAATCCCAAGTATAAAGGATCTAGCTTGGAAACATATTGGAAGTTTTCATGGTAAAAAAAAACAGGAGATGGTGAATGTAAATATCGCAAAACAATTTTTCATGGAGGCATAAATAGATTGTAATACCATCTTGCCCACATACGTGGCCATGATGTTGAACCATGCAAGAGAGCAATTGCTGAAGCTACTTGTGAGTGCCAAGTGCAACTAGAAACATTTGAAGCGTAAAAGGAGATGAAGAAGAGGTAAAGGGATGAGTTGGCAAGCATTGGTTGTGTTGGATAAGCATCTTCCATGCCTCTAGATTGTTCTAGTGTTAGTGCTATTGCTTTTGTTAGTGCTTTTGCTAGTGGTAGTTGGAGTATTAGCATTGACCCTAGAGTTCGTAAACCTAGGATGGATTCATATTTTGAGCCACACACTACTACTAGTTCTCAACCGTCGCTTGAGAGCATGTGTTGGGACAATGAGGTACATGATGCAGCTAGACATGCAATTGGCCAATTTTGGTACTATTGCACCATTCCATTCTTTGTAGCCATGCAGTTCTTTTTTATTTGATTGTTTTAAAATTGATAGTTTGCTTTGTCTAATGAATTTTTATTGGATATACAGATCTTATTTAATTTATTTGTGGCAAGTCTATTGGTAGAACATGGTTGGTACCATAACTATTTGTGAGGCAGGGTTCAAAGCCCTTTCTAAAATTGACTTAAGTAGCTCAATTTTGACTGAATCGGTGGCTGATGTAAAAGCCACACTAGAGGACCATTGTAAGATATGGAGCAAGAAGGGTTGCACCATCATGACCGAGGGTTGGACCAATAGGAGGAATATGATGCCCTTGAATTTCCTTGTTTCTTGTGCAGGTGATTGATCATTCTTCTTCCTTCAATGCATTGAATAATTTGAATTTGATTTAGTTATTAATATTTTTAATTTATGATTTATTGAATGATCATTGATTTTTCTTTATTTTCGAATTTCAGGTGGCACCATGTTCTTCAAGTCCAATGGTGCTTCCGCACAATAAAAAAATGCCACATTCCTATGTGAGGTTATAGAAGAAGTCATACTTGAGGTGGGTGAGGAAAATGTAGTTCAAGAGGTGACCGATAACACAACAAACTATGTTGTTGCTGGTAGACTTTTGATGGAGAGGCACCCAACTATATTTTTGTCTCTATGTGCCACCCATTGCCTTGTCCACATATTGGAGGATATATGCAAGCTTCCATGGATTAGGACGTGTAAATAAGGCAAAAAATAATTGGAAATTTATGTACAATCACGTATGGGTCCTTTGCCTAATGATGCAATACATGAGGCAGAAGGAGCTGGCTCATTCTAGAATCACATTACAATCCTTGATTTGATGAAAGGCAGGTTTGAGGCGTATGTTTGTTGGTGAGTGGACTTCCTCATCCTTTGCTACGACTGTTGCAGGGATTTATGTGATAGATTGCATATTTGATGAGCTAGGCTTTTGGGCCTCTTGTGCAGAGATTGTGAAGGTAAAATTTTTATAAATTCTACATCATGTTTTAATTTTTATTCATATTTTTCTTTTATTTACTTATTTTCATTCACACATAAGTTAACTGTTAATGTTTCACAATATTTTGCAGTCGATTGAGCCCTTGTGTGGTCTTCTACGAGTTGCTGATGGGGAGAAGTCCTCAATGAGCTACACATATGAGGGCATGGATAGGGCCAAGAGGCCATTAGATCCGTCTATGTAGGAGATGAGAGTAATTCTCGTCCATTTGGGAGATCACTAATAGGAGGTGGCACCTCCAACTTCACAAGCCCTTCTATGCAATCGCTTATTACCTCATTCCGACATTCCATATTCGTCTTGATTTCAAGGCGGATGAGGAGGTTCTTAATGGGCTCTGCTTAGTGATAGAGAGGATGTCGCCAGGTGATAGCAACACTATAATGCACGAAATGGAAACATCTTCTAACACAAAAGAGGAGGCCTTCTCTCCTCAAATTTGCAAAGATAGTTGGACAAAATTGCAGCCAGGGAAAAATATATTTTAAGGGCATAATTTAGTTTTATAACTTAGTCTTAACATTGGAAATGAGACTGATTTATTTTCTTTTTCTCATGTTAGGTAAATGGTGGCAAATGTTTGGTCCTAAAACACTAAATCTTTAGAGGACAGCCATTCACATTTTGAGCCAACCATGTAGTGCTTTTGGTTGTGAGCGCAATTAGAGTATGTTTGAGGACATACACTCCAAGAGGTGCAATAGACCGTCTGTGGAGAGGTTGAATGATCTAGTCTTTGTTCATTACAACCTTCGTCTTAGACAAAGATGTTTTGGAGCATGACTCCACCTTGATGACACTAGAGGAGGTCGATTTAGAATTTAAGTGGATCATTGAGGCTACAGATCCTGTCTTTAGCGACGAGGACTGTGATTGGGTTGGCCAGGTAGATAGAGATGCCAAGGTTGTAGCCATGGGAGAGGAGAAGGATAGAGCACGAGCAGACACAAGCACAACTAATGTTGGTGGGGGTGGCATGGACTCATGAGTAGAGACTATGATTGTTGAATCATCTAGGACCTACCTTAGACACCTTCGTAGGAGGGATGTAGGCTCCTTTGAGCCTTACACTTGTAGTTATTGTTTCGATATTTGTTAGAATTATTTGATGTGATGGATTTCATATTCCATGAGTTTTGTATACATTTGACAATATTTATATATCTAAGTTTTCTATTTCCTTCAGCTACAATTTGCCTTTACATTTATGTGATCGATGTATACTTGTGTGTGATCAAATTGTAGTGTCCCACCCTAGTGTGTGACACTATGAACTGCCTCTAAACCTTGGTCTAGTACTTATACACTGATTTTGTGTGTTTATAAGAGATTTTCAATGAATAAAGAACAATAGTAATAAGTACTTCTACTTCACAATGAAGAGATATGATAACTCAACCTTAGATAAACTATTACATTACTATCATAGATCTGATTACAAAAGTTTCAGGTCTGATGTAGAAATCAGACTGCAACTACTGGTGATTTTAATCTTAACTACTTAAAGTTTGAAAGTACAATTGGAAGGGAACATACCCGTTTGATAGCTCTAAGATAGGATATGAAACATAATCCTTTACAAGGCAAATAAGATAAAGAGAATGGACTGAAAGAGCTATTTGCAGGTCTGATTCGGAAGGTGTCAGCCACATAGGTCACGCAGAAAATGAGTTGCAGCAGCTACAAATCTGTCCTTAACATTCCAGCTCTTTTTCCAAGTGTAAAGTCTGTTTAAGGCACCCCAAAGTGTAGGAGTGTGCCTTCAAGTAACTAGGCGCTTGACCCTTGAAACCCTTCACTTCCAAGAATTAGTTCAGTTTGATTTTATTTCTAATTTGCTGTTGTAATCCTTAAACCCTTTGTAGTAAGGTGAAATACTTGTGCAAATTGCTGCAAATGGAAGAACTTTGTGTCCTAATGATTAGTTAGCATCAAAACAGCTACTCTGCCTCCAAATGTGGCCAAGAAAGGGATCAGCCAAACTAGCAAGCACCTCACTCAGAAATCTTATTCAAAATCTCAAAAAGCTTGAAAATTCTCAACAAAACTTCCTCTATCTTTATCAATGGTAAAAAATTTAAACAACCAATATCAAACAGCAAGGGTAATAGCTTTGCCTTGCTCCAAATATGCCCAATAAGGGGGTCAACTTAGCAAGCAAGGAGCTGACTTGGAAAACTCAGTAAATATATTCTAACTCCCTTAAATCTGCTGCAAACGTAGATAATATTGCTGGGGTAGACAAGTGATGCAGGAGCATCCCCGGTTCATAGCAATCTTGCATCAACCAAAAATATTTTCCTTTCTGTTTTTCTTTCTGTTTGCAGTTTCAGTTTTCCTTTCTGTTTGTCCCGGTTTTGGCTAACCGGATCCTGAGGAGTTGGATTCTACTTGAAGACTTGATCATCTTTCTTGCTTCCAGACCGCATCGCATTTGGATCATTTTCCGAAAAGATATTGCTATCGTTTTCCATGACAGTTTCTTGTTACTGTTTGGCAGTCCTTTGTTACGGGTTGCCTGGACCTATTTTGGTGATCTATCAGAACCCCTTTCGAAGCTTGCAGAGCCTTGGTTGTTGATTCCGATGTTCCTTGGCGTGTGGCCGACCTTTTCCCATGATCTACGTTTCATCCTTTGGATTTTCCGGAGGAATCTCTTGGTAGAGGCTGACCTTGTTATTTTACATGTTAGATTTTGTTCTTTGGGTTTTGATCCCTTTTGGGCCGACTGGATCCTTTAATGGATTTATATAATTGTAATTGCACATTAGAATGTAATTAATTAGAGAATTAAGTAGCTAGACTGTGCATAGAAGATAGATCTCATGATTCAAGGTCCCAGTTGTGACCTATTCTGTATGTTCTACCAGGCCTGTGAGCCTGTATGTTGTATCTTGGTTGTTACCGGTTGGTTGTAATTAATTTTCATGCAATAAAAGAATATGTTTTGCATTGCCTCCATCATATCTTTGTGTTTTCGTTGTGTTTACTCTTGCTGACCGGTGCAGATTGATCTTTTTGAGGTCCCTTCTCAGTGGTGACTACTTCAACAAGTCTTGATGTGTTCAAGATGAAGATACATAAGAAACCCTCTCTTTAGCTACCAATGAGCCAAAATAGGGGGCGAATTGGCACACAAACACCTCACTTCAGATTTCAACCAGCAACTCTTCAAAACTGAAAATCTTTGAAGCTCCAATGAAACCCTTGCTAAGAGTTTTCCCTTGCACACTCTTGGTTGATCTTTCGCAACTGCAAGTGTGTTTGCTAATGGAGATTTTCGTCTCCAAAAGAAGCTTAAGCCTCAAACTTGGTCCAACAAGCTCCTCTAAGGAAGCAAGGTGAAATAACAAAAATAACATAAATAACATAGCAAATAATTTCCAAATAACCCTTTTAATAGCCTCCAAAAGCTGCGCCCTAATTAGGGTTTTCAAGTGGGAGCCCACTTTATGTTTTAATATTGAGTTCAAATAAAATCTTTTAATCTTTCACTTACTTGCCTTTAAGACCCTTACCAAAGGCTCCACTTTTAGTATCTTGTATATTTGCCCTTTTTAATCCTTTTTCCCATTTATTGGAAAACTCACATTTATAACCTTTTTAAATATCCTTCCTCATTATTTCTTTTTCTCTCTCCTTCAAGCACACACTCTCTCATTAGATTCATGTATGCCTTTGAGGGTGTTATACTTGGATTTAATGTAGTTTTTAACTAGTGACCTGGAGGTAATAATATTGTCGACTGAATCAACAATTGTTTACTCTAAAGTGCCCTTCGAATTAGGAGAAAATAACCAATTGAATGTCCTTTGTCCGTCCTTACCAGTCTACGAGGACTTCGTTAATAAACTGATCCTAATTTGTTGACGTTAGCTAAGAAGGGGACATTACACAAATTAGCTTCTATTTGATCATACAATCACATTTATATTACATTTTACAATTTATTACTATTTTCCATTCCATAATCTACATTTACATGTTCCTAACTTAACATGTATTCCATAACGTATATTCAGGAAACATCCATTATCATATATTCACATTTATTTATTAACGCATATTCCTAACTATTCATTAATATGTATTCATTAACATATATTTTCACATATTCATTAACATATGTTAACACATATTCCTTAACATCTAAAAACCATTCATTAATATATATATTAAAATATTCATTACTTATATTCATTAACTTATATATTAAATATGCATTAATTACATTCATCAACATATATATTAAAATATTCATTCATTAACATATATATTAAAATATTTATTACTTATATTCATTAACATATATATTAAATATGCATTAATTAAATTCATTAACATATATATTAAATATTCATTCATTACTTACCTGTTCTTAATCCTGCAATAGTAGTTTCCAGACCTCTTTCTGTCTATGCCGTAGTCCTCTTTATCCCTTCCGCTGCCTTTTCTTTTTTTCCTTCTATGTGCTGCTGTGTCCTCCCTTATACCCCGTGAAGGGTTGTATCCCTCCACGGGTTCCCTTTTGCATGAAGGGATGCGATGGTAATTGCAGCCCACTGTCGCACCACTTCGTGGGGGGGGCGGGCGTGGGGGGGGGAGTAATTGTGGGGTGGGGCCTCCTTTGGTGTTTGGTATAGTTCGTGATTTATTCAACAACGTTGATTAGTAATAGTTTCCTTATTATGAAATATTGACATTTTAAATATATTCAATATTAAGTAATACCTTTCTTTATTATTATATATTAAATATATTACTAGTTTAATCATTTATTAATACTCTTGCTTTATTTTTTAATATTTTAAATACATTAACATTTTAATCATTTATAATAACCTTATTTAATTAATCCATATATTTATATTATTTAATAATTTTATATCAGGTGATACCGTAGGGGTTATCACAGAAATAGGTGATCAAAGCATTGGAAGAAAGATCATGGAATGCGTTTTAAATGCACACTGAAGGCACTTCCATTAAGGAACCTAATCTAGTTTAGGAGTAAAAACATTCATTTTGGAAGTAGACAATTGAGAGGAGATTGATGTTGCTAAAATAGGAGGCTTAAGAGGGGGCTTCATATTGAAAAGCTTGAAGGAAGCAAGACCAAGAGGTGGAGGGATGCCATAAAGAGTGAAAGCTCTTGTACATTGGTTTAAGGGGTGCTTCTCAATAGCTAGGGATTGTTTTTTATAACTATAATATTGTTACAATCATATTCTTATCTAAGACATATTATACACAATTCCAACCTTACAAATATTTTCATCGAGGTGACCGCAATATACATTCAATTTTTCAATATATAATTTCCTCCCATTGACTCAACAATCAATTGCATTTTAATAGTCAAGGTTTATTGATGGTTGGGTTGTAACATCATGGAAAAGTGGCCATGCTGATTAATGACATGGTCGTCCCTAGGATGGCATTGTTGGAGGTAGTATTTTATATTTTATATTGTATGGCTTGCCAAATAATATTTAAAGCATTCCAAGATAATGAAAATCTGTCTAATTTGCTTTTACAAGAACCTTGGCAGAACCGAGACTAGACCAAACTGGGTATGGTTCTGCCGAGTGTGATATTCCCCATATTGTGAAATAATAATTTATATCTTAATTATTTAATTATGAGTTCATTGATATGAATGAACCAGCCATGCCGTCCTGTAATATAAGAATAGCAGTTAAATTACTATTAAATTATTAATTAGTAAATAACTTAATATTAATTTGAATATGAATATTCGAGAGCATGTGGTTTACACACGAAGACTTCCTCCCCAACATACAAAAATGGTGGAAGGATAGTATCTTTGTAGGATCAAAATTGTATTGTCTGGTCTCTAAGCTGAAAGAGATTAAGCACAAGATATTAGATTCAAACAAAGAGAAATTTAAAAACATCTTTGAGGAAAAGTCAAGAATTTAGAATGAACTGGAAACAATAAACACTGATGTGATGCAAAATGGGATGGCCTTTGAAACATATGAAGCTAAGAAAAGGCTCCTATGTGAATATGAAGACATTCTGGCCAGAGAAGAGATATACTAGAAACAAAAATCTTGAGAATCATGGTTAGAAGATGGGGATCGAAACACCAAATTCTTTCACAACAGTGTTAAAATTAAAAGAGCAGCAAACAAAATCACCCAAATCACCAATGACAACGATCAGATCATAATGGATCAAGATCAGATTGCAAAAGATGCAATTATGCATTTTGAAAACATCCTTAACAATTGGGAACACTCAGATCTCCCCAACAATAGAATATTAACAAATAACATACCCAAACTGATAACAAAGGATGACAACAAAATGTTAAACTCCAAAATCACTCACGAAGAAGTTAAAACAACTCTGGCACAATTTCACGGAGACAAAGCCCCTAGTCTGGATGGCTTCCTTGCTAGTTTCTTCCAGAAATGTTGGCACATCTTAGGGGACGAGGTAACTAATGCCTTGGAATCCGCTTGCACTGCAGGGAGATTCCTAAACGAAATTAATAACACCTTTTTGGCCTTAATCCCAAATAAGGAGAACCCTTCAAAATGGGATGAGTTCAGACCCATTTCTCTATGCAACATGATCTACAAGCTACTAGCTAAAGTCATGGCTAATAGATTAAAAAAATTACTGCCTATCATAATATCAGAAGAACAAACAGGCTTTGTACCCAATAGATCAATTTTAGATGGGATTATTATTGTCCATGAAGCCATACACTCTTGCCAAATCCAGGGGCAGCCTAATATGCTGCTAAAATTAGACATTAAAATGGCTTATGACAAAATGGTCTGGTACTTCCTATGCAACTGCATGAAGGCCTTTGGCTTTAACAAACAATGGATAAATTGGATTTACTTCTGTATATCAAACTCTATCTTACTAAACGGGAAACCGGAAGGCTTCTTTGAAGCCTCCAGAGGACTCAGACAAGGGGATCCTTTATCCCCATTCTTATTTATAATAATGTTTGAAGCCCTTGACAGGAGTTTGGAGGCATCATGGAGGTCCAACAAACTGTCGAGAATTCAGATCACGAGTGGAGTAGACCCATGCACTAATCAACAGTTTGCGGACGACACAATAATTTTGGGAAAGGATAGCTAAAGGAAGCTAAGGAAATTAAAAACATATTACAGTCTTATGGGCTAACCTCAAGAGAGATGGTAAACAAAGAGAAATCTGAAATATTCTTCTTTAAAACGGAACCAGAGGAGGAATACAGGATAGCTTCGTATCTAGGATACAAAATAGGACATCTACCACTAACATATTTAGGGATGCCCCTAGACAAAGGCATTAGATCGAATAAACTTTGGGCCCCTTGATTGAAAAAGTAAGGAAGAAGCTGGCATCTTGGAAAGCCTTATGGTTGACAGTGGCAGGTAGATTAACCCTCATAAAAACAGTATTAGCAGCAATGCCTATCTATCTTCTATCTTGTATACCACTTCCAAAAGGGACACATAAAAAACTAACTCAAATAATGAGAGATTTCTACTGGAATGGTGTAGAAGATAAAAACAAAATGAAACTAATATCATGGGAAAAGATATGTTGTGGAAAGAGAGATGGAGGCATGGGAATAAGAAAAGTACTATGGCAAAATATGGCTTTAGGGGGAAAATTGGCATGGAGGATACATACACCGTCAGAAGCAAAATGGGCCAGAATCCTTAGGAGCAAATACATGTCACAAAATCAGAGAGGCAGTATTTAGGGAAACAAATCCTCCAAAGGGATCTAGAATCTAGAACTTTATAAGAGAAAGCCGGTCACTCATAGTGAACCATCTATCTTGGGATATTCATGCTGGCAGAACAACCTTGTTCTAAGAGGATTCCTGGGGTGGCTACCCCTCAATTGACAGTCCAATGAACACT
The DNA here is from genome assembly GCF_030272615.1 of Cryptomeria japonica. Taxonomy (NCBI): domain Eukaryota; kingdom Viridiplantae; phylum Streptophyta; class Pinopsida; order Cupressales; family Cupressaceae; genus Cryptomeria; species Cryptomeria japonica. The sequence goes on along the minus strand of NC_081410.1, from coordinate 30,386,245 downwards.
ACTGACAATAAAAACCAAATGAAATCTTTATGGGGGAACAATGTAAAGTATTATATGACACTGACACCCGAATCGACAATGGGATGGACATGGAAGAACATGTCCCCATTCTTAGTGGACAACAAAGACCAAGAATTGCTGCAAATTCTAGAGGGTAGAATAATAATACTCAGACCTGGGTCGGATGAGCTTATATGGTCAAAATCAAAGAATGGACAATACAACTGCAAAGATGGCTTTAGAACCATATATGAGGAGGCAAACATTAGCAAAGACTACACCCCTAACACAATTTATTGGGACAAATTTGGACTTCCAAAAGCTGGCTTCTATGCTTGGGTGGCATTTCAGGGGAAAGTACTCACTGTGGAACAATTTAAACTTAGAGGTTTTGAAGGGCCCTCAATTTGTGTCTTATGCAAGAAAGATGAGGAAACAAATGACCGCATATTCACAACCTGTAGCTACACACAAAGATGCTGGTATTGGCTGATGGCACAATTAGGTTGGTCAGGTGCCATCATCTCTCACCTAAAGGACTGGCTCAGATATTGGCCATTAATAAAAAAGAATAGCATCTTCCATAATCTATGGATATGGAGTTCAACAATAGTAATCTGGGAGGTTTGAAAGGAGAGAAACAAGAGAATCTTTCAGGAAAAAGAAATGAAGGCAGAAATCCTGATAGCAAAAATAGAAGCCTCCATCACAGAAACCTCCAATAATAGGAATATGATCATTCCACAACATGATAAGACATTTACAGAGTGGGATAACTATATTAGAAAGCGGTTGAAGGGGAGGATCAAAATTCCCCCTTTCTTTGGGAAAGGGAACAAAGATAAATCTGAGGATAGAAAAGCATGCAAATGGGTGCCCCTGGAGATTGGATGGTGCAAACTCAATTTTGATGGAGCATCCAGAGGCAATCTAGGGGAGGTAGGGGCAGGATGTATAATTCACTCACATGAAGGGATATGTATTGGATCGAGCTCCCGATATCTAGGACATGGCACAAACAATAAGGCAGAAATATTGAGCCTACTAGAAGGCCTAAACTTATGCAAACAATTAAAAATATCCAAATTAGAAATAGAAGGGGATTCGGCTATTATTGTTAATGCAATAAGCACCAGGACAATGACAAATTGGGAGCTAAGAAGCTTATTGGATAGAGCCCTATCGCTATTGGGAAGCTTCTCAAACTACACGATCAATCACATCTACAAGGAAGCAAACACATTGGCAGATAAGTTGGCCAATTTAGGGGCAGATGGAATAAACGGAACTACATCATCAACACATAGGCAGTCAGATATGGATACCCATACACAAACAGAAATTGAGACAAACTCCTAGTAACAATCCCAACACATTTACATGTAGAATGGAAGGTATATATAGGTTCATGCGCAAATAAAGATATACATGTTCGTATACAGGTGTATTTATATAATTATCTGTGTACATGTGCATATATGTGAGCAGAGGCATATATGGATGCACATATGCATATATAGCTATATATACAGGTATATACGGACATAGATATAGTTATAAGCGCATGCAATCGCATATATACCCATCAATAGTATCCTGAGAGCAGAGACTACTCCCTTCTATAGACACAAACGAACATAAACTAGGTATGGTGGCAGGCACCTAGGGTCTAAGGCAGATAAGAATGTGTCAAAATGGCATACAACTCATACACAAATATAAGCATACTCACACTCACATAGAGATATACATAAAAACCTAAAGATATAGACATATATATACTCAGAGGCAAAAGATCCAAAACACGGTCTGAATCCTTAGCAAAATGATGACACTAGATTATAAAACAAATTTCAAAACCGATACGACATGATAGAACTGAGATGACACCTTCTCAGATTTGACAGATACAAACATGCTCATCTGCATACATATAGCAGGATAAAATATATACTTACATGCATATATATGCACATATATACAAATATACAAGTATGAATATAGATATATATGCGTATATGCATATATATGTATATTTGTAGATATATGCATGAGTGCATATATGTATACATAGCCACATAAATATAAATTCATAAAGACATATACATACACGCATACTCGAGCATAGACAAAAATGGAAACGAACAAATATATACCTACATAGGAATATAGACATATTTGCCCACATATATATATATATATATATATATATATATATCCGTCTTGATGTAGTATATAAAAATGATGAAACACAACCAGAAATCATCATGATAATACTGCTCGATTGGTTGAGCAATCATGCACTGACAATGCTAGGGAGTAAGGCGAATCAATAATCATCACTCCCGCAGTCATACATTAGGACATTTTGGGGGAAGGGAATATGTCATAATTATCAGCAAGCAATCATACAACATAGTGAAAGTTAGATAGGTAAACTTCATGTGACTAGGCTGGCACAACCGGGGTCACAATTTGTAGTACCGATTTTACCAGTAGTCATAACTAGTATATCTTCGCATAGGCATAAATCACTTAGCTCTGCCTAAAATGGATTCCGATATTTGTCTCTGCCTCGAGAAGTGGGAAATGTCCTTCATCGGAGAAATCTCTAACAAGAGATGGTCGGTTATCCTGAAAACGGAGGATGATTTGGTTATACATGTGACCAAAAGGATTCTGAGTGATGATATAATCCTTTCAAAACATAGGAAAAGAGTTAACAGTAGCATCCCAGCAGGGTTTGCAGCGATTTTACTTACAATGGGGGAAGGAAAAGCAGTAACAGTCACATTATGCAGGTTGATTTTCAAAGAAGAATACTCGGATAACCTGGAAATGGCGATAAAATGTGTGGATGATAATCTACAAACACCTTACCTGGAAGATCACTCCAAAGTGGCGGAAGCCATTGATAAGGGGGAGGTGCTTAATGTAGAATTCAAAAGGGCTATTCTTAGTAATAAGGACCAGAGATTCTGTAGCCAAAGACAAACAGATATTGTAAGAAGCATTGCATTCCTTAAGCAATGGCTTGGAGTGGTCAAAGAACCGAAAGGAGAATGGTGGGTGAGTTATATGGTAGAAGAAGGATGGACACCGTTCTAGGTTGATAACCCCACCGAATCACAGGCCTTTGGTATGGAAGGTGCAGATGACAGGGAAGAAGATTAAGCTCCAGTTACATAGTTTTTTGCTATTACTATTATAATGAATCTTAGGCATAGACAGATATGATCTATAGTTAGCCCATGACACATGGTGAACTATTTATTTTCTTTGATATAATATGCACAATGAAGGGTAAGATACTCACTGTATGACAATATCAAAATATGGTTAAAACTATACTTAAATGAGGCATAAATCTTGATTATCACAGTAAGAATCTAAAGTGCAGGCTAGATAGGTTGTGGTAGTATCAACCCTTTGTTGACCAGTGCTTTCACTTCTGAGAATTATTGTAGACTGGGTAATCTTTCAAAGTAGGACCAACAATTTCTGATGTTGACCTATTTGGAAAGAAACCTAGTCTAGAATAACAACAGGGGAGAGTATACAGAAATAGTATTGGCTTAATTCTTCTCTTGACACTAACAGTTAATATAGTGGTTTTGCAAAAGAAGGTTTTGAAAATCTGTTGTGCAGGAGAAGGTTTTAAAATTTGTTTTGTAGGATAAGCAGACGGTGACTAATATGGCAACAGGGAACTTGGAAAGCTAGACAAAAATATACTATCCCATGTAAATCAAAGAGTCTCCATATGAAGGGCTTTTTGATAAGCCAGAATGTAGAACCTATAAAAGGTCAAATGTAATTTAAATGTTATTAGGTTGACTGGACCGATGGTTCCAGGCAAGGCCGAAGGTTTTCTCCTTTGCGCTCTTTCCTACCGGCGCCTGCATTGAGGGGAGATTGTAACATTCTTTATCAATAAAATACGGCTTAGGCCTTTTTACCGAGCAAAAAAAAAATATTAATTATATTTATTAATGAGTAAATTAATCCATTAATTAATTTTTATTAAATATTTATTTGATATGAAATGTTTAGTGGGGCCCAATCCTTTGAGGACCCCACGGTCACCTCCTTTCACATGGTAGGTGACTCCCTTTTGGCGTCGAATAAGGTATACCAAAGGGAGAGGAGAGTAGAGTAAAAGGGGGTATGCAGCAGGATGGAACGATAAGAAGAAAAAAAGATATAAAAAGAGAGGAAGGTTGTACTCCCTACAGTGGGATCGAAACCATTCCGACAGAGATAGGAAAAAGGAAAAATAAGAAAAGAACATGGAAAGAATTCTTTCAGAATTATTATTAAGTTATGGGCAGTCACATCCTTGTTTTGGGTGGTATGCATAGGGATACAATTAATATGTATGCTTAATATATGAAGCCGGTAATGTTCTTAGGCAGAATATAATAATATAAATAAAGATAATAATATAATAATTATAATTAATATAATATCTTTTCAAAACTGCTCTGCAGTTATATATAATAATAATATCTATAAATGAATATATACATATATATATATATATTTATTTATTTATTTATTTATTTTTTAATCAGACAAATATATATTAGAATATAAATCAGAAGAATTCTTAAAGTGAATATCAGATAAATAACAATATTATATTGTAAATCGGAAAGAGCTCATAAGGTAATAAACAGTAAGAATGATATGTTTATATACAATTCTTGTGACTATTGTCATTGTTTAAGAAGTTGGGAATTGAGATGTTTCCAAAGAGGGACAGTCTAAATCCAGACAATACGATGATTCCCAAGAGGGGGTGGGGATCAGTGTCCCGAGAACCTTGAGGGACAAGGTCCCAAGATAGGGTAAGGGCTTGGATCTGTAAACTTTGAGGGAACCTATTGTATTTGGTATCTAAGCGGTTTGGTAACATTCACATCCTTGCAACTGAAGTAGAAACAAAGTTTGACACTTGCATTAAGAATTATGGATGTATGCTAGATGGGCAAGTTACTTATTAATAAATTAATTGATTGAACTATGGAATATCACTGATTTGATTCATGTTAAGATATTTTTGTCTCCTAATTGATTTAGTTTAGGTCATAAGTATGTTGAGATAGATTAGTTATGGTTAAAACATGCCTAAACCTAGTAGGGGACATTACACCGAGGTTTGTGGATTCAGCCTTTTTATGTTTACGGGTTGTCAGGTGGACCGAGGGAGAATCTGCTTTGGACTTTTCAAAATATTGTTTGTATGAGAAAAGACACAAAATCAAATAAAAATATTAACAGCTTTGCTTAGTCTTAATCGAGGATGAGTGGCACAAGGCTGCTACACTGGAATTGCATAGTGCAGCTTCTTTTGGTTCTAATGAACTGTGTGATGATGTCGATTTTCCATTTGCGGTTGCACAAATTTAAATTGTTTTTTAACATTGAATTATCAGTTATACCCTATGTTATATTTTTAATTTTCTATCTGCTACCAAACTTAGAAGTTTGTTTTGCCGAACTGCTGAACCTGAACTGGCATCATAGATGAAAATGATAATAATGATATTTGTAAGGATTTAGTTCTTGGAAAATGTTAGAATAATCGACATTCTAGCCTAGAGAAACATTTTTTAGTTTTAAAGCTTTGGCTATGTTTTGTGCAGGCTGTATTTTTGAATGTTGTGGGAGGTGTTCGATTAACTGAACCTGCAGGTGACCTAGCAATTGCAGCTGGAATTTGCAGCAGGTACACTTTCTACCTGGTTTTTTGATTTATAACTCAAGGTAATTGCTTTATAAGCACACGTGGAAAAAACCTTTAATAGTTTTGGATGTCCTAACATATGCACTGACTTTTTTTTTTTTTTTGTTCATCATCAGTTTCTTGGAGATTGCTATTCCTACTGGAATTGCATTCATAGGGGAGATTGGTCTTGGTGGAGAACTTAGATCAGTATGTGGAACTTTCATTTTAATGTATAAAATTTCATGACATGTATTTCTGACATGCTTAACTTCTTCGCTTGAATAAGAAAACTACGATGCCCCCTAAATCCTGTACAAAGTGGAGTCTCTGATGCTAGTTTTTGTTTACAATGTCTTTCCAGCATTTGAAATAATTGTTTGATAAGTTCTGGTTGAGTGTTAGACTGGCCATGTTTTCCCATATTAGTGTGTTTGGGAGCTTCATCTCACTATAAGACAGAGTTGCCTGTATCTTGTAGATAAATATGATTATTTGATGACATAAATGATATATTTTATTGATCACATAATTATATCAAGTTGCATGGCAGTATAGTGAGGCCTTGAAGCTTCACACCAATCTCAATTCTCAGGGATTGAAACGAATCTCATAGTCAACAGACCAGTAACAGGAATCTACATGAACCAAATTCCGCTTGCACACCTGCTTGGAAGATCTTCAATGAGTATTACTCCTTTTCATTCCCAACTTAACCAGTATGTAAAGATAGCGTTTAGAATCATGTAATGTCCCCACTTTGAAATAGAATTTAATAATAAATAATAATAATAAAATTAAAATATTAAATATTAAATTAAAATATAAAAGAATATAATTAAATATAATTAAGTTAATGAATGATCAAAGGACATTGAATGAAAAGTTGTGACTCCCTCATACATGAGATTAAAAGGGAGAAGAGAATCTCATTTGAGGGGGGATAATTTGGGAATCAAAAGTGCAGATCTGATTTAAATAAGTAGTGCAGATCTGATTGTGAAAGGTTGTGTCCCTTTCAAAGGGCAGAAATAATGGAGAGCTGCACTCTTTCAAAGGGTGCTAGTGGTGAAAGGGTGTGTCTCTTGCCAAAGGGCATACATGATGAAGAGGTGTGACCTCTCCCTCACATTGAGAGATATAAAGGAAAGTTATCAAAGCATCTAGGGACATCAACAGGGAATAAAATCAGATCAGATCAGAACTGTTATTAAGTTACAGGCAGTAACATCCTTGTTCTTGGTGGTATGCATGTGGATGTGCTTAATATATGACGCCTGATAATATTCTTATGCAGGATTTTAATAGTAATATCAGTGCTACTTGGAAATGCGTTTCCGGTCTTAGGGCACCCGTTTTGGAAACGGAAACTGTTTCGGGTACTTGGGGATGACCGGAAACGTTTCCAAGTTGTCCTTGATCCCTGAAAATTTTCGAAAACCATCCTGGAAACTTGGAAACGGTCAACTATTTTTCCAAAGACCATTGACCATCCCCAGGACAATAAGGGACGACCAAGCCGTCCCCTAGGCGTCCCGCGGATAGGTAGCCATTTCCGATGCTAAGGGCAACTAAATTTTTATTTTTTTTTTATAAAAAAATAAAAAAATATCATTTTTCAGTTTCGAAAGCAATTAATTTTTTTTTTAGAAAATCTGGATCCCTGATTGCAGTGAGTAAATTTTATCGGACTTTTAAAATTAATTGCTTGTAAATTATTATATTATTTATTAATAATTAATAAATTATTAATAAATAGTAATTATAATAATAGTTTACAAGCGATTAATTTTTTAATTTTTCGCAAGTTTCGTTTTGTTTAATATTTTAGATAATATTGATATCATAGTATTATATCGATATCAATATGCATCATAGAGTAATTAGTAAATGATATCGGTATAGATTATATTTGTGTGTGGGAAGTGGGGGCGACAGAAACGTAAAAGTCTGATTCAAAAGGTCCACACACCAATGAGACTCTTGGTGCATGTTATAGGAACTATATTGAAATAGCTCAACTTCCCAAGGGGTGTCCCATTGTTCTCTCTCTCAGAGGATCCCTAAAGTCAATGCCTTTTTTCTCAGATCACCGAGCAAAGTGACTTAGGAATGACAACTCCAAGAACGAGTGATGTTTGATTATTATACATGAATGCATTCCTAAGGCATGTATGCTATTGAATCTATGATGATTAAGCTAGCATAAAGATGATGATAAGATTAGCTAATTATCCTAGCAATGATATACTAGTCTAACATGGATATTCTATGATATTAGAATGTTTCTAAATGCTTATTAAGATGATTTATCAAAGAGAGGCTAAAATGCTTAGTTAATTAGACTATAAGTTTGATGCATGAAAGATTATTGATTAGCAAAATGACTATAAGTTTGATGCATGAAAACTTCTATATCCAAATGTGAGAATGAGAGCTCTATTTATAGGGAAAATAGGGCAATTGATGGTCAAGATTGAATAATCTTAACAAGGGCCAAGATTGAAAGTTAATCAATTCATGTTCACAATTCTCACCAATGAAATAGTGACAATTGTAAACAAAAGGTTGCTTGACAGGAGATGAAAGAAGCATTAAATGCTTGAGAAGACATGAAGGTTGCCTTAGGAGGTAAGGGTTAAGGTTAGGTTAGGGTTATCCATTGGATAAAGCTTTTACCCGAGAGGTAAACTCTTGTGCAAGGGTTAAAGGGATAACCAAGGTTAAAGCCATGAATGCTTGATGAGACCCTTGGGTTAGATGAGGGTTGAGTTAGAGAGAAAGTCTTTGACCATGCAAGAAGGTTGAGTTAACCATTAATGGTTATGTAAGAGCTTTAAATGGTTTGGAAGACTTTGAGGGTTAACTTGTTGAGGACATAAAGCCTTTAATGGTTTTCAAAAACTTTGGAGGCTTTGAGAAGAGAAGTGACTTCTCTTTGCTCAGGAATGTGACAATATTTAGGAGATGGATTAGGCTAAATTGGAAGTGATTAGAAGAATCTAGAAAGGGTTAAAGAGGCAAGTGGGAGATGTAGGAAAATGCAAGTGGAGGGAAAAGGATTTTAATTAAAATAAAATTACTTTATTTAAATCAAATAGATGCAACTTGCATAAATACAAGTGGGGGATTTAAATAAATAAATTAGATTTATTTATTTGCAAGGATCAATTTAATTAAATGTGAGTTTAATGAAGGCAAGTGAATCTCCATATATATATAGCCGTCCCTTGCCATCCCCTGTTTAGAGAAAAAAAAAAGGTCCTGGAAACCAGTTTATCCATCCCCCCATCCCAGAAACTTGGGGTAACATAGAGTAATATTAATATAGACGACAACATGTATGACAGTGTGATAATGCTTTTCTATTACTAATTGTTCATATGAGGATTAAGTAAATTATATCATGGAGTTTGTAATACCTTTCAATCTCACCATCCAATTATGGAGGGAGAATACAAGGAAGCAAGAGCACTAAGCTCCAATAGGTAGGCCAACCTCGAGTGTGGGCCAAAAGGCCAAGTTGACGAGGTCCTTGGTGCTCTTGGGCTTGTTGGAAAGAGATAGACTCGAGGCACCTTGTGTGATTCTCTTTGAGCTACATATGAGGACAAGTGTAGGGAGAGAAAGTGTTGTTGAATCCTTCATATACACTTTGCAATATATTAAGAATGACAGATATATGTTCCATTATGACATAATGGAAATGTTGTCTAGGTTCCAGACTAAGCTTTAGTTGACATTAGTGTCCTTCTAGTGTTCTCTCTATGCACTAAAATTGTGATTCTAGGATAGAATACAAGATGGTCCCCTTAGGGAACATTACAAATCACATTACATATTCCCCAATGAATAGGGACAACGTCACGTGTATGAGTTGTAATTTACACCTGTCTTTTCTTATTTCGAAGGATAGTAATGCCTTGTATTTTGTTAGTGCCATAATATCATTTCTTGTTGGGAGTAATGCTCACTCTAATCGAGTCAAATTTGCAATTTATCTCCTTTGATGACTTAACCTTCTGCACACAAGGGAAAATTGATAGAAGACTCACTATGATGTTGTGTTGCTTTAAAGTTAACATTTTAAATCTGGCAGTACCATATGGGTTTACACTATGTTTCAGCCTTTGTACTTTTTGCAAGAATAAAGACTCATAAAAAAGGATTAATGTTGTTGCAAGATCTTATTAGGCTTGGTACAGTATGCAACTCGAACTACAAACTCAAAACTCTTGTGAAACATAGATAAAACAAAAGGAAAAAAGAAAATTTGTTCTTGGATGATACGAGATTGCTCTATTAGAATATTTAATTCTATGTTAGTCACCTATTTTTAGTTCCTTGGTTAATGGTCATTTACTTTTTTTATGTAATTAGCTTTTAAGCTTAATTTAGCTTTTACGCTCAATTTAGCGTTTAGCTCTTTAGTCTTCTACTTTAACGTTATGTTCTAATTATAGAACATTGTCTTGTAACCTTTGTATATACGTGTGTATATCGTTCAATGTAATTATCCGATTATTGAATCATTCATTCAATTTATTTTTCATGGTATCAGAGCATGAAAATTAAAAATTTCGCAAGTTTTTGTTATTCAAATTTTTCAAAGTTTTTATTGAAGAGATTTTTTTAAAACTTTTTTTTTTAAAAAAAAAAAGAGAAGGTTCTTTTTCTCTTCCTGGGCGGATTTTTTTTTTTCAGGTTGAAAATTTTCCTAGGGTTTTTGCAATTTTCGACTAGGGTTTTGACCCTTCAGTTCAAGTCGAAATTTTATTTTGGTTGCAGATTCTTGGTGGGTTTTTCAAGACCTCAACTGGGTTGATGTCAGATTTTTTGGATGCATCGTTTTCCATGCCTCGATTTTTGAGTCGTCAGATTTGCATTCTATTTTTAGATTCTTGGTGGGTTTTTCGAGAGATTTTTTAAGTTGGTCTCAGATTTTTTTTTGGGTGCCCCGTTTTTCGTGCCTCAAATTTTGTGTCAGCGAATTTGCCTTGGAATTTAAAAACAATTCACAATTTTTGCTAATTCTATGGACGTTGGGAATTTTGTTGTGTTCTGGGCATCATTTATGCTGTTTTAAGTTTGGAGAAAATTTTAATTTCTGGGTTTCTTCGAAACCTTGAAATTTGTGCCTTGGAATTCATGCCAGAATTCAACTATAGGGTTTCAGTTTTTTTAGCAGTTTCTTCTATTCTGATTTAAAAAAAGTAGATTCTTCTGTCTCTTTCTTTCACTCAGTTGACCTTGATCAACATCGATTTTTGTGATGGCATCATCAACCAACATCATGTTGGAACACAGTCAGAAGTTCAACGACTGCAACTACAACACCTGGAAACAACGTATGCTTACCATCTTTGAGTATCGTTGCCTTGATCAGCTTGTTTTGGGCAAGGAATCTTGTCCTACAACAACAGGTGATGATCAAGACAAACATGATGTGAAGAATCGAGAGGCTATCATGTTTATCAAACTCTTCATCACAGTCGATCGACTCCCACAATTGCCTTTTGTTTTGCCACAGATGGAAACTAGTGATGAACAATTTTAAAGGAAATCCTTTGATTGACCTACATCTAGTTTGGTAAATTTTAAAGACCAAAAGCAAATGTGATCACAACTAACACAAATGGATAATGATTGTTTATGCATGGGTTCAAGAGCATGACATAGTAATACAACAAAAGAGATCTGAGATCTTTTGAAGGGTCTTCATGAAACGTGCGACAAGAGCCGAGCTTTCTTTTTGAAGAATATGATGTTTTCTATCATGATGGATGAGAAGTCATCTATCCAGGCACATCTTACGAAGATCAAGGACATCCGTGATCAATTGGAAGCTATAAGCTGAACCATGGTAGAAGAGGATATGGTAGTTATCACGTTGAAAAGCCTTCCGAGATCCTATGAGCATTTCATTGATATGCTCAATATCTCCTCTACTAGTGTTGATTTGAAGTTTCTTGATCTCTGCAACAAGCTGCTACAACAAGATCGATGGAAGTAGCAGTTTGGAAGTAGCGCTAGTTCATCCACTGAACAAGCTTTCACAGTCTCAGCTTCGCGTAAGTACAAGGGTAAAGCTCCGTTCTTCCAGTAGAAAGGACAAGGTCAAGGTCAACCTCAACAGTCTTCCAAAAAGAAGAGCTTACAGTGTTCCTACTGTCATATATATGGCCATTTGGTGAAAGATTGCCGGAAATTGATAGCATCCCAGCAATCCAAACAGGGAGGGTCCAAGTAGAAAGCCAATTCTGCTACGCATCTTGATCAGAAGGAATTTGCCTTCTATGCGTTCATGGCCCAAACCTCCTTTGATGATGTTCAATCATCAGCCTGGTACATTGACTCTGGAGCCTCTCGACATTTCACACATCGTCAGAATTGGTTTACAGAGTACATGCCTTTCACTGATTCAGTGATCTTTGGTGGAGGCACCAAGTATACTGTTGTCGGCAAGGGCAATGTTCAGATTTCATCTGGTGGGAGGGATTTAATAATCCTCAATGCATACTTTGTACTTGGTATGAAGTGCAATCTACTGTCAGTCACTCAGATTATGCAGCATTCACCACAACTGGATGTCATCTTCGGGTTGCACAAGTGCAACATCGTTGACAGGGAGACTCGCACTACAGTTGTAGTTGGTATTGAGGATCATGGTCTTTATAGACTTGTTGATTCTACTGGTTCTCAGGAGCTCACCATGGCAACTAGGAGTACTTCCATCAACACTCTTTGACAACAATGATATGGGCATCTCAATGTCCACTATCTCTCTCAGTTGGTTTGAGACGATCTAGTCGCACGATTACTTGAGATTCAAACTCAGAATCATGGAGTTTGCGGAGTGTGTCAAGCTGGAAGGCAACATAGGACTCCTTTTTCAGATGGAGACGCTTGGAAAGCATCCAAGGTCTTGTAGCTCGTTCATGCGAACATCTGTGGTCCCATGAACACTCCATCAGTCATTGGATGCAGGTATTTTCTATTATTTGTTGATGATTTCAGCAAACGCATGCGGGTTTATTTTCTTAAGCAGAAATTAGAGGTGTTCACCATGTTTCAGATGTTTAAGGCCTTAGTGGAAAAAGAGTCTAGTTGTCAGATAGTCACTCTTCGGTTCGACAATGGAGGGGAATTTTGTTCTATAGAGTTCACCAACTTTTGTGCATCACGTGGCATTAAGCATCAGCTTACCATACCTTACACCCCACAGCAAAACGATGTTGTTGAGCGCAGGAACCGTACAATCATTGAGATGGCTCGGTCTATGTTGGAGCATAGAAATGTTCCAAAACACTTTTTGGGCGGAAGCGGTCTTCACTGCAGTCTACCTTCTGAACCGGTCTCCCACAAAGGCCGTTAAGAAGATGACTCCAGAGGAAGCTTGGTTTGGTAGGAAGCCCAAAATCAATCATTTGAAAGTTTTTGGCTCTACAGCTTATGTTTTGATTCCAGATGCCAAGCGCACCAAACTGGATCCAAAGAGTCAGAAATTGATGTTCACCGGCTACAGTGACAACCACAAGGCATATCGGCTGATTGATATAGACACTAATCACCTCATATTCAGTCGAGATGTAGTATTTGATGAAGAAAGAGGGCCTTTTCAGCCTTGCTCTCCTAATTTGAGCATTGAGGATCACCCTCCAAAGGCTGCAAGTATGGGTGTTCGACTTCCCTTAGGTCCACCTAATGGGAGGGATTCAGTTGACTCTAAAGTTGTGGGGTCTCCTAGGCATGACATTACACTCCCTGACTTCCCTCGGGATCTTCTAGATCCACATCCAGAGGAGCTTGCTCCACCCTTTAGATGCTGCTGTTTCACCGTAGCAATTTTTGATGAAGACTTTCTAAACAATTTAATGTAGGAATAATATAGATTTTTTAAGTCATTGTAGATTGTTTAAAGTTGTTGAAGTTGATAAAGTCAAAATTTATATTAAAAGTCTAGTCTTGAAGGATATAACCTGGTTCCTCTAGTAAAGGATGCACAATTGTATAAATGTATCTCACAGGAATTCAATGGGACATATCGATTGGCTTATAGCTGGCAATTGAATTAGCAACATTTTGTACATGGATGCATTCAAAGACTTTGATACTATGAAATTTGTTAACCATATAAATTGATAACACAGTTCAAAAGCAAATGGAGATGATAATGATAGAGAAAGTAGGGTTGTTGGACTTTTTGAGGATTTAAAAAAAATAAATCTAAGTTTGATCTACTCAAGCAAGTGGCTTAGAAAGCTCAAATATGTTATGTCTAGTATGCACTTCATTGAAGAGTATATGCAAATGTTGTAAGTGATTGGAGAACTGCTTCTAGCAAATTGGATTTAAATTAAGATTGAATTTCAATATGGTTTCCTAAACAAGACAAAGTTTGTAAAGGAATTGTATATGTTTCTTTGACCTTAATAGGAGAACGATTTTACATAGTTGTTTTGGTATGAATAAATTGGAGCTGCATTGTCGCCTTCCATTTTTTCCCACATTGTTCTCATTCCTTGTGAATATATTCGGTCCATAATCACACAAATACAGAATAGAATATATATTGAAATCGCAAGATAGACAACTTTAATGTCTTACATTCTTTTTCATTTATTCAAAATATACAAGAAATACAATGTTTCATAGAATCCTAATCTCCTTTCTTCTTCTCTCCCTTGTCTATTGTTACTGTTGTTGTCACGCACCCTCCACTCATCTCCCTTGATATTATATACCTAGTACATTATATTTCCTTGTTTTGACATGAATGATCGTTTTTTTAATTGTGCCACCACCCTCTTTGTGGCTAACCTTAGACTTGTGCCTTTTTTGTCTGAACTCTTGTTTGTGGCCATTCTGTTCATGGATGGCTTCGACATCATTTTCCTCTTGTTAAAAGAGTTGACCATGAGCTACCATTTATGTGAGGTGTCGGTCAACTTGGGGTATCATGCAAATTGTGCAACACAACCCTATTACGGGCACATCTTTGTGCCATTTTTGTTTTACAAGGTATTCTCTGTATTGCTTTCGGTGCATTTTCTTGAGTTTGAGGTCAAGTACTTGTTCTTTTTATTTGCATACTTGTTTTGGTATCTCATATCTCTAGTCTATCTTCCCTTCATCCTATTTTGCGCTTTTCTCATTCTCTTTGGTCATCTTTTCATAAGGAAATAAGTTTGTTACTTGGAATATTGGAAATATCCCAATTCCTTCAAGCAACTCTATTTCATACATATTCTTTACAAATTTGCGCAAAACTCTACATGGTGCTATTTTTTCCAGTTTAGTGTTGTGCTAATACGCTAACATTTGATGTCCAACTTGATGTTCTACCTCTTGCATTCCTTTATTTGTGTGCTTCTTATATTGTGCATTATTGTTCTCTAATTCTGCAAGTTTGCTCATGAACTTCTCACATATATTTTGTGAACTCTTCTCCTTCTACACTTTTCTTCTAATGTTTTGGATTGGGACTCCCATTAGGCTTCTTCCATAAATAATTTGGAATGTCTTTTTTATTCTACTCTGCTTTTCTAAATTTTTTAAGGCAAATTTACTTGTGCCAAGACTAAATTTCAATTTCTTGACCTTTCTTCCACTAGACATCTTAACCTATCACTCGACATATAAAGCTTAAACAAGGCCTTGAGGCTCCTATCAATCACCTTTGTCTACCTATCTATCAATGGGTGGTATGCTAAATTGTGCAACTTGGTGTTCAATTTCTTCCATGGGGCTCTCAAGAAATGTCCTATAATGTTCTCTAGTTTGATGCAATTGTGAGTGGTATACCATGAAGTGATACTACCTTGAAAAACAAGTAATCCACGTGAGTGGCATCACTAGTTTGTTGGGATGGTATGAAATGTGCCTTCTTCGAGAATTTGACAACCACCATGAAGATTGAGTCGTGGCCACCACATGAAATATCCCCTGTACTGAAATGACTGAAAACAAGGAATATTTAACTGTCTAAACTGCGTGTTATGCTGTTATGAAATTTGCGTGTTATGCTGACAGAGTTTTTCAGTCTGATATGAAGGTCTTCAAACATATACCTCTCATGAATTATCAACCATAAAGACTCCTAATATGATGGACAATCATCAAAGATGTATTTTTTATTAAATTAAAGAGTTTATGCTACTTTAGACACACTTACATACACCAACAGCTTGCTGTGATTTTGACAAACAGTTGGCATGGGACCTCAGACAAGCATGATATATGAATGCAACCTTATTTTCTTTCTTTTCATTCAAAGGGATTTTCCAATAAATCCATATGATGATAACACAATGTCCCAAGCTCAACTTATTATTGATTCATAATTTTTTGAGTACAAGACAGCCATGATTGCATACATAAATATCATTCAATACTCATTGAAAGACAACACCAAAATGAACCTGGTAGAGACGCCTTGATGCAAGGATGAAGAAGCAATTAATATTCTATTTGTTGAGCCCACATCATCATCAAATTGAAGTGTTTCCAAAATCACCATTGCTGTTCATGGTAGTCTGAGTGTGAATGAAGGATCAGCTGCAAGTCTTCAATGCTCTTCTCCAAAATGTTCGCCTTCCCTTCACAATTATAGCGCCATCTTTATTGATGATGCTTGATGCCAAAACAGTGAGATATGAACAAAATCGAGGGTTTAACCTGACTGCCATGATTTTGACTCAGACTGAAATGTATCACTGCTTCTTACACAAAAACAACTCCAAATTGTCTTGGAATGAATCGCCTAATCCCTTCAAAAATATTGCTGATCTTAGGATGAAGATTTAGTGACTTCTTGATGAGATCTGATCCAAATCGTGGGTTATGGGGTGAAATATGAACTTGTCTCAGACCTGCAAATTTACAACAGCAACTCACGAATCTTCTTCAAAATGTCCTCCAATAGAATTGCCTCACTACTCCATACAAAATCGATGCATTATGGGCCTCCAATCTGAAAATTCTGATAATAGCATGAACCCATCCACCGTGGAAATATAGCAAACTCGATAAGCACACTTAGGAAGACTGATTTGTCTCCCTCTCTCAACAGCAACCCCTTGGAAGGTCTTCCACTGCCTCAGTTATGCTATCTATGGGAGTTTTCGCTCCCAAAGACCAAAGTCTGCAGACACCTCTTGGTTCTACAAGATACAATCAAAATCAAAATCCAAATCGAAGCTGCCTTGAAGCTTCAACTTGATCTCCTTTAATACTTTTTCACCTCAACATCCAAAAGCTTCTAGAAGTGACTTTTATGAAATAATATTTAATTAGTCACTTTATTAAATTAATTAGTCAATTTTTCACCTCAACAACTAGATGATGGCATTGAGTAGCGTACCATACCTGAATGGTTGAAGGAAAGAATGAAGATGAAAGTAGTGGTAGAAGTACAACCAATAGATGATGTAGAGGAATTTTTAGCAATGATAAGCAATCCCGTGGAGAAGAAAAGGGCAAAGAAATTCTCTAAGATCATAAGGGATGATGCAAGGTCTCACACATTGTAGGCTGCTGTTCCAAAAGTGGATAAGGCAAAAGAAGACATCCTTCCCAAAGAATATGAGGTGAGAATGATTGGTTTAGGACCTACAACGAAAGAGCAAGAGTTTGAAAATCTGGATGATTCTATTAGTGTTATCAAGGAAAGATTAAGGAAAGAACTAGAGAAGAAGAATCAGTTGAGAGAGGAGAATCAGCAATTGAAAGAATACTTGAAAGACTTGATGAAGGCCATTGAGCAAGGGGATTAAACATTTGTTTCACTAGCATCACTTCCAAGAGAATTAGTTGAAAATTTTGAGGAAATGAGAATAACAACAAAAGAAGCAAAGGAATGGATCAAGAATATTAATGACAAAGCTACATGTTTGTGGAAGAATTGGTGCAAGTACATGGAAAAGTTGCTACATTCATGTATAGAATTCAGAGTGTTGTTTTCCCTGTAGGGTGTCAGGTTAAGACATTGCATAAATGATAGAAGTACAAAGAATATATGGAACTCCCAAGTTTTCTATTGATTCATAATAAGCCAGTACATACAATGATAGCAATATGTTCGACTACAATAGCGTGTCCAAAGACTGGAAACAGATACAATATAAAGGAGTCTGGTCAGTTACCCGGTGCCAATTGTCGACAATCGATGAGTTAATTGCCGATGCTAACACAATTTACCTTAATGCTTAATTACCCGACAACATCAACCCCCCCAAAAAGAAATGTCGTCTCCGAACGACAGACAATCAAAATGGGAATGATGCACATTTCTTTTAACAATTGCGTTTTCCATTCTTGGGACATCTTCATTGCATTTTGTCAATCTTTCTCCCTTTATCTGGGATGCCAAAAACCCTCTCGAAATCATCCAGAATGAAAGAAACTATGATATTTGTATGCTGAAACTTAAATGACGATGTATGCAACTTTGGATCATAGGTTTTGATCATAGTGCGCAAGCATGGTTGAAATTCCTTAATAGAAAAGATAGGCATTTGTACTGCGTCATGGACGCGTGCTTTGGCAAGGGCTTCTTTGACCTCAATATCAGCTGGGGTTAGGGTTGTTTCCCACCATTGTCTGCACGTACTACCAGTTAGTCCCTCAAACGACACAGTGTCTGGCGTGACTTTGTGCGTGCGTGCATCCTGCACTGTTTACCCTCTCGGGTGAATAACTTAAAGTACACAGATAAAGCACGTAATGTAGAATAATAATGCCATAGATATCAGATCAAATATAAGAGATTTTATTCCATTCATAATTGTTTTTCCGTCACAAGTTACATTCGGAAATATATAAAGATACCGAGGGGGTGCGAGCGCCAACCGCCGCACCACAACTGCCACCTCTTAGTTGCCACTAACCAAGACAATTACAACTTACAACTTAATTAACTAGTTTTATTTGCTTACAATATTGCCGCTAACATGCACCATGGCCTTCCCTCGGCTCGCATCCTGTTGGTCACCCATTGAATCCTTTTCGTGTTGTCCTCTCTGGGATTCTTGTAGCCTCCTTCGCCAATCTAATTTCTTCAACCTTCTAGTTGCCTGTTGCATCGACTGAATTTTGTTTCCTAGGGTTCAAATGCTAACCGTTCCCAGTGTCCTAATTGTCTTTCTTGCCAATTCTGGTATGGTTGTACAGTTGCCTTTGTGTGTACGACGTGGCAAATTTTGCTCTTGTACGGTTGTAGGATGTTTTGACTTCTTTCCCTGATTATGCTCACGTACTATGGTCGATTCTGCTCCTCATGTATAGTGCTGGATGTAATGGTGTATGGAATATGCACCTAGTAATCAAAACATCTGTCAATTCAAAACTGTACGAACCTTTCTTTTTCCTTGCAGATCGACTAATTTGCCATCGTACGACCCTTTTGCCTTCTTTTGACACCAATGACCGTACATAATTGTACGACTTTTTTCTCTTTCTTGGCGCTTGTGTCCGTACGGAACTGTACGAAATTGTTTCGTACTAAAATGCCTTAGTCAGTACAGTGTCCTTTTACAATTTCGTACGGAATTGTTTCGTACTAACAAGTAATTCCCTACTAAAACTAGTAATTCTGTACTAACAAGTAATTCCGTACTAAAACTAGTAATTCTGTACTAACAAGTAATTCCGTACTAAAACTAGTAATTTTGTCGGCCTGGGAATGCTTTCCGTCGACCCGGCAATGATTTCCATACGGAAATTTCCTTCTCACTAGCCCCAGTCCGTACGAAATTAAGACTGTTATTTTCCCCATTCCACGGGGACACGTCCCCCCGTCAGGGACGTCTCGAGGACAGGGGGATGGGGACGCAACGTCCCTCGCTGTCCCGCCACCGCCACCCAATCGCCGCCGGGACGTGGAGACGTCTCCCCGTCTCCGCGTCTCCCAGGGAGACGTGGAGACGTCTCCTCGGAGACGCCTGGGCGTCTCCCCATCCCTCGAGAAACGCCCAAGCGTCTCTTGAGGGACAGGGAGATGCCCAGGCGTCTCCCACGTCCCCGGAGACGCGGAGACGGGGAGACGTCTCCACGTCTCCCAGGGAGACGTGGAGACGTCTCCTCGGAGACGCCTGGGCGTCTCCCCATCCCTCGAGAAACGCCCAAGCGTCTCTTGAGGGACGGGGAGATGCCCAGGCGTCTCCCACGTCCCCACGCCTAAACAAACAAAAAAAGCAACATTTTAAAAAACATGTGCCTTTTGGGGGGATTAAGTGGTAACCCTAATTGGACGTGGGCCCCACCCAACCCCCCAAAACAACACAAAAGCATGTTTTTTTTAGATTTAACTCTCATTTTGGTAAACTGATTTTTTTTTCCAGCAAGCTAAAGAGGAGGAAAAACTTGAAGAAGACTGATTGAAGGGGTGAGAAAAGCTGATTGCAAGTGTGATAGGAGCTAGAAGAAGCAAGAAGAAGAGGAAGAAGAAGATTCTTCTACATTTTGGAGAGATTTTTCAAGCACAAGGTAGGGTTTTTCAACTTTTTCTTGTTTTTTTTTTGTTTTTTTTTGAATATTTTCTGATTTTCATTGTTCTATGTCATTTTTGGATTTTTTTTCCCTATTCATCTCAAGACTCAAAATGAGATTTGATGTTGAATCTTGAGGGCAAAATGATTCATCATTTTGCCCTCAAGATTCAACATCAAATCTCATTTTGAGATGAATAGGAAAAAAATTTAAAAATATATTGTTAAACTAGGCTGATTTTATTTTCATTTTGTGAAATGCAGTGTCAATTTCACAATGAGCTCCCAAGGCATGAGTGAAGATGACATGGAAATCCATTCTCATAGTGAGAATGATTCAGAATATGAACTTGAAAATGAGGGGGGTGACCATGGGGCTGATCCTGGAGCCCAATCTAGCTCTATGGCAAGTGCACCAGCTAGTACAGGTTGCCCTTCAGAGTTGTTGGCACCATATGCTAGGGGTCATTTTGATCCTAAGTCTCCTCTAAAACAGTTTGCTTCACGAATATCAGTACAAGGCATTGCATCACATTCAAGTGGGGGAACAAGGAAGTGGAAGTGCAATATTTGTGACACAGAGTGGTTTGGTAGCATTAGTAGGGTGAATGCACACTTTCTGTTTTGGAGAGGAAAAGGTGTGAAACATTGTAAGTTTTTGAAGGAAGCCAAAAATATACAGTACAAAATTGAGTTTAACAGGATTTGGGGGGTTCCAGATGACACAAATATTTCAATGCCTACTACTTTGTCTGCTAGGGCAGCACTTCATACTTCTCATGCTTCGCAGACGGGAGGAATGATGTTTGGATCTCCATCCACTTCCACTTCTACTGCTGCCAGGGCTGGGAAACGTAAGTTGCAGACAGCACAGAGCAACCCCATTACTGATATGTTTAATGTGCAGCTGAGAGATGAGATAGATGAATCCATTGACAATTTCTTCTTTGCCAATGGCATTCCATTTCATGTTACACGGTCTCCTTATTATAGGAAGATGATGGCTATGGTGGCCAAGGGAGGACCATCTTATGTGCCACCAGGGGAGACGAAAATGAGGACCTCGATCTTGGATAAAAGCTATTCCAAGATCAATATTTTGATGGAGAAGATGAAGGCATGTTGGGTGGCATCGGGGTGCATCATAGTTATGGATGGGTGGACGAACATTAGCCATCGTCCACTCATCAATGTCATGGTCACATGTGTAGAGGGCCCATACTTCCTTAGAGTAGTTGATTGTACAGGGCATCGTAAAGATGCTGATTTCCAGTTTTAGGTCCTCAGAGAGGCTATTGAGGAGGTTGGGCCACAAAAAGTGGTCCAAGTAGTGACAGATGCAGCCCATGTGTGTAGAGCAGCAGGGAGACTCGTTGAGGCAGCCTATAGACACATTTGGTGGACCCCATGTTGTGTGCATGCCATGAACAATGCACTCAAGGACATGGGGAAGATAGATTGGATTAGAGGAGTGGTCACCGATGCGAGAGATGTGCAGATGTTTATCTGCAACCACCACACTTCACATGCACTCTTCAGGACCTTCGCGAAGGAGGAGTTCTTGAAACCAGTTAAGACTAGATATGCATCCTATTTCATTCTCTTGGAGAGAATGATTGAGTTGCAAGAGGCATTGCAACTCATGGTTATGACTAATGAGTGGAATAGGTGGGCTGAGGCCAAGAAAGAGCAAGGGAGAAGGGTGAAGGAGATAGTGAAGAGTGATGTGTTTTGGACTGATGCGAAATACATTGTCTCTATCATTACTCCAGTATTCCAGGTGATCAGATATGGGGATGGGGATGCACCTAACCTTGGAGAGGTGTATGAGTGCATTGACTCTATGCTTGACCAGATGAGGGCTGCTGTGCGAGTGAAGGACCCCTCTTTAGCATTCTACAATGAGCAAATCCAGCCTATCATTCAGCATAGATGGGACAAGTTGAACACTCCTTTGCATATGGCTGCCTTTGCCTTGAATCCTAAGTGGTACAAGGCTAGACCGGGTAGACTGACACCGATTCAGGATGATGAGGTGAAGGCGAGTTTCTTTAAGTGCATAGAGAAGATGTTTGATTCCAGAGATGCCGACACAATGCGCACTGAGTGGGGAAGATTTGCCACTCTTAGAGGTTATTCAGATGCGGCAAAGATGGATATAGACAACATGGCACAGGGGGACCCACTTTTCTGGTGGAATTGTCATGGCCCGAAATCTTTGACCACCACTCTAGCCATCCGTCTGCTATCCCAGATTTCCAATTCTTCAGCTGCTGAGAGGAACTGGTCTACATATAGCTTCATCCACTCTCTTAAGAGGAACAAACTTACCTCTAAGAGAGCAGAGAAGCTTGTGGCTATACACAGTGCTTTGCGTCTCATTGACCGCAAGACACTTATGTACAAGGAGAGTCCAGCGGCGCGATGGGATGTAGAGCCAGAGGAGCCTTCACAGATTGATGAGGATGATCCTACCACTTCAGATGCAGGGCTAGTTGGTGTGAGCTTGAGGGACCTTGATCCTCATGAGTCCAGCAGTTCCAGTGAGGAGGAGTTCGCAGATGATTAGAGGCTTCCATTAGCTACAGTTTGAGTTTTCACTTTTTAGTTTTGTCATTTTGTATTCGACTCTAGTCTCTTTTGTAATGCTATTGCTACACGTATTTGTATTTGGCTACTCATTGTAATGATGAATCATGTAATCATCTTTATTATTATAGACTTTGCAATGGCATCAGATATTCGTATTTTCGTTTTCCTTTTTCGATATTCATATGATAGAAATGAGAAATCTCCAATTTGACAATTTCATTTGTCAAATTTTATTTACTTTTAGCAATTAGTTACGTATCACTAATCTAAGTAATCTTGGCATTTCCTATAGTTTCATTTGAAATCTAATTCTTATATTGTTATACTGTTATACATCTTTTCAAAACTAGTTTTTCAAGTACTATATGTATATGTATAAGTATATGAGCACCACCACCCTGCCACCCCCCCGCCGCCGTCTCGCCGCTGTCCCCCTGCTGTCCCCAAATTTAGACCCTTCCCATTTTAATATTTGCCAAAATTAAAAACATTGCTTGCAAATGAAATATCAAAATTTTTTTTTTTTCTCAAATTTTTCTAATTTTTTTCAAGTTTCACGGTCTGGGCGTTCCCGTCGTTCCTAGTACACCTTTAATTTCGAGTCATTGACTGCATCGGGTATTTCCTTGCCATCGAGCATCCACAGTTTAATGGCTCCGTTCGCGCCAACTTCGCGAACCTTAAATGGACCCAGCCACTTTACCTTGAACTTGCTATGCTTTATTTCATTGCGTCCGTTAAACTTCAGCATAAGTTGTCCGGGAGTAAATTGCAGTCTTCATAGGTGTTTGTCGTGCCACGTTTTCTGCCTCTGCTATGCTGTCTCCGTCGCCCACTGAGCCGTCATTCGTCGCTCATCCAATTTGTTCAAGGTGTACAACTGCTCTTGGAGACTCTCCATGTCGCCTAGTCTGTTGTCAATGGCGATCCGAAGACTCGGCACCATGAATTCCATTGGCACCACCGCTTCCTGCCCGAACATTAACTGGAAGGGGGTCTATCCTATGGTGACCTTATACATCGTCCGGTACGCCCACAGTACCGATGGTAAGCGTTCCTCCCAATCTTCCTTCTCCTCTCCGCAAGACTTGTAAATCACAGAGACGATTATTTTGTTTGTTACCTCGACTTTCCCATTCGCCCGAGGATAGTAGGGGCTTGATAAGGAGTGGAATATCTTGAAATCTGTCGTGAGCAACCGGATTATGTGGTTGACAAAATGTCCTCCCCGGTCACTCGTCAATTGGATTGGAATCCCGTACTGTGTAATGATTTGCTCGTAGATAAACCTTGCCGTACTGACGGTCGAATTGTTTGGTAGAGCCTGTGCCTCAACCCACTTGGGCAAGTATTCTATGGCCACCACGATGTATCTGCACCGTCGTGCTCGACTTGCCTTCAAAGGTCCAATGAAATCCAGCCCCCATCATTCAAACAGTCCTTGGGCATTGGATGGGTTGAGGGGCATAAAATCCCTCTTTAGCGGCCTCCCCGCCCGTTGGCACGTGTCACAACTCGTCACCCACTCCCAGGCGTCATTGTGCAGTGTCGGCCACCATAGCCCTACCAATAGAACTTTCTTGGCCGTGGTGTCAGGGCCCATGTGCCCTCCTGCCAGGCCTTCATGTGCTTCTAAAACACCTTGAATTTCTTCCTCCAGGACACATCGCTGTAGGACCTGGTCAGGTCCCATTTTATACAAAAGACCATTAATGAGCTGAAATGTCTTACTCCTTAGTACGAGCTTCCTTCGCTCCCTTGATGGCATCTCTCTAGGGAATTGTGATGTCGACAGGTATTCCTCGATGCTTGTGTACCAGGCAGGAAGAACGGCAATGCGGAATAAGTGGGCGTTCGGGAAGGCTTCATTTACTCCTTCCATCGGTCATCGGTTCCCCTGACTTGATTCTAGATAGCTGTTTGGCTATCACATGGCTTTTCCCAGGTCGTACAATAATGTTGAATGTAAACTCCTGCAGCAGCTATAGCAGCAGCAGCCATCAGTTGATTTCCCCTGAATGATTGGCTTATTCACCAGGTACATTAACGCCTGGTGGTCCACATAGAATGTGAATGGCGTGGCCAGTAAGTAAGGTCTAAACTTCTAGACGGAGTACACCATCCCCAAGGCTTCCCTCTCTGTTGTACTATAGTTTTTTTCCACCTTTGATAGGAGTCTGCTCGCGAAGTATACCGAGTGATCTAGCCTGCGATCGCCAACTTGCGCCAGTGTGGCCCCTATGGCAAAATTTGATGCATCAATGTGTACATGGAACTCTTTGTCCCAATTCGGATATATCAGGATTGGCGCACCTACCAACCGTGACTTCAGTTCTTGGAAGGCTTCTTGCTGAGCCGTCCCCCATGCGTACCGTTCACCTCTCCTCGTTAGCTTGTCCATAGGGCAGGATACTTGAGCAAAATTTTTGATAAACTGCCTGTAATACCTTGTGTCCTAGGAAGGATTTGACTCTTGTGACATCTACCGGTGCCTCCATTTCCACTATCACCCGAACCTTGTCCTGGTTAGTCTTGAGTCCAGCTTTACACATTGTGTCCTAACAACTTCCCTTGAGGCACCATGAATCTGCATTTTTTGGGATTGAGTGCTAGGCAGGCTCGTCTGCATCTCTCCATGCATTCGCCAAGTGTGGTCGGATGTGCATCCTGGGTACTATAGATGGACCAGTCGTCAAGGAACGCCTTGAAGTTCCCTACTGACATCTTGTCAAATATGTGAAGGATTATCCGTTAGAATGTCGCTGGCGTGTTGCATAACCCAAACGACATTCGGTTATACGCATACACGCCATCTTCCACTACAAAGGTCTTTTTTAATTTGTCCTCTTCGGCAATGGATATCTGGTTATACCCAAAAAATCCATCCATAAATGAATAAATTTCATGACCGACCACTTCCTCCAAGATGCTATCCGTAAATGGTATTGGAAACGGGTCCTTTATGGTGACCGCGTTAAGGCATCTGAAATCCACGCAGATTCGGATTTGGTTTGCCTCCTTTTTAAGGGATATCACTATGGGCGACACCCACTCGTTGGTCTATACTTTAAAAATAATCCCGGCTTCGAGCATACGCTCGATTTCATCATTCACTCTCACGGCATAGTTTTTATTCATTCTGTAGGCCCTCTTCGTTACAGATACGGCCCTAGGTACGAGTGGAATTTGGTGTACGCACAAAACTGGTGACACCCCTTGTAGGTCCTTGTACGTCCAGGCAAATACATCCTTGTATTCCATGAATATTTTAAACGTGACGGCTTTCAAGATTGGATTCCAGTCGTCGCCAACTAGGATGTTCCTTGACTCTGCTTCCGTGCCGAGGTTTGTAGGTTTTACGGACTCTTCGTACTGGATTGGTTTCGTCATGTCAAACCTATGTGCTGGTGCCTCATTGATAGGAGCATCCCCTTCTGTGTATTCCTCGTACGCTGGCGGAAATTCATTTTCGTCTGGCTCCTCGTCAACCTGCAACATGTTGCACCCATACAGCAGCTCGTAGTCTTCCATTTGCCAGTGGAAGAGCCCATTAAGGGAATCGGTCTCATCTTCCGAACATCCTTGGATTCCCAGGATGCCTCCCTCATCCGGTTCCCTTCTGTACTTTCCTTCGTCAACTTCGCCCTCGCTGTCCGATTCCGATTCTGACGCGAGTTCTTCACTCACGAGTTGTGTTTTCAGGTTGATAATAAATTTTCGCTCGACTTTCTCCATGGAGAATGTGTTACGCTTCTAGTTGTGATTTGCTCTGGCCGCCACCAACCACCCTCTGCCAAGAATGGTGTCGTATCCTTTCTTCGCGAGCAGAATCACCATGAAGTCAAGGACAAATGGTTGTGTCCCAATGGTCACTTGTTGCGCCATGAGTGTTCCAAGAGGTTTGATACCATGTTAATCCGCTCCCAGTAAGTTGAAGGTTGACGGCCACAGTGTCGGCTTGCCAAGCTTCTTCCAGGTTTCTTCCGGAAGCACATTCACTCCCGACCCGCCATCGACAATGGTGTCAGTCAAAATGTTGCCATGTATTCCCATTTCTACCACCGCCAGGTGCCGACCACTGTATAGTGTCAGGACCAATGGGTCTTGTTGACGTGTTTTTTATGACAGCGTCGAACATAGAATAAAGTTGCCTAACGGTCACTTCACTCTCTCTTGATCAAAGTACGATTGCATGCTAAGATTGCAAGAAGTTCAAACAATCGACTCCAAGGTTCCTTCGATGCGTGGACGTGACTCAGTTGGCTGATGTGATTGCTGGTAATCCAAGGGGCCTTACGTGTGCATCGTTCTTTCACTTCTTTGCTGTGGCTGGAACTCCATCATTGGATATGGCAATTCTGCGATGCTACTGCTTCGAATGTAATAAAATGAACTGAAAGTAAAAGGGAAAGGGTACAGAAGGATCTAAATCTATTCCTAAGGGTAGTGATAACAATGAATAGTGCTCTGGTGGACAAATTCCAAATAAACAAAGCTTTGCTTCGCCAAGATCAACTACAACTCCGCAAGAACCGATGCAAATTTCTGGGGATGTGTTGACGTGTATTTTGTACACCATCATACACATAATAAAATACCAAAAGGCATCTTATCCTCTCTTGAAAAAAGTCTCTAACTGCTGAAGATTCGCATGAAGGATCAGTTAGGATGACTCCAATGTTCTGGTTAGTAGGGTCTCTACGTGTGGACAAGCACCAGTGGTATGATGTGATTTGCTGTATCCTCAAGGGGTCTTACGCTCCGAAAGCTTGAAATTTTACTGAACTAAGAAGCTTTTCAAAAAAAAATAACAAAAGGATAGGGTTTTGAAAGAAGTCTAATCTAATCTAACCCTAAAAAATGACTTCATGTGGACAAGACTTGGCAAGATTCAACCAACTTCAATTTCGCCATAAAATAACAACTCAATTGAAATTGATGCGATCTTCTAAGGTAACAAAATGATTTTCAATGCATCAAAGATCAAAGACACTACCACGAAGGTACATATCCAAGATACAATAATGATTGAAATTTAAGTGATTCAGGTATTCTCCAGTCGACCACGCAAGGCGTTCCTACAATCAGCAAGAAGCTAGTGGTTTGGATTACGAATCCTACCAAAGATCAAGTCTCACACTATATCCCTCAAATTAACACACTACTTTGATTGAGCATGATTCAAGTAAATTGAACAACCATGAAGATAACCAAGAAAGTTGCAACAAAACACCATAATTTCAATATTTCATTGATTTCAAAGTCATCATGTACAACAATTGCTTGAATTCCTCTCATCAAACTCAATCTTGCTACAAAAGTAAAATTGCTTCTAAAGTCTAATCTCTCTAATCTCTTCACTATCTTTATTCTCTATTACATTACTATTCTATCTAGTTACAAATGAAATGGAAAATGAGGGTATAAATAGCATCCTCAATTACAATGTATGGTCCAGATTGAAAGTAGATCAACGGTCAAGATAATGACACCTAAACCCTAATTAGGGTTTGTTACAAATGGCCTCCTTTTTACTGAACAATATTAAATGCATAGCCAAATATTAAATTTGGCACAAAAACCTAGGAGACATAAACCAATGACAATTAAGGTGCCATGTCATCTATAACAACCTTTCATCTAGAATCTTATTCCCTTTCCAATGTTCCTTTTTAGCATATGCAATGAATTTGGATACGATTCCTTCGATCTCTGCAATTGGAATCTCGGGAAGATTCTTCATACTTTCTTCCAAATGGATGACCTGATCGAATGCATCTAGAAGAGCTGCGTCCCATGAAGATTCAAGTTCCTTTGTTCTTTCAATCAGGAGCATGGTGGCAAACATTTGATCATATTGCTCATCTGTGACATTAGCGTCCTTACAAAAGATGACCTTGATTCTATCCTCTAATTCCTGCATATCCACATCTGTCTCGACCTCGATCCTCCTGCCAAGAATGGTAGGAAGTACCTCAAATACTCTGTCCTGGATCGGATTGATCACCTCCTCCACTTGGCTACATCTAGTACTGATGTCCTCAAAGAAAACACTCTTCATATGGAGTAAGGTTGACCACTGAAGCAAACTGTGAGGTCCTCCATCCATGATCTTTTCCTGCGCTAAGACCTTCCTTGATGTGTGTCTAATTACTTTCAAGACAGGAATGATAACATCTTTGGTATGAGCAAATGTGGCTACTGTTATCATCAAATTGTGAATTATCTCAAGAACCTGGATAGCTTGATGAATAATTTTCATCATCTTTGTTACAAATTCTACGGCAACTATATGAGATTTATCCATCCAAGTACTCGTACGCTGGACCATATTCCTGAATCTTTCTGCCTCATTAATTGATTGAAGTGGAAGTGCCTGTACTGGTGATCTAACTGGATCCTGACGTCCCAAAGGTTCATTGAGATGACTGAAATATGTCCTCCATGCACCTCTCTCTCTCTCAAGCTTTCTATTCTTCTCCATTTCTTCTCTAAGCTTGTCTTTCAATGCCTCAAATGAATCGGTGGCATCATCTAGTGTCTGCTCTGCTGTGGATGGTCCTAGCTCAAAAGTCTGTATATCATATTCTTCTGCTAGGATCTCACCTTGATATTTGTCTACTGCCGGTGTAGCTATCTGTAGTTTTCTGGATCCAGTCTCATCTCGAATCATCTTGGACATCCTGGTAGCCTTCCTCTTCTCTGTTACTTCGTGAGAACGTCCAACAAGGCTTTCCAAATCAATTGCATTATCTTCGTCTTCTATCACGATCACCTTGGTTAATCTTTCCTTCAACCAATCTGGGATAGCTGATCTTGTCTCTTGAACTTGAATTTCCTTATGCACTACTTCTTCTTCTCTGGGAGGAGATGTTATTTCGTTGCCCTCCTTATCTTCATCTAACTCGTAATCTTGGAGAGATCCATCTGGTGACCCTTGCGATGCCTGTCCTTCCTCCTGCCTATCGTTCTGTACCATCGACTCCATGGATTCTTCCACTTGAAGTGTCCTCTTCTCTGGTCTAGAAGATGTACCGGATGAACGATCTCGGTTGGCTCCTTGCTTCCTCTTGGAAGATTCCTTCTTTTCTGATCTTTCTTTCCTCTTCGAACCTCTTGGATGGAGATTGCCCTCACTGGCACATCGAAGGTTACCTTCACCTGAATTTCTAGGATTAGGATTGCCTTCACTCACACTAGCTCCACCTTCGGCTGGTCTCTCTTCCAAAGTGAAAGTCATAGCAATGCCTTGCTCTCTCAACTTTTGATGCTGTACGTCAACCCATCTGCGAGTACAAGACAAGACTGGAGCCATCAAAGCATCTAAATCCACGACCTCGGGCTCATTCCAATCTAACCTTACTGATTTACTTTCTCGATCATAGGATGACTAGATATGTCTGCCACTGTCTTGTGCTTGGTCGGCCACTCTGTAAATCTTGCATTTCCTGATGAAATCCAAAGGCAATCTAGAATGCATTTTTCGTTTCACTTCAAGATCATCTAAGAGATTCATCATAAAATCTTCAATTTGGTACTCATGCTTAAACTTCCTACCGACTGTCTCTTCTAAATGTCCATGTGGATCAAAGCTTTCTCTCAAAGCAAAGGATGAAAAAGAATACAAGGCTAACTCCTTCTCTGCGTCATCCATGGCTAAAGCATTAGGACATACCTCAATTGAATTGCCCAAAATGATAGGTACTGGAACTCCATTCCCATGTCTGTGTCTGAATGCCTTCGCATATGCTGCCAACTGTCTTGTTACTTCAAGTAACACAATTCTGTCTGTCGGATATCTCGGCAACATGTATGGAGGTAAAGGACATCCATGCACTCTAATATAAGTGAACTTCGGAAACTGAATAAACCAAGCACCATACCTCTTCACCAATTCTTGTGCATCCTGAGATAATCTGTTGTGAATCCCACCTTGCAACGTCCTTGTGATGTTCATCGTGAAGGTATCATTAACTAACTTGTAGTTACTTCTTGGCAGATGATGCAAGTAGGCATAGGAATCACAAGCTCTGACCTCGCCGGGTCCTCTTCCAATCACTCTTCTGTGAGGTAGTCCTGCGTACTCAAAACTCCTAATCAAGGCATAGATGACATATGAACTCATGTGGAAGGACTTGGTAGCCTTGAGTCTCCTCAACTGTACGTCCAAGCAATGGCTAATCATTCTAGCCCAATGTATGGTACCTTTCCCTTGAATGATCACCTGGATGAAGTAGAACATCCACTTCTCAAAATAGAAGGCGTGAGGGGCTCCTGTAACTCGGTTGAGCATCGTGATCAAATCTCTGTACTCCTCCTGGAAATCAATCCTGTGCGGTGTGTTCGGAATCTTGCTCAGGCGAGGACGACTCTTGAGTAACCAGTTCTTGTTGATTATGCTTAGACAAGCATCTGGATCATCTTCGTACATTGACCTGGCTCTTTCAATACTCTTGTATATCATATCTCTGTGTTCTGGAAGATGGAAAGCTTCACTTATAGCTTCCTCTGAAAGATACGCCAAAGTGTTTCCTTCATTGGACACGATCGTTCTGGACTGTGGATCATAATGACGAGCACACTCGATCATCAACTCATGGCACTGAACAGCTGGAGGAAAGCCGGCCGCCTTAATGATGCCACTCTCGATTATTCTCCGGGCGACAGGTGATGGCTTGCCAATGTAAGGGACCTCTCGAAACTTCTTCGTGCTGAAGTTACCCAAGTTGGTATCTCCAATGTTGCTCCACTTTGACACGATCTTGGTCTCCACTTCTTCGGTCTTTTGATCTTCCTTCATGAGAGCTGAACGACTGGTGGATGCTCCCGCCTTCGGGGTCGCCATACCTACACAACATTTCATAATGAGAAACTAGATTTTGCAATATATAACATAGATTAGAGAGTAAATTTTAGGAAACCTCATGATAAGTCTTAGAGTTATCATTTCCTAAAAAACGATCGAGCTAGTTGGAATTCAAAATTTCAAAATTCAAAAAATTAAGCTATGACGATCAACGTTTAAAAATCAAAACAATAAAACCAAATCGCCATACCTTACTTGAGAACTAACTCTAGAATGCAAAATGAATAAAATCGCCTAGGCAAAATCGATATTAGATGGCTTCAACGTGATCTTCAAGCTAGCAACTTCGCCACCTTTTGGGATATCTTTGACGTCCTTGGCAAGTTCGCTCAAATGAAACTAAGGTTCGCACCCCTTAGATTAATGCTTAGCACCGCCTTGCTTGAAATGAAAGCTCGCACCTCTAACACACAATTCGCACTTCTCTCCTTGTCTTCCTCAAATTGCACTTGAATGTGGATGATAAAATGATAATGTGAAAATAACGATTCTCACCAACCTTTATAAGCGCTCACACCTCAATTACCACTAGGCCGACCTTGGTAAAATTAGGCAATTAAAAAAAAATGATATCTTAAATAAATAACAAGGCCGACTTCCATAAACCAAGCGCTCTAGTTGATTTTAAATTAATAATTAATAATTAATTATTAAATGCCATCGTTTTTAATTAATAAATTCAATTTTTTTTTACAAGGCAAAACAATTAATTAATATTTTGCGCTATATTAAATGCCATTTTAATTGAATCTTCAAACTTATCGAATTTTCTAGCATTTAAATAAATTCAAAAATGTTTGTTTAGCGCCAAAATTTAAAGATGAAAAATGCAAACCTCATCGCCCTGGTCCCTGACTGAGGGACAGGAGCGATCCATCAACTTGCTCTTGACTCTTGCAATTTTGACGTTCAAAGTCTCCATCCTTACGTTGGAATTGGCATTTTTGCTAAGGATTTTGAACTTGATTAACTTGTTTGTGTGAACGAGTGCCCTTTAAATGTGATATCGCCCTGGTCCCTTGGAGAGGGACAGGAGCGATCCTCATAGTTTCTCCTTGATCTTGCTTTTTAAATCTCAAATCTCCATCATAAGGCGAATAATAACGTTGTTTCTCTACTCCACACTTGTTTCACTTGACTTCTACAAGGCGCTTTAATGTTTGGAGGATCATCGCCCTGGTCCCTTGGAGAGGGACAGGAGCGATCCTTGTGCTCTAATCAAATTTCGTTGTATTTAACCTTTAATTTCTCATTCATTGCCTTCCAAATGGCGTCCTTGATCTTGCCTATCCTTGCCTTGTCTTGATTTTGAAGGAAAATGAATGATCCTATGCAAATCGCCCTGGTCCCTTGGTGAGGGACAGGAGCGATATTATCTCCTTAGCTCAATTGATAGTCCTTTTACGTTCGAAACCTTTGCATATCATTTTGTTAAGATGCCTTAGACCTTGTGCGACCTCGCAAAACCTTGACTTGGCATGAATTTGGCATGAATTGGCAAATATAGTGGATATTGCTCTGGTCCCTGCCTGAGGGACAGGAGCGATCTTCAATATTTTGTGCTTGTCTTTGCGTCCATCAACTTGCAATTGCTATCATTGTGTAAAATGAGGTTCTTTTGATTCCCTTGGACACTTAATACTTGGTAAACTTTCAAAATCTAGGCCATTATAGGAATTTCGCTCTGGTCCTTGCCTGAGGGACAGGAGCGAATTAGGTGTCTTGGTGTAATTCCTTCAACATAGGCGATTTTGGATACTTCGTTCTTTATTGAGATGCCTTTAAACATCCTCACCACCTTGTTCTTCGTCTTGGAGTGTCTTGAACTTGGAGGAACGGCAATATAACCATCATATCGCTCTGGTCCCTGACTGAGGGACAGGAGCGATCTTGCTCTTGTAGGCTTCATCTCACTTTGCTGACTTCAAAAATTATCTTCAATGGATTTGTTATGCTCCGTTTCACTCATCCATGCCTTGGAAATCGTTCAAATTTGGCAAGAAAATCATCTAAGACAAAAATTGCTCTGGTCCCTGACTGAGGGACAGGAGCGAACTTGGGCATTTGGGTCCCTTGTTGATGTTTTGTACTCTTTAATTTGTCTTCAACGGGTTCAATTCACCTCCTTTCTTGCCTTCAAACTTAAAACTTGCTTGATCTTTGCCCAGTACATGCCTTATGAAGGATTTCGCTCTGGTCCCTGAGAGAGGGACGGGAGCTACACTGAACTTCGCCCTGGTCCCTTCCTGAGGGACAGGAGCGATTTTTTCTTTTTGGTTCATTCTTCTTCATGACGGCACTCCAAGTTATATTCATTTGATAAAACACATCTCCTTGGACCTCTTCAAATCACCAAGTTGTTAAAATCCTGCAAGGACAAAGCAATATTTGATTTTAAGCTCCAGTCCTTCACTGAGGGACAGGAGCAATTTTTGCCCCTGGGGCACTTCCGTGTTCGTGAAATTCTTCAATTTATATTCAACGGAAAGATCACGCCTTTCTTTATCACTTCCATTTCGAAATTTGTCTTGATCTTGCAGAGACAGTAAGATTTTTGAAAACGAGCTCCGGTCCTTCACTGAGGGACAGGAGCGATTTTGCTCCTACAGGCCAAAATATCATGATTTCACAAGTTTAATCATTTCACAAGGCAAAAACAAATCATTCCCAATGCCCAGGATCAAAAAACTCAAAATTTGGTCAAAATTACTCAGTTGAATAAAATTCACATTTTCATCATCAACACTTAGACAAATTTAAGACTCTGCACTCAAAATTCCAATTGAAAATAGACCATTCTGGTGAATTCATTTCATTCAAAATTGCATTCTACAAAAAGAGGCTCAAAAAGCTCTCAAAACTGACTGGATTCTGGCCTGAAAAGACAGTAACGGAAACCCTAAGGCTTGACCCTAAATCCAGACAACTGACAAACTACCAAAACCCTAAAAAAACAAAGCGAAAGGCGAGCAAAAAACGAGCAAAAAGAGGGGGTCCCCATTTTAAATGGGGCGATGTGTGAAATGGTCACAACAGGATGCTAGAGGATTTTCAAATCGAGAAAGTACATTTGAATACCCAAAAACAGCGCAATCCAAACGACTATCCACAATCGAACTCAACACAAATTTAGGGGGCTCAGACTAACTTTACACTGCAACTTACAATCAGCAAGATGCAAAAAGTATGAACCATGGAAATTCATCAGACACCATTACATTCTCCATTGAAATCAAAGCACTTTACTATTTCTAATCTAAGCGAGGAAGGTGAAACCATACAAGCTTTGAAAAAATAATTGAAGTGGACACCATCAGAGAACAATGTTTCACTATTATTTTCTCAAAAAACTTATCGCAACAATTTCATACAAAGCTCCCTCTCTTTTAAATGAGGGGGTCACCCCTTTATATAGGCTTCAAGCCCTGGCTACATGCAAAACCCTAATTAGGGTTTTCCCAAAAGATTCTCCACACATGATGCAACAAGGTGGGAATCTCCAATTAATAACCCATCATGCCCATATACAATTAATTCAAAAGTACCCAAAATAGCATCCATTGCGCATTAAATGCACCACCTCCTTCAAATTCGCCCAACATGCATTGAATATTCATCCATGCAAAAATCACCCCATTATGTCATAAATGCTCCATCATTTCCACATGCGGCGGCTGCATGCAAAAGGAATCTGCCATAAATTCAACATGCAATGACCAGGTTGCCATTTGGTCAAATATTCCGGCAATGAATGTGCCACCATACTGCCATGCGTTCAATAGATCCTCGCCATGCAAATGGACTTTGCCATTGTATATCCGCTCCTGCACATCTGGAATTGTTGGAGAGGGAAAATTCGATTCAGGAAGAATTTTCTTGAAGTCTCCTCAACTTTCCTTGCTTGAAGAAGGTTTTTCATCAATTCTACACATTTCCTATTTTTTAGGAACTTTGCAATTCAAGTCCAGGAGGAAGAGAATTCTCCTACGAATCTGAACCTATAAAACTTTCTAAATCTGGAGGTCATTTGAGCCCTGAAAATGGATTTTTCAAATTCTTCCCCGGGGGGGGAAATTTCTTGTTCAGTCATCCCTGATTCCTTCCTTGCCTTAGAAATTTTATGTTCAATTCATCCTTGGGTGTATTTCTTCCTTGCCTTAGAAATTTTATGATTTCCAAGAACTATGTCCTGAAGGAAGAAATTTCAAACACTTAGTCAATTTTTTCACCTTTCCTGGAATTTTGTCCCAAAGGAGGGAATTTCCGACACTTAGCCAAATTTTCACCTTTCTTGGAATTTCTTCTTCTTGGGTGCAATTCTTCCTGGATAAAGGAATTCATCTTTTTGTGCGCTGTTCATTCTGGCACCCTCCAGAAGGCCGAGGCGGAAATTCCTCATGAGGAAGGAATTCATTGTTTTGTGAATTGTCCATGTCTCCTTTTCAACATCCCTATTTTTTAGGGATCCTCCTAAAATTTAGGAGCTAGGTACATTGGATGAAGAATTTCATCCCGATTCGGAATCTATAAAAATTTCCATATTTGGCTGGGATTTGATGTCTAAAAATAGCATAACTGAAAATTCGCCCGAGGGGAATTCTGCTTTTTATTCCTCATTGACTCCTTGGATTCCATGCCTTAGGCAAAATTTCAATTTTTTTAGCTCAGGTGAAATTTTACCATGCCAACGATTCATGAATTTTCCACTTGTGAATGCCTTCATGGATTCAGCGCCCCAGACCAGACCTGGGCGCATTTTGGCCCTGTCCATGGAGAGGCGGAATATTGCACTTGTGAATTACTTCTTGGTTTTAGCGCCCTAGCCCATACCTAGGCGCATTTTGGAGATGTCCATGGAGAGGCGGAAAATTGCACTTGTGAACTACTTCTTGGTTTTAGCGCCCTAGCCCATACCTGGGCGCATTTTGGAGATGTCCATGGAGAGGCGGAAAATTGCACTTGTGAATTACTTCTTGGTTTTAGCACCCTAGCCCATACCTGGGCGCATTTTGGAGATGTCCATGGAGAGGCAGAAAATCGCATTTGTGAATTACTTCTTGGTTTTAGCGCCCTAGCCCATACCTGGGCACATTTTGGAGATGTCCATGGAGAGGTGGATTTTTCCACTATTTCAGGCTCTTCGTCAGGATATATATATGAAATATAACATTTAAGTATAAGTGACTTATGCTTTAAGTTATATTTCATATATATTGTCAGGATGTTTGAGAGTGGTTTCAGGTCCATAGGAATCATAATGCAAATTCTGGATTTTGGAAGATCTTCCAAATTTCCAGACAGTCAAATTTCAGGCCATTTTCAGATCAGGATGACATTGGTGGATTGATGTGAATTTCTGGACTTGGATGATTTTGCATGCTTTCCTCTTTTGGAATAGGAGTTCCAAACTTAATCATTTTTGACCCAACTTGTCTACCTTCTGACTTTTCCGGATTTAGAAATGGTCTTCAAGAAAGTTCAGTCTTCAGCGTCTTCGGAGATATTCAGCTTTTAGTGTTTTCTTGTGAAGATCCTGCCAAAAATAGATTTTCCCAAATAGTAAGTGTTTCAAAATGTCAAGGTTTGGGCAAAATAGGTCAGAAAAACACTTACTAAAAATAGAACTTACTAAAAATAGTAAGTTTGGTTTTTGGCAAAATTAGACCAATCCGGGACTCAGTAAAATCCCTAAAAAATAGGAACTTTCTAAAAATAGAAAATTGCTCAGTTTTGGCTCAAATTTTACTGGGAGGTTCCTTGAAAGGTCCCGATTCTAGCTGCATGCTTAGTTTCTCCAAAACCCTAACAAAAACCCCTAAAATCTAGGACAGAAGGCAAAGCCCTTTCACAAAATGAGTCCTAGACCTAGCCGAATTCGCTCAAACAAAAAAGCAAATTAAACCCAAATGACCCCCAAACACTTGCAAAGCAGAGAGACTGATGAGACTGCTACGAAAAGACCCCAAAAACGCAAGCCAAAAGACCAGGAGGGCCTAAAAAGTAGAGGGTCCCCATTAGCAATGGGGTGATGTGTGGAAACGTCACAACAGGTCTCTTGGTGTTTCGCAAGGAACATCCGTATTCCGGGTCACTCGACTCTGTGGAGTTACTTGCACCGTACGGAGGAGTGTCGTACGTAATTGCGGCATCGTTTCCAGGAGGTCCTTCATCTTCACAGGTACTTCAATCTGCAATATTTGATTCAGGATATTTTCCTCAGCCTCAAAGTGGGAAGTACTTGTTGCTTGCTGAGTGTTCCCTTGTGCCAACATTTCCTTCGCCACTTCAGCCTTTGCCTCCAGCGCCCGTTGCTTCTCCATGCAAGGGTTTGGGTATGTGGCCTTCTTTGCCTATGACCGTGTGATTGCCAATATCCGTTCCTTCGTCCTATTAATGTTGAACAGGTTCACTCCAGACTTTGGGCAAGTTCCATCATCATGGTCTCCAGGCCCACACCATTTGCATAGTTTTTGTGGAGTTTCTTTTGAGGTGCATTCCTTGGCAAAGTGGCCCCATTGATTGCAGGCTCGGCATTGGATCATTGGCTATCCCTTTGCATCATACTGGATCCGGCTCCTATTATTACTGTTATTATTGGTCTTCCCCCCTCGCTGGTTGTTCCGGTATCCGCCAGATGATGCATTATTGTTGGCAATTTGTGAAGTTCCGGAGGCCGGTTGCAAAGTCCCTTGCATCTTCCATTGTTTTGTGAACCCATAGAGGTCTTTTCTTAGGGATTTCTTGGGGAGGAATTTGTACTTCATTGTCTTCTGAACACTCCCTCTGAATCTCAAGAGTGGGATCCTCTTCTATGTCTGAAGATGGAGCATAGATTTCTGACTCAATAGAGTATTTAGCCCTTTTGAAGGCTATGTCTTCTTCAAATATTACATCTTTACTAAGTTCAATATTGTTATGTCCAAGCACAAATATTCTGTAGGCTATAGAGGTTTCACTATATCCAACAAAGATTCCTTTTCTTCCAGAGGGTTCTAGTTTTGTTCTTTTCTCTTTAGGTATATGAAAGTAGATAGGGCATTCGAATATCCTAAAGTGAGTATTATCAGGTTTTATCCCTGTGAAAACTTTTTTAGGAGTTTTATCTTCAATGTGGGAGTGAGGACATCTTCAATGTGGGAGTGAGGACATCTATTTTGTATGTATACAACAGTGTTGGAGGCTTCTGCCCAAAGATGAGTTTCTAAGTTTTGATCAAGAATCATGGCTTTGGCTACTTCTACAATGGTTCTATTTTTCCTCTCAGCAACCCCATTTTGTTGGGGGTTGTAAGGGACAGTGAACTCCCTCTTAATCCCAGCTTCTTTACAAAATTCCCTAAAAATGTCTGAGGTATATTCCCTCCCATTGTCAGTCCTTAGGATTTTTATTTTCTTTTCGGAAGAGTTTCAGAGAGAGATTTGAATTCCTTAAATCTCTTGAGGATCTCTTCAAATTCTTTACATTTAAGAAAGTAGATCTAGGTCTTCCTGGAGAAGTCATCAATGAATATTACATAATAAAGGAATCCTCCTAATGACGGTACACACATTGGCGCACATAGGTCAGAGTGAACTAGTTCTAAAACATTGCTTGTTTTCCTAGAACTATTCTGAAAGGAACTCTTAGTATTTTTTCTTAGGGCACACCCCTTACATGTACCGGAATGGTATTGTTTTAACTTAGGCAAACCAATTACTAATTTTTCCATTGAACGTAAAGCACGGAAGTTTAAATGACCTAATCTTCTATGCCAAATTTCATTAGAATCTGCAATCTCATGAAGTAGGGCTAGGTTAGATTCAGTACATACCTTGTACAAATAGCCTTTTCTATGTCCTAGGGTTATAGCCTTCTCGATGGAAGAGTTTTGTGGCCATACTAAAACTTTACCATTCATGAAGGTTATTCTGTACCCATCATCTTCAAGTGCAGATATGGAGATTAAGTTCCTCTTGATGCCAGGAACGAATAGGACTCTAGTGAGTTGGAGAGACATGCCTGTTTTCAGCTTAATGGTGTAGGTACTGACGTCTTTCACTGGATGTGCAGAGTCATCACCAATGGTTACTTCTTCATCAGTTTCTTCTAACATGGAATCAAATAATTCTCTATACCCAGTGATGTGTCTTGAACACCCACTGTCAATGATCTAGGTGTTAGATTTATTGGATACTTGGCTAGAGATGGCATAGTAGAATACATGCTTCTCGGAGTCATATTCTTCCCTTTTCACCTTTGCAAATGTAGCTTGTTGTTTGATTCTATCCGGACATTTTGTTGCACAGTGTCCATATTGATCACACCTAAAGCACTAAATGTGAGAGTTGTCTTTCTTAGATGACCTTTTCTCATGTCGGTTCTTTCTCTTCTTGAAATGTTTCTTCTTGCTTTTCTTGTTGGAGTTGGTATTTAGAACATGGAGATCTTCATCTATGTTCTTTTGCTTGATCCCCTTCTTATTTAACCTTGACTTCTCTTGAAGACAATTTGCTCTTAGCCTATCAAATTTTGGATATTTAGCTCTTGCACTAATGCCTTGGATGAATGTTTCCCATGTACTAGGCAATCCATCTAGAGCAATGAGCGTTAGCTCTTTGCTTTGGATCTCATATCCAAGTGTTGCCAGTTCATCCTTTAGGGCTGATATCCGCATAAAGTAT
The DNA here is from genome assembly GCF_030272615.1 of Cryptomeria japonica. Classification (NCBI taxonomy): domain Eukaryota; kingdom Viridiplantae; phylum Streptophyta; class Pinopsida; order Cupressales; family Cupressaceae; genus Cryptomeria; species Cryptomeria japonica. Next base: position 30,345,913 of record NC_081410.1, on the reverse strand, counting down.
GCATTGATTGACTCTCCTTTGTTCATATTGATTTATTTCCCTTTTTAGAGCCAAGGTTCTACTTGCATTGTTTATCTCGAATGTACTTTCGAGTGCTTCGAACATATGGTAGGCAGTCTCATGCTTTGTTATTATTGGCATAATGTGATTTCTCACTCCATCGACTATGATCTTCATGGCTTTTTCATTTCCCTCAATCCATGTCAATTTGTCAGGTTCATTCTCTGGTTCTTTAGATTCAACTCTTACAAATGATTCAACTTTATTCTCTTTTAGAATCATCTTAATTCTGAACTTCCATGCTGAGAAATTATCGCCTCCTTCAAGTCTGTCCTCAAATCTGATAGTATTAGCCATGGAAAATGTGATGTTTATATCTTTGATTTGAACTTGTCAAATTTGAATGCCTTAGGTTCGATCAACGTGGCTCTGATACCATGTAAATGATATTCAAATTTATGTTCAAATCTAAGTTGTAGGAGGTTTGATATTATTTTACTGTTATTGACTGTTGTTTCTTATAATTCAGATTGCTGCAGATGACATTGATTAATTTCTATATATCTACAGCACTTCACACAGCATCGACTTATATGAGATGCCCATCGATCAAGGCATGCCTTGACCGGACATGTCTCTTGACATGCCCGATCAAGACATGTCTTGATCGGTTCATAGGCATCGCTTCAACAAAGTGCTTTATCGATAACTATCGGGTTTGAAACAAATGCTATTTAATGTTTGACAAACGATACCAAATCGGTTCACGTTGAATGCTATTATCATTAACAACCGATAACAAATCGGTTTACGTCAAATTGCTATTACATTAACAACCGATAACAAATCGGTATGATGGAATTAATACGATAACTATTTATAGTTATCATACGATAACATCAATCGATGCTATCATATGATAACTATGATAGTTATATAAATTCGATCTGTTCTATTGAAATCACAGCATATGAAATATGGGCAGGGCATGATTGATCACATTTGGTAATGATGTCCATATATCGAACTGTGCAATCTGATTGTGGAATGCATATAATCATGAAGTCTACCATTAGTTTGTGGTTATATCGATAAGGTAGATGATTGAATGAGAGATAAATGAAGTCTCTCATTCAATCATTTATCTTACCGAAGCTACTTAGTTTCAACACAAAGTGTTGTGCTATGCACACCCCTCCCCCTGTTTTTTGATGGGGAGCCCCACTTTTTTTGTGTAGCTTGTTGAGCTCGATAAAACCCCTGATATTGCTTCTAGAGGCCATCAAAGCCAATGAAAATAATAAGTTCGGTTGTTTTTCCAATGAATCTTTTTTTTTATTACTATTGTTTTTTGCCAATAAAGGTCCTTTAAAAGATCAAAACGCTTGAGTGCTAGAAAGAAAAGCATAAGGAAAGAATGAAATTTGAGTGTTTTAAGAAAAACGTATTTCATAATATCAACTCTGCCAACCATTGAAAATGATCCCGACAAAAGACATCGAAGCATATACCGAGAGGCGTTTAAAGGAGCTAAGTTAGTGTAATGTCCCCTACCTGATCTATTTCAATATATTAAAATTGATTGATATTCTTCAATTAGTTATTATCAAGTGCATATTTTCCTCATGAGATGATTAATTTCATTATTCATAGTTCTTAATATAGATATCAGACCTTTCTACTACTTCAGTTCTAAGGGAGAAGGGTATACGTATATTACCAAAGTGCTTAGAGACCAACTACAATAGGTTCCCTCAAAGTTTACAGATCCAAGCCCTTACCTATCTTGGGTCTATACCCTCAAGGCTTATGGGTCGCTGATCCCCACCCTATCTTGGGACTTAACCTATTGCTTGGATTTAGACTGCCCCTCTTTGGAACATCTCATTCCCATCTTAAATACGGATAGTAATAACGTGATTTAGACTATAAGTATAAATATTTCTTATGTATTATAAATATATACATGAAATCATGTATGACTCTCATACATATTGCAGTCCATATTAATATTACTATCAATTCTGCATAAGAACATTATTGGACTTCATATATTAAGCATACTTATTAAACAAATCCCATGCATACCATCAAGAACAAGGATGTTACTGCCTGTAACTTAATAACAGTTTTGATCTGATCTGATCCATGGTGCTGTTACTGGATGCTTTGATTCCTTTTTCTTTATATCTCTCATTGTGAGGGAGAGGTCATACCTCTTCATCATGTATGCCCTTTGGCAAGAGACATGCCCTTTCACCATTAACACCCTTTGAAAGTGTGCAACTATTCATTATTTCTGCCCTTTGAAAGGGAAACAACCTTTCACAATCAGACCTGCACTTCTTATTTAAATCAGGTCTGCACTTCTGATTTCCAAGTTATCCCCCTTCCAAATGAGGTTCTCTTCTCCCTTTTATATCTTATTGTTGAGGGAGTCACAACTTTTCCTTCCATGTCTTTTAACCATTCATTAACTTAATTAAATTTTAATTAATTATATTTAATTATATTCTTTATTTTATAATTTATTTTTTCATATTTTAATTTTATTATTATTATTTATTATTAAATTCCATTTCAAAGTGGGGGCATTACAGTTAGGTTGAGGCAAATGCGGGTGAGGTTCCTGTTTTTGAGCTCACGCATCCTTCTATTTCGCTGATTAAAATCTTGATAGAAGCCAACACTAAGAGTAGTAAAATTTTGCCTAAGGTAACGTTGAAAGCTCAATAAGAATCCCGGTGAACAGCTCATTCATAGAATTCGAAATGAGAATGAGTTTGGATGATTATAGGGTGAAGTGCTCTTGTCTTAGAGTCTTCAAAACATTGAACAAACCACCAAAAACACCAACCCTGCAAAGTGTTAAGAGTTTAAAAGGGGTCACGACAAAAAGAAAGAGATAAAGCGATTTGTATTTTGCCTTCTATTCGCCAATAGAAAGGCCGGCAAAAATTCCCCAAGGTGCTGGCAAAGTGATAAAACCAAAGGCAACTAAGATCAAGTTCATTTGTTGAAAGGCCAAAACCAAACCTCCGACATTACCTCACAAAGCCTCGTAACGCATCGCTTAAGGTCAAAATAAGTAATGTAAAGTTCAGACTTTTTGAAGTCTGAAGGTCTTTTTTTAGAAAACAAAAGAGATGCTTTATCGTGCTTCATAAGGTCAATAAAGATACCGAATTAAACTTGGCAAAACGGTTGAATGATTAAAATCGAAATCATCTTAGCCCCTATGATACTCGACAAACTTCCCAAAGGACAACGCTTAGAAAAGGAAAAAATGTGAAGGGCATAGTTTGTCAAGTATGGAGAAACAAAGTTCGTTAAAGTTCACTAAAGCCTCCAAATCACCAAGAAAATACTGAAAAGACTATTGGCATATGGAATGAACTTGGGCGAAAATGAGTCTTGTATTTGCCCCTCGTAAATGTCGAAAGGGTCAAGTTAAGTTGACCCAAATAAAAAATAAAGTTCACATGTTTTTAAATCCTATGCGTCGTCTTCACTTCGCCTAAAAAGGCCTGAAGAAAATATCGTGATTGCCTAAGTTGTAAAACAAGCTGAAATTTATAAGTAAGCTTAGGCATAAAAGTGAAATGAAGGCCTTGACTTCACCGAGCGATATACCAGAATTCTCAAAGACACTGAAAGGAGCCAATTAGAATAAAATTCAGATGGTTTGAAAACAAAACTCTTAAGAATCAAACGCTTTGCCATTTTTATGCCTCAAAGTTTGGACTCATTCCATGGGTGCAGAGAAAGGAGACGAATAGGCCATAAAAGCATATTTCTTTCAAGAGGAGGTGTGTTCCAGCCAAAATTCTTCCCGGCCATAATGTTTAGAGAGAGTTCAATGTTTTTGTTCAAATCCTTCATAGGACAAATGAAATATGAGATGATGATTAACCCTTGACTTGTTTGTCTACGTAGGGTGAATGGCATTGCATGGGGACCAGATTGCACCAAGAGGCGATAACATGACACTGGATTTAAAGGAAGGCTCTGCAGTACTACCAAGCCGAGGACAAAGCATGAAGATTAGGACCACTGCTTGCAACAAATTTCAGTCCAGAGCATAGAATCGAGATGGTGATCACGGAGTAGTGAAGAACGTACCACAGAATTAAGACCAATGTGATGTTTCAAGTCTCTAGAAGGCATCAATAGAGCTCAAAGAAATGCTATAGGAAGTATGTTGAATTAGAAATGCACAACTGGAAACAATGGAAAATCAGTTTGTTTGTAAAAAGCAAAATTGCTTTATTGTAACAAGACTACCTGTGGGCCCCATTTAATGCAATTTAAAACAAAGGGGGACACAGGTTAGTTATATCTTAGCTACCTGATTTGCAAAATTGGTTGGGAATAGTTGTAGGTAGCTGAGGTGATTGAAAAATGACAGTTGGGAAGTTACTAGGCATGGGCTAAAGCTGTCAAGCTTCTAGAAGGAAGATCACAGCCATCAGATGGATTAAATCTTGGCCTTCGGTTCAAAATGTTAAAATCTATAAAAGGCTAATGCCTCTCTCTTTGTAAAGGGTTAGATTTATAGAGGTTAGAAGTAGCAAATTAGGAGTAGAAATAGAATAGGATTGCTGAGCATAAATTGTTGTAATGGCAGTTGAAACAAATAAATAAATATTGAAGTATGGTGTTTGTCATTTTGTTTTCTTCTATTTGCATGGTTTCTCTTCATTTGATTAGTTAGAGTTCAATGATTTTAATGGTGAAGTGCGAAGGTATTTGATCTTATTTCAGGTTCATACCATTGGGGCCTTGCTGATTGTAGGTCTCCTTGTATGGTTAGTCTGAACCCAAAATTGTTCATAGTTCAACTGTAGGTGTTTGTCTCGGGTGGTGCCAGAATTGGGTGCTTGAATGTGTACCTATAGCCCGAAAATCCTTTATTCCCTTGGAGCTTGCACTATTCCTGTGGAGTTGTGAATATATCTTTGGCTAAGCAGGAATTAGTTTGTTGAAAATCTATCTATCCGCAACATCAATCATTACTTTCATTATCCTTAGGTTTTCTAAACCCTATCTCTTTTGCTTTTATTTTTCCCTGTTCGAGAATCAAAGCATCGCTAGATGCAAACTAGCTTGTTGCAATATTCGTAAGTCCCCTCATGTTTACCAGCAAAACACATCAAACTGCTGAGTTATCCAAAGCTGTCAAGATCTCACAGTGGGAACCTTGAGGTTATACCCTTTGATCATTCCGAACAGCATTAGGGATTTCTTTATTCAAGAGAGGGTAGGATACTTAGCATTCTATTCTATGTTGACAAAGGATTAGCGCATACTTTTCCCGCATCAACACAAAGGACTTAGGCTTTTAATAGAGTTTCAAGCTTTGGGCATTAGGAATGCTAAAGAAATGGTATCAGGAGATGGGAAAATCCAAAACTCCAACAAGATAAGACTTCGACAAAATTTTAACAAGGACTTAAAGTATGTTGTTGGGATCGGTAGGGAAGGTATATAGGTATGGACAATTCAGAAAGTCGGAAAGGCTGACAATCACATAGGATACCAAGGAAAACACTAGAAACAGCCCAGATTTAGTCTTTTTGTGGATTTTTGTATATTTGACACTTAGGGCACCCATTTAAGATGTCTTAGATCAATTACAAAAAGTGGGTCAAATATGACTAAGGCACACAAAATTGAAGGGACTCGAGCAAAAATGATATTTCAGATTTGAGTCTCAACATGGTGCACAACATGTAAAGGCTGATTTGTTTTGGTTTCAGGGTGTGTGGTGCTATATATGCCATTTAAGGCATTCCCTTATTATGAAAGGTGTTGTTTTTTGAAATAAAACCCTGCTGCATTCAATGTTTAGACAGATTAGTTTTAAAAACAAATGGAAATTTGGTGATATGCCAGCAGTTGTTATATCACCGCGATTTATCAATATTTATGTCAGCAGTGATTTGCCCTTGAGCAAGGTAAAGTTGCAATCATCATTCTTCATTCCTATTCAGTGAATTTGTTATCAATTGCTGTCAAAACTGACAATTTTTTTTTATATCAATTATCACTGAGTTTTTAGTATAGTAGGTTTTTGGATTGATACTCGTCAGTTTTCATTGATTTTCCTTTTCATTGATTTTCCCCAAAATTCTCGAAGTATGGCAGTTTGCAACTTTGCACGGTTGCTATATATGGAGGCATCTCATCAAAGTCAACATCAAATATACAGAGAAGTGATCAGTGTGGAGGTAAATTCAGAGTTGTATAAAATTCAGAGACAGAGACATCAGGTGCCTTGTTTGAATAAATCTTCGCCATTCTGTTCTTCATTCAATCTTCAATGATCCTCATCAGAATTTCCAGCAGTATTCATTAATTTTAAGTGACCTATACAAGTTGCTTTATCATATTGGTTTGTCTAGAGACCAACACTTTCATATGCAGTAAGGTTTTCATATGTCCAAGGTTTGTGTATTTCAAATTAGGGTTTGGTGTAAAACATATCAACACATAGAAGGTTTTCGGAATCAAGTTACCAATATCAGTGAATTTTCAAGAGCTTTAGGGTTTCGTTAGAGGATCCACCATGACTAGAATAGTAAAGCTCTGCCAGAACGTTTACCAAAGCTAATTGTGAAAAAAATATTTTTAGCGCATGCTATTTATAGCTTGTGCTATTTTTAGCTATTGATAGGAGAGATTCTGGTTTCCCTTGCTTCCTCGTAGGAGTGGCAATCTCCTAAAGAAATAATTGAGTACTTAAATTTACATTTTACTATGATAACCTTCTATGTTTGATGCTAGAATTTGAACTTTGGCAACCATTTTGTTCCAGATCGTTGTGAAGGTAGTTTAGTCCTTGCATAAACAATGTATTTTGTTCATGTGGATAAGGACAGCCCACTTGGATAAGTGCAATATCAGGATACTCGGCATATTGTGTGGAGTGAAAGCATGGAGTGAATTGACTTAAATTGATTTTGGGCAAGTTGGTTGAGATGCAGATAGAGGATATCTCCTAATTTCTATCGGGTGGTTGAGATGTGCAAGCAAAGACCTTCACATTCCGGATTAGGCTAAATAGGCTTTGGAATTTGTGCCACTTTGGGTTATTGGCACATGGTTTTGGAAACTAATAGTGGTTTCTAAGTGAGCATCTTGCCTATATAAACGAGCCTTGGGTGATTGGTTTGGGGATTCTTGGTCATGTTGATTTTGGAGCATTTGGAGACAAGTGCAGGATTCTTCAAGTGTTAGAAGATTGCTTTGTCTCCTAAAGATTGAAGCCTGAAGACTAATAGGAGATAATATTTGGAGTGTATTTTAACTGTTTTGTTGTTGATAATACATTGAGACTACTCTCTTGTTGCTGGGTTTTTCCCCTTCGTGGTTGTTTCCAAGGTATATCTTGTAATATTTCTTATTTTATATTCTAAATGTCTTTTCTGATAAAAATCTGGTGAATTAATATAGTTCTGTTTAATTAGCATAAGTTTCCTCATTGGACTAAGTAGGAAATTGTTGCAGTTCAATTCATCATTTTCTTGCCTGTTTTATAGGTGTAATTTCTTTGTTTAAATATCATATGCCTTGTTTCTAAATAAAAAATCTGCTTGCTTGATGCACCTTGGATTTGATTCATATTCTTACGTGAAGACACCAAGGTTTCAATCAATCAGAATGTTATATTGCAATCATAATTCATATTTGTACTTTCTTAAGGTTGATTGATCATTCTTAATAAGGTAAAACAATTATAGGAAGATGCTTTTAATTTAGTATTTCATGTTAATTGTTATACTCTTGATTCATTGACAAATTACGATGTGGGGAAGGTTACAGTTTCTATTGCCACGATCTTATACATGTTTTTTGGCTTCAAGAGGTTTAACTATATTTTCATTGTTTGTTGCTAGGTTGCAAGGATGAATATACGGGTAAATGAACTTGCAAAGTTAGGATTCAAAAAATGTATCATACCTAAATCATCTGCAAAGTCTATTACAGGTTTTGAATGGGAGGAAATGTCAATAATCAGCTGTAGCAATGTGAAGGAAATGATTGGGATAGTATTTCCACAAGTTGGTTCTCCAGATTTTCATAATCCAGCATTTGAAGATCTTGAAGCACCAGATGTTTAACACTCCATGAGACTAGTTTCATTTTGTGGTGCCCTATAATTGTTTTGACTAGAAAAGAGTGCAATCTATATCCATATTTTGAATTTCGAATCCGAGTTTAGCAATCCAGCTGTTTAACAGTGTTAATGTGTTTATCTGACCTAGGTTATACTAGCACCTGACACAGCATGCAGACTTGACTGAAGAGTCTGCTGAAAGGATTACATGCTGTAAATCATTATTAATGCTTCTCAGCAAAAGCTTTAGCCATGTCTTCTGATTTTTGAAATACCCATCAGGATGCTGTTGAGAAAGACGAAGTTGTGCTGCCTAACAAGCCTCAGTCATATTCTCCCTATCAGTGACAATAATGACTACAGAAGCGGGCTTTCTTAGGCAGTAATCAATGCTTAAGGGACATTCCGAGCACGACATAATGATTATTAATTTATTTACAATGTTACAGTCTTGTTCCAGTCTTATTATGTTATTATGTATAGGGCTTTTATGAAGTATGTATGTTTGTGGCAGCTGTGATGGCAACAGTTGTATTATAGGCAGTCATGTCTGCCTCGAGTTTTGTCATGTTGCTAAATTCAGCTGTGAAAGTATATAATGTATGGCAAGTAAGCTGACAAGAGCCTTAGTCAATGGATTTATGGTGATTGCCTAACCAATTTGTGGGTTTCGACGACAACTTTTCGGAAATCTGTAACACGTATGATGCATGTTAAATTATCTATTCAATTCAATGGGTGGGCCCCCAATAGAAAACCCTTGTTTTCCTTGTTAAGATAAATATTGAAAGAAGGTAAGAATGAAACTAAAACAAGGAATATTTCACTGTATTTTATCACAGCTTTATGAGTTTTACAACGTTTACGTTCAAAATAGTTACAAGCTGACCCAGAAAGCATTGCCACCTGATAAAAATAGAATGGTAACACATAAACTTGGCGACTTAATGGGGGCTTGCAGATTGGCAACGTTTTTCTTTTTATTTTGACATACTCCTGTATATCATAGGCTAAGTTAATGACATACTCCTGTGTATCTCCATGTCTTGGATGTTGATATATCTATACGCTAAAATGAGAATATTCATCTTCAGGTATGGTATTTACTGATGCATACACTCAGCACGAGTGGTGCTAGTTGCAAAGATTACATGTCTATAACCATTTGTGTTGATTCATAGACTCTTGGGAGGATAATCGAATACATTATATTCAATTTTTTAAGATAGCTGATTAATAACAAACATAACAGAACATAAAATATATAAGGTGTTAATGTCTATTTTCAATGCGTTTGGTAACAGAAAAAGACGATGGAGCAAAAATAGATAAACCTTCAATATTGGCTTGCAAAATAAAAAATCTTGCTAGATGTGTATTTTTACTTTAATTTTCTCGATAAAAAACAAGCCAGAAGTGATTTGTTTTCATTTCAGTCATGATTCTATGTATACTTTTTCATATAATAATAATGGGGCTAGTATAAACCCTTTACAAAAGGCCAGTTAATATAATTATTAGCTATAGCCGATCCTATTTAAACATTGGTACCGTGTTAGTGATTTTATATTCCATTGATATGATATATTTCTAGTGAATTTAGGTAGATAATTACAAATAAAAAATAAAATAAAAGAGTTACATGGTAGTTGAAGAGGAAGCTGTTGAACGCATGAAGATTGCTGAGAGATCAAGCGTTTCACATTAAAGTCTCAAATAAAGACGAGCATTGTAATAGAAGTTTGCATCCTCGGGTACTGGTACATAAGAGCCGTCGGGTTCAGAAGGAAGAGCCTGTTTCTTGACATTGATTGCACCGCCACTGGCCCCTGAGAGAGGCGAGTGCCATGGCCACAGAATTTACATGGATCGCTTTGCATCCAATCTCTCGTGGATCGAGAAGATAGTATATCGGTAAGAATGATTGCTTATACTTAATTAAGAATTTTAGATTAGATTTGAGCATTCAGTGTACTAAATTCTATTCATTTTAATTCAGACTGCCGAATGCCAGCGATGAGTTGTTGAACATGTCCTCTAAGCTATCATAATTATAAGGATAACCATGTCTTCTAGCTCTACGAAATCTTTCTCTGTTGATGAGCAGCCTTCATAAGTGAGCAATTGAAATATAGGTATGCTAGTAACCCACCCAATATAGTCTGATGGGCATGATTGAGTAGCAAGAATGTCATGTTACCAAAATGATGGCTTCTGTTCAAATATTTTGAGAACAATGGGCATAGGCATTGGGAAAATTGCTTGTGAATGTCCTACGGGACCAGGCCCATTTTTGTGTTTTACTCAGTGTTCCACGGGCGTTGGGGACGGGGGACCAAGGGCTTAAGTTTGGGGACGGCGGGGGGGTGGCGGGGTGGTGGTGTTGATATAGTTATACATATACATATAGTACTTGAAAAACTAGTTTTGAAAAAATGTATGACATTATTACAGTATAAGAATTACATTTTCAAATGAGAATAGGAAATTTGAAATACTAAATCTAAATACCAATTACCAAGATTTTTAAGTTGAGTTGTTATATGGAACGTAATCAAACTCGTAGGTTAGATTTTCCCTACTTTTATCGACGCGGCTTACCCCTATATTTTTCAATAGGGGTTTGGGGGCATCGCCACCAAGTTGGGGTCAAGGGGCAGTGCCCCTTGCGCATTCGAGGGGCAACGCCCTACGAGGCCAAAAATACTTTTATTATTTTCTAAAGGCGTTGGGTGTTATTTTTCTATTGGCCCACGTCCAATTAGAGTTACCCCTTAACCCCCAAAAAACTTAAAAAGTCACTTTAAAAAAAAAAATTAATTTTAAACATTGCATATACGTGGGGGCGACAGGAGAGGGAGACGTGTCTCAGCGGTGGTGGGACGGCGGGGGATGTCACGTCCTTGTCCCCTCGTCCCCCTGTCCCCTCGTCCCCCTGTCCCCTCGCCCCCCTGTCTCCGAGACGTTTCTTACGGGGAGACGTGGCCAAAAAGGGGGGGGATGCGTCCTCGTGGAACACCAACTTTACTAGCTGTGGAGGCTGAAATTAATCCCAACATTCATTTGATAACATTGATTGAGGGTTAGTGAATTTATATGCCATTTATATGATATACTTATATAGACTAATCAAATAGATAATGGGTGTTGTTGGGAGTAGTTGAATTAAGAGATATTTGTGCCATAAGACCTACATATAGTAGGAATACTAGGATCATACAATTTGTTTTTCTACTACTATTCTAGTTGGGTCACTATACGTTAGAAAACAGTTATGGGTATAACACTATAAGGGATTCTTGATTGAATTGACAAATGACCCTTGATTGTGAATGAAAAAATCCACCTATTATCTCATAATATAATAATATTCTATTTATTAGTTATAGTTAAAGATTTCTTTGACTAATTATTACGATAGTTATTTCTAAATTTTGGTCAAAATATAATGCAAATACAAAGAAATAAATAAATAAATAATTAAAATAATGTTCTTAAGATATATATCATCCATAAAATAGGGACTAAGGACTATAACAATTATTAACTAATTGGTTTAGAAAAAAATAAATATCATGCCAATACTTATTTAATAGTTTAAAAATGAAAGAATAACATTTGAAAATAATTACATGGAGAGGCATACTATACTCACATTATGGATTGACAAATATCTATCAATGAAAACTCTCATGATTAAAATTGATGTCTATTTGCAATTACTATTATTTTTCTTTTGTTTCTAATTTCACATTCCATGTAAGAGAAACAAAAAGCTAACAATAAAGAAAGTAGACAACATGAGTATGCTTTCTATTTAGAACATTAAATTTCAAATTGGATTTGATTTGTTTCTAATTTCTACAATTGGATTTGAAATTTCACAAAGGATTTGATTTATTTTTAATTTCCGACCTATAAAGTGGAAGTCATGGGCATGTTTCCATTTAAAACATTTTGTTATTTCATATTAGATTTTATTTGAACATAATGACTCAAACTTTCTATTTGCAAACATGATTTTAATAATTTTTGTCTTAATATTAATTATTATAATATAATAATAACCCAATATCAATTAAAATATAACAAAATAAATATTTTTTAATGGAACTGTAGACACTTAAAATTGTTTAGTCTAATTAAATAAATACTTTATTTATTTAATTACTTTAGCTTAATTTTTTTATTAACTAAATAAATTTATATTTATTTAATTAATTAATTTATCCTCTTCTAGCCTTATTTCTCATTTAAATAAATAAATTTATTTATTTAAATTACCCTTTTTCTAAATTAAATAAACACTCTTATTTATTTAATTGATCCCACTTCCTCTATTAATTAAATGAATCTTTATTTATTTAATTAATTCATTAGCCTTTTCTACCCATAACACATGTCATTCATCTCTTAATTTTTACACTATCTACCCTCTCATTATTTTATTATTTTTTTTATCTACCCTTTAATCATAGCTGACCATTTATTTTTTACACCTCTCAATCTTATCCTTCCATTTCAAATAGTGTCTTCTATATAAGACGATACTTCATTATCAACCTTAATCAATCTATGCATCCTGATCAATTGACTACACTCTTTCATATGCGATCAAGCCTATTTGCAACCACACTTTTGTTCTTTGTTGAGCTCTTGTGCACATAAAATCTGAGAGCAAATATATCAAGCAAGATCAATGGAGATATGAAGAATGGAGATCCAAACCTTATTGGACATGTGATGCTATAATATTTGTGATTTCATTTGATTTGCATTGTCTTAGGTAATCTTCATATGTTATGGTGGATCTTTGTTGTTGTTAGGCTAGGGTTTTGTGGTTGAATTTATTTAGTCTTTCAATATTGTTGTTATCCATTTTCATCGTATACATTTTGGCACGCCCAGGGGGAACCTTGTCCCATTTGTATTTAACATATTTTGTTGCAGATTTTGTGTTTTGAAGTTGCAGATCTGACATTTTCGACAACATTTTGATATTTTCACGTTTGCATGCTTTCGGATTGCGTTTTTGATTTTTTGCCGCGTCTATGACATCTGAAATTGCGTCTGCACCGTCGATAATATATTTTTTTGTAGATTCCGGGAAACGCGTCTGTGTTCACGCGTCTGCGTCTATGAATTCTTCAGGGGTGTCTACGTTCAGGAGCCGCGTTTGTGTTTTGGAACTGCGTCCGTGTCGGATCTAAGCGCGTCTGCAAAGTTATATAGCGTTTGTGTTTTTGATAACCGCGTCTGTGTGAGGTTGTTACATTTTGAGTTTCTTTGATTCGGTTTTTCGTCATTCGGATTTTCAGATCTGGTTTATTTTGAGCTAACATTTTCAGATCTAGCTAACGAAATTGGTGCAACTTGTCTTGAAAGCAAAATCGTTTTGTTGAAGGCCCCTATTTTCACAAAGTCTTTTGGATCTAAAATTTACCTAACTTGTGTGCTTGCAAGAAGGGGTGATCATTTGAAACAATCCAAACTATTAATAGATCTTTGTTGCAGGGCTTTGGCAAGGGTTTTTGATTTTTATTGTGTGCCTTGTTTTCATAGACTAGCAAACACTTCAATTGGTGCACTAAAATTGAACCATTGTCTTTTGTGTCTTGAGCAATAGGCTCTTTTTGTTTAATCTTTAGAGGGTCTGTCTCCCTGTGTGGTCATTAGGACTACTAGTGAGGAGAGAATGACCCAAGTGGTAGCGAAGAAAACGCATCTCTTCCGAACCACTATAAACAATTGTATCCATGGTGAAACCTATGGATAACGTGTGCTGATTAATTCATACCAACACTATGTCTCCCCATAAACCCGTTTGATCAAATTTATTTGATCATTTGTAGGGCGTAACCCCTACCGATTGGGAGCCTTCTGTATTTACAGAGCTGAAAGTGCTGCATGTATGGCCACATGAGTGGATGCTCTTACTAGCACCTTTTTGTTTTAGAAGCCAAAATCCTTCTAGTTGTTGGGGCAGGAGGTCAGACCTCTTGTAGCGGCCCACACACATACGGTTCTTAGTAGAGATACAAAGTTCGCCACGAGGAGTTTTTCGTGGGGACTGATGCTTGGCTGCCCTGAGAAGTGAGTGCCGAAGGTGGAGCGAGTGGGGTCAAGCATCTAAGTATTCACTTTGAATAGCGTAGCCTTGGGGGAAACTCTATGTGGGATCAACAACTATTGTCCTGGCCAACCATAAGAATTGTGCTTGACTTATTTTAAACATTCAAACATTCAGGACCAAACATCAAAACATTCTATCTTTTGTGTCTTCAAGTGTATGCAAAACAATTTTACATCAAACAAACACACTTTTCTTTGGAGTCATTTTGAGTCTAAACACTTGCAAACATTGAGTCTTAATCAACACTATGTCCTCTTGTCACGAAAAACAGTCAAACATTCAGATTTGGTCACAATAAGCAACTTCACAGATTGGAAAAATTGCACAAAGTTTGCAGAAATGCGTCTGTGTTCGACAAAATAGTGTTTGTGTCATCTAATCGCATCTGTGAAGGGCAGAAACACGTCTGTATCTTTTGAGCAACATTGCATTTACAACATCTCAGAAATGCGTATGTGTCTGACAGAATAGCGTCTGTGTCATTTAAGCGTGTCTGTGAAGTATACAGGCACGTCTGTGTTCAGGATTGAAAACTTTCATAATTCAGCAAATAAGAACAGTCAGTTTCAGACTTATTGAGCTTCCTAGGTTATCTCTCTGGGTTTTTCATCTAGCATTCAACCTATCTTTGGGTCTCACAAAGTCCATCATTGCTTTACACCTTACATTACATTCACATTTGTCTAAACTTGAGTCAAAAAGTCACTTGCTTGTCTTCATCATACTTTGTCAACACACTACATACAAAAACATTTTGCTAAGTGGTCCCTCATCTTTGGGTCTCATTTGGTCTTACTCAGAGTCATGGTCAACTTACCTCATCAAGAGAAACTATCATCTCTTTGGAAGCCACACCTACTCTACTACATACATACTTGGTCTTACACTTTGGACATTGCAAGTAAACTTCAGATTCATTTACATTCCATCCAAATCTTGGTCTTCCATAATCTTTCCATTTTCATCTAGTCTCTCACATCTTGGTCAATACCTAGTTCATGGTTGAAACCCGTTCCCAAATATCTAGGAGAGAAACTAAAGAGGCTCAAGAGTTTGCAAACATGAGTGTCTATGAGTATGACAATGGTATCTTTTTCAATTCTGATCATAACACATTACCTGACATGGATGCCTATAGAAACATTCCAAATGTTGAGAACATGGACACTACAAACAACAATGATACACACAATGACAATATGGACAACATTTCAATACATTCAACAGAAGTGGAAGACTCCATTATGGATCCCCGTTTCAATTGATTGGTTGAGGAAATAATGAGGAGGGATAGACAATATTTCTTACAAATGATGGCACAAAGTGGAGCCAAGATACCTCATGATTTTGACATGTCTCAAATAATGGAAAATCGACCTTTGCAACAACCTCATCCCAACATAGATCAAAGGAGGTCTAATAGTGGAGGCAATAGAGGACCACATATGGTGCCTGAATGATGGGATGGAGTATGGGATAAACTAGCCTAGCCTATGCTCTTGGATCCTTTCCTTGGATCACCAAGTGTTCTAACCACACCCTAGGGTCTTTAGGACTTCCCCTGCTTGTGGAATCCCCTGACCTTGTCCAATCCACCCACCAACAACTAGAAATTCTACTCCTAAGGTCTCCCCTACTCATGAGATTCAAGAACCCTTACTTAGGCTAATAAGGGTTTGGCTTGTACCACACCTTCTAAGGTCCTAGCAAGGATAGGACAGGTCTTATACAAGGTTTCCCATCCATTGAAGTGCTCCCAAGAGGTTTCAAACTTTCAACCCCTTACCGATTACACTATTTTGTCTTCTTCCTACAAAATAGGGCTATAAGGAAAGTGCCCAATTAGGCCTCCTATCTGGACTTTTAGGGCTCCCTCTTGCAAATGATGCATAAGCTTGTGAAACTTCCCAAAAGACCTGCTACTCATTTGGAAAGGGCTCAAGGATTTTTTTGGTTTTGGGCCTCCAAGTGTTCGTACACTGCCCTCGGTGAATTTTGGGGTTTTTAAGGGTTTTAAAGAGGGTTTTTAGGCCTGCCAGGGTCACAGTGTTGGTTTGTTGATTTCACCACCTTGTCTGGATTGGTGGAAGCTCCTCCTTCTCACCAATGGTGCTCCACTCACCCCTCTACAACTCCTCCAAAGGGTGCCTCCTCGTCTGTCCTTCCTTGCTCTCCTTGACCTCTGCAACTTCACCCCTTCCTAGTTGGGCACTGTCTAGTCTCGCCTAGGAGTGGGTCTTTGGTTGTCTTCCCTGCATCTTCAAGGGCCCTGCTTTCTCTGAAGTAATGTACAAGGTCTGTACTCCTATTCCCCATGGTTTCATGGTGATTCCATAATGGGGAAAGAAGTTAACAACCCATTTTCTCAAAACAGTCCAAAATTGGACAATGAGAAGGTAATTTACAAAATATTTACAAACACACCACACTTGCAAAACAAAACCTAATCTAAATGCTCAAAATGGAAGTATATACACCATACAAGACTCTCAACATAGTTTTGCTCGAAAATCAATCCATTAATGATATTTTCTTACTCCTTTTGTGCCGACTAACAACAAAATTGCAGTCACAGTCAAATCACTTTCCTTGGGCCGTACAACAACTGACATCCAACCCATTGTCTTAGGGTTTGCAACTAATTATACTACCCTTTCCTCAGTCAGTGTGCCCATATTAGGGTTGTCCACGCTAAACTTAAGATCTTGACCTACTACGTGGAAAAGTTGCTTGACAACTTTGAAAAGTTGTCATGCAACTTTTACAACTTTTGAGCAACTTTCTCAATGTTGCTTTTCTTGACTCCTAGACCCACATTGGGCTACCCTAAGGACACCACCATGCTAAGAAGGACCCTAATCACCTCAAAGGCACACATACCCTCTACTTTCAAGAAAAACTCAACTTGACTTATGACCCTAGGACCCAAGCTAGGACCAATGAGCACATGGCTCTTATTTTATATACAATGGCTTCTTAAAGAAGCAAGAACACAACGAAAGCAAATGGTGGGAGCCCTTTGAAGGGTGCTCCTGCACCATACTCCCCCTCTGCAACAAACTAAGGAACTAGGGGAGGGAGGAGAGCCGAATCAATGCCAAGCTTCTTGAACTTGCTTTCTTCAACCCAAGTAGCTTCAGGCACAGGTTGATCTTCCCACTTCACCAAGTGCTCCATGTAGACCTGGTTTCTAGTAGATTTCTTCACCCTTGACTCCAAGATCTCCTCTGCTATAGGCTGCTTCACTTGGGGTAAGACATTCATATCCAAGTCTTGCAGTACCTTGGCTTGATTCTCAATCTGCCCTACTATCTCACCCTTGAACATAATCAGATCAACAACATTGAAGACTGGTGAAATGGCTAAGTCTGAAGGAAGATCGACCTTGTAGGCATTCTCACCATATTTTGACAGAATTCTACAAGGTCCTACCCTCTTCATTTGCAGTTTAGTAGGCTTGCCACTTTGCATTCTAGCTTTGCTCAGATGGACCATCACATAGTCACCCACTTTGAACTGAACCTCCCTCCTTGTTTCATCCACTTTGGCCTTCAGTTTGTGAGTAGATTCTAGGATGGCTTTCTTGACCTGTTCTTGGACTTCCTTGATGGTTTGAGTGAAGTCCTCTGCTTGGCCACTCTTCATCTCCATGGAACCAAGTTCTCTGAGTTCACACACTCCCCTTGGATGTCTACCATAGACAACCTCAAAAGGACTTCTTCTAGTGGTCCTATTTACACTACCATTATATGCATACTCTGCTTGTGGAATGACTAGATCCCATGTCTGCCCATACTCCTTGGTTAGACACCTCAACAAGTTGCCTAACACCCTATTAATGACTTCAATTTGACCATCAGTTTGTGGATGGTAAGCCGAGGTAAATGAGAGATTAGTTCCTAGTCTCCTCCATAATGTTTGCCAAAAATGGCCCATGAACTTGCTGTCCCTATCTAAAACAATGCTTAAAGGAAGTCTATGAATCCTTACAATCTCCTTAAAGAAAAGATGTGCAATATAGCTAGCATCATGTGTAGTTCTACATGGAATGAAATGGCTCATCTTGGAAAATCTATCTACTACCACATAGATGCTATCCACACCTATGGCTCATCTTGGAAAGTCCATGCTTATACATTCCCAAGGCCTATTTGGGACCGGTAGTGGTTGATAGAGACCTGCATTACTTGATCCTCCTTTTGCCCTTTCACACACACCACATTGCTCCACATACCTCTTCACATCTCTTGGCAACTTGGGCCAATAGTAGTACCTCTGTACTAGATCTAAGGTTTTATTGATTCCAAAGTGTCCACTTAGACTACCATTGTGTTTTTCTTGGATGAGGTTTTCCCTCATGGATCCTCTAGGCACACATAACTGATTACCTTTGAACAAGAAACCATTTTGGAGAGTGTAATCTGCATACTCACCATGAAAGTGGTTCTCAAACTCCTTGCAAACCTTGTAGGTTGATGAGAAGTCTTCATCTCCTTCATAGAGGTCCTTGAAACCTTCTATTCCTACGCTCTGCAACTGTAACTCTTGAACTATCAACAACTTCCTGCTTAAAGCATCTGCCATCTTGTTGAGTTTCCCCTTTTTATGCTTGATGGTGAAGGTGAAGGATCGAAGGTATTCCATCCATTTCAAATGTCTATTGCTAAGCTTCTCTTGAGTGTTAATGTAACTCAAAGCCTGGTTATCTGTGAACACTACAAATTCCTTTGGGAGTAAGTAATGCCTCCATTTTTTGAGAGACTGAACTAGTGCATACAACTCTAAGTCATAGGCTGAGTACTTCTTCTTTGCTTCATTGAGCTTCTCACTGAAAAATGTCACAGGTCTTCCCTCTTGACTCAATACACTGCCTACTGCATTTCCACTTGCATCACACTCCAGTGTGAATAACTTGTCAAAAGTAGGTAAGAGTAGGATGGGTTTTGTGGCTACTTCTTGCTTCAATAATTGGAATGCTTTATCAGCCTGCTCAGTCCATTTGAACTTAGTTTTAAGGCCTCCTTTTATGGTGTCAAGTACTGGTGCACATATGCCATTGAAGTTCCTCGCAAACTTCCTATAGAATTAAGCTAAACCATGGAAACTCCTAACTTTAGTCCCTATTCTAGGGGCAGGAAAATTCAAGATTGCCTCCACTTTGCTTGGATCCATTTTCAAGGTTCCCTTAGACACCACAAATCCTAAGTAGACCAGCTCTTGCTTCAAGAAGTCACACTTCTCTAGGTTGATTGATAACTTCTCTTCATGCAACCTCTCTAAGACTAACCTCAAATGCTCAAGGTGCTCCTCTTTGGTTCTGCTATAGATGAGAATTTCATCTAGGTACACCACCAAAAACCTGCCTGTGAAGTCCTTTAACACCTCATTCATCAACCTCATGAAGGTGCTTGGGGCATTGGTGAGTCCAAATGGCATCACAAGCCATTCATACAACCCTTCTATGGTCTTGAAAGCAGTCTTCCACTCATCTCCCTCCTTAATTCTAATCTGGTGATAACCACTTTTAAGGTCTAACTTGGTAAAATACATAGCACCTTCTAAACAGTCCATCAAATCCTCTATTCTAGGAATAGGAAACCTATACCTTATGGTGATCCTATTGATTGCCCTTGAATCAGTGCAAAGTCTCCACTTGCCTCCCTTCTTTGACGCTAGCACTATCGGGACTGCACATGGGCTAATGCTCTTCTTGATCAGTCCTTGTTCCAATAACTCCTGCACTTGCCTCGCCACCTCCTTGTTTTGGTCAGGTGTGAGCTTATATGTAGCTTTGTTAGGTAGGGATGCACCGGGAACAAAGTCTATTTGATGGCTTATAGACCTTCTTGGTGGGAGTGTTGCAGGTGCTCCATCACTCACTATGTCCTTATGCTCTTGCAACATTTGCTTCACCTCCTTAGGTACCTCTGTGTGCAACTTGTCTTCCTCCTCCTTTGGCTTCACAAAGATGGCACACCTCACTATCTCCTCCTCATGTAGCAAGTGTAGGAACTCTTTACCGGTAGCCAATAAGACATTGGGTGTTCTTGAGGTTCCCTCTTCATTCTCTGTCAAAGACTGAATCTTAAAGGTCTTACTATCCTTCTTGAAGGAAATGGAATTCTCCTCTCCATCATAGATCACCTTCCTATCAAATTGCCAGGGTCTACCTAGTAATAGGTGACAAGCATCCATGGGTAACACATCACAAAGGATCTTATCCTTGTATCCTCCAATAGAAAACTCTACCCAAGTCTGTTCATTGACTAGCACACTTTGCTCTTGATTCAACCATGTCACCTTGTAAGGGTTAGTGTGGGGTATCCTTGTGAGTTTCAACTTCTTGGCTGCCTCCTCTGATATTATGTTATCAGTTGACCCTGAATCTACTATCACCTTGCAAACTTTACCAAGGATCTTGCATCTCACCCTAAACAATGCTCTCCTATGCTTACATTCATTCTTAACCGACTGTCTTATCAAGACCCTATTGAACATTAGATTTTCTCCAATCTCTGATTCAATATGGTCCACCTCAGGCGTCTTTCTGCTTGATGTGTCTTCATGTGCATAAGCAACCCTCTTTCCACGGTTTGATGAGGTAGGCTTGTCAGGGAATCTATAGGCCTGGTTTCCCAATTGACCACAATTGTAACATTTCATAGTTGCAAAGTAGGAGTTACCCCTGCCGGTACCTCTACCCCTACTTGGACCTCTTGTGCACCTCTTCCTCTTGAATGGCCCCCTTTGAGATTGGTTTCATTGCTATGTTCAATCAACTTGGATTCTCCTTGGTTCCTTTTCTCATTTGCCTTGCTTTGGTAACCACCTCGGTGATTCATTTGATCTCTACCTCTGCCTCTACCCCTGTTATTAGAGTCTCCTTTTCTTTTGTTCCTCTCTTCCACCTTGGCAGCAAGCTGGTGACATTTTTGGATAGTGGTAAGAGTCCATAAGCTTATCTCCTCTTGAATGTTCCACTTTAGGCTGCTTAGATACCTAGCCACCTTGATAGATTCATCTTCTTAGACTTTGGATCTAAGACAAAGCTTTTGAAATTCTTCGGTGTAGGAGGTCACATCAAGATCTTTTTGCTTCAATCCCTGTCTCTTCTTATGAAGTTGGACTTCATAATCCTCTGGTAAGTAGTTCTCCTTGATCTTACACACCATTGCCTTCCAATTGGCAATAGGCAGCTTCCCCATGCTAACTCTATCTTCTTGCAGATACTTCCATCATGTCAATGTTGCTCCCCTTAGTCTTGATTTGACAACCTTAACCTTCTGAGCTTCTGTCACTCCTTCACACTCAAAGTGGTTCTCCATACCCTCAATCCATTCCATGACAATGTCAATGTCCATTCTTTCACTGAAATGTGGCAATCCTTCAAAAGGTTTGGTGTTCAAAGCTTTAATAGCTTTTACAAAAGGTTCTTCATTGAACAAGGGATCTGGTTCAGGTATAATGTCATCTATGTCAATGGTTTTCTTGCCTTTATCCTTGGTGTCCTCACCCCAAGGTCCATGTGTCCTCTGATCCACCACTTCTTGTAGCTTGTCCCTTATCTCACTCATAGCTTCTTCAAGGAGTCTATTCTTCTCCTTCTGCTCTTCTACCTCCCTAGTCAACTCTGTATTAGTGACCATTCTGCTCTCCCCTACTGATTCACCAGAATACAGAGACATGCACGGTCCACCAAGTCTTTAACTTGCTCTGATACCAATCTGATGGGATGGGGTATGGGATAGACTAGCCTAGCCTATGCTCTTGGATCCTTTCCTTGGATCACTAGGTGTTCTAACCACACCCTAGTGTCTTTAGGACTTCCCTTGCTTGTGGAATCCCCTGACCTTGCCCAATCCACCCACCAACAACTAGAAATTCTACTCCTAAGGTCTCACCTACTCATGAGATTCAAGAACCCTTACTTAGGCTAATAAGGGTTTGGCTTGTACCACACCTTCTGAGGTCCTAGCAAGGATAGGACAAGTATTATACAAGGTTTCCCATCCATTCAAGTGCCCCCAAGTGGTTTCAAACTTTCAACCCCTTACTGATTACACTATTTTGTCTTCTTCCTACAAAATAGGGCTACAAGGAAAGTGCCCAATTAGGCCTCCTATCTAGACTTTTAGGGCTCTCTCTTGCAAACGATGCATAAGCTTGTGAAACTTCCCAAAAAACTTGCTACTCATTTGGCAAGGGCTCAAGGATTTTTCTGGTTTTGGGCCTCCAAGTGTCTGTACACCGCCCTTGGTGAATTTTGAGGTTTTTAAGGGTTTTAAAGAGGGTTTTTAGGCCTGCCAGGGTCATAGTTTTGGTTTGTTGATTTCACCACCTTGTCTAGATTGGTGGAAGCCTCTCCTTCTCACCAATGGTGATCCACTCACCCCTCTACAACTCCTCCAAAGGGTGCCTCCTCCTCTGTCCTTCCTTGCTTTCCTAGACCTCTGCAACTTCACCCCTTCCTAGTCGGGCACTGTCTAGTCTCACCTAGGAGTGGGTCTTTGGTTGGCTTCCCTGCATCTTCAAGGGCACTGCTTGCTCTGAAGTAATGTACAGGGTCTGTACTCCCATTTCCCATGGTTTCATGGTGATTCCACAATGGGGAAAGGAGTTAACAACCCATTTTCTCAAAACAGTCCAAAATTGGACAGTGAGAAGGTAATTTACAAAATATTTACAAACACACCACACTTGCAAAACAAAACCTAATCTAAATGCTCAAAATGGAATTATATACACCATACAAGACTCTCAACACATTTTTTCTCGAAAATCAATCCATTAATGATCTTTTCTTACTCCTTTTGTGCCGACTGGCAACAAAATTGTAGTCACAATCAAGTCACTTTCCTTGGGCCATACAACAACTGACATCCAACCCATTGTCTTAGGGTTTGCAACTACTTATACTACCCTTTCCTCGGTCTATGTGCCCATATTAGGGTTGTCCATGCTAAACTTAAGATCTTGACCTACTAGGTGGAAAAGTTGCTTAACAACTTTGAAAAGTTGTCATGCAACTTTGCAACTTTTGAGCAACTTTCTCAATGTTGCTTTTCTCGACTCCTAGACCCACATTGGGCTACCCTAAGGACACCACCATGCTAAGAAGGACCCTAATCACCTCAAAGGCACACATACCCTCTACTTTCAAGAAAAACTCAACTTGACTTATGACCCTAGGACCCAAGCTAGGACCAATGAGCACATGGCTCTTATTTTATATACAATGGCTTCTTAAAGAAGCAAGAACACAACGAAAGCAAATGGTGGGAGCCCTTTGAAGGGTGCTCCTGCACCACTGAATCACCATCATCTTTGTTTCAAGAACCAGAGGTCCCATACACACATGGTTAAGCATATGATACTCACCTTCGCAGACCATTATGGAAGTCTTATGCAGAAAAATATGCTCAATCACATACCAATGCTAAGGATCAACCACCAAAACAATTGGATATTCAAAGGCATGCTCAAAATTTGGACACAAGGAAACCCCACATCAAATTTGGGGGCAACACACTAGAACAAACTCATGACATGCCTATAGAGTATGGTATACAAGGACAAAGCAGATATTCTGCTCCTCATCGTGACTCCATACCAAGTGGTCCATATACGCAACATCATTATAGACCTCCTCCATATGAACATGTATATGATCAATATCATCCATATATGCAACATGCGCCTCCTCCACCTGGTGGTTCAGGCATGGGGTACGGTCCAAGAAGTCGATCTCCACCTAAGAACAATTTGGAACAGCAAATCAAGGATTTACAAAAGAAAATGGAGGACATAAATACATCGAAGCCAACATACACAATGAGAGACATATGTCCTTATCCATTTGACAAGAGCATTCCAATGCCTCCATTTCCTACATAGTTTGTGACACCTAAGTTTGATAAATATAGAGGAAAATGGGATCCTAAGGCACATATAAGACAATTTTTCACAGCTTGCATTGAGGTAGCAGCAAAAGAGACATATTTGATGAGATTATTCCCACAGAGCTTAGGTGATCAAGCTATGGAATGGTTCTCCCAACTCCCACCCGGAATTAAGTCATGGGGTGACTTAGCAGAGGCATTTATCCAACATTTCTCATACAACATAGAGACAGACATATCAATCACCACCTTGTGCAACACCAAGCAAAGGGATGGAGAGTCTTTTTCATCATTTTTACAAAGATGGAGAAATCTAGCCAGCAGATGCTCTTGTGAAATTCCACAAAAACAAATGGTAGAGATGTTCACCCAGAATGTTAACAAGGACTTTGGTTATGACCTAAGAAAAGATTGTTTGTCCACCTTCAAGGATGTCATTGAAAACAACTTAGCAACAAAGAAGGTCCTAATTGAGCAAAGCATTGTCAAAATATTCAAAGAAAACAAAGAGGACTACAAAAGAAAAGACAAGCCAAGATTTTGGAATAAAAACAAGAACACAGTCAATGATGGTGTTGTTGATGCCAATATAGTGTGACCCAAAATCATTTTTTCTGGATCAAGTTCTACAAACAATCAAGTGAATACTCAAACAACTTCCAAATCACGAAGGAAGTACACCCCATTGGAAGAACCACTTGAGTCCATTTTCAAAAAGCTAGTGGCAAACAAGATAATCACAATTCCAAATTTTCCTCCATATGAGCCAAAGGTCAAACCAAATTGGTGGAATGACGATGAGCATTGTGAATTTCATAAGAGCAAAGGACATAAAATAGGAAATTGCCATCGAATGAAGAACATCATACAAGATCTTATTGATATAGGTGACATCGAGATTGAGGGACACTCATCCAATCAAGAACATGAAATGTTTAAAGAACCATTCCCAAAGCATGACAAGGGAAAAACTAAAGCCACAGATGACCAGACAACTATACCAGAGCATCCTACAACTATGATTCAACTGTCAATCATATTTCGATGGACAATTATGTCTCTACCATTATCATCAAGGACAAAACACTTAAGAATTCTACCCAAATACCTAAAATTATCCTAAAAGGCATTGGATCTTCTTCCAAACCTACCTCTGAATGTAATGTTACAACTCGTCGAGGTAAATTTACTTTGCAAGGTACTCCAGCTAAAAACACCGCTTCCTCATCAACCAAACCTGAGTATGACCTTGTAGAACAGTTAGGGAAGACACCCGCGCTTATCTCCATCCTTGAGCTCTTACACATTTCCAGTGCACAAAGCCATTCTTGACAAAACTTTGAGAGACACTACTGTCCCCATTGATCTGAACGTGGACCAGTTTCAAGCCATGGTGGGATACCTTTCCATTCCACACTCCATTACATTCACAGAAGCTGACGACGCCTCCGTGAGCCAACCACATAATGCACCTTTACACATTGAAGCCTTCCTACACAAACATCGAATAAAACGAGTTCTGATAGATGGAGGAGCTGGTCTCAATATATGTACTTTGAACACAATAATATAATTGGGATATTTAGATAAAATTGTGAATGCTACAAACAAAATTACCATCAAGGCATATGATGATAAAGAGTGTTCATCCAAAGGCACAATCACCTTACCTCTCAGAGTTGGGCTAGTTACAAAGGATGTGGTTTGTCAAGTCCTAGACCTTGATCTCACATACAACATATTGCTAGGACGTCCATGGATTCATGAGATGAGCACAGTACCATCTACATATCATCGATATATCAAGTTCCCACACAATGGAGTTGAAGTGACCATCAAAACAAATCTCAAACCCATAACCTCAATGGCAGCTCGGTCCTCAAATGTCAGCTCCGGTCGTAACCTCTGAGTCGATGAGAATCTCTCTCATGACTCCAACATAGGCAAGTACTCCTGCAATCAAGCAAATCAATCATGTCAGTCAAAGTAGCATTCACTGTTCATCACAAAATGCTGCTTATTATCCTAAGTGCTTATATTTATCATATGATACTCTATCCAAGTGACACTCACTGTTCATCACAAAGTGTTGCTTCTATTCTAGTGACACTCACTATTCATCACAAAGTGTTGCTATTTTATCCTAGTGGTACTCCTTGTTCATCACAAAGTACTACATGTTTTTACACTCACTGTTCATCACAAAGTGCTGCTCATATTTTACAGTCACTGTTCATCACAAAGTGCTGCTCATATTTTGCACTCACTGTTCATCACAAAGTACTCTGTCTTGGTACTCACTGTTCATCACAAAGTGCCTCGACCTGCTACCCTAGTCTTCCCTAGAGGACTTGCTTGAGTGTATCCTCTTAGCAACTTATCCAATCGACAGTGTATGTTCATTACAGAACTGTCGATTTGACCTAGAAGACACAAACGCGCCTTCATAACATAAATGCGCTTACATATTGCACAAACATGCCTGCTCTGCACAGACACGCTTGAAATACACAGACGTGCCCACATAGCATAAACGTGCCTGCACAACATAGACGTGCTCACATTTTGCACAAACGCTTTTTTCGGCACAGACGCGCCTGACACAAACACAGATGTGCCTAGCCAACCTAGACGCGCCTGGCACCAATGCAGACGAGCCTCGATGTTTTTTTGACATTACCTAAAAGTGCATTTATTGCACTACCTAAGATGCATTAATGACAACATTTATTATGACAAAGTACAAGGAGGTTTTGTGGTACTTACCATCTCTCCTGTATCTGCTAGCCTTTGAAATCGGCAAACGTGATCGAATCTGTACACCAATGCTATCACTGCTGACTGTCGTTGCTCAATTCTCTCTCTGCACTTTGATCTCTTGGATGTGTGGATGACAATGAGGATGTTTTCCCCTTGTGGTCTATCTTATAGCCTGCCTTAGCCCTAGCCCTAGCCCTCGTTTCCCGAGTCAGTCTTCTTTATCCCGTGACTCTATCACTCTATCCTATCTAGCTAGTCCATTCTAGCCTTTCTTTCTTATTGAGAGATTGTTTGCGATCTTTTCAGACATATTCATCCAAACTCTCGAGGGGGCATATCATTCCCATCTTGGGGCAAATTTGTATCAATTCATCTTATCTTCTTTGAAACAACGTGACAAGCTGCATTGTCTCAAAGAGGGGCAAAATGTAGACACCTAAAATTGGCCAGTTTAATTAAATAAATACTTTATTTATTTAATTACTTTAGCCTAATTCTTCTATTAATTAAATAAATTTTTATTTATTTAATTAATTCATTTATCCTCTTCTAGCCTTATTTCTCATTTAAATAAATACATTTATTTATTTAAATTACCCTTTTTCTAAATTAATTAAATACTCTTATTTATTTAATTGATCCCACTTCCTCTATTAATTAAATGAATCTTTATTTATTTAATTAATTCATTAGCCTTTTCTACCCATGACACATGTCATTCATCTCTTAATTCCTACACTACCTACCCTCTCATTATTTTATTATTTCTTCTACCTACCCTTTAATCATAGCCGACCATTTATCTTTTACACCTCTCAATCTTATCCCTCCATTTCATATAGTGTCTTCTATATAAGAGGATACTTCCTTCATTATCAACCCTAATCAATCTATGCATCCTGATCAATTGACTACACTCTTTCATATGCGATCAAGCCTACTTGCAACCACACTTCCGTTCTTTATTGAGCTCTTGTGCACATAAAATATGAAAGCAAATATATCAAGCAAGATCAATGGAGATAGGAAAAATGGAGATCCAAACCCTATTGGACATGTGATGGTATAATCTTTGTGATTTCATTTGATTTGCATTGTCTTAGGTAATCTTCATATGTTATGGTGGATCTTTGTTGTTGTTAGGCTAGGGTTGAATTCATTTAGTCTTTCAATATTGTTGTTATCCATTTTCACCATATATAGGAACAATGAACAAATAAAATATCTATTTTAATAATTATATCTATCCATATTTTTTCACATAATTTTTCTAATCCTCATCATTTAAATGAAAAGTCAAGGCAAGAGTGTTGTTTTCTTCTTATCCAATTAGAAATGAGACTACCTTACATCGCATCTTTTTTTACCTACAAGGCTTCAGATTCAACCGACAAGTCTCCATTGATTTTCAAACGAATTCTTACTCCAACATATTGAGAAAATCATGACCTAGTATTATGCAAATGCAACAATTTTTTTCAAGTTGTAGTTGGTATTTTCCATCTCAAATTAATTTTGTAAGTGCGAAGATGGCTATCAGATACTATGTACTCTCTATGTCTTTTCATTTTATGATGGATCTGATGTAGTCTTTGTTTGGTTAATTTTGTTAATAGTTGTCTCTGTCATTTTCTATAGAGTTTGTGGTTAACTCTCGGTCTTTGGATGATGGTGGCACGCAATTCGAAATCAAGGAACTCATTAAGGAATGAAGCATTCAAGTATAGTAAGTTAAATAATACTTTCAACTATAATTCTTCAAAGAATTTGAGGATGGCGAAGGTTGTTTTGATATGAGAGGGATTGTGGAACTTAGGTCCGTTGCATTCACGAGCCATAAAATGTAATAATTTGGAGATAATTCAAAGGAGATGGTAAATAATACTCTCAATATGTCTCAATAATATCTTCCAAATTTGTTACTACCTATTTCAAGAGAGGGTATTGAGCCAATTGATCCCAATGTGTAGATGTCTCCAAAATGCATGTGCATAGATAAGGGGTGATTACCAAAGCGATGATAATACATTTTCTTTCCTAAATTCATTCTTCAACCCATAGGTTGTGTCATCCCTTTAAAATCTTTCCATATTTTTTTACTTATTTCATATGTAATTCTCCTATATGGATCGATGAAGTATAAATATAATTTTAGGTTTCAAATATAATACTACATTTTTGTGAATGAACATTAAAGTTGAACTTTATTTAATTGGAATTGAAGAGTTTTTAAACTTCAGTGAATACTTAATCAAATAATTTAATGCTTTCATAAGTGTTAATATTCTTTTTCTTTTGAGAGGGTTTTCTTACCATTTTGATTATTAATCCACAAGAAAATAATTCTTGATAGTTTTTAACAATGAATCTAGTGATTTATTTATATTTATGAATGCCAAACATTTTGAAAATTGACATCTCTTAGCGTAAATTACATAATTTAAAAAAAATATAGGTATGCTAGTTTTAGTTTACTCTAATACTAGAGAGTAATTTTGATCATTTTGCATTGAAAATGAAGAATTTGTTTAAAGTTTAAAGTATCCATTTGAAGATGGATCAAATTAAAGCTTTGGACAATCTCAAGTTAGATCTAAATATTGCATGATTAAATATCAAAATATTTCATACTTGCATATATGTGCCAAACCATGATATATTGAGTTTGTCGAAAGATGAAAGGGTGCTTAATGTTTTTTCTATTATTGATATGAAAAGTAAGAAATAAACTTGAAAAGAGCTTCAAAAATTACTCAAACATGTGCATAACTATATATGATATCTAGAGTTATCCTTTAGAGAGTCCATTAGGATTATTAATATCCACACGTAAAGGAAGAGGCTTGTGGAGCACTTTGAACAATAGTAGCACAATCGGTGCATCTAGTGACTCTAACTCACAAGTGAAAGTATGTATATAGAAAAAAATGAAGATTATAATGGCTCTCAGGAAATATTTTGGCAAATGGTCTTGATTAAAAAAAGGCTAGTTTTATGGATTTCAAGACAATTGTTTTTAATTAAAAGGTAAATAGATTTTGACATGCTCTTAAACAACGGGGGTGTCACTAGTTGGGCAATATCATTTCACGTGCATTCATATTAGGGGGTTTAATATCCCAAAAATGAGAGAACAATATATTGCTTATCAGTGAAAATAGGAGGGTTTTTAATTAGGGCTATGAAAAAACTGTAATACTTGGCAAAAATAAGGGGCTTTTAATTTAGGTTGTGTATTGGGAGGGGGTGGAAAAAATAATTCCAAGGCAATATTTTTTGAAAATAGTGGGGATTCTTTAGTATGCCATGAATGCACATGATATAACCTAGGTTCACTAACTGAAGCCCCTGTGCCTAAACCTAGTCACATCAAAATGTTAGCATAAAAATAACTAATATCTAATGAGACAAATAATTATATTATAATGAATAGGTTTTGAAAAGGTTTGGACTATTTTCACTATGTTCTTAGAAATTGGTAATTGATACTTATAGCATATTCCAAACATTTCATGATCATTATTTTAATTATATACTGTTTGTGTTGAAAACAAGGTAAAAAAAGATTGCAGTTTTAACTAATATGAATAAAAATTTAAAAAATACATTACCAAATCTTAAATAATAAAGTGATTACACCTTTGGATATAATATACAAAATCAACAACTAAATGAGACACCAGATTTATGTGGAGAAACCCCTTTAGGGAAAAACTCCACTAAAGAAAGAGGGCAAGTATATTATTAATCATAAAAAGAGAGATAGCTATACACTTCACTTCTCCAACCAAACCCAACAACACCTAGATACTTGCAAATAACTCATTAAAAATATATTATAAAATAGATCAAACGACTCCAACATGGGTGCCTAACCCATAATTACTCAAAATTTTGGCTTCCTGGATGCTTTGTAACTCCCTAATGACTCTTTGGATCACCCAATGAACAACCTTTCACCTTCCAATATCAACTAAATAATGACTCTTCTTATCCCAATGTGGATGCCTAAAGGAAGGTAGTTTGTTCGTTTTGGCTTATCCTTAATACCGTTTCATATTCACCTCTTGAAAATGCAATTACTATTATCCATAAAGTACAAATTTTAAATATTTTTTTCTCATGTCTTAGGGAACACTTTCCAAAGAACATGGAGAAACATGACTGAAATAGGATAAGGTTAATGCCATCTTATCCTAACATTCTCCCGTATGAAATCATACATAGCAATTGCATCCAAGATATCCATAAAATAATAAAATTAAGTCGAATGATCAAGGCCCATGGCCTTCTTGCACCAAGAGATTTTTTTTCTAGTCACTAGCTTCATAAGAGAATCTAGTGCATCCTATAAAGTGTCAAAATTCTCTAACAATCCCTTACCATTCTTTACCATTTCTTGCACAAAGTGATACTAAACATTAACATGCTTAGTATGATCATGATACATGGGATTCTTGGCCAAACAAATAACACTCTGACTATAACATCGAATCCTCACAATCCTATAATCAAAACCAATACCAATATCATGTTTTTGTAACCATATCGCCTCCTTAGAGGCATGTGTAGTATCCATATACTCTACTTCAGTGGTGGACAAATAAATTGTGGGTTGCATCTTTCTCATCCAATTCATTACTTCTTTAAACAAAGTAAAAACATAGGCACTAGTCGACCTCTGACTATCCAAGTCACCTGCCCAATTTACATCAACAAATCCCTATATGTCCAATGCATTAACGACATCATCAATACCATGATAAAGAAAATATTAATTAGAATTACCTCAAAAATTTCTAAAAATCCTCTTAACAAAAGTCCAATGCTCTCAATCAAGATTAGACATAAACCTGCTTAGAACTCCCATTGCTTAGGCTATATTTGGTATAGTGCAAACCATTGCATACATCAAAATCCCAAAAATACTAGCATAAGGGACCTTAGACATATCATCAAAATAATCATCAAAACATCGACACATGTCTAGACATCTTAGTACCAACATAAAAAGGAACACTAATTAGCTTAAAATCATGCATATTAAACCTCTACAAAATAGCATCAACATACTTACTCTATCTTAGCCAAATGTTTTTGTGAACTTGATCTTTGTTGATCTTCATCTCAAGAATATATATTTTAGAGCCCAATTCGATCATATGAAATGTGCCAAAAATATAAACCTTGAGTTCTCTAATAAACAACATGTCATCAACATAGACAATGATTAGTATATGATCATCAATAACCTTAATATAAACAAAATGATCCTCATCACTCCTTATATAACCCAAATTCAATACAAAATCATAGAAATTCTGGTACCATATCCTAGGTGGCTATTTCAAAGCATACAAATATCTCTTTAACATACAAACACATTTTTCTTTCCCATTGAAATAGTAATTGTCAAGGTATTGCATATAAATCTCCTCCTCAAGATCCCCATGGAGTAAAGAAATTTTAACATCCAATTACACTATCTCAAAATGACAAGTAGAAGCAATAAACAATAGGAATCTAATAGAAGCCAATTTAACAATAGGAGAGAAAATTTCACCAAAATTAACTTCATCTCTCTATAGTAGCCCTTAGTCACAATCTAGTGTTGTACTACTCTAATTGACCATCTACTCCAAACATATTTTTCAATACCCATTTGCATCCAATGAGTTTCCTTCCTTGGGTCAAAATACCAAGATTTTAGGTATCGCATCCATCCAAGACCATGATCTCCTCTTGCATGGCTTATATCTAAGCCTAACTTTCCTTTGAAAATGGAGCCTCCTTGAAAGATAGAGGTTCATTGTCAATATTCACGAAGCAAGTACACAACAAAAATATAGTAGTCTATACATATAAATTGATTTTTGTTGCCTTATGGACCTCTTCAAGATAGGAATAACGAGTTTTACTTATTCATTTCTCTGTGTGATCTCATACATGATCTAAACTATTTGAACCCTATTCTTCTTCTCTGTCCTTAGATCCATCTAACTGTTATTCCACATGTGCAGCTATTGGAAGTATGTGTTGTTGTGGTTGTCATTGATATCAAACTTGTTGTTATGGATAGTTGTTGGTTCAAAAAGTCTATGGTGCAGAGATATTTTGTTGTAGTGGTGTTGCAGCTATTCTATTGGTTGTTCCAGAAGTGTTTGGGTCCTATAAGTGTTACTGATGTTTCTTGGTGTTGTTATCTTCTTTAGTTGTGTTTTTGGTATTATGGACATGTGAGTTTTATGGTCTAGAAACATCTTTGTGTTCTCTGTATGTTGTGGTATATTTCATAGCCAGTTGTAATATTTTGTGTTAATCATACCTTTTGGTCTAGGTATGATTTGTGGAAGAATTTGATGTGTTAAGGGTCTCACCGTAGCGTGTGTGTTGGCAACAATAATGAAGGAAAATTGAGAGGGGGGGTGAATCAGTTTTCACTGGATTATCAAACTTAACCTTAAAAGGAAAACTGATAAACTGTAGTAATAACAAAGATAAGCAAATTGATAGCACAACACACAACACCAAGATTTTAATGTGGAAAACCTGGTTAAGGGAAAAACCACAGTGGGAACCTACCCACAATAAGATGATACTCTGCAATAGTATGTGTAAATATTATAATGGGGAATACACCTGCATTCATTCTCATTGCCTATAGCTCACTGCTCAAAATATAATAACCCAGAAGGTTACAACCCTCATGGAAGTCTCACTGACTTACAACAAGATTCAGACTACAATAAAAAAGGAATGAACTGCAATAATAGCATCTGCTAATGCCTGATGAGAGTTCCGGTTAAGCACATATGTTTTCTTTGCAAGCCTCCAAAACTCTGCTCAATCACATTGTCAAAGTACGAATTTGCTTGTTCGCAAATACATCATTTTCTAATAATGCAAACACTACACCATCACCCAAATTACATGACTACATCACCTATATATATATATCATCAACCTTGACAACAAGGTCGGCTAAACCCTCATCTCCTAATTACAAAATTACATTACATGATACAAAGATTGACCACCAGACCAATAAAATGATATATATGACATAACATGGACCTAAAACAAATGTTCAAACACACAACACCATCAAAAATAATGCCAAGATCAACTGCAACACGCTACACCATCAAGAATACCGCATAACACAAAGAACATCATCAGATCATGAAAATCACCAAAAAATCGCACAGCGATCAATTCATATCATCAAAACAAATAGGAAATAATTAGGAAACATCAACAATCACATTAGAATCATCAGTGACAACTATACCAACACCACTTATCAAATCTTCATCAATCAACATCAGAACCTCAAGAATACTCAAACAACATCAACTGTCACGAAGAAAGATAACCTATGGAGTACCAAATCACGAACCATCTGAAATGAAGGTACAAAAGAACATCCCAAACAATCTTCCAAAATCTCAGCTCAAGATCTGATCACACCAGAATATACCAGAGGAAATACTGAACTCTGCAAAACACTGATTAGAAAAAACAAACTGCAAATCGGATCATATGATACAAAAATATGTAATGACACAAGGAATACTACATATACCAAATTGTGACCTCAATAAATCAATATGAAATCACCGGAGCAATAAATCACAAGAATATGTTGACATCAATGACAACAACATATCCTAGCAACAACAATGTCTAATGGTGTGGACATCCGTGTAAGAGTAATTTGCATTGGAGAATATGCTTTGGCTCGTTGATCGGTGGATTAAACTTAGGACGATGTGTTTTGGTCCCCACTTTCTCCTAGAGTGGATCAACATGTGTGTTTTTGGTCCGAAAGGTTTATTTTGTTTCAGGATGACTTGGTTCAAGTTTTGATGATCTATCTTGTATATAACGAATGCATGTGATTGAGTTGTGTGTAAGCATGGAAGAGAGTGTGATGTGGATATAGTGAAATTTAGTGAAGAGCATAGAAGAAGAGTTCTATTTGAATGATATGCAAGTTGTTTGAGACTGTGGCAGAACTATGAGATAGTATATTAGTATATGAGGTTTGAGTTGTGTGTGTTGATGTTGATCACTTGATGCAAAGATCAAGGATAGCTTCATGATCAGGAGATCCTTCTTTTAATATAAATTTGTTGTATCTTGTGTTCTTGTAGTTAGCATCAGATTTGCAATTCTTTTTTGTAGCTTGGCCCAAGAGTAGTCATCCTTGGTCAGCAAGTTCGAAGCAATCAAATCTTTCATTGTAATTTGATATATAGTGGATCATTTTTTTGAGTTGACACTGACCATGGTTTTTCCCTATATTGGGTTTTCCATGTACAAATTTTTAGTGTTGATGTGTTGATTATGTGTTGTTGTTTAAGTGTTGTGAGTTACTACATTAATTTTGATTTAAACTAATTCACCCCCCCATCTCAGTCCTGCCTTGGGTTCAATAATTGTTATCAGAGCAAAGTTCCTCTTGAGTAAGCTTAACTGCTTGAGGTAGATCTTGTATGGTGCGAGACTTGCATTGCAAAGTTTCGATATTTGATGGCACAAACTTTCCGTATTGGAAGGAGAGAATGAAAACACATTTGGAGACATTACATAATGGAGTATGGGACATCATCAAAACCGGATAGACACCCTGCTAGGTGGTCCTCAGACTCCAGATGAGAAAAAAATACAAGAGTCTAATGTAAAAGCTAGAGCTATAATTTCTAGCTATATAAGTGATTTGGTGTTTGGAAGAGTAAGAGGATTAAAAGAAGCTAAAGTTGTATGGAACAAGTTGTGTTTGGAATTTGAAGGAGGTCTAAAGACAAAACAATCTAGGCTGATGAATCTAAAGCAGGAGTATGAATATCTGAGAATTCTTAAAGATGAAGGTGTTGAGAACTATATGCATAGAGTGAATGAACTTGCTGATGGTATTAGAGTTGTCAGTGGACATATGGACGAAAGTGATGTTGTTCACAAGATTTTGCAGACACTACCAAAATATTACAAAGAAACAAGGTGTACCATACAAGAAAGCAATGATTTAAGAAAGTAAACCATTGATTAGCTTACTAGTACCTTAGCAACCTTTGTGGTGCAGGAGCACCTAGCTTCATTCTCAGCTTCATTTTCATCTCAGGTTTGATTTTTGTTGTTTTAAGTTGGAAAGTTGTTTAGGATGTTTTTGAAGTTGTTCTAGGTTGTTTTGATGAGTTTTGAACTCATTATGGGGTTTTGGTTTCTTGTTTTCATCTTTTTGCTCAAAGTTGCTAGTTTGGTGTTGCCTGGCAAAATGATGGAAAAATGAGTTTTTTTTGTGGTTTTTGTTTTGAAAAGGTTTTAGACATGTTTCTTGTTTGGGTTTTAGATTTGAGAAGTATTTTTAGGTGATGGTGAGTTTTGGAGGTCAATCTTGCATTTTCTAGGCACCAAAAGTTGTCATTTAGGCATCAAAATGTCAAAATTAAGTGCCCTTGGACATGTACCTGTCTATATAGGAGGTTAACCAACTTGGAGAGGTATTTAATCTCATGTTTTAACTATTGTAAGGGTTGATCATTCAAAGTGAAGAAGCAATTTGCAAATTTACACTAGTTTTTTTTGGTTTTCTCTAGTTTTTGGCTCCATGTGAACAACAGTCCGTACACCAGCTATACTTGGCCATACTGTTCTTGCATTTTATGATTCTAATATGTTTCCTTAAAATTTTCCTTTTGGTGGCATTTGATTTTATCAAGTTTTGAGTTTGTGGCAAAATTAGTTTGATTTGACAGTTTCATTGCCTTGTCTAGGAACTGGCAAGGATGCTTGACCAACTTGGCTTCTTGGAGTCCTAAAATGCTCATGGCTTCCCAAGAACTAGTTGGTCAACTTGTAGACTATGTAAATACATGTTTTGTTTTCAAGAATGCAGGTGTAAGGAGTTTTGGTGGCCATTAAGCCCTAGGCAAGTGTGCCATTTGGCTAGGGTCTTGAAGAAATTTAATGCTTTGCTCTTCTATAGAAAGTGCATTTAAAATTTGTACAGACTTACCTTGATGTTGAAGTTTGTATGCCAAGGCAAAGAGGCTTTCTAAGCCATGAGGAGAATGTTTTCATGTTTAGTTTTGGAAAATATTGTAAAAAATAGTGAGTCACTATTTTAGAGGCAATTTCCTTTCATTAGCCTACTCTCCATCATGCATTGGAGCTTGTAAGGTTGTTGTACCTCCTTCTAATGGCTTGCAAACAAGCACAAGGAGTGTTATTTATGTCATCTATGAGTTTGAAGTTGCCAGTATCAATCAATGATCTTTGAGGCAAGATTTTGGAATGCCCATTTGCTGTCCCAGTCAACTAGGATTGAGTTTTACATTTTCTTGAAGTTATATTTGTAATCTCCTTCTTCTAAATGATAGGTATGAAGGACAAAGAGCCATTGAAGACTGAGACTTATTAAGGAACACGAAAATAGACTCTTTGTGAAGAGTTCTAACAGTGAAAGTGCAGGTCACAGTGAACTACAAAAAAAATAGTGAAAGACAAAGGGGCAACAACAGTCAGCTTGACAGTGAAATAAACCATTTTTTTGTAATTGCCTAATGCTTGTATGCAGGGCTAAAAATATTCCCTTTGTTTCTAAATTATAGGCATGCTTACATGTTGAATGTAATTGGTTTTTTTTGCAAATGAATTGGTTTTGTTTGCAAATGAAGTGTTTGAAAGAGGCAAAATTGGAAAAGTTGTAAAATGTTGCATTTTCCTCATAAGCAACTTTTTGAAAAAAACTTGTTCTTCAAACTTTGAAGTGTAAATCTTCTTATTTGTGGCTTAAATAGTCAGTACTATGATGGCACTAAGGTCTCTTGTCCATATTGGAGGTTTATAGGTTGAATCTTGGTTTTTCACCATCAAAACCCTTCAAAGCCCTCCTTTTTCACCCATTTTTGGGACAGTCATGGAGAAGCCCTGAGAGACCTTGAAACTTTATGAATCTTCAAGTATTCCCAAAAGGGTATCCAAAAATGTAAAGCTTTTGTTCTGGAATTCCATCGGTTGAACAAGGTGAGCACAAAACCCCTAATGGAGGGCTAATTGCCTAGTAGCCCGTTTTAGGCCTAAAACCAAGTTTTTGTCAAATCGGGTAAGCAAGTGAAGGTTACAAAGCATGAAATCCAACAAAACAAGTTGAAACATGTCAATCTAACATGAATTCAACCTATTTGGTGATTTTGGCTTCATAAGATGGTTTTGGAGCCCTTGGAAGGATGTCATCAAACTAGGGAGTTGAAGCTTTTGAGTAGCCAAGAAGAGTTTGACATAGGGAGGTGGAGCAAGGTGAGTTGTTAGACTGCCTTTGATCTATTTGCACTCTGACCTTGGTGTTTAAACCTTGAAAATAGTAAGAAATTTTTGCCAAGCAAACATACTAGCCGCTTAACAACCACCCAGCACTATCCTCCCTATCATAGTGGTATCAGAGCACAGCTACACTTGGGAAGAAGTAGCAATTTGGCAACCATGGTGACAAATGTAGAACTAGAAAAGAAAGTGGAAGACCAGGAAGAAGAAAATAGGTTACTCAGAGTGAAGCTAGACCTCTTAGAACAGAAGTTGGGTGAAGTAGAAGTGAAGGCAGATGAAGCCAACAATAAGATAGAGGGAACAAAAGTTAAGGGTAAGCTATTAGCTACAGAGGATGAGACCCCTATACTAGACCCTATGATAGATAATGAACCCTTTTTGAAAGTCTTGAAGGCTATGAGTTGGAGAACACTAGAAGGAGTCCCACTATTCAATGGTAAAATGGACCGAGAAGTGGTCATGGAGTGGATTGAGGGGCTTGAGAACCATTTTGAGTGTGATGGTGTGACAGAGGCCCAAAAAGTGAAGGTGGCTAAGTCTAGGTTGAGAGGAGCTGCCTTAACATGGTGGAAGTTCATTCAGGATGAACGTGAGATAGAGGGAAAAAGGCCCATAGAAACTTGGAAGGGAATGTTGTCCAAGATCAGAGAGGCTTACATTCTAGAGGAATATGAAATACAATTCCATAGGAAAAGGCAAAACCTTAGGCAAAAAGAATTAGATGTCAGCACCTACACTGAGGAGTTTTAGAAGCTATGCCTTAGGTCAAAGATCCAAGAGGATAAGAATGTCAAGGTTTCTAGGTATCTCAATGGTTTGAGAAGGAACATATAGGAAGAGTTAACTTTGTTGTGCCCTACAACAGTCCAGAAGTGCTATCAACTTGCACTCAAGGTAGAGGAAAGGAGTAGGAAGAAGCAAGAGTAGCATAATAGAGGTAGAGGAAGAGGTAGAGATGGTCGAGGCCATCAAGGTAGTTTTGGGGGAAGACACATAGACCAAAGGTCCTAGGGGTAATCTAAGCTTATAGAGAAAAGTAGGGATTCTCATAGCAAACCTAATTATAGGGGAAGGGGATCAAGCAACCCAGGAAGGGGTAGGTCTAGTGGCCCAGGTAGAGGGTCTTATTTCTCCACAATGAAGTGCTACAACTGTCAGAAATTGGGTCATCCTGCTTATAGGTGTCCCGAAAAGCCTAGTTCTTCCCATGGAGGTGAAAAAAAAGTGAACTATGTTCAGGAGGAAGGGAGTAGTACAAGAACTCCAGCAATGCACCTAGCACCCGAAGATGGTGAAAGTCTAATGATGAGGAGAGTATTAATGCAAGAATCTCATAAGTGTGAAGTGTCTCAAAGAAGAGCATTGTTCAGGATCAAGTGCAAAATCTTGGGCAAGGTATGTAAGGTGGTTATTGATTCAGGATCCACAGATAATATTATCTCAGAGGAGGCAGTTAGCAAATTGAACCTACCTAGAATGAAGCACAATGAACCCTACAAGGTAACCTTGTTAAACAAGGGGCAAAATGTCCTAGTGAATGAACAAGCATGGGCAGACTTCAATATAGGTGAATACAAGGATAGGATACTATGTGACATCCTTCCCATGGACGCTTGCCATCTACTATTGGGTAGACCTTGACAATTTGACAGAAGGGCACACCATGATGGTGAAAAAAACACATATTCCTTTCAAAAGAATGGCATTGTCTACAAAATTCAGTCCCTTAGTGAAGAGATAGAGAACAACAAACCACAGGCACCTAAAGTGCTATTAGTCAATGAAAAAGAGTTCGTCCAAACCATGAAAGAGGGAGATGGGAAATTTTATGCACTTGTAGTGAAACCTAAGGAGGATAAGAAAGAAAAACAAGTTGAGATCCCTCAAGAAGTGCAACAACTTCTTGATAACTTTAAGGGCATCATCAGTGATGGACAACCAACAACATTACCTCCTCCTAGAGCCATTAGTCATCAAATTGACTTAGGGGGTGCGAGGTATTTCTCCAAAAAAAGTGGTTACCATCAGAGAAGAATAAAAGAGGGTGATGAGTGGAAAACTGCTTTCAAAACAAATGAGGGTCTTTATGAATGGTTGGTTATGCCTTTTGGACTCTCTAATGCTCCCAGTACCTTTATGAGGTTAATGAATGAAGTATTGTAGGATTTTCTTAGTAAGTTTGTGGTAGTCTACTTAGATGATATTCTCATTTTTAGTAAGACTAAAGAGGAGCATTTGAAACACTTAGCTATTGTTTTGCAAAGATTATCTGATGAGCAGTTAACCATAAATCTTGAAAAATGTGATTTTATGTAGCAAGAGCTAGTCTATCTTGGTTTTGTTGTGTCCAGTGGAGATCTTAAGATGGATCAATCTAAAGTTGTAGCCATAACAAGTTGGCCAATCCCACAATCAGCCAGTGAAGTTAGGAGTTTTCATGGTCTAGCCCAGTTTTACAGGAAGTTTATCAGAGGTTTCAGTGAGATTTGTGCACCCATGTTGGATACAATAAAAGGTGGTCATAAAGTCAAGTTTCAATGGACCAAAGCAGCCAATAAGGGGTTTGAGTTACTCAAAACTAGAGTTGCTACACAGCCAGTGCTAATCCTTCCTAGTTTTGATAAACTCTTTACCATAGAATGTGATGCCAGTCATCTTGCAGTAGGTGCAGTCTTGAGTCAAGATAATAGACTAGTTGCTTTCTTTAGTGAAAAACTGAATGATGCAAAGAAAAAGTATTCATCTTATGATTTAGAGTTATATGAATTGGTGCAAGCACTCAGGAAGTGGAGGCATTATTTGCTTCCTAAGGAATTTGTTGTGTATATAGACAACCAAGCAGTCAGTTTCTTGAATTCTCAGGATAAACTCAACCATAGACATGTGAAATGGGTAGAGTACCTACATGCATATACATTTACTCTTAAGCACAAGAAAGGCCAATGTAACAAAGTAGCTGATGCTTTAACTAGGAGATTGTTGAGTATTTAGGAGATCCAAGTAAAGAGTATTGGGATTGATTGCTTTCAAGATTTATATCCTAATGATGATGATTTTGTTGTTGCTTATAAAGTTTGTCTTGCTTTTGAGAATCATTTTCATAGTGAGTATGCTGACTATACATTGCAGAATGGTTTGTTATTCAGGGGAGGACAGCTATGTGTTCCTAAAGGTTCCATGAGAGAAAATCTCATTCAAGAGAAACACAATGGGTGTTTGAGTGGCCATTCTGGTCTCAATAAGACCTTAGAGTTGGTTCAATGCTTTTATTATTGGCCTAAGATGCAGAGAGATGTTTAGAAGTATGTTGAACAGTGCATGGTATGTCAGAAGGCAAAAGGTCATAGCACTAATGCTGGTTTATATCAGCCACTTCCCATTCCTTCTAGGCCATGGGAGTGCATCAGTATGGATTTTGTTGTAGGTTTACCAAGGACAAAAATAGGGCATGACAGTATCTTTGTGGTTGTGGACAGATTTAGTAAAATGGCTCACTTTATACATTGCAAAACTACTAATGATGCTAGTCATATTGCTTTTCTTTTCTTTAAAGAAGTTGTCAGAATGCATGGTTTGCCATCTAGCATTGTATCAGATAGAGATGTTAAGTTTTTGGATCATTTTTGGAAGACTTTGTGGAAGAAATTGGGTACTAACTTATCTTTTGGCTCAGCTTACCATCCATAGACAGATGGCCAAACAGAGGTGGTGAATAGAACATTGGATAATCTACTTAGATGTCTCACCAATGAGTATGGACAAAGCTAGGATCAGCTCATCCCACAAGCAGAGTTTGCCTACAATGACAGTGAAAACAGATCCATTGGTAAGAGTCCATTTCAGGTTGTTTATGGTATGCATCCAAGAGGTGTTTTTGAGTTACATGATGTGACTAACTTACAACATGTTAGTGGGACAGTAGAAGACATGGCACAATCTCTCAAAGAGATACATGAACAGGTTAAGCAGTCTTTGAAGGACACTACAACAAGAGTCAAAGCAAGGGTGGATGCTTCAAAGAGGGATGTCCAATTCACAGTTGGAGATTTTGTGATGGTACATCTCAACAAGTATAGATTGCAAAAGGGAGTTCCTACCAAGTTACAAATGAGAAGAATTGGACCTTGCAGGATTTTGGCTAAGTATGGTCCAAATGCTTATAAAATTGATTTACTTGCTGATGTTTCTTTGTCTCCTATCTTTAATGTTGTAGATTTGGTACCTTTCAAGGGGTAGCCTCCAGAAGAGACTCAGAGAACTTCAGACATTTCAACTTCCCTTTCTGATCTATCTATCCCCTCTTCTTCTTCTCCCATTCCTGAACAGGTACTTGATTCCAAGATCATCAAAAAGACTAGAAGACATGAATACCTTGAGCATTTGATCAAGTGGAAAGATCAACCACCTTCTAAAGCCACTTGGATACCTGAAAGTGACTTCACCA
The DNA here is from genome assembly GCF_030272615.1 of Cryptomeria japonica. Classification (NCBI taxonomy): domain Eukaryota; kingdom Viridiplantae; phylum Streptophyta; class Pinopsida; order Cupressales; family Cupressaceae; genus Cryptomeria; species Cryptomeria japonica. Next base: position 30,303,230 of record NC_081410.1, on the reverse strand, counting down.
AGGCTGGTATTCCTCTCTCTATTCTGCCCAAAGGAGTCACATGACTTCTTTGTCACCGAGGGAGTATGGTGTAGGAGCACCTAGCTTCATTCTCAGCTTCATTTTCATATCAGGTTTGATTTTTGTTTTTTTAAGTTGGAAAGTTGTTTAGGATGTTTTTGAAGCTTTTCTAGGTTGTTTTGATGAGTTTTGAACTCATTATGGGGTTTTGGTTTCTTGTTTTCATCTTTTTGCTCAAAGTTGTCAGTTTGGTGTTGCCTGGCAAAATGATGGAAAAATGAGTTTTTTTTGTGGTTTTTGTTTTGAAAAGGTTTTAGACATGTTTCTTGTTTGGGTTTTAGGTTTGAGAAGTATGTTTAGGTGATGGTGAGTTTTGGAGGTCAATCTTGCATTTTCTAGGCACCAAAAGTTGTCATTTAGACATCAAAATGTCAAAATTAAGTGCCCTTGGACATGTACCTGTCAGTACAAGAGGTTAACCAACTTGGAGAGGTATTTAATCTCCTATTTTAACTTTTTTAAGGGTTGATCATTCGAAGTGAAGAAGCAATTTGCAAATTTACACTAGTTTTTTTTGGTTTTCTCTAATTTTTGGATCCATGTGAACAGCAATCCGTACACCAGCTATACTTGGCCATACTGTTCTTGCATTTTATGATTCTAATATGTTTCCTTAAACTTTTCCCTTTGGTGGCATTTGATTTTATCAAGTTTTGAGTTTGTGGCAAAATTAGTTTGATTTGACAGTTTCACTGCCTTGTCTAGGAATTGGCAAGGATGCTTGACCAACTTGGCTTCTTGGAGTCCTAAAATGCTCACGGCTTTCCAAGAACTAGTTGGTCAACTTTTAGACTATGTAAATACATGTTTTTTTTTCAAGAATTCAGGTGTAAGGAGTTTTGGTGGCCATTAAGCCCTAGACAAGTGTGCCATTTGGCTAGGGTCTTGAAGAAATTTAATGCTTTGCTCTTCTATAGCAAGTGCATTTAAAATTTGTACAAACTTGCCTTGATGTTGAAGTTTGTATGCCAAGGAAAAGAGGCTTTCTAAGCCATGAGGAGAATGTTTTCATGTTTAGTTTTGGAAAATATTGTAAAAAATAGTGAGTCACTGTTTTAGAGGCAATTTCCTTTCATTAGCTTACTCTCCATCATGCATTGGAGCTTGTAAGGTTGTTGTACCTCCTTCTAATGGCTTGAAAACAAGCACAAGGAGTGTTCTTTATGTCATCTATGAGTTTGAAGTTGCCAAGATCAATCAATGATCTTTGAGGCAAGATTTTGGAATGCCCATTTGCTGTCCCAGTCAACTAGGACTGAGTTTTACATTTTCTTGAAGTTATATTTGTAATCTCCTTCTTCTAAATGATAGGTATGAAGGACAACAAGCCATTGAATACTGAGCCTTATTAAGGAAAACAAAAATAGAATTTTTGTGAAGAGTTCTAACAGTGAAAGTGCAGGTCACAGTGAACTACAAAAAAAATAGTGAAAGACAAAGGGGCAGCAACAGTCAGCTTGATAGTGAAATAAACCATTTTTTTGTAATTGCCTAATGCTTGTATGCAGGGCTAACAATATTCCCTTTTTTTCTAAATTATAGGCATGCTTACATGTTGAATGTAATTGGTTTTGTTTGCAAATGAAGTGTTTGAAAGAGGCAAAATTGGAAAAGTTGTAAAATGTTGCATTTTCCTCATAAGCAACTTTTTGAAAAAAACTTGTTCTTCAAAATTTGAAGTGTAAATCTTCTTATTTGTGGCTTAAATAGTCAGTAATATGATGGAACTAAGGTCTCTTGTCCATATTGGAGGTTTATAGGTTGAATCTTGGTTTTTCACCATCAAAACCCTTCAAAGCCCTCCTTTTTCACCCATTTTTGGGACAGTCATGGAGAAGCCCTGAGAGACCCTGAAACTTTATGAATCTTCAAGTATTCCCAAAAGGTTATCCAAAAATGTAAAGCTTTTGTTTTGGAAGTCCATTGGTTGAACAGGGTGAGCAAAAAACCCCTAATGGAGGGCTAATTGCCTAGTAGCCCGTTTTAGGCCTAAAACCAAGTTTTTGTCAAATCAGGTAAGCAAGTGAAGGTTACAAAACATGAAATTCAACAAAAAAAGGTTGAAATAGGTCAATATAACATGAATTCAACCTATTTGGTGTGTTTGGCTTCATAAGATGGTTTTGGAGCCCTTGTAAGGATGTTATCAAACTAGGGAGTTGGAGCTTTTGAGTAGCCAAGAAGAGTTTGACATAGGGAGGTGGAGCAAGGTGAGTTGTTAGACTACCTTTGATCTATTTGCACTCTGACCTTGGTGTTTAAACCTTGAAAATAGTAAGAAACTTTTGCCAAGCAAACATACTAGCTGCTTAACAACCACCCAACATTATCCTCCCTATCACTTTGAAATTTCAAAAATGGAGGAAGAGAAAAGAAAGAGGTAGCATTTAATGTTTCAAAACATAATGATCCAGAATGTAGTAGAGACATGGATGAAGCTGTGGAAAACTTTGTGAGAAGATTGCAACGAGGCACTGGAAGATACAAAGATAAGTTACCTGTGAAATATTTTTCTTGTGGTATAATTGGACATTATGCTTCTCATTGCATTTACATGGAGGACTATAAGAGACTGGATGGTGATGAGAAGAAAAATAAAAATAAAAGATAAAACTTTAACAAAAGAGAGAAAAAGGGCTTATGTTCTATAGAGGAACACTCATATGAAGATGAACTTGATGATGACTCAAATGAAGAATCTTTTTTTAACAATTGAAGAAAAGAAGAATGCATTAGAGAAATCAAAAGAGGAGAAACCAGTCAAGACTACATTGCATGCAAATATAGAACTAAATTCATGGATCATTGATTCCAAATGTTCAAACCATATGATTGGTGACAAAGACAGGTTTATTAATCTCAAGAGATATGATGGTGGATCGATGAAATTTTCCAGAGAATATGGTGCAGCTATTTGAGGTATTGGAAGTGTTTCTATTGATGGCGAGCATAAAATTAATGATGTTTATTATGTTGAAGGTTTAAGACATATTCTGTTAAGTGTTAGCTAGATGTGTACAAAAGGCTATTAAGTTTTGTTTAGTAGTACCAAATGTGTGATTAGAAAAGAAAAGATTGGTAAAAGTGTTGCAGAAGTGGTTAGAACAAGTGGAAATCCATACTACATCAAGGATAAAAGAGGAAGCAAATGCTTTCTAACATAGAGAAAAGAATGTTAGTTATGGAACAAAAGGATGGGACATGTCAATTTTGATAATATGATTAAGGTTTGTAGATCTGAACCATTTAGAAACTTACCTAGACTTGTGAATCCTATTGATACAATGTGTAGAGAATGTCAATTGGGGAAGAAAACAAAGAGAAGATTCAAGAATAAGGAGTATTCCACTGCGAAACTACTAGAGGTGATTCGTACAGATTTGTGTGGACCTACAAGGAAAAAAGGGTTAAATAGAGAGAGGTATTTCATGTTACTTATTGGTGATTTTTCTAGAATGACATGGGTTACATTTCTAAAAGATAAATCTGAGACTTCTGATAGATTAAAAGTTTTCAAATGTATGGTTGAAAATCAAGTAGATGCTAAGATTAAGTGCTTAAGATTAGATAGAGGAGGATAATTCACTTCATGAGAGTTTGATATGTTTTGTGAAATACATGGGATTAGAAGAAAATTTTCTGCTTCGAGGACTCCTCAATAGAATGGTGTTGTGGAAAGAAAGGATATGATAGTGTTGGTGTAAATAATTATTCATCATGGATATTATTACACTTTACTTAAGTTTACTTAGGAAATGCATTTCATAGTAGTTTGGGTATGAGACACTTGGGTGTTTGTGCCACATTGGGATAGTGTGTGTAGGAGAATTTCCACCTTTTATGGTGTGATCTTGTTGTTACACTCCACATTCAGTGGGTGATCCACCTCATGTGGACTATTATATTATTTCTCCTACCTACCCACACCTATTTCCTACCTACCCTTGTTTCTTATTGAGCCACATGTCATGTTTGTGTGCTCACATATCCATATAGCATTACCTATATAAGAAGGCTCATATTCATTGTATGTAATGCTTAATGATCTAGTTGATCATATTTTTCATCTTGATAGAATATAGTTTATTTCTATGATCTATTTTGTTCTCTCTTATTTGTGCTTTCCATTGCCTCTCCATCTTAGCAAAATATCACATGGTATCAGAGCCATTAGAGTGTCATTGGTTTGCTAATTGAGAGAAATTTGATGCCATTTGGGGTTTGCATTTTGGATCTTTCTATTGCAGGTTTTTATTGAAGCTTGATGGGTCAAATCTGAGGTTATCATTGGATTGAGGAGGTTAAAGAAAGTCAGTTTTGCCTTTTGTTTCATCGAAATTGAACTTCGGAGGCCAAATTTAGAGGCATTTGAAGTTTGACGCTGCAATAAAATTTTTCCAGAAATTATAATTTTGTAGGCATGTTTCAAATAGCGATATCTCACTCATCTGGACTCATTTTTTCGAGCAATTTTTTTGTTTTGGGGTAGAATTTCGAGATCTATACAGTGTTGCAGAATTTTTCTGATTTTTGAATATAGGTTTTTTGGAAATCGTGAAATCCCAATTTTTACAACTTTGGAGGCTTCTTTTGGGCTCACATGGACTCCTTTTTAGGTGCTGTTTTTTTTTGGAAGTGCATATTTTTTCATCTACTTTCATAATCTACCATTTGTTTGTAGTGATTTTAAGTAGAAATAGTACTTTTAGTATTTGGCCATTTTTGACATATTTGGTACTTGCATTTTGCTTAGATCTCAATTTAGATCACTAGCAGTATTTGTTGAAGTCTCTTAGATCTCATTTTGAGAAGTTGTAAATTGAAATCAGAAGTTCACTTAGCCTTGTTTTGCAAGTGGCCTATTGTACATGCACTACATATAAAGTGCCAAAATCATCATTTTTGGGGGGTACTTTGATTGAGTTAATTTGGGGGGGGTGTCTCTTGTGCTTTTCTACTCTTGTGTTCCTTCCTTTTTGTTGCTATGGGTTCTTCTAAGTTTCCTCTCTTAACTCCTCATAATTATGCTACTTGGAAAATTGATGCATGGAGTAAACTTATGGAAAAAGGACTAACTCATTACATTGATGGAACTATTGTTGCTCCCGCTGATCCTAAGGTTGATCCAGTTGGTCACTTGGATTGGCTCACTAAAAATATCATGGCAATTGGTACCTTAAGAAAGTATGTATCAAAGGATCTCATTTTTCATATTGAGAAGTGTACTCTAATCAAGGATTCTTGGCAAAAGTTTCAAGACTTGTATGGTCAAGTTGATAAGATTAGGGGATATCAAATTGATAGTGATCTCACCATGTTGGATCCCAAGAACTTTGATACTATACAAGATTATGTCACTAAGGCAAATGAGTTGAGGGCACAACTCAAAGATTGTGGCATTGATAAGAAGGATACTCAATTGATTTTCAACTTGATAGGCAAGCTTCCATAAGAATATGCAGCATTTGTTTCTAGTTTCCAAACCCATAGGATGACAATGGGTTCAAGCTACACAATGCCTACATTTGATGCTTTCAATGAAATGTTGATGATGGAGCAAACTAAGTTGATAAGCATGGGCATTCTTAAGGCTTCTAAGTCTCAAGCATTAGTGGAAAATCAAGGGAACAAAGGAAATCAAGGAAAGGACAACTCAAACAAGAAGAAATGGCAATCAAAGCCTAAGGACAAAGCATCACCCTCTCCACAACAAGGAGATTCATCCTCTTCCAAGAGGGATAATTCACCAAAGAGGGAGAAACCTATTTGTGCCTATTGTAAAAAGTTTGGTCATGAGAAGCATCCTTGCCATTTTAAGAAGATTGATGAGCTCACACATATTATCAAAAAGCATAACATTGATTTGCCTAATGTCTACAAGAAGGATGATTCATCAACTTCCACTCCCTCACATTCAAAAGGAAAAGGGAAAGCATTCATGGCTTCTACAAGTGGAAAGACTCACTCTTTTGGAACAAGAAAAGGAAAAGCTCTATGTGCTACTATCAGTCATGATTCAGAGAGATGGCTTCTAGATTCAGGGGCTTCTCATCATATGGCATCTTCGCACTCTATGTTCTCTATATTTGAGCCTTGCACCATGCCGTAGATTTTGATGGGCAATCATACATACATGGATGTGATTGGGAAAGGATCTATTGACATTGGGGATAACTCCTTCAATAATGTGTCGTGTGTACCCCACTTGACAAACAATCTCCTTTCTATCTATCAAATCACACATGGCGCAACTAAGAGAGTTGTGGAGTTCACACCTGAGTCAATTTTCATTAGAGACTTGGAGACTAGAGCTATCATTGCGACTGGGGTGGTTGATCATGCATCTTGGTTATACTCCTTTTCAGATTTTGTTGATGATGATGATTTCACATTTGATGATTCTACACATGATGATCACACTTCTTGTGATGGTTTAGTTTTTGAGGAGAACTTTGGGCACTTGAACATGGGGATTCTCACATGTAACCCCATTCTTGAGCCTTGTATTTCATCTCCTCATATTGATATCACATCACCTATTGCACTTGATGATGCATATAGTGAGAGAGTTTTGCCTTCATGTGATTCAGTGCAGTAGGATATTCATTGTCTTCCAACTTCAGATTCATGGGATGATTACTTGACAGACATTGCAGATTTATTTATGGAATCCTACATTGTAGATTTGGGAGACATCATTGATGACATTCATCTTCTCTTTGATGAAGATGATCCTTCTTCGATTGTTGCGAGGGATCACTCTGACCCTCTTGTTCATTCTCTACATGATCATTCTTTTGAGGTTGACATGATTGTGGATACTTATGTACAACAGTTGGAGGAGGTCTCTTTATCTTTTGAGGAGACATGTGAGTCTTTGGGACATGTTCTACATCCTTCTCCACTAGATCTAGGAGTGCCTTTTTTAGCAGTGTGGCATAGTTTACCACCTTTGGAGGGGGTATCTTTCAACATCGACATGGGGACACTTGAGCAGTTTTCAGAGATTCCATTCATCATGAGTTTTTTTCATACATCTTCCCTTCATGATTGGGGAGACTTCATGGATACATATTTGGTTTTGTTTCTTCCTAAGGGGAGGAATAGTGTTCGATGTTCGTGGAGTAGTTTCTTCATACATCGAGCTTCTATCATTGGTGCAGATTCCACACTAAGGGGGTCTTCCTAGATTCTCTTCTTCTCAAATATGGGGGGGAATTTTTCCTCACATGGGGGTTTGTCCTTCACATTCTTCTACGAGAGTTCTCTTGTATGTTTTCATCTCTCTTTTGGGGGAGGGTTTTTTCCCATTGGATTTTTCTCTCTTTCCCTGCTTTGTGAGAGATTTCATTGCATTGGTTTGCAAGCATTTGCATTTGTTCATGGGTACCTAACATGGCCTTGTAGCCGGGACCCATCTTGCATTGCTTAGTTGCATTGTAGACTTAAGTGCATTCCCCTAAGTTGCACTTAAGGGGGGGTGTTGGTGTAAATAATTATTCATCATGGATATTATTACACTTTACTTAAGTTTTCTTAGGAAATGCATTTCATAGTAGTTTGGGTATGAGACACTTGGGTGTTTGTGCCACATTGGGATAGTGTGTGTAGGAGAATTTCCACCTTTTATGGTGTGATCTTGTTGTTACACTCCACATTCAGTGGGTGATCCACCTCATGTGGACTATTATATTATTTCTCCTACCTACCCACACCTATTTCCTACCTACCCTTGTTTCTTATTGAGCCAAATGTCATGTTTGTGTGCTCACATATCCATATAGCCTTGCCTATATAAGCAGGCTCATATTCATTGTATGTAATGCTTAATGATCTAGTTGATCATATTTTTCATCTTGATAGAATATAGTTTATTTCTATGATCTATTTTGTTCTCTCTTATTTGTGCTTTCCATTGCCTCTCAATCTTGGCAAAATCTCACAGATAGTTATAGAGATGGCTAGGACTTTGTTAAAGGACATTAATCTGGATAATGTGTATTGGAAAGAGGCAGTAGATACTGTTGTATATCTTCTTAACAAGTTGCAAATCAGGGTAAATTCTACTAAAACACCTTATGAACTATGAAATGGAAGACCACCTACTATGAAAAACTTCAAAAAAAATTAAAAAAAAATTGTTATATCAAAAGAGATGAGGATAATCTTGGGAAGTTTGACACTAGAGAAAATGAAGGGATCTTTCTCAAATATGCTACAAATAGCAAGGCTTACCGATGTTTCAACAACATATTGAACAAAATAGTAGAAAGTACGAATGTGAAAGTATGTAAAGAGTAGAATTAGATTGAACCTAACACTAAAACCAAGGTGGAGATTGTTCCAACAATTATAGAGAAGACAAGTGATCTGGAAGGGAACAAGGAGGAAACAAATGAAGAAGAAGATGAGGAAGACGCAACAAAAACTCTTGTTAAGTATGTTGAGAAGCATGATTCAACAAATTAGATAACTAGAGATAAGACAAAAGGTGTTCAAACAAGAAGTAAAATTGCAAAAGCACAAGAACAAGACAACTACTATTTTCTATCAATGACTGAGTCGAAGGCTTATGAGGAAAAAAGTAAAGGTGAAAGCTAGGTAAAATAAATGGAAGAAGAACTAAACCAGGTACAAAAGAACAAGACTTGGGAGTGAGTACCCAGACCGGTGTACAAGAATGTGATAGGAACCAAATGAATATTCATGAAAAAATTAAATGAGCAAGGAAAAATCACAAGAAATAAAGAAATATTGGTATGTAAAGGCTATTTACAAGTGAAAGGCATCGATTTTGAAGAAACTATTGTTCCATTAGAAATGATGGAAGCTAGACGTATGTTTCTTGCATTTTCTGCTAACAAGAAATTTAAAGTTTATCAAATGGATGTAAAGTCAACATTTTTGAATGGAGACCTAGAAGAAGAAATATAACTGGATGGGTTCAGACTATCAAAAGATACATATATGGTGTGGAGACTTAAGAAAGCATTATATGGTCTCAAACATGCACCTAGGGCCTGTTATGCAAGATTAGACATGTAATTGCTATGACAAAATTTTAAGAAAGGTACAACAAATAGTAATATTTATTTTAATATTGATGGAGATAAGATATTGCTTGTTATAGTTTATGTCGATGACATTATATTCAGAGGAAATGATAACTTATGTAAAGAGTTTTCTAAAGAGATGCAGAAAGAGTTTGAAATGTCAATCATTGGTGAGTTATATTTCTTTCTTGGACTATAAGTTTTCCAATCTAAAAACATAATTTTTATCTCACAAAGAAAATATGTGAAAGAAATGTTGAAGAGATTTGAGTTTGATGGTTGTAAACCTATTACAACTCCATTGACTATTAGATGCAAACTGAGCAAAGATGATGAGTCTCTAGAGGTTAATCATAAGAAATACAGATCAATGGTTGGTGGATTACTATATTTGACAGTGTTAAGACCATATATCATGTAGGTTGGTTGTTTGGTGGCTAGATTTCAGGAAAATCCAAGATTGACACATGAGCAAGTTGTGAATTTTTTTTTAGATATTTGAAAGGGATTGTAGATTTTGGACTCTAGTAGAAAAAGGGTAGAGATTTTATATTCAAAGCTTATACTGATGCAAATTGGGTTGGAAGTGTTGATGCCCGAAAGAGTACTAGTGGTGGTGCTTTCTTTTTAGGAGATAGATTGGTCTCTTGGTTTAGTAAGAAATGAGATTCAGAGTCTCTATCTACTGCTGAAGAAGAGTATATTGCAACAACATCTTGTTGTACTCAGGTAATGTGGATGAGAAAGACACTTAGAGATATCAAGGTAACATATGATGAAACAATTCCTATTGTGTGACAATACCAGTGCAATAAATATTTCAAAAAATCCGATTATGCATTACAGAAAAAAAGACATTTCAATTAGATATTACTATTTAAGAGAGAAGGTTGCTGAGAAGGAAGTTCAGTTGGAATATATTTCTACAAAAGAATAGGTTGCAGATATTTTCACTAAAGCATTGGGAAATGATACATTTGAGTTTCTTTGAGAGAAGCTTGGGGTTACTGTCCCTCCTTTTGACTAAGTGCTTTATGAGGGTGCATCTTTCCAGGGGAGCTTTCATGACTATTTATTTTCCTAGATTGATGTTGTGGCTGCTCTAAGGGGGAACAATGGAGTGTATGTTGGTGTTGCGACCTTTTTCTTTGATGGAAAAATTGGAGAGAGAGTAAATTTACTTCGAAGTGAAAGAGAATGTACTTTTTGATAGGGTGATATGTTTTGCAGATTGGTCGAGTGTTCAGATTGGTTAAGTGTTGCCATCAATGATAAAGGGGGAGATTGTTGGAAGCATGTGTTGTTGTGGTTGTCATTGATGTCAAACTTGTTATTTTGGATAGTTGTTGGCTCAAAAAGTCTGTGGTGTAGAGATTGTATATGATGAAAATATAATGATAAACTATTGTAAAACCAACAAAGATCCAACCACATAAAACCCTAGTTCTACAATTAAGAATCCACCATACACCAATGAAGAACCTAAAACATTTAAATCACCAAAAAACATGAAAGATTATACTATTGACATGCTTAGTAAGGTTTGATCTTCATTGTTTCCTATCTCCATTAATCTTGTTTGATATGGTTTCTCTCATATTTTTTTATTGTGCATAAGAGCTCAACAAAGAATGGATTGTGGTTGTGTAGATGCTTGATTAGTTTATTGATTGTATGAAAAGTGATTTTGCTTGTTAGGGATATGAAAGGATGAAGGAATCCTCTTATATAGAAGACACCTTAGAAAATGGAGGAATAGGATTAAGAGATAAAATGATAAATGGTCGACTACGATTAAAGGGTAGGTATAGAAAATGGTAAAACATGAAGGGGTAGTTAGGATAAAAAGAAGAGATAAATGACAAGTGTCATGGAGAGAAAAAGATAATGAATTAATTAAATAAATAAAGATCTATTTAATTAATAGAAGAAGTGGGACCAATTAAATAAATAAAATATTTATTTAATTTAGGGAAAGAATAATTTAAATAAATAAGTAAAATTATTTAAATGAGGAAAGTCTAGAAGAGGATTAAATGAATGAATTAAATAAATAAAAATCTATTTAATTAATAGAAGGCTTAAGATAAAATAATTAATTAAATAAATAAAATATTTATTTAATTAGCCTAGGACAATTTTAGGTGTCTACAGAGATATCTTGATGTATTGGTGTTGCAATTATTCTATTGGTTGTTCCAGAAGCGTTCAGGTTCGGGAAGTGTTACTAATGTTGCTTGGTGTTGATATCTTCTTTAGTAACATTTTTGGTATGATGGATATGTGAGTTTTGTGGTTCAAAAATATCTTTGTTTTCTCTAGATGTTGTGGTATATTTCATAGCTAGTTGTAATATTTTGTGCTAATCCTACCTTTTGGTCTGGATATGATTTGTGGAAGGTAATTCAATGTGTTACGGGTCTCACCGTAGCATGTGGAGATCCAAATAAGAGTAATTTGCATTGGAGAATATTTTTTGGCTCCTTTATTGTCTATATGGACATGTTTTGTGTTGTAATGTTGTGGGGTAGGTTCCAGTGTTTGTGTATCAGTGGATTGATCTTAGGAAGATGTGTTTTGGTCTCATCTTTCTCCTGGAGTGGATTAGCGTATGTGTTTTTGGTTTGGAAGGTGTATTTTGTTTCAGGCCAACTTGGTTTAGGTTTTGATGATCCATCTTATATATAAAGAATGTATGTGATTAGGTTGTGTGTGAGCATGGTAGAGAGTGTGATGTGGAGAAAGTTAGCGAAATTCAATGAAGAGTAGAGCAGAAGAGTTGTGTTCGAATGATATGCAAGTTGTTTTAGATTGTGGCAGAACTATGAGATAGTTTGTTAGTAGATGAGATATAAACTGTGTGTGTTGATGTTGGTCACTTGATGCAGAATTCAAGGACAACTTCATGATCAGAAGATCCTTGTTTTCATACTAGTTTGTTGTATTTTGCCCTGTTGTAGTTAGCATCAAGTTTGCAAGTCATTTTTGTATCTTGCCCCAAGAGCAGTTAACCTTGGTTAGAAAATACGGAGTAGTGAGCTCTTTTATTGTAATCTGATATATATAGTGGATCATTTTAGTGAGTTGGTGCTCACCATGCTTTTTCCCTATTTTGGGTTTTCCACGAACAATTTTTTTGGTTTTTATGTGTTGATTATGTGTTGTTTTTTAAGTGTTTTGAGTTACTGCATTAATTTTGATTTAAACTGATTCACCCCCCTCTTCGAATTGCATTGGGTTCAACAAGATCTTCTTTCTTCTCAATCTTTGTTTCAAAGTGCACTATCATTGTCTTCACCTTTGGTTCTTCTTCACTTGAGTAAGCTCTAAACTCCTTGAAAATCACATCTCTATAAAAGATCATTTTATGGGTTAGAGGATTACAAAGATTTGAACCTTTCACATTCTCAATGTATCCCACAAATATGCATTTTTTATATTTTGGATCCAGTTTAGATCGTTTTCCCTCGGGCACATAAATAAAAGCCTCGCAAGAAAAAACTGTTAAGTACAAAATTGAAGGCTTTCTACTTGTCCATACTTCATGAGTTTTGTTAATAAGAGATGAACATGAAGATCCATTAATTAAATAATCAATATCAATAGATTCTACCCAAAAGAATCTATGATGATTAGCACCACTTAACATGCTCCTAGCTCTTTCCATCAAGGTCCAACTCATTATTTCTTCTAGCCCATTTTTTTGGGGAGTATTCTCTTTCCTAACAATACCTACATGCTTACAAAGCTCATTGAATTCCCTAGAACAATATTAGCCCCATTGTAAAATATCAACTCTTTTATCTTATAATCTAATTGCTTCTTAACTAAGGTCTTAAATTCCTTAAACCTAGCAAAGACTTCATATTTAGAATGCATAATTTAATAAATCTGTGTTTCTTGAGACATCATCATTGAAACAAACATAATATTGAGATTTACCCACAAAATCATTATCCACTGGACCACATACATTCAAAGGAATAATGTCTAATGATATATTTTCCTTATAAAATCCTTTAGAAAATTATGATCTATTCTATTTGCCAAACATGCAATGCTCATATAAATCATTTTTATCAACAAATTAATCAGTAATACCATCGACAAACTTTTTATTTAGAATGGTCTTAAGACTTTTTTTTCACCAATGTGACCCAATCTATGGTGCCACAACATACATGCATTTTTAGTGTTAAATACATTGAAAGAGTTACAAAAAGTTGAGGTGTTTAGCCTAAACAAAGTTCTTATTTGATATCATTTAACTATTACCAAAATCCCTCTCACCAGCCTGCAACCAGACTTGTCAAATTTCACATGCATTCCATAATAATTCAACTTGGATACAATAAGAAGTTTTTTCACAAGCCCCAAAACATGCAAAACATTATCAAGAGTTTTTATCCTCACATCACTAAAACACAACTTTACCCTTCGCTTACCAAAAATATTCTACATAATTTTGTCACCAAGGAAAACCTCTCCCCCATCATATGATTTATAAAATGTAAACCACTCCTTATGAGGAATCATGTGGAAGAAGCAATTTGAATAAAAAATCTAAGCATCATTTCTAATAATGTTAGTTACAATAAATAGAGCATCCGAATCATCATCAAATGAATTTTCCATATAAGAATCAATATTATTTTTCTTGAATTTACATTCCTTCTTTACATACCCTCTTTTATCACAATGGGGGCCAATATTCCATGAACTGTATCCTCATCTCTTTTGAAAGAAGTGTATCAGTGAGGTTATCCATATTCAAATATGCACTACTTTCTCTTATGGCAATGATTGTATTTTCCCAAGATTAGACAAAGAGTGAAGTGATAAGATACACTTACCCTTATCCTCTCTCTTAATATCTACTAATGAAAGTTGAATTAAAATAAAATTAAATGTAATTAAATTATCAATAATAGATTTACCATCTTTATTTTTTAAGAATATAAACTTCTCTTGAGATATAACTTATTGGAAAAACTTTTAGTGTGATAAATGTCACCTATCCTCTTCTACAACTTATATGCAGAGTATTTTATGAAGAAATTATGGAGGACATAATCTGTAAGTAAGCATCAAATGGTTCATAATACTTTATTTTCCAACACCTTCCAATCTTAATTGACCATAGTACATGGCTTGGTCTCTTGTGAATTGGCGACCACTAATGACTTTTTTTTTAAAGATCTTTCATCTTCAAATTTCACATCTTGTAGCTAGTGCCATTATGAATTGGCGACCACTAATCACTTTTTTTTAAAGATCTTTCATCTTCATTTTTCACATCTTGTAGCTAGTGCCATTGAATTTCTCAATATATGTGCAGGAAGTGAAAGCAATGAATTACAATCCTAATGAATTACAATCCTCTTCTCAAATCTACAAAATAAGACACAATAAAATCTCCCACTACCAAAAAAATATTCAACACTTAAAGAAAAAGGTGCCTTCCTCTCAACAAAACCTTATAGAAAAAGGTGTCCCCCTCTAAATAGAACCATTATCTTGTTACCAAATATTAAAAAAAGGAAAATAAATATCTCAATGTTAAATTATCTGATTTCATATATGAAATGATAATATTTTTGCAACATTCAACATAATATGAAAATTCAGCAACCAAATAAGACACCAAATTTATGTGGAGAAATTTGTTTTATTACAATTATATACTTCACTTCTCCAATCAATCTTGGCAAAAAATACATACCTACAAATAACTCGTATAAAACCACTATGCCATCACTCCAACTTATAGAAAACAAAGGGAGGGTAAACCACAATGGTAACTCAAAACAAGAGGTAGTAGACCATTTGCAAAAACCCGCACCTAGGAAAGTGGACAACCATGAGACACAAATAAATAATTTCTTTCAAATGCTCTGTCACTCAAATATTTAGCTTACTAGATGCTTTATAACTCCAGTGACTCTTCAAATCGTGAGTGCCCAAAGAATGATTCTTTATATCCAAAATTAGATACCTAAAGGAGGGTAATTTATGCATTTTGACTTATCCTTATTACTATTACATGCTCAGCTCTTTAAAATACAATTACAGTAATGTTCAAGTAACATGGAGACACTTGAATGCCATAGGATTTGAAAGGTTAATGTACCTTATTGTAACATATTGGACTTGCAATGGATTAATAAAATATTAAATTAATAAATACACATTTTCTATTTATAATCAACATGTTATTTTCCAAATATAGTATTTAAGAATCAAAGTATTATTTCCAAAAGTGATTGTATTTGTAATACGTATATACAAATATCTTGTATGGCATAAAATAATGTTATAATTTATATGCTTTTATTATCACATTAATATCTTATTGAATTATTACTCATTAGTATTTCTATTCTATTTGATGTGAGAACTGTTAGGAAAATGGTTCATTAACCTTGCATTTACATAAGGTTTTTGATTAAGTGAAAAATAGGTTTTGAAGGGACCCCGAAACCCTTACAACATTATATAATAAGATGGAACCTTATAGACCCACATAGATAGAACATAAAAACAAAGATAAAACAACTGGCAAAAAGACAAAAATCCAGCGAAGGACCAAAAACCAGCAAAAGGACAACACATAGGCGCACAAGGGACAACAGAGGACCCACCAAGAAATAGACCTAAGTAAAAATTTTAAGGAGGTCCGTAGCTTCCAGCTCCAATTAATCCATAGAGGCAGTTGCACTCTTAATTTCTTCAATCTCCTTATTAGCACACAACACCTTCTTCCTGGCACTTGCACGTGTTCTCTTACCCGGGCTAGTATAAGAATCTTCATGGCTCGTATCCTTATCTTCCATAACTTCAACAATAGCTTTCTCCTAGTTGACCTGCTCCAACTTGGCGATCGTGATCTTTAAGTGTTCAACAGAGGCCTTGAGGATTTTATAACTTTGATCCCCAATTTTCTTGAGGGTACCCTCCAAACTAGAAACCATCCTCTCCATATCTTTAAACCTAGCCTCCACCGCTTTAAAATTGGAGCCATAAGCATTAGTAATGGCTTCAGCATCACTAATTGCTTTTGTCAGCTCCCTCAAATTATCAGGGATAGAGCTAAGCCTACCAGTGCTCTTGGATTCACTAATTTCAATCTTGTTGGAGGAAGTAGTTTGCTTAGCTTTTATGTCCTTGACCTCAAGGACCCATTTCATTACCCTGTAGAAATCCAGTGCCCCATCCTTGGCAGTTTGCAACACATTGATAGTAGGGTCTCTGCTATCATTATTTAGGTCAGTAAAAGTAGCCTCTTCCCCGGGGGTTTCCAATTCAACAATAGGGATTTTGTCATTGTTAGGAGAGAAACCCTCACCTACCGCATCCTTAAACATATTATGAATAGGTCAAACATGGCTCTTAGAAGCCAGAGGAGGGGATGAAGGTTTGGAATTGCCCACATCATTCCCCGGGATTCTGGCAGAGATGGAGGGCATAATCTTTGTCTTCTTCTTTGGAAGAGAGGCAACCCACTCATCTGCATTCTCCATCTCCATACCCTCATAGTCATCATCTTATTCCTCATACCAACTCTCCTCCTCTTGATTCTTCTTGCTCCTATTCTTAGTTAGTTTCCCCAAATTCTTCTTGGCAGACCCAACGATAATCTCTTTGCCTTTACCTTTGCCAATATTCTTAACAGGGGTAGTCATGTTCATATCCTCTTCTAATTGTGTATCAGACCCGCCTTCCTCTTCATCATCTAAATCATGCATATCCTCTTCCAAGGCATCTGGTCATAAATGGTTGTGGTTGTTGTATGGAAGTGGATTTGACATAATCATACAATGACACCATTAACCCTTCATTGAGAGAAGGGTTACTATCCATATTAGCCCTAGCATCCTTAATACGAATAAAAAGTTATGGCCTTGGGAAGTCTAGTCTCCTAGAATGGTAAACATAAAAACATGTTGGACACATAAATGAGCTATAAAAGGGAGCTACACATGTTGGTGTGTGTTTTGACACATCATAGGGCATCTTGGATTGGAGATAAGTTGGGCACCACTTTTTTGGGTAGATTTAGTTAATGGTTGTCTAGTATTCTTTAAGAATTTTATGTATTGTATCTCTTATATAATATGTCCATAGGATGAAGGTTGTAAGAGTCTTATAGTTGTTGAGTTACCCTTGGATCTTTGCTTGGTGATACTCTTGTGAGAAGCTTTCTCAACAATTATATTATATTTTATTTTGATTTATGAACAATATGTTGGGAAGATTATGGAGTGTGGGTTTTATTCCTCAAAAGGATTTTCCTAAAGTAAATCACCATGTTGTGGTTTCCATGTTATTTATGTTTATTTCTGTGTAGGAGAAAAAGTGACACTAAGCAAACATGCCCTAATCTCACTTTCAACCACACACTTGTGGAATACGAAAGAGCCTAGAGGTATCACACAATTGGCTACTTCTTTTTGTGGAAGAGAGAGCCATGGGATACCTATTAGGATTTCTATTCCCTTGTTGTAATTGAAAGATAAAATGATGCAAGTTCAATCCCTAACCCCAAAATGCAAGTAGGAACTAATGACAAGATTGCAGAATTGAACTTAAACAATGGAAAGCTGTAAATACAAGGATAAGACAAGAATGTAAATGCGTACCCGGAGTTAAAATATGAATGAAAATGTTCAGGACGGGGGCGCGGGCGCCACTGTCCTGATTCTGCCCCTGAAACTGCTCCGGAAACTGTTGTTTTGCACTTTGGAAAAAGCTGTCAAAAATGCTGAAAATGCTGTCTGTCAGGAGGACCAGGGCGCCCAGCGCCCCTGTCCCAGGGACCAGGGCGCCCAGTGCCCCTGTCCTGGCAGGACCAGGGCGCTCCACGCCCCTGTCCTGGTCATTTGCTCTAAAATTTGGTGGGAAGGTCGGTCTTAGTCTGCTTCTCCTAGATCTGCAACCTGCGGCGTTGTCCGAGTCCCGAAACCTGCACTTATATCTGAAAAGGTGTTTAGGCAGCTATATAGGGTTTTGCCTTAGTCAAACCCCCGCTTCGGTGATTTCCACCTCCACGAATAGCCAAGTTGTTTTGTAAAATGTATGGTGTGTGCAGACCTAGTGTGTGTGCAAGGTCCTAAAATGCAAGAAAGCAAACTAGAGCAACCTAGAAAGTAAACCCTAATTGCTTGTAAATGATAATGTAAATGCTCTAAATCAAGATGCAAAGTGATCTAAAGCATGAATAAGTGATATATTGAAGCTTATGCAAAGACATGAAAACAACATGAAATCATACCCAACCCCCAAGGGAGGGGTACAAGCCAATCTTCAGTCGGTAATCTCCCATTATTCTTCAATGTCTTCCAAGCCCTAAATGAATGAATGAAATTGATGAATGCTTGATAGATGGATGTTGAATGTTGTTGAAGTCCTCAAAGATCTGCTCTTTCGCTGCATATGAGGTCCTGAAAATAAAAAATCGGATCCTTTCAAATGAAGAAAGAGAGCTCTTATGTATGAAACCCTAGGTCTTAATTTCGACTTTTGGCCGACCTAGAGATTGAATATCCTACCAATTTCTTGGGGTTAAGCTTTATTTTATGATTGGATCGTGCTCCTAAAATTTCAGGAAAAATGTCCGGGACCATGTGCACTCCGGGCGCCATGGTCCCGACAACTTTTCACCAAATTTTCAGGGCCGTCGGATATGATGATTTTAGAGAGAATCCCGAAGTTACAGGTGATTTCGAGATGTTTTGACCCCCGAAACCAAGCCCCCAAGTTCGAAATAGGGCCTAATTAGGGTTTTTGATTAAATGATGTATAGGAGGAATAAAATGAAAAGGGCACACTTTAATGAAAGGGTCCAACTTTATGATGTGGGAGATGATAAAATAGAACCTTAGACCTAATTAATTTGATTAATTAAGTGCTAAAGGGTAAATGTAATGCAAAATGCAAAATGCGCAAACGTGGGTGCTAAACTAGGTGTGAAATTGTACCACCCTAGCAAGTGCGTACAATTTACGACGCTACAATTTCTATTAAATTTTTGTAAACATTGTAAAGATATGATTTGTTTTGCATAACCCTTATCTCAAGGTTAGTGAAGAAAGTTATTTTGATACCAAAAATTTCTTACAAATGGTATCAAAGCTTGATCACATTTGGTTTTAGTTATGGGTTGTTAGGTTTTTTGAATTAATCTAAATTTGAGTAGGAGCTTGTGAAAAAGATACTTTGTGATCTTGTTACAATAATTTTTAGATAGAAAGTTTGTTACGGAGAAAAGAGGAGTTTTTTTTGGAAATAATTTTGAGATTTGGAAGTTGAAGATGGAGGATCTATTAATAGATCAAGATCCATGGAATTCTATTGATGAGAATGTCTTCAAATCTATATATCCTACTTTAGGTGATTAGTATAATGCCATGGATCGTAAAGTTGAGGGTCTAATCAAATTATGCTTGGTATACTCTATTTTAATCAATGTCCATGAAGATTCCTCTGCAAAGAAGCTATGAAAGAAACTTGGTCATATGTATCCAACCAAATCTTTAGTGAACAATATTTTCTTGAGGAATAAATTGTATTCCTTGAGAATAGAAAAGGGCAGGCAAATTACATACCACCTAGAAGCATTTGATATGTTGGTGGATGAATTGACATCTATTAGTGTTAAGATGAACGAGGAGGAGAAATATGAGATCTTACTTTTTTCTTTGCCTAATTCAAGATGGATGAGGAGGACAAATGTGAGATCTTACTTCTGTAATTTTGAAGATTAAAGATCTGGCAGGTGTTTTATTTTCTGAAGAGATGACTAGAAAGTTATCCATCAATGCCAATGATCCCTAAATGTTCATGGAAGGCATAAGGAAAAGGGCAAGAAAATGAGAAGTGTAATAAATCCAAGTCTAAAGGGAGATCCAAATATCTTGGAAATCCTAGTCATTTGTTGGAACTATAGTACATGATTAGACACTTTTGTAAGGAGTGTAGAAAAGAAAAGATGAAAAGAAGAAGTTTTATTATTCTTTCGAATCTAAGAAGGAAGATAGTGATGTTTTCATTGCCTCTTTGGCCACTCATATAGGTAATGATGCATGGCTAATTGACCCAACTGCATCTTTTCATGTGATCTCTACTAAAGATTAGTAGATTAGTTTTTGAATACAAAGAATTTGATGGAGGTAAGGTGCACTTAGGTGATGATTCTCATTTAGATATTATTAGGTGCAGTAAAGTTAGAATTGGGTTTCCTAATTGTAGAATAAAAAGGATTAATGTCGTGTTGCATATCCCTAGACTAGCACACAATTTTTTATCTATGAGAAAACTAATAGATATGGGTGTGCAAGTAGTCTTCTCTGATGTAGGATGTGAAATGATGAGAGGTGATATGGTTATTGCAAGAGGTTTCATATTTGGAATGTTGTATAAGATGGATGCATATACTATTGAGTGTAATAGTACTTTTGTGAAAAGAAAATATATGGATACTTTGTTGGAAGAGGTGATGATTTCAGCTTTAACAAAATGTCATATATTTTGGGTACCTAATGGTTCTCTTTCTTCTAAATCGTAGGTACCTATTAATAGACTTATAAAGCACTGAGAGGGGGGGGTGAATCAGTGACAACAAAAACAATACCACTTTAAACACAGACCGGTAAAGATAGTTAACTAGTTTACTTAATACTATGCATGCAATCCAAAATGATATTAAAGCATCCACAACAAGTAAAACATCCACCATAACACAAGTGTTGGAAAACCCAACTAGGAAAAACCACGGTGAGATGGGACTCACAAGTTAACTATCTACAGTAATAGGTAACTGACCAGTTAAGGTCTACAAAGTGCTCTGCTAGGAGTGAATCTTGTTAAAGATCCCAAAGCTTTGTTAGGAGCTATACCCCGTTAAAGGTAGTACCTTGTTAGGAGTAACCTCGGTAGAGGATTTCAAAACTAAACTAATGGATCTCCTGGTTAGAGGATTTGTACAATGAATCTTGTTAGAGCTTACTTGGTTAGGGGATCTGACTCTTGTAGTGATTAGAAAACAATAGGTGGTGTGATCTAGAAGTAGCACATCTTGCTTGAATAGATCCTCTTTTGCTCACTCAAAACTGCATCATCGACATACTCTACAATGCCTTCAATGAATCACAATGTCATTATATAGATATTAGATTTTATGTCAGCTCAGGAACTCCATCACAATTTCCTAGGTGCAATGTATCTAGACAATCTAACATAACACATCACAGATTGCCGCCAAATCTATCGGTTAGGGATAACTCATCATGACTGGTGATAACTCATCACACAATCTGTGAAACTAGTTGGAACACTGATATCGATTAAGAGTTAACCTCTTCCAACTCATAGACCGATCTCCAAGCTAGTGTCATGCCATTTTTGTATTGGAGTTGAGAAATACAACCCCACAGTAGCCTGAAGAACTTCTGCAAGCTGAATAACCTGTTACAAGGAGAAGTAAGGAAGTAATAATCTAAAGAACACACAAAACACAGGAAAAATATTCTCAAAAGATGAGAGCTCCAATTCACCAAAAAAGTATTGTGAAAAGATAATACAATGAAAAGAAAAATTAACCTCTAATAGGTCAATAAACCCTAAAAAGGGAAAACCCTAGGCTTGCACATAATAATTAATAAAATAATTAATTAATACGCACCTAATTTTAGCTTAAGTGTAAAAAGATAATTGGGAACTTAAAGAATTAAACAAATATTGTTTAATTAATCAAGTAAAGACCCAATTACTCTAACACCCCCCCTTAAGCTAGACTTAGGGAGAAGCTAAAACCTAGAACAACTACTAAAAGCATGAAAGATGGGTCCCAATAACAAGGCCTGATCAGGTACCCAAATACAATGAAATCTCATGGTAGATCCTTCAGTTGAGTTGTTGACTTCACACAAATATCACACTTGGAAGCCCCGCATCACGAGGTTTCTCAGGGCATGAGGGTTGTGGTCTTCTTTGGATGAGGTTCAGCTAGTACTGCAACGTCCTTATGAGATTCTTATGCACAAGAACAAGTTGGATGAGGCCATGGGTTTTCTCTCTTTGCATGTCTCCAGTAGTCTTCTGTTTCACCTTGATGAGTTGCTTACTCCTTGGGATATGTGGTTGAAGTTTGATTCTCTCTCCAGGAGGGTCAATGAGATTCAGGCATTACAGATTGAGCTAGAGTTGGTTTCTTTGTCACTTGATTCCTTTCCCACTATTGAGGATTTTTTAAACAAATTCAAGACTACTAGATCTGTTCTTCAAGGATGTGGAAAGATCAAGATGGATATAGAGTGCATTCATTTGATTCTTTCGAAGCTTCGGGGTCACTTTCAGTTTTTTTCCTCTGCTTTCTACTCCACCATGGATGGCTTGGGTGCTTGTTTCAACATGCCTACCTTTGATGTCTTTTGTGAGCGATTGTCTCGTGAGCAGTCTCATCTTTCTCAGCTGGATACACTCTCAGGATCCAAGAACAAAGTATTGGTTGCTCAGTCCTCTAAGGAGAAGGAGAAAAAGAAGCAAAAACCAAAGCCCAAGAAGAATTCTGGAGGCAGTGAGTCCTACTCCAAGCTAGCTCCTCAATCTGATTCTAAACCTCCATTTACTCCCAAGCAAGGGAAATCTTCACAGTCTGGTGAGTCTTCCTCCAAGAATAAGAAGAAATCAAGTGACACTTGTAGTTTTTGTGGCAAGGAAGGACATCCAATTTCTAGGTGTTGGAAACGATTAGAGGCTTTAGAGGAAGCTATGCAGTAGCATTACATTTCCTCACCTCAGGCATCTTCTCCTTCCACAGGAAAAGGTCATGCTCTCACTGCTAGAGCTTTAACCTATGGGTCCACATGGATTCTAGATTCTAGTGCTTCTCACCATATGAATCACACTCAGTAGATGGTTACCTCTCTTGCCTGTTGTGGTACTTCATAGATTGGAGTGGGTGACTCGGTTCAACTTTCAGTCTTAGGTTCAGGTTCTGTGTCATTGGATGGGGGTACTCTGTAGGATGTTCTGGTTGTCCTTGACATCTCGATGAACCTCCTATCCATCTATCAAATTTGCCACTTTGGCTCTGGTAAGATAGTTGAGTTCTCCCCACTTGATGTGGTTATTCGGGACCTCCATGACTCTGATTTAGTTGTTGCTACTGGGAGTGTTGACACTGCATCTCGTATGTATAGATTTGATGGATTTGAGCCCTCTGAGGGTGCAAGTTCTTCTCTTATAGCACATGTAGATTTTGTGAGTAAGCTTTGGCATAAGTGCTTGGGCCATGTCAATTACAGATATCTTCAACAAATGAGTACACAGACTCTTGTTCTTGGGCTCCAACAGATTTTCTGCACTGATGGTGTTTATCATGGTTGTGTGCTTGGCAAGCATCACAGAGATCCCTTTCCAAAGGGAAGTGCTTCTCGTGCTTTGGCACCCTTGGAGTTGATTCACAGTGACCTTATGTCATTTCCCACTCCTTTTTTAGGGGTCAAGTATGTACTCACTTTCATTGATGACTTCTCCAGATGCACATGGGTGTACTTTCTTAAGTGCAAGTCTGATGTCTTTGATTCCTTTCGAGTCTTCAAAATATTTGTAGAGAAGTAGTTTGGCTGTTCTATTCGATGGATACATATAGATAATGGGGAGGAGTATGTGAATCAGGATTTCAGAGATTTTTGCACTGAGCATGGTTTGCAGCATCAGTTTACTGTTCCCTACACCCCTCAGTAGAATGGTGTCACTAAACACAAGAACAAAACTTTACAGGAGATGGCAAATTGTATGATTCAGTCTAGGTCCATGGATTCATCTTTTTGGGCTGAGACTGTCAATTGTGCCAATTATATTCAAAATCAGATGCCTCACAAGGCTATTTGACATATGACTCTTGTGGAGGCTTGGTCTCATGACAAGCCTGATGTTTCCTTTTTTTGAGTGTTTGGCAGTGAGGCATGGGCCTTTATTCCTGATACTCAGAGGAAAGCCATAGAGAAGAAGAGCCGACCACTCATTTTTGTTTTCTACTATGAGAATGTTAAGGCATACAGGTTGTTTGATCCTGATTCCAGAGAGGTCCTCTTTCAATGGGATGTTCAGTTTGATGAGCGCCTTTCTCGGAAGTGCAAAAAAGAATCTTGACTTTGAATGGTAAAAAGTATAATCAAATAGTAGATTCAAGAAAAAAATTCACCACCACAAGGCCCAGCATAGAATCACCTTTCTGATGCCTATTTGTTTGCCAAAATATGACTCCAAATGTGCAAGATAGAGCAAAAAAACCAACCCCTCCTCAAAAAATCTATAGGGAGGTGCTCCGGTGGAGAAGCGTGGCTCCGGTGGTGCATTGGTGGTGCACCGATGATGCTCCAAGGAGGAGCGGAGTAGCTGGGCAGAGTGGAGTTGCTTTGCAGCGGCCGAGGGAGGAGCGCCACCGACGGGCGGGTGGCGGTTGGCAGCAGGGGGCCGACGAAGAGGAGCGGTGGTGGTGGTGGCGTGGGGCCAGAGGGGCTGGCGGAGTTGCCGAAGGGGGCTGCCGAAGTGAGCAGTCAGTAGGGGCCAGGGTGGCTGGAGGGGGCCGGTGGGGCTGGCCTAATAGGACTGTAGGCATCATACGGCGACCGGATGTCAGGCCCGGTACCCTCAAAACCCCCCAAAAAAATTTTCTTCACCCTACTTTTGTTATTTTTGATATATTTAAAAAAAATAAAAATAAAAATCGGCCTACATGCCGTAAAAAGGCAAAAAATAATAATTTGATTTTTTTTCTCGATTTGCATGCCAGAGTCGTACGGCTTGGTTGGGAGAGAAAAAAATCACCAGATGTCGAGGAGTCAAAAATGGACAAATTTTATATGACTATAGGAGTTTTGGGGCCTTCTGAGTACTATGGTGAGGTCCGTTTAGGCCCAAAGTGCTCAAAAAAAACTTTAACCCTAAGCACACAAAAAAAACCTAAAACCTCAGATCTGCTTCCAATGCAAAATTCTCAAAAATAGGAATAGATAGCTGCAGATCTGAGCTCTGATACCATATTGGAGTTGAGAAATACAACCCCATAGTAGCCTGAAGATATTTTGCAAGCTGAATAACCTGTTATAAGGAGAAGCAAGTGGTGCAGGAGCACCCTTCAAAGGGCTCCCACCATTTGCTTTTGATTGTGTTCTTGTTTCTTATGAAGCCATTGTATATAAAATAAAGAGCCATGTGCTCATTGGTCCTAGTTGAGGTCCTAGGGTCATGAATCAAAAGTTGAGTTTTTTTTTTTGGAAATAGAGGGTATGTGTACCTTTGAGGTGTTTAGGGGTCCTTATTAGCATGGTGGTGTCCTTAGGTTAGCCCAATGTGGGTCTAGGAGTCAAGAAAAGCAACATTGAGAAAGTTGCTCAAAAGTTGCATGACAACTTTTAAAAGTTGTCAAGCAACTTTTCCACCATGAGGTCAAAATCTTTAATGTAGAATGGAAAACCCTAATATGGGCACACAAATTGAGGCAAAGGTGCTATAAGTAATTGCAAACCCTAAGTTAAGGGGTTTAATGTCAGATATTGTACGACCCAAGCAAATTGACTTTACTGTGACTGAAATTTTGTTGCCAGTCAACACAAATGGAGTAAAGGAAGATTGTTAATGGATTGATTTTCATGCAAAGCTATGTGGAGTGTCTTGTATGGTGTATTCAATTTCATTTTGAGAATTTAGATTAGGTATTTATTTGTAAGTGAGGTGTGTTTGTAAATATTTTGTAAATTGCATTCTCTCTGTCCAGTTTTGGACTGGTTTGAATAAATGGGTTCATAACTCCATTCCCCATTGTGGAATCACCAAGAAACCATGGGGAATGAGAGTACAGACTCTATACTATACTTCAAAGCAAGCAAGGCCCTTGAAAATGCAAGGAGGCCATTTAAAGACCCACTCCTAGGCAAGACTGGACAGTGCCCGACTAGGAAGGGTTAAGTTGCAGAGGTCTTGGAGAGCAAGGAAGGTCAGAGGAGGAGGCACCCTTTAGAGGAGTTGTAGAGGAGTGAGTGGAGCACCATTGGTGTGAAGGAGGATCTTCCATTAATCCAAAAAAGGTGGCAAGAGCACCAAAACTACACTATGACCTTGGCAGGTCTAAAAACCCTCTTAAAAACCCTTAAAAACCTTAAAATCCACCTAAGGCAGTGTACAGACACTTGGAGGCCTAAAAATAGAAAAATCCTTGAGACCCTTCCAAATGAATAGTAGGTCTTTTGGGAGGTTTCACAAGCAAATGCATCATTTGTAAGAGGGAGCCCTAAAGGACTAGGGAGGAGGCCTAATTGGTTACAATCCTTGTAGCCCTATTTTGTAGGCAAAACACAAAATAGTGAAATCAGTAAGGGGTTGAAATCTTGAAACCTCTTGGGGGCACATGAATGGGTGGAAAAACCATGTATTAGACCTGACCTATCCTTGCGAAGACCTAGAAAGGTGTGGAGCAAGCCAAACCCTTATTAGCCTAAGTAAGGGTTGTTGAATCTCATGAGTAGGTGAGACCTTAGGAGTAGTTTTTTCAACTTGTTGGTGGGTGGATTGGGCAAGGTCAAGGGATTCCACAAGAAGGGGAAGTCCTAGAGACCCTAGGGTGTGGTTAGAACACCTGGTGATCTAAGGAAAGGATCTAAGAGCATAGACTAGGCTAGTCTATCCCAAACCCCATCCCATCAGATTGGTATCAGAGCAAGTTAAAGATTTGGTGGACCGTGTATGTCTCTGTATTTTGGTGAATCAGTAGGGGAAAGCTAGCATCAAAGAAGGGAGGCAAGTGGAGAATTTGCATTGACTCAAGGGAAATCAATAGGATCACCATACGGTATAGGTTTCCTATTTCTAGAATAGAGGATTTGATGGACTGTTTAGGAGGTGCTATGTATTTCACTAAATTGGACCTTAAAAGTGGTTATCACCAGATTAGAATTAAGGAGGGAGATGATTGGAAGACTACCTTCAAGACCACAAAAGGATTGTATGAATGGCTTGTGATGCCATTTGGACTCACCAATGCCCCAAGCACCTTCATGAGGTTGATGAATGAGGTGTTAAAAGACTTCACAGGTAGGTTTGTGGTGGTGTACCTAGATGACATTCTCATCTATAGCAGGACCAAAGAGGAGCACCTTGAGCATTTGAGGTTAGTTTTAGAGAGGTTGCATGAGGAGAAGTTATCCATCAACCTAGAGAATTGTGACTTCTTGAAGCAAGAGCTAGTCTACTTAGGATTTGTGGTGTCTAAGGGAACCTTGAAGATGGATCCAAGCAAAGTGGAGGCAATCTTGAATTGGCCTGCAACTAGAACAAGGACTGAAGTTGGTAGTTTCCATGGTTTAGCTCAATTCTATAGGAAGTTTGTGAGGAACTTCAGTGGCATATGTGCACCAGTCCTTGACACCATAAAAGGAGGCCTTAAAACTAAGTTTAAATGGACTGAGTAGGTTGACAAAGCATTTCAATTATTGAAGCAAGAAGTAGCCACAAAACCTTTTCTACTCCTACCTACTTTTGATAAGCTATTCACATTGGAGTGTGATGCAAGTGGAATTGCAGTAGGGGGTGTATTGAGTCAGGAGGGAAGACCTGTGGCATTTTTCAGTGAGAAGCTCAATGAAGCAAAGAAGAAGTACTTGACCTATGACCTAGAGTTGTATGCATTAGTGCAGTCTCTTAAAAAATGGAGGCATTACCTACTCCCAAATGAATTTGTGGTGTTCACAGACAACCAGGCTTTGAGTTACATTAACACTCAAGAGAATCTTAGCAATAGACATTTGAAATGGAAGGAATACCTCCAATCTTTCACCTTCATCATCAAGCACAAGAATGGGAAACTCAACAAGGTGGCAAATGCTTTAAGCAGGAAGTTGTTGACAGTTCAAGAACTACAGTTGTAGAGCATAGGAATAGAAGGTTTCAAGGACCTCTATGAAGGAGATGAAGACTTCTCATCAGGTTACAAGGTTTGCAAGGGGTTTGAGAACCATTTCCATGGTGATTATGCAGATTACACTCTCCAAAATGGTCTCTTGTTCAAAGGTAATCAGTTGTGTGTGCCAAGAGGGTCCATGAGGGAAAACTTCATCCAAGAGAAACACAATGGTAGTTTAAGTGGACACTTTGGAGTCAACAAAACCTTGGATTTAGAACAGAGGTACTACTATTGGCCAAAGTTGCCAAGAGATGTGAAGAGGTATGTGGAGCAATGTGGTGTGTGTCAAAGAGCAAAAGGAGGATCAAGCAATGCTGGTCTCTATCAACCATTGCCGGTCCCAAATAGGCCTTGGGAATGTATAAGCATGGACTTTGTAGTAGGACTTCCCAAGACAAAGACAGGTATGGACAACATCTATGTGGTAGTAGATAGAGTTTCCAAGATGAGCCATTTCATTCCATGTAAGACTACACATGATGCTAGCTATGTTGAACATCTCTTCTTTAAGGAGATTGTTAGGATTCATGGACTCCCTTTAAGCATTGTTTCAGATAGGGACAACAAGTTCATGGGCCATTTTTGGTAAACATTAAGGAGGAGACTTGGAACTAACCTCTCATTTAGCTCAACTTACCATCCACAAACTGATGGTCAAATTGAAGTCATCAATAGGGTGTTAGGCAACTTGTCGAGGTGTTTAACTAAGGAGTATGGGTAGACATGGGACCTAATCATTCCTCAAGAAGAGTATGCATATAATGACAATGTGAATAGGACCACTGGAAAGAGTCCATTTGAGGTTGTCTATGGTAGACATCCAAGAGGAGTGTGTGAACTCAGGGAACTTGGTTCCATGGAGATGAAGAGTGGCCAAGCGGAGGACTTCACTCAAACCATCAAGGAAGTCCAAGAGAAAGTCAAGAAAGACATCCTTGAATCCACTCAAAAAATGAAGGCCAAAATGGATGAGAAAAGGAGAGAGGTTCAGTTCAAGGTTGGTGACTATGTGATGGTCCATTTGAGCAAAGCTAGGATGCAAAGTGGTCAGCTTACCAAACTACAAATGAAGAGGGTACAACCTTGTATAATTCTGGCAAAATATGGTGAGAATGCTTATAAGGTTGAACTTCCTTCAGACTTAGCCATTTCACCAGTCTTCAATGTTGCTAATCTAATCATGTACATGGGTGAGATAGAAGGGTAGACTGTGAACCAAGCCAAGGTGCTACAAGACTTGGATGTGAATGCCTTACCTCAAGTGAAGAAGCCTATAGCAGAGGAGATTTTGGAGTCAAGGGTGAAGAAGTCTACCAGACACCAGATCTACATGGAGAACTTAGTGAAGTGGGTAGATCAACCCATGTTTGAAGCTACTTGGGTGGAGGAGAGCAAGTTGAAGAAGCTTGGCATTGATCCGGCTCTTTTCACTCCCCTAATTTCTTAGTTTGTTGCAGAGGGGAAGTATGGTGTAGGAGCACCCTTCAAAGGGCTCCCACAATTTTCTTTTGATTGTGTTCTTGCTTTTTATGAAGCCATTGTATATAAAATAAAGAGCCATGTGCTCATTGGTCCTAGTTAGGGTCCTAGTTAAGGTCCTAGGGTCATGAGTCAAAAGTTGAGTTTTTTTTTTTTGGAAATAGAGGGTATGTGTACCTTTGAGGTGTTTAGGGGTCCTTATTAGCATGGTGGTGTCCTTAGGTTAGCCCAATGTGGGTCTAGGAGTCAAGAAAAGTAACATTGAGAAATTTGCTCAAAAGTTGCAAAAGTTGCATGACAACTTTTAAAAGTTGTGAAGCAACTTTTCCACCATGAGGTCAAAATATTTAATGTAGCATGGAAAAACCTAATATGGGCACACGAACTGAGGCAAAGGTGCTATAGGTAATTGCAAACCCTAAGTTAAGGGGTTGGATGTTAGATATTATACGGCCCAAGCAAAGTGACTTGACTGTGATTGAAATTTTGTTGCCAGTCGACACAAATGGAGTAAAGGAAGATTGTTAATGGATTAATTTTCATGCAAAGATGTGTGGAGTGTCTTGTATGGTGTATTCAATTTCATTTTGATCATTTATATTAGGTTTTTATTTGTAAGTGAGGTGTGTTTGTAAATATTTTGTAAATTGCATTCTCTCTGTCCAGTTTTGGACTGGTTTGAATAAATGGGTTCATAACTCCATTCCCCATTGTGGAATCACTAGGAAACCATGGGGAATGAGAGTAAAAACCCTGTACTATACTTCAAAGCAAGCAGGTCCCTTTAAAATTCAAGGAGGCCATTTAAAGACCCACTCCTAGGTGAGACTGGACAGTGCCTAGCTAGGAAGGGTTAAGTTGCAGAGGTCTTGGAGAGAAAGGAAGGTCAGAGGAGGAGACACCCTTTGGAGGAGTTGTAGAGGAGTGAGTGGAGCACCATTTGTGTGAAGGAGGAGCTTCCACCAATCCAGACAAGGTGGAAAGAGCACCAAACCTACACTGTGA
Source organism: Cryptomeria japonica (assembly GCF_030272615.1). NCBI lineage: Eukaryota > Viridiplantae > Streptophyta > Pinopsida > Cupressales > Cupressaceae > Cryptomeria > Cryptomeria japonica. Next base: position 30,272,672 of record NC_081410.1, on the reverse strand, counting down.
CCCTGGCAGGCCTAAAAACCCTCTTAAAAACCCTTAAAAACCTTAAAATCCACTTAAGGCAGTGTATGGACACTTGGAGGCCTAAAACCTGAAAAATCCTTGAGACCCTACCAAATGAATGGCATGTCTTTTAGGAGGTTTCACAAGCAAATGCATCATTTGTAAGAGGGAGCCCTAAAGGATTGGGTAGGAGGCCTAATTGGTCACAATCCTTGTAGCCCTATTTTGTAGGCAAAACACAGCATAGTGAAATCGGTAAGGGGTTGAGAACTTGAAACCTCTTGGGGGCACATGAATGGGTGGAAAAACCATGTATTAGACCTAACCTATCCTTTCTAAGACCTAGAAAGGTGTGGAGCAAGCCAAACCCTTATTAGCCTAAGTAATGGTTCTTGAATCTCATGAGTAGGTGAGACCTTAGGAGTAGTTTTTTCAACTTGTTGGTGGGTGGATTGGGAAAGGTCAGGGGATTCCACAATTAGGGGAAGTCCTAGAGACCCTAGGGTGTGGTTAAAACACTTGGTGATCCAAGGAAAGGATCCAAGAGCATAGACTAGGCTAGTCTATCCCAAACCCCATCCCATCAGCAAGGAAGCAATAATCTAAAAAACACACAAAACACAGGAAAAATATTCTCAAAAGATGAGAGCTCCAATTCACCAAAAAAGTATTGTGAAAATATAATACAATGAAAAGACAAATTAACCTCTAATAGGTCAATAAACCCTAAAAAGGGAAAACCCTAGGCTTGCACATAATAATTAATAAAATAATTAATTAATATGCACCTAATGTTAGCTTAAGTATAAAAAGATAATTGGGAACTTAAAGAACTAAACAAATATTGTTTAATTAATCAAGTAAATACCCAATTACTCTAACATTTTGCATATACTGGTTGTTTACATATACCAGTTAGACACATTCAAATCATATAATATCAGTTTTGCAATACAAAGACTTAGGAGTAGTATCGGTTTGTCTTAACTAAGATGACTAAGACAATGTGAACATATGTGTGTGTATACATATGCCATCAATGAAAACACATGAATTCATCCATTACAATCATCAAGTGAAAAATCTCCCCCTTCGGCATTGATGGCAACATTTAGAAAATTTTACAACTTTACAACTAAGTGTGCTTACAAAAATTGTACAAACATATTTCTACTCCCCCTTAACAATGCATACAATATTTTCACAACACATACATATTTGTACTCCCCCTTTGACAACAATGACAAATTAAAAATTAAAATACATATATATTATATCAAAATTTGCATAAAAAACTACACATACATAAATATAAGAGTTTTTCAAGGAGTGTTTACTACAATTTTCAAGAAAATGTTGTGAGGCCCTACCCCGACCCATCCTAGCATTCCATTGATTTTTATGTTGGAACTATTATGTGTGCTATATTTTTATGCATTATGGATATAGAACTTTATATGATCCCAGGATTGGATAACATTGATATAATGATGCTTCATTTCTATGCATTATGGATATAAAATTTTATATGGTTCTAGGAGAGGATAACATTGAGATGGTGTATGTCATTTATTTGATTTGCAGGACTTTATTATGATGCTAGAAATATAATGCATATCTTATGAATGGATTAAATTTATGAGGATTATGATAAATTTCTTATGTGGAGTGATTTGATATGTGGTAAAATAATTTGTATGATGTCAATTGTATGCAGAGTGACTAATTTGTATTCTTATTCATATGTTTAATATTATATGAGGTTATTTGAGAATTACTAATGTGTAATTGAGATGCATAGGAAAATTATCCATGTGACCATGGAAACATTATGGAGAATCAAGCCTAGATCTATGTACATTTGTAAAACTAGGGGTTGTCTATTTCGAGAGACAACACCCCATATGTATCGTATTTTATTCCTAAACGTAAATGTTTGTATGTGTGTTAAATTGTATTTATTAATTTGTTTAAATCCTACAACAGACAATTGCCATGTGTGTATTTGTGATGTGGAATTTCAAAGGGTTAAACCAACTCCTAGAGTTAGTTTTGGAGCATTTTTAATGGGCCTCATGGTGTACCTATGGATGAAGGCCAAATTTGGCCATGTGTCCACTCCCTAGGACTTGTTTAACCTCCCCAAAAAGTGGATTTCCCAAGATGGCCGAATTTCATCTTTAGGAGAGCCATTCTTGGGTAGATAACCTTCTTGGTATGTGTCATTCCTTTTCCCCATTCCATTCCCCTTTTTGAGGTACCTTGGTGATGCTCTACAAAATTGACAAGTTAGATGAAAACTTGTGGTAGTATAACACACACAAGCAACAAGAAACAAGTGTTAAAGTTAGTGTTATTCAACCAAAGATTAACCTAAGTAGGCATATCAAAAGAGACACCAAGAACATGAAATAATATTTAACTAAGAAAGTAAATACAACGAGGCATCTCCAAATGCCTCCTAACATGCTCTTAGCTCCTTCTCCTTTGTTCCTCTCCTCTCCAAGTTCCAAATTAGTGTAGCTCTCAGCAGCTTTTTGCACTATGGATGCTTATGGAGGTTGAAGATTGTAGATGAATACTCTAAAATACTATGCAAATGTGAACAAGCTAGAAAATGAGATTATTATCTAGTCTAGTGTTGATTTTAATCCAAAAGAGTAAATGTAAATGCTAAATGCTCTCTCTAGAATTCACTATAGATTAAATGCATACAAGTTTTCAGGATTTGGATTATGAAGAAATGGGCTCTATTTATAGGAAAAATGGAGCAATGGATGGTTGAGGTTGAGTAATCTCAACAAGGGTCAGGATTGAATGATATTCAATCCATGTGATGGCTTTCAACCCAATCCCAGGATGACAAGTGTCAATATGGGATAGGCTGAGAGGATAGGGAATAAGCATTTAATGCTTGACATGACTTGAAGGTTAACTTGGGGGTTAAAGTCAAGGTTGGGTTGAATGAATAAATTCTTTATTCAAAGAATAAAGCTTTTATCCAATGGATAAACTCTTGTGCAAAGGTAAAAGGGATAATCATGGTCAAAACAATAAATGCTTGAGGAGACACATGAGTCATAGTCGAATTAACCATAAATGGTTATGTAAGAGCCATAAATGGTCATGGAAGACTTTGGAGGTGAAATTGTTGAACACACAAAGCATTTAATGCTTTTCAAAGACTTTGAAGTCTTTGAGAAGTGTCTCCAAGTTTCTTAGGAATGTGAGAATAATTAGGGAATGGATTAGGCTAATTAGGAAGGGGTTAGAAGAATCTAGAAGGGGGTTTAGGAGTGCAAGTGGATTTGGTGGGTGAGGGAAAATAAGATTTTATTAAAATAAAAATTCATTTATTTCAATAAATAGGTGCAAGTGGCATTTGTAGGAAAAATGCAAGTGGGGGGGATTTATGATTTAAATAAATGTTTAATTTAATTTATTTAAAAGAGGAAAAGAGTGTTTTAATTAAATAAATAAAATTTATTCATTTAATTGATTGTGAATTTGGTATGATGAATTAATTAAAATAAATTAAATAATTTATTTAATTAATAGGAGAATGTTTGAAGATGAATTAATTAAATATTAATTTAATTAACTGATGGCTAGTGGATTTTTAATCAAATAAATATAAAATATTCATATAATTAAAATGGATAGATTTATATGACTACATTTGCCCCTCTTTGAGATGGTGCAGTTTATCACGTCGTTTCAAAGAAAGAAACATAGGTGTGAAAAAATGCCCCATAAAATGTAGATTTAATGGGTGGTATGCCCCCTTGAGAGATGGGCCAAAATTTTTGAAAAAGCGGGCGATCTCTCGAAAAAAGAATGAAAATTGGTAGGGTGGTAGAAGAGACGAAGTTATCAACACGGGTGAAAAATAGAAGAAATCAGAGATAAAATGGAGGAATGGGAGGCTCGAGAAGTTCACGGGGACCACGACGGTGAGCAGGGGAAATTTTGGGTTACAACGAAGGGTTTATATGGGGAGAAAGGGGTGAAAACAAGGTCATTTGAATCCGCGACCATAGTGAAACTAGAGCTCTGATAGTGACATTTTGGAGGAGCAAGCAATAGTCAGGATGCCGGTACCCATTACAGAGCACCGATTTGAGCGAGTCTGTCGATTCCAAGTTGAGTGAGGACAATAGCACTGAAACTATGTTTTGGTCCTATTGTACAATGAATAGCACTAAAACTATGTTTTGGTGCTATTGTTCAATGAATTAACACTTTTGTGTTGCAATGGTGTTGTTGTGCTATTGTTTGAGTGCGTTTGAAAGAAGTAGCGCTATTGTATATAGGTTTGAGCACTATTGTTTGTATAGCGCTATTGAGGGGTCAATTGAACGCTTTTGATGTGAGGCAGTGCTATTGCATAGGTCTTGTAGCGCTTTTGTAGTTTGAGCATGTTTGTATGATTGATTAAGCGCTTTTGTTAGGGGATTAGCGCTATTGTCTAGAAAGTAGCGCTTTTGTTTAGGAAAATAGATGCCCTAGTTAGTGTGAACAAAAATCTCCCGAGGCTAATGATGGATGGATAGGGATGTGAAGTGAGAGTTGTTTTGAATCATAGCAGCCTTGATGAGACCTAGGTCATTGGGATAAATGCCTGTTGAAGTCTAGGTGTGCCATGATTGCTTACCTGTTGAGACCCGAAGATACTTGATCAAAGTATCCGTTGATAGTCTAGGTTTAAACTTAAGAAAGTTTGAAACAAAACAACTGATGATGATTGATTGATGCACATGTGTAGGAGGATCTACGCATCTTACAGTTGCATGAGAGACATTCGGATACATAGGGGCTATGTGATCGGCTGACAGAGGCTGAGGTGGATCGCGTTGCAGTGACTGGGCTGTATGATGTGATGCATATACCTGTGATTTGGATGAATCACGGTTTGATTACAGCCTTGGCAGAGCATTGACACAATGAGACATGCATGTTTCACTTAGCACAGGGGGAGATGATTGTGACACTAGAGGATGTGTGGCGCATCCTGCATATTCCCATTCGGGGTGAGCTGGTCACATATGATAGATTATGGGGGACTCTAGCGGTGCAGAGATTCTTCGATGAGGACGTGTATATTGATGGCAGTTCGATAGCCTACGAGGATATCGTGGCTTTGTACGAGCCATTACCAGCAATTTTGTCTGGGATCGTGGGAGGGCTCCTATGTCCGGATAGATGATCACATGGTATGGCTATTGGTTGGGGGCAAGTGATGAAGTAGATGATGACAAGGGGACCCAATTTTCCTGGGGACCGTATGTGTTAGCACACCTATATCAGGAGCTGCATGAGGTGGTATACCGTGGGAAGGGCTCATTGGTAGTGGGAGTGACGCTACTGCATACTTGGGCATGGGAGCACTTACCAGTGACTCGACTAGTGAGTTTGAGATTTTGGGCAGTTGACCAACCTTATGTTTTTATGTATAGTGGTTTGATGAGTCAGCCCTTCCTGGGGAAATTAGAGTGGTGGCAGTGGGTGCTAGATGATTTGGATGCAGTGATTTGAAGACCCTACATTGAGTGTGAGCCCTGGGAGGATGATGCAGAGGTGTTACCATATGTATTCATGACCCGATTCCTCATTGGGAGGACATGCTACGATGTAGAGAGATAGGTGTCGGGTAGAGTGATGAGACAGTTTGGACGTCGGTAGGGATTACCAAGGGGATCAGAAGAGTACACCAGAGTGGTTCGAGAGAGATATGCATGGGGGCCAATACTTCTTTATGATCAGGCATTGGCAGAGTTCTGGATGCTTCAGGCGAGACCATGGGACAATGTTGTCAATGATGGGGTTGTGGATGTCAGAACTATCAAAAGTGCACAACCAGTGGTTTGATTTGTAGGATAGAATCCCCCACCTAAAACTAACATAGTTGCTCTTCCAAATCAAGGCCGCATCACATCAAGATGAACCCAGACAACGTCAACAAAAACCAAAGTGAATGTACACTCCCTTAGGGGAACCCATCGAAATAGTATTACGATAGTTGGTTTCTCAAAACTTGGTAACCCTACCCAGAACATCAAACTATGAACCTCAAGTCAAACCTGCATGGTGGAGAGATACTGAACACTATGATTTTCATCAACAAAAAGGACACAAGACAAGAAATTGTCATAGATTAAAAGATCTTATTCAAGATCTTATTGACCGAGGTGATATTGAAATCGAAGGACATGACCCAAAGACAACAAACAATGATCATCTGATGTTCAAAAATCCACTTCCATCACAAGATCAAAGGGATCCTTCCACTTCTAGGAGAAACATTGATACCACTGATTATATGCAAGCCGTGTATAATTACACTGTAAATCACTTGTACGATGCCAGTGAACAAATTGCAACTATTACCATAAAAAATCCACCTAGTTCCGATTGCAATGTTGTTACACGTCGCGACAAGATTACCATAAAAGTAGCTCCACAAGGCATCGCCTCCATACCAAAGCAGTACAATCTTGTGGAACAATTAGGCAAAATGCCTGCGCTTATATCCATTTTAAAGCTATTGTGCCTATCTTCGTCTCATAAAACAATCTTGGATCAAGCTCTCCAAGAGGCGTCAGTCCCTACTAACTTGAATACAGATCAGTTCCAAGCCATGGTTGGAAGTCTAAGATCATCCCCTTGTCTCACTTTTTCCAAAAGTGACAACTCTTCCTTCTAGCAACCTCATAACGCCTCACTACACATTGAAGGATTTATCAACCAGCATAGGATCAAGCGAGTCTTGATCGATAATGGAGCAGGCTTGAATATTTGTACACTACAGTTGGTCACAGCTTTTGGATATGCCATTGAATCAGTGGATCCTCGCAAGAAGATCACAATCAAAGCTTATGATGATGCAGAGCGTTCATCCAAAGGAGCTATTGTACTACCAATCTGAGTGGGCCCTGTGGTGAAGCACATCATATGTCAGGTTCTGGACCTTCCTCTGCCATACAATTTGTTGTTGGGAAGACCTTGGATACACGCCATGCAAGTTGTTCCATCCACTTACCATCAATGCATCAAGTTCCCACATAATGGTGTAGAAATCATAATCCTGGGCGATGCAAACCCCTTTGCATACTGTGATCTCTGAACTTAGGTGGTCGGGTCCAGCGGAGAGGGAGAGGCGGATTGCCATTGTGGATATCTCAAGGACCGTAGATGCTAGGAGGAGTCAGATTAGGCGGTTAAGGTATGGAGAGGGAGATACCAATGGATAGAGGGGAGGGAGCCACTGGCGAGGGAGCAATAGGTGGTGTACTTATGGATATAGGGGAGGGAGCTACTAGAGATATGCGAGGTCATATGCTAGTATATTTGCAGACTCGACTTACAATAATCAAGACACAGGTAGAGGATATGGAGGCAGAGGTTGCAGCTAGAGATGTGTAGCTATTTGCATGGGAGTCAGAGCTAACTGTAGTGTTGCAAGAGAGGGATTATGTGGTGGAGAGATTAGTAGAGCTCCATGAGAGAGTCTGAGCTAGAGTATGAGCATAGGGTCCTACTGAGGAGGTGATGAGGGAGATTCAGCAAGCACAGGCTAAGATAGAGTATTGGTGGGGTTTATATGAGCAGGTGGTGCTAGCTAGTCAGCGAGCACTGAGCTATTCATAGATGCGGCAGTCCAGATCAAAGCAGTATCAGAGGATACAAAGCAATGGGGGTGTGATGGGTCCTTTACGAAGAGATAGGTCAAGTGATGCAGGAGCTAGTGGGGGTTTGATGGGTCCTCCATGGAGAGATAGATCAGATGATGCAGGGACTAGTAGGGGAGCAGGTTGTGATGGTGGTGTGACATCTGGTCAGAGTGGCATCTGAGAGAGCATTTTGCATGTATTTTTATATTGTCATTTTGGACTGTGTCTTGGATGGCTCTTGGTAGCCGATTTTTTTGGACTTCATTGTACTCTAATACATGAGATGATATATATATGAGGAGATCCCATGTTTGGTTATGATATGCATGTTGATATGTATGGATGTTATGTAGGATGATGAGTTTATGAGTTTATGCTTAGATGGATATGTGTATATGTATGCATTTATGAGATGATTCCTATATGTTGTTTATATGCATGCTTTATGATGATTTATGATGTTGGATACTAACATATGAATGTAGGTTTATATATATGTGCATGATTTGTTTGATGTATTGCTTTATGTATGTAATGCCATGATGATGATGTATGCATAATAAAATGATGATTATGATAGTATCTTGTACTTTATATTAATACAAGGATGAGATAATGATATGCAAATGATGTTAATGCAATGCTTTGAATGAATGATTCTTTTTATGGATATGCATCTATATGATTGAAAAATGAAAGTAACATGGATAAACAAATGTAAAGTACAAATGTTTAAATGATGATTTCTAAATGAATGCATATGTTTATAATGTACAAACCAATGTTGGAAACAAATGGTTTTTATGATTCCAAATGCCCAAATATGATTAAGTAAAATGATAATGTGATGATAATGCAACTTATGGTTAATAACTACACCTTAATGCAATTAAAAAGGGATAATGAATGCAATTTAAATGAATCCTAAAAATGAGTATAATAAGATTCTAATAATGGATGAATGAATGCACTTTTTAACTAATGGATAGATAAATGAATGTATGCAACGATAAATGATAAAGGATAATAAAGGATGATAAAATGATAATTGATAACTGACACTAAATGAATGCATAGTAAATGGCTAATACAATCAAGGACAATTGGATTATATGAATGAATCTAAACATCATGATTATGTAATGATGAAATGATATAAGAAGACTAATTTTAATAAATGATAATGAACTATATGCATTTTAAACAACTAAAATGATATGAAATGTACTTGATGCAAATGCAACTAAATGTAATGATGATGATATGATCATGATAGATGAATGCAAGGTTGTTTATACTTTGCAGGATGCATTGATGATGTATCAAAGTACTTGGTTGCGATTGTATCCAAGACTAGCTTAATTTTCACATAACTGCTTACATTAACTTTGTTCACATTTGCATACAAAAATCACATATATGAATGAGTAAATGGATGGGCAATATGCAATTGAATGCAACATATAAATAGATGAGATGAAATGACGATCCATAGTGCTCTATTTTCATCATTGAGCTTTAAAATGTTGTAAGAAAATACAAGAAACTTGACAGAATGATTCAAGATGACTAGAGTATTTCTTACATGGATTTGATATAGCAAGTTAATACAAACAACTTGATATAATGGGTCAAGTTGACCAGAGTATTGCTTGCGGAACAGACAAGGATTATCTCCTTTCATGCATGAATTGGATCGTCCTCCTTGATCTTAGGCTAATCATATCCCGAGACAAGTACATACCGTAATAAGAGATAAAACCTTTATCCAGTTGGATGAGGTAGGAGAAACCAAAGAAAGAGCATTCGTACCCACAAACAAATAGTATATATAAAGAATACGGATCCTCGATAATGGTTTATGCTCATATGGTCGAGGTATACCCTATAGTCAGCAAGCCGTAGTGATCTATGACTGTATTTTGCCTATGATCACGTAGCTTAGTGAACTTCCCACATAGACACCATTAGTACATGCCCCAGAACTTCATCAGAATAATTCGCATAAGATACACAAACAATGTTGTAAGATCCTGATATAAATAACCCACAAATCAACCAAGTATTTGATAGCTTAAACAAAATTTTCTTGTCAAAGAAAATGTCATCTTGTCTTTGTTTTGGTAAGGAAGGATACATCCTTGTTGAAGACAGTTTTTGAGTGTTGATGTTGATTGTTTGGTTGATTGATAAGTGGTCATTTCGGAGTATGTCACAATGTTTGTTTGGTATCTTCTTTGAAGAATGTATGTACAACGTGTTGCCATGTTTTTTTATTGTTTTTGATGTTTTTTGATGTTTTTGGATTTTTATGAGATATTTTTTCAATGTTTTTGATATTTTTGATTGTTTTTAATGTTTTTTGGTTTTTGGTGAGACATTTTCGAATGTTTTTGATATTTTTGCTAGATAGTTTTGAAATATTTTTGGTATTTTGCGAGATAGTTTTGAATGACTCAATGAATCACAAGATAGTGTAGAATCCACTTCCATCAACTAGATTAAGGGGTTTGCCCCCATTTTTTAGGACATGACTATGAAAAAGCAGGATGCAAGATTCATGAAGTACTTTCTTGATTGTAGATCAATAACAAGCCATGATTTGAATGATGGATGAGCAGATGAAATGAATGTGATTGCAACAAGTCTAAAAGACAATGGAGCCATAGCCTTTATGAGTGGCACCTGTTTGCCAGGTTTTCACCATCGCACTTACCCAAGGTGCCACCAGAGTGGTTGTTCACCATTTGGATGTATGATTTTTCTTTTCTTTTTTTTGATGTTTTTGATACTTTCTTTAGGACATTTATCTGAATGTGTTTGGTTGAATTTTTGGGATGTAGGGGAGCCTAATGCTCTATGCAGCTCATGTATAAAACCATTTGAGGTGCATGCTGTTGATCAGATCTGCTAGCTGTTCTCCTTCTAAACTAGCCAACTGATATGCCCCGGACCCAAATACATCAGTGATAACATATGGACCCAGCCAGTTTGATTCAAACTTTCCTTGACGTTCTCGGTTGGGTTGGTTACGAGGATTCTCTGATAAAACAAGATCGCCTACTTCAAATGTATGAGGTCTAACTCAGTGATTGTAGCTTCTGCTCATGCGCTGCTGATAGGACTTGAGATGATTGTATGCAACTTGATGTTTCTCATCAAGTAGTTCTAAGTCCTGAAGACATGATACTCTGTAGGCTTCATCATCTATAAGATTATACAAGGAAACCCATAGTGATGGTATCTCAACCTCAATAGGTAAGATAGCTTCGACACCATAGACCAATGAGTAGGGAGTTGCACCTGTAGGGGTTCGAATGCTAGTTTGATATGCCCATAATGCTGGATTCAATTGAACATGCCAATCACGACCGACATCATTGACTATCTTCTTGAGGATTCTCAATATGTTTTTATTTGATGCTTCAACCTGACCATTTCCTTGTGGGTAATAGGGGGTGGAAAAGCGGTGTTGGATGTGAAACTTCTCATAGAGTTCATGGACATCTTGATTTTTGAAAGGAAGACCGTTATTTGTGATGATGGACATGGGTACACTATACCAGCAGATAATGTAATTGAGGATAAATGAGGCGATCTGCTTGTCGGTAGCTTGGGTAAGTGGAACAACTTCTATCCACTTTGTGAAGTATTCAGTGGCGATAATAATGAATTTATGGTCGTTGGATGAAAATTACCCACAAGGTCAAGGCCCCATTGACAAAAAGGCCATGGTGTTGTGATTGGTTTCAATTCCTGTACTGGTGCATGTATCAAATCTCCATGAACTTGGCATTTCTTGCACTTTCTGACAAAGTAGTAGGAGTCCTTTTCCATAGATGGCCAATAGTATCCAGTGCGTAGGAGTTTCTTGGCTAGTGACAGACCGCTTGCATGTGTTCCACAAATTCCTTCAAGTACCTCTTCCAAGGCCTTTGTTATCTCATCTTGTTCTAGATGTCAAAGGAGAGTACCATCAAGACTGTATTGGTATAGGGTTTCAACAATAATGGTATATCGAGTGGTTTGGTGAATGAAGGTTTTACGTTGGTTATTCGATTGGTTAGGAGGAAGGGTGTGATTGCAGAGATAAGTGTAAAACTCACCATACCATGGGGATTTAGAACCGATAAGGTGACATATCATCTCAGATTTGGGGATATCATAAGCAGGAATCCAAAGCTGTTTAACCAAGAACTTGTAGCGTGTTGAATTCTGTGGAAGTTCTAGAAGAGATGCAATAGTAGCCATAGCGTCAGCAGCTCGATTCTGATCTCTAGGTATCTACTCAAAGGTTATAGTAGTAAATGATGCCTTTAGATTGTCCACCATTTGCTTGTATGGTATGAGTTTATCATCCTTGGTCTGATATTCATATGTTACTTGTTGAATGACCAGTTGCGAGTCACCATATACTTGTATTTCTTGTAACTTCCATTGTATAGCTAGCCTGAGTCATGCGATCAAGCCCTCATATTCTGCTATGTTGTTTGTGCATGGAAATGTGATCTGTAAGACTTCAGGATGTTGTCACCTTGAGGTGTGATAAAAAGAATGCCTACCCCCGAGCCATGTCTGGTGTATGAACCATCAAAGTATAGCTTCCATGGTTGTGTTTCTGTAATCATGAATATCTCTTCATCTAGAAAGTTGGAAATGAGAGGATGATCGCCTATGAGTGGTGCATTGGCCAACTAATCTGCAATGACCTGACATTTGATAGCCTTACTATCCACATACTCGATGTCAAATTCACTTAGAATCATCACCTATTTGGCCAAGCGGCCTATCAATGCTGCTTTACTGAGTAAGTATTTTAGTGGATCAATTTTTGCAATGAGTTGTACTTTATGTGTCAATAGATAGTGCCTTGGTTTAGTGGCTGCCAAGATTACTGCTAGGCAAGCTCGCCCAATAGGTGTGTAATTGAGTTCATAGCCAACCAGTGTGCGACTCTTTCCCTTCTACATTATGTTGTGCCAGTAGTACACCCAATGCTGTACTTGTTTCTGATATATAGAGTAATAATGGTCTACTTGGATCTGGTGGGATCAACAATGGTGTATTCATGAGATAATCTTTAAGCATTTAGAATGCTTGCTGGCATCTGGTATCCCACTGAAAGTGGATATTCTTGTGTAGCAGGTCTGTGAATGGGTGACACTTAGCTACCAATTATGCAATGAATCTTTAGATGGATTGGAGCCGTCCTTGTAATGTCCTTAGCTGACTGATATTCTTTGGTGGTGGCATGTCCATGATTGCTTTGACCTTTGCTAGATCGACCTCAATACCTTTTCTTGAGACAATGTATCTAAGAAGCTTCCCAGAGGTTACTCCAAAGACACATTTCTTTGGGTTGAGTCTAACATGATATTGTTCCAGTCTATCAAAGATTCTCTCTAATATGTCCAAATGACCTTCTCTTGTGAGTATTTTGGCAGTTAGTCATCAACATAATCTTCCATTATAGTATGCATCAAGTCATGGAAGATAGTGGTCATTGCTCGTTGATAGGTCGCTCCTGCATTCTTTAGACCAAAAGGCATTACATTCCAGCAGTATGTGCCCCATGGACATGTGAAGGCTTTCTTATGTTGATCCTCTAGTGCGATATTTATCTGATTGTATCCCGAAAAGCCATCCATGAGTGAAAGCATGGCATGTCCTACTGTCAGGTCTACTATGATGTTGATATTTGGTAGGGGGAAGTCATCCTTAGGACATGCCTTATTCAGATCTCTGAAGTTAGTACAAATGCGAATGCCCCCTTTTGGTTTGCCGACAGGCACAATGTTGGATATCCAATCTATATAATCAATGGGTCTAATGAAACCAACATCTAGAAGTTTCTTAAGTTCTGCTTTGACTAATACTGCAATCTGAGGATGCATCTTGTGAAGCTTCTACTTGACATGCTTGGCTCCTTCTGCTACTGTGAGGTGATGCATGACTAAATATCAATCAAGACTAGGCATGTCTGCATATGACCATGCGAAATTGATTTGGCATTTCTAGAAGAATTCAACAAACTTGGGCTGTTCCTCTGAAGTTAAAAGATATGCCAGATGTATGAGGTGAGGAGTTTTAGGAGTCCCCATATTGTATTCTTTGGTTTCTTCAATGAGAATCGTTGATCGTTCCCACTATGTGCTACAGGGAAGGATGTCAAACCTTTCATCCTCAGGCACCTTAGAGAGGTTTTCATCATTGGATACACTCTTTCTTTTTACTTTTGTGGGATAAAACAGTGCCACAGTGTGGTTTTCACTAGAAGAACCATGTTTTATTGTTATATTTTTGCAGCTGAAAGGTTTGGTATCCGCCTCGAAGTATGTTGCGCTATTAAGCTCTATGGCGAATCCATCTTTGTGATCCCTGCTTGGTATGTTATCATGTAGTTCCAAGAAGTCAATGATTGCCTCATCATTTTTGAAATGGCCAAGACATGGGGGATTAGGTTGGTTCCATTTGATGAGTTCAGGATGGATAATGGGCATTATCTCATTGATTAGCTTAAGTTCATTAGACGTATCAGTGAGGGTTAAGACATTGTGGTGAAGGGTGTTGATGGTACTCTCCCTATCAAAATCAGGTGTAGGATGTGACGTAGGGTCTGTGGAAGAAGTTTCCAGCTCAGGAACCCAAGAAGTCTTTATCTGTGCTTCTCCGTAAACAAGGATGTCTTTGCTGGGTGGAGGTAGTGATGTGACTTCCTCATCTGAAGTGCTAAGATGTACGGAATCAAATTCCCACTCATGCGAGTCAGTTTCTGAGTCACTTTCTAGTAATCAGTTACTATACCGTATTGGGATATCCTTTGAGTTAAATACTTCAGGTATGATCAGTGTTGTAGGAAGGATTATGGGGATCAATGAATCTGATACGGGGAGCATTCGTAGTGTTGATTCTGTTGGTTCTACTGGAACTATTGGTTTTGTAGATATTGCTGGGTATTTAGAGATAGTTGCAGCCACTAGTGGGACTATTTATCTTATCACTACTGTTGATGGTGTTATTGGTTTGATTGATGGGACAATCGGCATTGTGAATGGTTTTGCTGGGATCTTTAGCTTCAATGAGATAGTTGTGATGTTCTAGGGTGTTGCTTTTATAATCAAAGGTGACCTCTTTGTAGTAGGTTGATATAGTGGTTTGCTAGGTTTTCCTTTGAATCTGAGCTTAGAAAAGATCTCTTTTTGAAAGCCTAAGCCTGCATTGTCTTTGGGTTGTAATTCTGACAGTAATGGCTCATGTCACCCTTGTTTACAATACCCTAAAGCACTTTGACCATCCTATCCCATTCTTTGCATAATGAGAAGACCTTTGCCATATTGATCTGTGGGAAGCCGAGCTTGCAGAATGTTGGTGGTGATAGGACCCTTATAGATCCATTCTGCTACGTCTTCATCTTTGGTTTCCTCTTCTTGATTCATTCCAAGGATGAAAGGTGTCAATGCACATGCTGGTTTAACTAGTATCATTTGAAGTACTTGTTGAGGTTTGCCATGTGTTTTAGGAGAAGTAGGCATTTTTCCAATACAAAAGAGTTGGCCTAGATTGTATTCTCCCGGACCTTCCTCTGCAATTTTCATTTTGAGCTTCTCTTGCTTGGGTATAATAGTGTTTGAACTAGAGAGGGAAGCTGGACTTACGTATGATGTGGAGGAGATGGCTTCTCTATTGTTGGGAATGGTAATCTTTGGTTGATGACTTATGTTATGACAGTATGCAAAGGGGTTTGCATCGCCAAGGATTGTGATTTCTACACCATTATGTGGGAACTTGATACATTGATGGTAAGTGGATGGAATGGCTTGCATGGTGTGTATCCAAGGTCTTCCCAACAACAAATTGTATAGCAGAGGAAGGTCCAGAACCTGACATATGATGTGCTTCACGACAGGGCCCACTCAGATTGGTAGTACAACAACTCCTTTGAATGAATGCTTTGCATCATCATAAGCTTTTATTGTGATCTTCTTGCGAGGATCCACTAATTCAATGGCATATCCCAAAGCTATGACCAACTATAGTGTACAAATATTTAGGCCTGCTCCATTATCAATCAAGACTCACTTGATCCTATGCTAGTTGATAAATCCTTCAATGTGTAGTGAGGCATTATGAGGTTGCTGGAAGGAAGAGTTGTCACTTTCAGAAAAAGTGAGACAAGGGGATGATCTTAGACTTCCAACCATGGCTTGGAACTGATCTATATTCAAGTTAGCAGGGACTGATGCCTCTTGGAGAGCTTGATCCAAGATTGTTTTATGAGACAAAGATAGGCGCAATAGCTCTAAAATGGATATAAGCACAAATGTTTTGTCTAATTGTTCCACAAGATTGTACTGCTTTGGTCTAGAGGTGGTGCCTTATGGAGCTGCTTTTATGGTAATCTTGTCACGACATGTAACAACATTGCAATCAGAACTGGGTGGATTTTTTATGGTAATAGTTGTAATTTGTTCACCAGCATCGTACAAGTGATTTACAGTGTAATTATACGTGGCTTGCGTATAATCAGTGGCATTCATGTTTCTCCTGGAAGTGGAAGGACCCCTTTGATCTTGTGATGGAAGTGGATTTTTGAACATCAGATGATCATTGTTTGTTATCTTTGGGCCATGTCCTTCGATTTCAATATCACCTTGGTCAATAAGATCTTGAATAAGATCTTTTAATCTATGACAATTGCTTGTCTTGTGTCCTTTTCATTGATGAAAATCACAGTTCAGTATCTCTCCACCATGCAGGTTTGACTTGAGGTTCATAGTTTGATGTTTTGGGTAGGGTTACGAGGTTTTGAGAAACCAATTGTCATAATACTGTTTCGATGGGTTCCCCTAAGGGAGTGTACGTTCGCTTTGGTTTTTGTTGACGCTATCTAGGTTCATCTTGAGATGTGATGTGGCCTTGATTTGGAGGAGCAACTATGTTAGTTTTAGGTGGGGGATTCTATCCTACAAATTGAACCACAGGTTGTGCACTTTTGATAGTTTTGGCATCCACAACCCCATCGTTGACGACATTTTTGTTTTTTTCCAGAAGTTTGGTTTGTCACTATTGAAGTGTGGACAAGGGCCATCCCTTGGTTCATTATAGATTTTGATAAGTCCTTTCTTGATGAGGGCCCACTCACATTTCAAGCCTTTGGTGATCATATCATTGAAAGAATCTATGTCTTTTATGTCAAGGTGAAATTCTATTTCTTCATTTAATTTGGAAATAAATATTTCCACTAGTTCTTATTTAGGCAACTGAAGAGAACGTCTGCTAGACATTTGATGCCATTGTTGCAGGAAGACTGAGAATTGTTCACTTGGTTTTTGTTTAGTGTTACATAGATCAGCCATGGTGATATCACATTCAATGTTATGTGAGTAATGTGCCAAGAACTTATGAACTAGCTCTTCAAAGGTCCTAATGCCATCTGGTAATCGGGAAAACCATGATTTGGTTGTTCCTCCCAAGCTTTGGGGAAAAAGGCGCATGAGGTATGTATCTTCGTATGCCACTTCGAGGAAAGCTAAATGAAATTCTCTGACATGATTGTCAGGATCTCCTTTTCTTCTATACTTTTCGAACTTGGGTGTTTCAAACCCTCATGGAGAAGGTGGCATATAAAGATTCCTATCAAAGGGATAGGGACAAATGTCATTGAGTGAAAATTGATTAGTCTTTACGCCACTATGAAGTTGTTGGGCAAGATTTTCAACTTGTTGCCGCAACATCTCTATGTCATTTGGAGGAGGAGGAGGTGGTGGATTACCTTGAGGAATGTTATATCTGATGTGATCTCAACCTCTTTCTTCCTCATTGCGACTCTGACGTTCTAATGCTTGTCTTAGTTGTGTAAGATCAAAGTCAGAGGGGAGTTTAGCTCTTTCTTGAGCAAGCTTTAAAAAGTGAGCATCCACATTGCTCCTGAGTATTTCATCAAAAAGTCTGTTAAAGAGGGGGTTGTGTTGTGCCCTCTCTATTGTTGCAGGAGTAGGAGTACTCAAGTTTTCGTCATTCACACTTCCTCCAAGTGCTTCTTGAAATTCATTGATACTTTCCTCTGCTTCTTCTTCAATTTCTATTTCTTGTTACCTTGACCGTGATCGGGTATGAGCCATTTTGTTTATAAGTTTTTGTTGAAGTTGGGTGAAAATGATGATGAGTTGTTGATGAAATGAAAGATTGATTTTTGGTGAAGTTTTTGGCATATGGATCTCTAACACCTAAAGGTAGATATGACCAAAATTCTTTCTTTGAATTGCTTGTTGTGTTTTGATAAGGTGTAGAGAAATCTGAGATGTGTTATAGACTTAACTACCTAGTAATGAGAGGATTCACTCATAAACTAGTTTTAACCTGCGTAGATATGTCTCTTAGGATGAGCTTATCCTAGATGTAGAAACAATCTAAAAGTGATTTGTTGTGTTTGATTCAAGCAATATCTAAAAGATAACTTAGGACAAAAACCTCTTAATGTTTTGAGAGTTAAAATGAAGTGATGACGTGAAGGTGAGAAATGGATGATATGTTTAACTTCAATAAAAGCTTTGTGTCACAAATGGAACAAATTCTACCTCTTCTCTTTCAGGCATTGGTGGCATTTCTCGAGCTACGTTGTATGTGATACAAATGTCTGGGAAGAAGTTGGGGTTGATCTTGCCTCCTTGGTTTTTGTGATAACTCAAAGCTCTATATTGCATAAAAGCTTTGCAGTTCAATGACTCTGGATCAAATTCATTTGATTTTCCTTGAAGGTATAGACTCATGTGACACAAAAAAGCTCTATGAGAGATAAAGATTTGTCTATTTAGATAGAAGAATTTCCTCCTTTTGATCAAAGCCTTTGAGCTCAATGGTCTTCTTTTCAAGTTGATGTGTTGATGAAGATTCTTCTTTCTCAAGATGTGAAGAATGGTCATATAGTTTGATACTTTTCTCTTTGTTTTTTGATCTTTTGGTTGCTTTTGAAAATGTTTGATTGGATGAATATTTGTTCTAAAATTTGGATTGTATGATGTTTCTTTGACAAGAAAACAAAGCAAGCACACAAACAAAAGAATGTTGCCTCAAAGGCATAAATGAGTATGGGTCTAGATCAACCCAATCCTTGGACTTTTTATGACCCTTTCCTTTAAGTGTATTTTAGGTGCTTTTATTTTCCAAAGCCTGAAGTCGGCTCAATTTGCACTTGGTGTCGACTAAAATGAAAACACTTTAAACACTATGTATCCCTAAGGTCAAATGGCCAGTTGCAATAAATTCAGCCCACATCTTGATATTTCTTTGACTTTTGTACTACATACCTTATGAATCCTGCTGTGGCAGGTAAGGATGTGATATACTAAGTCTTGCACAAGCATAACAAATAGATGATCCCTATGATGGGGGAGTCACCACTTTCATCAAGCCACAACTGACTTTTCAAAAAGCTATGTTTCTACTCAAGGAAATATGTATGGTGAGTATCTTGGGAGCAAAACCATCTATGCTCTTGCACTGAATTATATCACAAATATCCTCAATCAATAGAATGGGTGGGCTTCTACTTAAAGGTGTTTAGTAATTTTCGATGTCTTTGGACATAAGTTCATTCTACAGTGACTCACTTAAGAGCCTTGTAACTTGTGGTGGGGCCCATTTGTCCTTTCAGCAAGTTACACTGGAGGAACAGTTATACCCAAGGCTACAACTTTCCCTCTCACCTGATTTCTATAGCGGCTCGAAGGATTTACCACACGAGGTCGTTCCCAAGAGTGATGTTTCTCTTGGCAGGCTTCTCTTAAAAAGATAAAAATTTGAGTGTTACTAACACTTTGCTCTTGCACCTAGGACCACAAAAGCCAAGGGAGAGGATAGTGTGTGTTAGAAGTAGGCCCACTCAAGCAACTCTTTTGCACAAGTGTGCCAAACACGAAATTCACTTGTTTGTTTTAACTTGTCATTGCAATGATTTTCTATCTAATTGGAGATGTTGCTCCCACAATCATGGTGTTCCTTTTAACTTCAAATGCAAAATGTTTGAGTAAACTAGAACTTTGAAATCCTGGTCAACTTAATTTGAAACACATTTGCATGAAGTAAAAATCGTTTTACAAGGTAAGACAAATTGATTGTGAATTTTTTTGCAGCAAAATGGAAGTGTTGATTGTGAATTTTTTGTTTGATGCAAGAAATAAATTTGCCTTGTTGATTTTAAGCACCAAAAGAAAAATTAAGCCTAACTTGCAAGAAACAAAGTTTTTTTTTTTTTTTTTGTGAATTTTTAGAGCACTAAAAAGAAATGATCCTAGCTTGCAAGAAATTAAAAATTGCTTTTGTTCAATTTTAGAGCACCAAAAACAAATTTTTCCTAACTTGCAAGAAATGAAAAATTGTTTTTGTTCAATTTTAGAGCACCAAAAACAATTTTTTGCTTTTTTTAAATGAGTTAGTTTAGACCTACACAAAAAACAAATAGTTAGTAAAATCCAAACCTAGGGGGGGCTTCCACAAGCCTAAGAAAAATTCACTTTTTCAGTTACAAGGTCTTTTTTACAACGTTCTGTTACAATAGTGCTAGTCTATGTGAAAACAGAAGCGCTATTTAACAAAAACGAGTTAATACAGAGACAAAAGCGCTAAAAGAAAAATTTTGACAGCACATGCAAAAGCTCTAGAACAAGCACAAAAGTGCCATTTAAGCTACAAAAGCGCTAAATAAAGGTCAATAGCGCCAAACTCGAGACAATAGTGCTATTGTAAAAATAATAGCACTAGAATGTCAAGTTGCAATAGTGCTACAACGCGATCGAAAGCGCTAAAGCGCGACTTGTGTGTCAAGCTCAACAATCAAACATGTTAGTTTGTTTTAAAAAAATTGTTTTTGGGTGCTTGGATTCACGTTAGGTTCACCGAATGATGCTCTAAAAAACTGACAAGCTAGATGAAAACCTGTGGTAGTATAACACACACAAACAACAAGAAACAAGTGTTAAAGTTAGTGTTATTCAACCAAAGATTAACCTAAGTAGGCATATCAAAATAGACACTAAGAACATGAAATAATATTTAACTAGGAAAGTAAATATAACGAGGCATCTCCAAATGCCTCCTAACATGCATTTATCTCCTTCTCCTTTGTTCCTCTCCTCTCCAAGTTCCAAATTAGTATAGCTCTTAGCAGCTTTTTGCACTATGGATGCTTATGGAGGTTCAAGATTGTAGATGATTACTCTAAAATACTATGCAAATGTGAACAAGCTAGAAAATGAGATTATTATCTAGTCTAGTGTTGATTTTAATCCAAAAGAGTAAATGTAAATGCTAAATGCTCTCTCTAGAATTCAATATAGATTAAATACATACAAGTTTTTAGGATTTGGATTATGAAGAAATGGGCTCTATTTATAGGAAAAATGGAGCAATGGATGGTTGAGATTGAGTAATCTCAACAAGGGTTAGGATTGAATGATATTCAATCCATGTGAGGGATTTCAACGCAATCCCAGGGTGATAAGTGTCAATATGAGATAGGTTGAGAGGAGAGGGAATAAACATTTAATGCTTGACATGACTTGAAGGTTAACTTGGGGGTTAAAGTCAAGGTTGGGTTGAATGAATAAATTCTTTATTCAAAGAATAAAGCTTTTATCCAATGGATAAACTCTTGTGCAAAGGTAAAAGGGATAACCATGGTCAAAGCTATAAATGCTTGAGGAGACACATGAGTCATAGTTGAATTAGCCATAAATGGTTATGTAAGAGCCATAAATGGTCATGGAAGACTTTGGAGGTGAAATTGTTGAACACACAAAGTATTTAATGCTTTTCAAAGACTTTGAAATCTTTGAGAAGTGACTCCAAGTTGCTTAGGAATGTGACAATAATTAGAGAATGGATTAGGCTAATTAGGAAGGGGTTAGAAGAATCTAGAAGGGGGTTTAGGAGTGCAAGTGGATTTGGTGGGTGAGGGAAAATAAGATTTTATTAAAATAAAAATTCATTTATTTCAATAAATAGGTGCAAGTGGCATTTGTAGGAAAAATGCAAGTGGGGGGGATTTATGATTTAAATAAATGTTTAATTTAATTTATTTAAAAGAGGAAAATGGGGTTTTAATTAAATAAATATAATTTATTCATTTAATTGATTGTGAATTTGGTATAATGAATTAATTAAAATAAATTGAATAATTTATTTAATTAATAGGAGAATGTTTGAAGATGAAATAATTAAATATTAATTTAATTAATTGATGGCTAGTGGATTTTTAATCAAATAAATACAAAATATTCATTTAATTAAAATGGACAGATTTATGTGACTACATTTGGTTAGGGAGAGTGTAAGACCTAGGGAAGATCAACCAATGGGAGCTCTCACTCTATCCAAGAGGTTGGAAAGAGTGAGAGAAGCCTTATTAGGCAAGGAATTGAGACTTAGGAAGTTAATCACCCACTCTCCATCTTTGAAGATGAGATCTTGTAGTTTTGAAACAAGTTTAGAATATAATTTTTGGCTAAGTGTGGAAGAAAAGAAGTGTGGATTTGGGCTGCTCTTCTCCAAACTATCTCTAGTAAACCCTTGGCAGATTCAAGGTTGGTTCAATCTCTTACTTTGTATGTTGAAAATTATTTTGAAAGATTGCTTGAATGTAGTTGTTTTCTTCCCTTGTATTTTATTTATGAAGATATATATGTGAGCTTTCACTTGTTTTCTTTGTTATATATTTTTTTGTGTTTTGGAAGTATCTAAGGCCATCTTACCCTTGGGAGGGTAGAATGGTCTTAGGGGTGGAAGCTTGTTTGACAACCTTAGAGTGGGAGACTTTCTTTAAGAGAGTGATCTCAAGGGTTTGTTTATGTGGCCCTTGCTGCATAGTTTTGTTTATGCATTTGGGGGTCATAAGGTGAGAAATTATGACATGTATGTCTTAGGGGTCATAATGATGTTGGGTCAAGATGGACTTGTGTTGTTTTCTTGGTTGCCATGAGATGGCTTGTGATCTACTATCTTGCAGTTCTCCTCAAGGTACTTGGTCCACTTCCACCCATGTAAAAATCACATTATGTGATGAAGTTCAGCCTTGGGATGGGAATGTGTTTGTTTTGAGCTTTTCCTTGCTTGTTTGTGTATTGTTTGAGTGTAACCTGTCTAGGTCTTGGTTCTCCAAGCTCGAGGGTGGCTTCTAGTAAGCCTAGGTTGGGAGGTGAGCCGTCCATGGTCACAACCTTAAGATTTTGTATTGCAGGTTGCTTTGGGAAGGGATTGAAGGAAAAACTTGGATATGGTCTTGCTGATTCTATTTTAGTTGCAGAAAAAAAAAGGGAATATAATATTGTATTTCAATTGCAAAAATGAAAGAGAAGAGTTTTATGTTGTATTTATTTTGAAAAGGAAATGTACTATTCAAAAAGGCTTACCATGTAATGTAGTGTAATGTTAATGTTGTTGTCATTCATTTTCCTTCTAAATAATACAAGAAATTTAGATAGATAAGTTAATTTATTTCAAAGAAATCTTGAATGTTAGTAAGCTGGAAATAACATTTAATCCTAGTTATTTTGATCCTAGTGCAAAAATATGGTTAAAAAGATATTAGAGGAATAATAGGTTTGCATTCTTAAAGTTTTTTTATTTTTAGACTGTTATAAGGCTGCTGTAATTTTATTTACTTCTGTCAGTTATTCAAAAAAAAATGCAAAAAGTTAAGGTAGACAAATTTATCTTTTCCTATAGTTAACTATTAGAATTTTACAATGAAAAGAAATGCAGTTAGTTTAAGCTGTTAGTTTTTAGAAAATCTACTTTTATGTGATTATAAAAATAAATAAATACAGATTTAGACATAACAGAGAAATCTAGAAATACAGATACATAAGAAATAAAAGCAAATGATAACTATCGTGTTTTTGTCCTATTTTTCTTTCTGTCAGCCATTAATTTATTTTATTACTGTATAAAAAAAAGGGGAATACAACAAAAATAAATCTAATACATGACTAATAGATTTATGTCTAATTTAAATGAAGAAATGAATTTTTGATATATTTATCATGTTGTTAAATTTGACAGTCCTAATAATTTTAATGTTGCATATTCAAAATCTATTTAACCTAACTTAATGAATATTTGTATACATGTTTAATTAGATCACAATTACATCAATTTAACAAGAAATGAAATGTATATCTTTTATATGCTATCATTATTTTATTATTTCCTGCATGTTTAAAAAAAAAGAAATCAAAAAATATAACCCTAGAGATTGATACACACACACACACACACACACATATATTTAAAAAAAAAATTTAAAAAAAAAAATTAATTTTTTTTTTTTTGCAACCTGACCTCGAGGGTCGGAATCGAAGCTCCTTGCGGCTACCTCGGGGTGGCATGGGGCCCTCTATGGGTTGTGACCCACAGAGGCATTGTGGCGCCATTGTGGGCCGAGGTCCACAAGGGCGGCCTTGGCTGCCACTGTGGGCCGTGTCCCATAGGGACGCCGTGGCGCCCCTGCGGCCCACGAACCATAGTGGTGGCCTCAACACCACTATGGGTGACACTCACCCTCTCACCGCCGCCCGTGTGAAAACCCTCCCACGACCCTCTTAAAACTTGCAGCCACTGCGAGACCTCCACCGCCACCATGGTTCGACCATCGCCCTCATCAAATCCCCTGCACACACAAAACACACACAAAAAAGGGGGTAAACCCTAGCATAAAAAAAAAGAGAGCATGAGCATGAAGTGTAAAATATGCAACCCTAACCCATATTCAGGTTAGGGTTAGCATATAAAATTAAAGAGGAAAATAAGAAATGCAACCCTAGCCCATATTCGGGTTAGGATTAGCATTTAGAAAAGAAAAGTAAATCATTAGAGTTCATTTTAAATAAAATTTAGTAGAGAAATAACTTGACCCTATTTAGGGTTTGAGGTTTAAAAACATTAGTTAAAGAGGGGGAATTCTTTTTAAAGTTTGAAAAAGAATTTCCCTCCCATTTAATTAGAGCCAAGTGGGGAATTTAATTATAACTCCCTATTTGACTAAGGTGAAGATTAATTTATTTTAATATAGTCTTTTTACCAACGCATAATTTAAAATGGGGGTTAATTTTATATAGATATATTAATTCGCAATTATTGATCTAATTTTAATAACTAGGGTTATTATATAGTTAATGTTCATATTTAATTAAATATGGACGTTAAGTTAAATTTAATTTGCAGAAAATTATTAATGAATAGTAATAATTGTTTTATGCGAAATCTAGCCTATGAGGTCAATTTTGGCCAAGAGTTTAATAGTCAAAAATTTGAAGGTTTTGGAGATTTAAAATTGAATTTAATATAAAATATATTTATTTGGCAAATATCATTATTGAATTAGTTAATCTCATTGGTTATTTTTAAAAAGTGAATTTCCGTGCGCTCAATTAATTAACTTCAATTTAAGATAACATTATCATTATTTTTATTAGCCTAGAATAATTTTAATACAATCGAGATATTTAAATATCTCTCAACTTTAATTAGTGGAAAATTAATTAGGTTGATTAAATTAATTAATTAAATTGTGATGACTCTCTTAGGGAATATTTAGTCTTCACTAATTATTGTCGCTATATTGATTTAGTTAATTGTTTCAACTTTAGTAAACGGTTCTATTTACACCTTAGTTAAGACAAGACTTATTTGATTACATTTTAATGTAGATCATTTAATGAGTGTATGTTGTCAAAACAATTTGTTGTTCCATTTTTGCCCAAAAGTTTGGGCATGAAAAATGTCACTGAAAGTAATCTTCATTTGAGTAAAATCATTATCCCATGTTTCAAATAATGTTTCAGTGATCTCAATGGTTGTTATAACTTGTGCAATGAATTCTTCCATTGCATCCACTGTGCTCATCTCTGGAGTTGCAAAAATAGCTTCTGCATCCTTGTATGCCCGTTGTAAGATGTCCACTTTAGGTCTCAACTGGTTCTTGAGTTCCTTCAAGGATCAGAGTCTCTTAGTTTTTTCACAATCATAAATATCTAACCGATGTTACAAATTATCAACTGATTTGCCAAATGCTAAGGCTGAATCTTCTAAAGGTATGTAAGTAGTACATATCCTTTCTAGTTCTAGTTCTATATCTTCTCACCTTTTCTTCAAATTAGGATAGAAAAATGAAACATTAGTTGTATAGGCCAGTATCCTTCCTTGAGTTTCAATAGCAGTCTTCAAAAGATCTTTATTTAGAGATAAAGCAATCTTCCTTGTATCAACATCTTTCATTATTTTCTCTCCTCTCTTCCTTTTGTAATTCTTCCTAGCTAAAGTCTGAGCAGCTTCTTCAAGGGACTTTAGTTGGTCAAAAGAATCATCAACCAACTGGCCAAGTTTATTGATAGGGGTTGAAAAATTCCCAATGTCAGTCTCTAGTAGAAGACTCGAGAAAATCTCAACAACAATTTGAATTGTTTCTCCCTCTTTCCTCTTCTCTTTCAATCTTTTCTTTTGAGCTCTAAATTGCATCATAGAAGAATCTCCATGAGTTCAGATGCACTCATATTATCTACATCTATAGGGACTTTGATTCCTATTGAGTCATCCTCATCATCAGTTTGTTGCTTTACCTTTGCTTTTCCCTTTTCTCATGTTTTCTCTGTATCTTGTCCTCTATTTTCTCTTTCACTTCCTCCTTTTTCTGTTCATATTCCTTCACTTCAACCTCTTTCTCTGGTTTCTCTTTCTCTATTTATGCCACTATTTGTTTCTCATGTGTATCTGTTGTAACCGGTGGCAGTTGATTTTCCACTTGGTGTTCTTTTTCTGGTGGTGGTTGAATATCCACACTATGTTCAATGATTGGTGCTTCAGTTGCTTTCTGTGTAATAGTAACAACCGATTGTTGTAAAGGTTCCATAACTAGTTCAATGATATTACCAGTTTAACTACTAGTGTCTTGGATTTCATTAGTATCATTTACACAGATAATCGGTAGAGAAGTAGTTTCATCCTTATTCTTAATAGGATAGACAATATTTGGTGCAATAATTTCTTCTTCATCTAGCTCTAGTTGAGCTCCAATATTTGTTTGATCAGTTTTATGAGACTTCATTTGCTCATGCATCCTTTGAATATTTTTGGCTATCTGGTGAGTATCAACTTCAACAGATTGAACCTTTCCACTCAATAACTTCAATCTTCTTGCCTTAGAATGAAACTATCCTTTGAAATTATCAAGCAATTCTAATAATTCATCTCTAGGTAACTCAGGAAAATATTGAATGAAAACTCTATCAATAATTTCTTGATCTTGTTCTACAGACATTTTTCATTTATTTACAATAATAGAATACAAAGAATTAGAAATATCCTTTTCAATTTCCTGAGGCAACCGATTGTATTGACACAAGTGGTTGATTACCTCTTGAACAATTTGTTGCTTCTGATCATCATCAAATGAATCAAAGCACTCTTTCACATTATCAAACCTATTCCTCCCTAATGTTTTTACTATTCTCTCAAAATTAGTCATAGGCTTGTAAGTTAAAACATTAATAGGGATACTTTTCTTTGAAGTGTCTCCTACTGGTTTGGATTTCTTACCAATTGCTTTCATCTTCTTTGGTTCCTCTTCAGTGTCAGTATCCTCAGATTCTTCTTGAAGAATGAGTTGCCTACCTCTCTTCTTCATTGTAGTTTTCTTCTTAGCATATACTTTAGGTGCTAGTTCCTTTTTGACTTGAAAATTTCTTGTCACCCTTGTACCGGTGGACACTGAAAGTGCTTGCTAAACTTTCTTCTTCTTCTCTTTGGCACTACTGGGTTGAGCAGGTTCATTTCTTTCTTGGTAAGTTCCTAGTCTTTTCTTCTTCTTATCCTTGGGATCTTTCAAATGGTTGTTGGCATAACCAATTAATAAGTCATAGTTGACTTCATAACTCATTTCTTTCATCTCATCTTCCCTGGGTTCTACGACCTCCATAAGACAAAAGCTTATGGTAACTGTGAAACAAATGTCTTTTGCAAAGTGTTTCACCATATATTTAGGTAGCCTTAACTGCATGCTCATCTTCTTTTGGAGCTCATTAAAATATATGTTCATAGCAACAGTAAATGTATTCTTTATAGCCTTGATGTTGTTCTTGATTTGACCTGTTACCAGTATGTCTTTTGACCATTGAATGTCTCCAATTCTTGGTAGGAAGTTCTGGAAATAGAAGAATAGACCAGTCAATAGTTGACCATATTTGAACTTTTGACTACTATCTTTCTTAATTGATTGTAGGTTCAACATCAATTGGCTCCTTATTACCTTGCATAATTCATAATCCGCATTCTCAACAATCATCTTGTAAGCTACATGCACAACAATAGATGGCACACTGTTCATCCTGCTAGAATAAAATATCCTATAACCAATGACCATAGTTGCAAGTCTAACTGCTAGGTTATTAATATTGTTGATCGAAAATGCATGACTGTAATAGGTGGTCTGAGTTAGTGCAATCACAGTCTCTTTTGAAATTTTGCTCAACTTTCGAACTTCACCGGTTTTCCAAAACCAGTCACTGCATGAATTGATTCCTTTGTGACTGTATGCGACCTGTCAAGATACATATTCTCTCCATGCACACGACTAAGAATTATCCTAACATTCTCTTCTTCAAAATCTTCAAGAAAATATGCTGCATTATGAAAACCTTTTTCATAAACCCTATTGAACTCGGGTTTGATTTTCCCTCTTTTATCACACAAAGATTTGAGTTGAGAATAAATTTATAGTGATCCTAAATCCTCAATTTTACAGTCAATATAACTGGATAAATCACCTTTGATCATAACACCATCAGGAACTTGAGACAATGCACTATATGATACTATTTTGTTTGATTCCATAGGCTCCATAGGTTCAGCAGTAATTATAAGTCTCTCTGCTTTCTTAGACAGCAATGCCATTCTGAATAAACTCAATTTGAGAGAGATTAACAAAAGAATACCTTAATCCCTTTGAGCTGGCAAGGTTTATGATTGATCTCTTGAATGTACACTCATTTCGCCTTCTCTAATCTTTGAATTCGATTCAATCTTTCAATCTGAAACACAAATCCGTTCACAATCATCTATCAATTTTCTTTTTCACTCTGCAGGTGCTCAAAAACTCTCCTTCGAATGCAATTAGGGTAAAAATAACTTGGTAAAACTCATTTTTATAAAATTACCCACTGCATTAATTACTCAACTGATAGAATAACAAACCCTAATATACCACTTAACAAAACTCACTTATTGATAGTTGTGATACTTAATGTCATACAAACTTAATCTTCCATAAAAACATCAGATTCAACCTCGGTAACATATACTCCAGTTATATAACCAAAACTGCTAAACATGCAAACTCGAAAGCGTATAAACATCATATCACTCATAACACCAAATTCAACATGGAAACCCAAATAGGGAAAAACCACTATGGGATTTTAGACCCACTAAGAAATATACTCTTCTAGAGTATGCTCGGTTAAAAGCAAATCCTGTTAAAGATTACAAACACATTGCTAGATGTGACCCGATTAAGGGATTTCCCTCAGATCTGTTAGGATCTTCACCTTGTTAGAAGTGACCTTGTTAAAGGATTTCAAACACTCAATCAGAATGTCACCTTGCTAGAGGGTTTTACAAATAAGACTGTTAAGTCCACTCGGTTAAGAGATTTTCTGTCACTTTCACAAAATAACAGTAATAAAAATCTATCTGCAACTTCACATCTAAAATGCTAAAGCAGATTCTTATTTTCTCAATACAATCTAGACATATAACTAATCTTGTCCATATGTTGGGCTTCTATACTCTGTTATTCAAACAGGTCTTCAAGCTTTTGTGCTCGGTAATCACTATGTAGCATCCCTGTGCATACATTTGCCCACATGCATTGTTTATCAACAATTCCCTATTTATAAACAATTTGCCAACCGCTTAATCTCCTTGATCACACTTCCCATGATCAATCATAGCCGTCAAATCTTCAAACTTGTCCAGGTTCAATGTATCCTTTGATCTGAAAAATGTTTTACCTTGCCTTGGAACTTGCATACATTTCTTGGAACTTGTGCTAGGGTAATGCGGTTCAATCTGCGCTGTAGATCTTCATGTCGATTTTCCTTTGCCATAGATTCTTTAACAAACTTCATGTATGACATACCAATCATTTAATTAGTTCTATCTCATCAGCTTCCTTCATTAAATAATGCATGTAACCATTTAATGTATTCTGTTACAGCTCGGTTACAACTCGGTAAATACTAAACTTTACTCGCTAGACATTCTGCCTTCATTAACCGATAGCGATAACCTTAGGGTTTACCAACTAGGTTCCTTAGGGTTTACCAACTAGGTTCTGTGCTCAGTAACATAGTATAGTATTAACCTTACAATTTACAACATATGTATGATGTAAAAACAATCTAAACATCATGATCTCATCATTGTCTGACTCGGTAATAGTTGCCCATTGAATGCCTTATTCATCCCCTTATTCATCATATTCTTTCTATGTCTTCTACTAACATCTTTATACTCATCAAATCATACTTCTCAAGATATGGTAACATCATACTGAATTAGAAAATCAATTTCTTGACATCAATGACAATTTATAATAATATTAAGACAGTAAACATCCTTAATCAGTTATATCCATAATCATCAACAACCTTCTCAATATCCTTATTAAAATGCCAACAATCTCCCATTGTCTGTTATAATGCCAACACTTATACCGATAGGTATATAAATGATTGATAATCTTTTGAAAACTAATAGACAATGATATCATGAATTCCACAAAACAACTCAAAATGCAAAACTCTCTTACCACACATTCTTCAAGGGGTTCGGAAGTAGATTTACCGTTATGCTCCCCTTAGGCCTGTTTGAAAGGCTTAGTTCACCGGTGCAGTATTCTCCACACTAGGTGAAGGGTTAGACTCTTCTGCATGCTTGTCCTCACTCTTCTTTTTCCAAATTATGTTCATTTCTTCTCTAGTTTCCTCAACATCGACCTTCTGCTTACCTTTCTGATCTTCAGAGTGGTTAACCGGTTTGTTCTTCCTGTTTCTACAAAACTTTGCCATGTGTCTCAGTTTTTGACAATGATAGCAAGCTATCCCCAATGATCTCCAAGGTCCTATATTACCTCTTCCAATTCTCCTTCTACAGTTCATAGCCACATGGCCATAATTATTGCAAATGGTGAAAATCACATTTGTTACCTTCTCCATTTCATATGGACTAAACCGATAGACATAGAGTTTCTGCTAGTTCATGTTTCCCCTGTTGTCATAGGTTCTTTTTCAATCACCATTAGGTCTTGGATTCATGTGGGGTGCCGAACTGTTTGCTCCATATGTGCATTCAATTGATCTGTGTCCATACATATTGCATGTGAAATAATGACCTTCAAATCTCCTAGACACATACCTAGCATTTGCATTATAACCTGTATTCTCATTAGGTCAGCTTCTACACACATTAGCAGTATGTCCAGGTTTATGACAGATAAAGAAAACAAGTTTAAAATCTTTCTTACCAATAGGCTTGTTAGCCTTAGGAGTAGTGCATGTTGCTCTTGGTACTGAAAGATTCTCCTTTCTCATATGTATTGAAACCTAGCCAGATGTGTCACCTTTCATCCTCTGAGATTGGATCTTCTCATCCAACATTGGATAACTTTTATTGAACTTTTCAAGCTTCCCATTAGCCTCAGTGAGCTCTCTGGTAAGATCTTCATTGTGTTTTATCAGTCTCTCTCTAAGAGATGTAGCCATTTTAAGATCTAGCTGCAGTGCTTCTTTCTCTTCCTTCTCCTCATGCCAATGTTCATGCAAGGTTGCATTCTCCTATTTTATCATATAAATCTCATGATCTCTCTTTGATTAGGTCTTTAGCTATCCTTCTTGCTTCAAGCTCTTGGCTCATGTAGATTGTTAGGGCTTCTAAATCTCCTCAAATTTAGCTTTTCACCATTCAGTTTTTCAACTTCTTCAGCCAATGCATCAATGTTAGCCTCATCTGAAGAACTATTATTAGATATCTCCAATAGTTTCTCAGTCAGCTCTCTCCTTTTAACTTGTGAAGCTTTAAATACGACCCTTAGGATTTCAAGCTCTTCCTTGGTCGCATCAAGAACTCTAGTCATCTCTAAATAACTCATATCCCCCATGGTGGCTTTAGGGTTTCCTTCCAAGTGATTAAGCCTTAAGGAATTTAGGCTCTAATACCAATTGATAGACTTATAATGCACTGAGAGGGGGGTGTGAATTAGTGACAACAAAAACAATACCACTTTAAACAGATACCTGTAAAGACAGTTAACCAGTTTACTTAATACTATGCATGCAATCCAAAATGATATTAAAGCATCCACAACAAGTAAAAAATCCACCATAACACAAGTGTTTATACTTGGAAAACCCAACTAGGAAAAACCACGGTGAGATGGGACTCACAAGATAATTATCTGTAGTAATAGGGAACTGGTCGATTAAGGTCTACAAAGTGCTATGCTAGGAGCGACATCTTGTTAAAGATCCAAAAGCTCTATTAGGAGCTATACCCTATTAAAGGTAGTACCCTATTGGGAGCAACCTCGGTAGAAGATTTCAAACCCAAACTAATGGATCACCTAGTTAGAGGATTTGTATAATGAAGCTTGTTAGAGCTTACCTGGTTAGGGGATTTGACTTTTATAGTGATTAGAAAAAAATAGGTGGTGTGATATAGAAGTAGCACATCTTGCTTGAATAGATCCTCTTCTACTTACTCAAAACTGCATCACCGATATACTCTCAACACCTTCAGTAAATCGCAACAACTTAACACTTCTATCTCGCATCTTCAAAATAGTTCACCACAATGTCATTATATAGACATTAGATTTCATGTCGTCTTAGGAACTCCATCACAATTTCCTAGGTGTAGTGTATCTGGACAATCAAACATAACACATCACAGATTGCCACCAAATCTATTGGTTAGGGATATCTCATCACAACCGGTGATAATTTATCACACAATCAATGAAACTAGTTGAAACACTGATACCAGTTAAGAGTTAACCTCTTCCAACTCATAGACTGGTTGTCCTCCATTTGCTTCCTTGTTGATATTTATTGAATCTTCAAGCTAGTGTCATGCCATTCTTGCATATACCGGTTGTCTACATATACTGGTTAGACACCTTCAAATCATATAATACTGGTTTTGTAATACAAAGACTTAGGAGTAGTACTAGTTTGTCTTAACTAAGATGACTAAGACAATGTGAACATGTGTGTGTGTGTGTATACATGTACCATCAATGGCAACAAATAAAGTCATCCATTACAATCATCAAGCCAACACCTATAACTAAGAATTTATGTTTCACACTAGATACTGGGCCAAATTGGAGAAAAGGGTCTAAGGACCTTGAAAAATGAAAACCTTTCTGAAGTTTTGAATGATTATAATTTTGGTTTTAATTTAAGTGAGCATTACATTTATGGAAAATAAAAAAAATGTTTAGTTTTACTCGAGTTCTCTTAAATGTTGTGTTGTTTTGGATCTTATTCCTTCTATTGTGTTTGGTCCTATAGACATTCCTTATGGATTGGAAAATATACGTATTATGTTTCTTCTATTGATGATTATAGAAGAAGGACATGCATATATTTTATAAAGAGTATATTTGAAGTTTTCAATCAATTTAAATAATTTAAAGAAATTGTTGAGTTATAGAGTAGAAAGAAAATAAAATGTTTGAGGAATAATAATGACAACGAATTTTGTTCTAATGATTTTGATAAGTTTTGTAAAGACTGTGGCACTCATAGACATAAGACAATTATGTATTCTCCACAATAGATTAAAGTACAAGACACTGACAAAGAAGGCTACAAGTATGCTGAGTAGTGCTAGTCTAGAATAAAAATTATGGGCTAAAGTTGTTGCCACTACTTCCTACCTAATTAAAAAGTCTCCTACATCAGCTCTTGTTGATAAAACACCTTTGGAGGGATGTCTAGGTGATAAGTGGTGCAGGGACACTTAGAAATTTTTTTTGAGTTTGTTTCCAGGATGTTGGAATCCTATTTTTAGTTTTGTAATAAGGCCAAGAGGCCATTGGGTGTGTGCTCAAATGATTGTAAGGGCCCTAAGAGTCTTTGTTTGGCCAATGTTGCCATGTGAGCTCTTAAGGGTACCAAGTAGAGCACTTAATAGGATAAGTTATTTTTGGGTTAATGAAGGTTGATTGATGTTGTTTTGAGATTGTTAAGGTCATATGAGTCATTTGAAATTGACCAAGTTTGGGTTTGAGCATAGTTGCTCACCTACGCAACAAATTGCAAAAGTTGCTCATAGCAACTTTGCAATATTTTCATACACCAATGACTAGTTGGTTGAAACATTCAGTTATGAGAATATGTAACTAATCCAAGGCTAGTATAAGGTTTGGAAAGATCAATGATAATCAGTTGTTGAAGATCTGAAGCAAATAAACTAATCTTGTTTCCCATTTTGGTGTGTTTTTTTGACTTATCATTTGTTCTTTGCAAATTTGTATGATCTGTACGGATTGACACGTCCAAGAAAGAGACATTTATTGTTAGGCTGGTGTTTTAACTTCATTTTTTTTTATTTGGAGTCTTGAAGTGTTGTAGTTTGTGAGTAATCTTCATTTTGTTGCAGGCTGGTTTAAGAGTCCTAAAAACTAGGGTTTTGAGAGAAAAATGAATCCAACCTAACATTCTATGGTGGATATCCTCTCGAAAACCTTGTGGAATGTTAGGTTACACTATATACTATATTTTATTTTTGGTTTTGATTTAGGGGAAGTTGAAACAAAGATTTGCTACCATACCCTAGGCTTGGCACATTGAGTTGGCAAGCATTAGGAATCATGGATAACATGCCCTAATTGGGTGAATCCGGCGGGTGAAGGTAAAGTATGATTGGTTTGTAATTACATATGGAAGTAAATAAATTAAATAAACATCAATTCACAAAGGTAATTAGACTGGTGAAGGAGTTTTGACCAATCCCTACTTTTTAGGCCTAGAAAGGGGCAATTAGGCCTAATTAACTGGTAAGGGTTAGATATGCTAATGACAAAACCCACCTTCAATTTTGAGATATTGTATGTAAACCCTGAAAGTGTGTCTGGGATGACAAATATTTCATGGGGTTGTTAAGGAATTTTAGCAGTTAGATGTAGATTACCCCGCAGATAGGGCTACTAGAATTAGGTCTCCTAGTAGACCTAAAAGTGCAGTTTGTTTTTAAAACACCAAACTGGTAAATGTCAACACTCTTGAGAAAGGATTAGGGTTGGGAATACATCCAAACTAGTTAAACTCTCCAGTTGAGTGTGAAAGGGAGTGGGAAAACAAGGTCTCCTAACCAAGAAAATGGGAATCACAAAACAACAAGTGCTTATCCTATCCTAAGGACCTTGGGAAGGTTAGAGAGGGTGAGTCTTGTAGACTCTAGGAGGATGTGAGGTGTAGAATCATTGGATGATTCTTTTGTAGCTTGGAGGAGATAATTAGACAAGGTAGCACAAAAAGGTCATGAAGAGTCAATCCACTCTACATCAGATTGGTATCAGAGCCAATTGATTGAACAAAGTGGTGTATGTTAGACCCAGAGGTAGAGTCAAAAACCAATAGCATGCCACCAAAGGAAATGAGCCAAGAGGCTATTAGGAAGCTGGTCCAAGATATGCTTAGTGAAGGCCAGGAGAAAGAAACAAAGAAAGGAAAGGGAAAAGTCATTGAATGGGGTGATAAAACTGATGATGAAGATGCAGATGTGATAGGAGTCATAAAAGAAAAGGAGTTGGAAAAAGATCGACAGATCTTCTTGGATTCCCCCAAGTCACTCAATAAAGATAATATAGAAGGTTTTCCTATCTACAATGGAAGCCTAAATGGAGAAGAGTTATTCAATTGGATAGGAACCTTGAAAGAAAAAAGGGTGAATTTGGCCAAGTGAAGATTGAAAGGATCAACCCTAGTGTGGTGGAACATGATGCAAGAAGAAAGAGAACAAACCAAGAGAGAAAAGATCACATCTTGGGAGATAATGAATATTAGGATTAAAAATCAATTCCTACCTATAGATTAGAGGAAAATATAGAGGGAGAAATAACTATGGATGCAAATTTGGCAAATCAAGAGGAGGAACCATAGTCTTCACTGGCAAATGCTACCATTGTCATCAAGTGGGGCATACCATGAGCAGGGGTCCTGAAAAGACTTCAAGCTCTCACATGGGAGATAAGAGAACTTGGTTGGTGCAAGAGGATGATTGTCAAAGTATTACCTCACCAATCAGCAAGGCAGGACCAATCCTAGAAGTAGAGAACATGATGCTAAGAAGGACCTTGTTGAAGGTACTACAGTACAAAGAACCTACACAAAGGAAGACACTTTTTAAAACTACCCATAGATCCCATGGTAATATTTGTGAAGTTATAGTGGATTCAGGGTCTAGTTAAAACATTGTAGTAGTTGAGATGGTAGACAAACTAAAATTGAAAAGGTTGCCAAATACCACCCCCTATAAGGTATCTTGGCTGAGTAAGGGTTAGCATGTGCTTGTAGATGAGCAAACTTGGGTAGATTTTGAAATAGGAGATTACAAGGATAGTGTTCTATGAAACGTATTACCCATGGATGCATGTCACTTGTTGTTGGGATGCCCTTGGCATTATGATGGAAAAGCCATACATGATGGGGAGAACAATTCCTATGTTATCACCAAGGAGGGTAGAAAGTTTTAAATGGATCCCTTGATTGATCAGGGTAAAGAAAGACATGTTAGATCAAGTGTTATGTTTCTTAGTGGGAAGGAATTATTGAAGTTGTTGAAGCATGAAGGGAACCAAGGATGTGCTCTCATAGTGAAACCCAAAGAAGAAACAAAGACTAAAACCAAACCGGTGATACATCAAGAGGTGTAGACCTTGCTAGACCAATACAAGGACATAATTGTCAATGAGATACTGGATGCCTTACCCCCTATGATAGATTTTAACCATCATATAGACCTCATACCTGGTTCAACTTTGCCAAAAAAAAAGCTGCTTACAAAATGACACCTACTCAAAATGAGGAAATAGCAAAGCAAGTGCAGGGATTGCTAGATAAGGGGTTGATAAGGAAGAGTTTAAGTCCATGTGCAATAGCTACTATTTTGGCACCTAAGAAAGATGGAAATTGGAGGATGTGCACCGATTCAAGGGCCATAAAAAAAATCACAATTAGATACCGATTTCCAATGCCAAAGATTGAGGATCTAATGGACTACCTAGGTGGAGCTTGCTACTTTTCTAATGTGGATTTGAAATTAGGTTATCATCAAATTGAGATCAGACCTAGTGATGAATGGAAGACAAACTTTAAAAAAAATGAGGGGCTATATGGATGGTTGGTGATGCCCTTTGGGCTCACAAATGCACCTAGTACCTTCATGAGACTCATGAATGAAGTTCTTGCAGAGTTCATTGGTAAGTTTGTCATTGTTTATCTTGATGACATTTTGATTTTTAGCAGGTCAAAGGAGGAGCATATCAAACATTTGAATCAATTTTTGAGGAAGCTATATCACGAAAAGTTGATGATCAACTTGGATAAATGTGATTTTTCAAAAAATGAATTGGTGTATCTTGGTTTTGTAGTTTCTCA
This sequence comes from Cryptomeria japonica, assembly GCF_030272615.1. Taxonomy (NCBI): domain Eukaryota; kingdom Viridiplantae; phylum Streptophyta; class Pinopsida; order Cupressales; family Cupressaceae; genus Cryptomeria; species Cryptomeria japonica. The sequence continues at coordinate 30,235,291 of NC_081410.1, read as the reverse complement.
AGGTTCCATCAAAAGTGGAAGCAATAGTGAATTGGCCTACTCCTAAGTCAATAGGAGATGTAAGAAGTTTCCATGGTTTGACTTCTTTTTATAGGAAATTCATTAGAGCTTTTAGCCATGTGTGTGCACCTATCTTTAACACCATCAAATGGGATAAAATTTAGTTTAAGTGGACTAGTGCAACAGACAATGGGTTTGAGTTGTTAAAACAAAAGGTAGAAAAAATACCTTACCTTAGGTTCCTTGATTTCAATCATCTCTTCACTGTGGAGTGTGATGCCAACAAGTTGGCTATAGGGGCTGTTTTGAGCCAAGAAGGTCACCTGGTTGTATTTTTCTCTAAGAAGCTCAATGAGGCAAAACAAAAGTATTCTACCTATGATCTAGAATTATATGCCATGGTGCAAGCACTCAAGAAGTGGTGGCATTATTGGTTACCTAAAGAGTACATAGTCTACACCGATAATCATGCACGTAGTTTTTTTAATGGGAAGGATAAATTGAATCAAAGACACCTCAAGTGGGTTGAGTATTTTCAAGCCTACACATTTTCCATCAAGCACAAGAAAGGAGTCACCAATAAGGTAGCAGATGCCTTAAGTAGAGGGGTACTAACCATTCAAGAAGTGCAACTACAAAGTGTGGGGTTAAATGACCTCAAAGACCTCTACCAAGGTGACAAAGATTTTGGTGAAGCATATGATGTTTGCTCAAATTTTGCTAATGTTTGTCATGTTTCCTATTCTGATTTTATGTTAACGGAAGGATTATTATTTAAAGGACACCTACTTTGCATACCATAGTGCTCTATGAGAGACAATATCATCGAGGAGAAGCATCAAGGTAGTATAAGTGGACATTTTGGTCTTGACAAGACCTTAGAGTAGGTTGGTAGGTTCTACCATTGGCCTAAACTATTGTCAGATGTTAGAAGATTTGTGGAGCAATGTGCTATTTATTAAAGGTCTAAGGGTACCTCCAACAATGCAGGGTTATATCAGCCTCTTCCCATACCAACAAGGCCATGGGAGTGTGTGAGTATGGAATTTGTTCTTGGTTTACCTAGAACTCCAAGAGGATATGATAGTGTCTATGTCATAGTTGATAGATTCAGCAATATGACACACTTTGTGCCTTGCAAATGCACTAATTATGCCTCCTACATAGCAAGGTTATTCTTCAAAGAGATTGTGAGGATCCATGGTTTGCCTCTTAGCATTATGAGTGATAGAGATACAAAATTTATGAGCCACTTTTGGTGAACCTTGAGGAAGAAACTTGGTACTAACCTTTCCTTTTCATTTGCATACCATCCACAATCTGATGGTCAAACTGAAGTAGTGAATAGGTCCTTGGGTAATTTACTGAGATGTCTCACCAAACAACATGGTCAAGTTTGGGATATATGGGACAAGCAGAATATGCCTACAATGACTCTGTCAATAGGAGCACATGATGGAGTTCATTTGAGATTGTATATGGATGTCATCCAAAAGGTATTTTAGAACTCAAAGACCTTAGTTCTATGGACCATAGGAGTGCTCAAGGTGAAAACTTTCGAGAGACTATGAAGGAGATCCATGAACAAGTCAAGAAAACATTGCAACAGAACAATGATAAATACAAGACACAAGAAAACAAAACAAGAAGAGAAGTACACTACAAGATAGGTGATCTAGTTATGACCTATCTGAGAAAGGAGAGACTCCCTAAGGGGAAGACTAACAAGCTATGTATGAAGAAGATTGGACCTCTTAAGGTTGTGCATAAGTTTGGCAATAATGTCTATGAGGTGGAACTAGCACCAAAATTGGGCATATCACCAATATTTAATGTGTGTGATTTGTATCAGTATAAAGCAACTCAGTCAGCTGCAAACCAAGTAGAGTCTACTACTATTGAAGATGTAGATTGGATACAAGACCTACCTCCAAGCCAACTGGTGACATTGGAATGCATTTTGGACTCCAAGATTGTCAAAAGGACTAGGAAATGAGTCTATAGAGATTACTTGGTTAAATGGATATGTCTCCCTAACTCTAAAGCTGCATGGATGTCTGAAGGAGATATACTACAACATGGAACCAATTTTAAAGCCCTATCCACTCAAGGGACTTGAGGTTTTCCTACCCCAGGAGTATGGTGCAAGGGCAATTAGCATTTTTTATCGAGTTTGTTTCTAGGATATTGGAATCATGTTTTTAGTTTGTTAATAAGGCCAAGAGGCCATTGAGTGTGTTCTCAAATGATTGTAAGGGCCCTAAGAGTCTTTGTTTGGCCAATGTTGGCATGTGAGCTCTTATGGGTGCCAAGTAGAACACTTAATGGGATAATTTGTTTTTGCGTTAATGAAGGTTGATTGATGTTGTTTTGAGATTGTTAAGGTCATATGAGTCATTTGAAAGTGACCAAGTTTGGGTTTGAGTATAGTTGCTCACCTATGCAAAAAATTGCAAAAGTTGCCCATAGCAACTTTGCAACATTTTCATACATCAATGGCTAGTTGGTTGACACATTCGGTTATGAGCATATGTAACTACTCCAAGGAAATTATAAGTCTTGGAAAGAATGATGATAATCATTTGTTGAAGATTTGAAGCAAATAAACTAATTTTGCTTCCCATTTTGGTGTGTTTTTTTGAGTTACCACCTGTTGTTTGCAAATTTGTACGGCCTGTACATATTGACACATCCAAGAAAGAGACAGATTGTTAGAATGGTGTCTCTTGATATTATGGATGTGTTGAATTGGTTTTGTCATTGATGTCAACACTTATCAACACTTATCCTTGTGGAGATCTTTGGTTATATTCATCGGCATGTTTAGTGACTTATGCACAGTCACCGGTATCTGGTTCACCAATAGGTTATATTGTTCACCGACACTGAGGATGATCTGTTATCATTTGGAGATTACTTGGTTATGTCAAACACATTGTTTGGACACTTGGTTTTGGTGATTTTATTATTGATAAAATCGAGTTTGCAACATTATGGAGATGATTTGTTATTGTTGTAAATGCATTGAGCCGACATCATGCATCACATATTGATTCATTTGTAATTGATTTTATTGCAATATCTTAGTGAGATGACCTACACATTTGGTCTTAGGTTTTGGTATATATGTAAGATATCATTTATGAGATTAAGTAGTAGAGGAGTGTGAAAAGAGACTGTAATAAGGTATATGCAAATATAAGAAGAGCTATACACACAAACATCATTTGAAGATTCAAGGAAGGTATGAGGAAGACAATCAGAGCTTAACCGGTACTGAATCTAGCATATGAAGATGCTATTTTGAGGAGTACATTATCATTGGATTTAACCATCCAATTGTAGTCAGTGTGACTCCCATTTTGTGATTGAGCGGTGAGCTCTCGGCAGTTGGTCTTTCTGCATGTGCAGACCCCATTTTTACACACATACTATCTGTAGTAGGATCACCTGATTATAGGTAAGGTTTCCCACTGTGTTTTTTCCCCTTACAGGGTTCCACGTATAAATAATTGTGTTATGTGTTGTGTATGTTATTTGTCTTTCTGTTTCATGCATTAAACTTTACCGGTACTGTTATTAACTGCTAAACTATCTACCGTCGTTAAAGTTTGGTTTACCAGTATTATGTACTAAGTTTGGTTAAGTTATATTTGGGTTGAAATGAATAGAAAAATGATTCACCCCCCCCCTCTCAGTTTCCTCTGGGACCTAACAATTGGTATTAGAGCATAGTCCTCTTTTTGCAGAAGTTTAACAACTTGAGGAGATCCTATGTCTACTAACTATTTTAGGAAGGATAGTCTGAAACTTGATGGAACCAAGTATGGTATATGGAAGATCAGAATGGAGACACATCTAAATTGCATTGGAAAAGACATATGGGATGTTACAAAGAATGGCTATGTTGCTCCTACCCAAGGTCAACCTAATCCACCAACCTTGGCTAAAGATGAAGAAAATGATTGCAAAGCAAGAGAAACACTTTTGAGCGCATTGTCAGATCAACAAATCATGGGATTATTAGACCGATCTATTGCTAAAGCTATTTGGGATAAATTGGAGACATTGAATGAAGGTGATACCACTATCAAAATTGCAAAATTGGAATGCTTTCGGGTTAGGTATGAAAATATGAAAATGGAAGAAGATGAAAGGATTTCTGCTTTTATGGAAAGAGTTAATGAAATTGTTTTGGGTATACAATATTGTGGAGGATCCTTAAGTGAAGATGAAATTGTTTCTAAAGTTTTAAGATCTTTTCCACCGACATACAAAATGAAAGTAACTGCTATTAATGAATTGAGAACAATGCCTAATGCATTAGTATCTAGAGATACTTTGGTTGGAAAAATTTCAGCTTTTGAACTTGAGGAATTTGGTCCTATTGCTACAATTAAGATAGATTTGGCTTTCAAAGCTTCATCATCTGAAAAATCTGATTGGAAAGCACTCTATGCTAGAGAACTTGAAGAAATCTGAAGAGAGAATGAAGAACTTGAAGAGCTTGAAGCACTATTTGCAAGGAAAATGCCTAAAGTTCTAGTTGGAAGTAAGTATGAAGGTAAAACCCCATTTAAATATTTTAATTGCAATAAAATTGGTCATATGGCATCTAGGTGTCCTGATAGACATGCAAGATTGAAAGAAGAAGCTAAAAGAACATATAAGCCTAACCCTGAATATCAAAGGCACAAATTTAAGAAGAATAGAGACAAATCATGTTACTATGCTGATGAAGGAGTTACTGATGATTCTGATGAGGAACTGATAGACAATGGATGGGCTTTTGTTGCAATAACAAAAGATCAACTGACACCTACTGTTCAACCGGTAGAGAAGGCCCTCGTAGCTAAAAGTGAAGAAAATGATGAATGGATCATTGATTTCGGATGTTCACATCATATGACTGGTGATAAGAGTAAATTCTTAACCTTTCAAGAAAACAATGGAGGTCTAGTAAGATTTGGAGATGACAAAGCTTGTTTGATTAGAGGAAAAGGCACTAAATCTTTTGATGGTAAACACAATACTGATAATGTTTACTATGTTGAAGGTTTGAAGCATAATCTTTTGAGTGTTGGTCAATTAGTTGAAAAAGGATTTCAATTACAATTCAAGAATGGTAAATGCAAAATCATGAACATAACTGGTTTGGAAATTACAACCAGTAATCAGACTAGAGGTAATATCTTTCATTTGAATAACAATGAGAAGACATGGTTGATTGCACATATTGATGAAAGTTGGTTATGGCATAAGAGATCGTGTCATGTAAATTTTGATTGCATTGTGAAAATCAGTACAACTAAGGTAGTAAGGGATTTACCTAAGATTGTTAAACCTCACAATCCGGTATGTAAGGAATGTCAATTTGGAAAGCATGTTAGAGCAACTTTTAAGAGTATTCCAAAAAAATCCAATAATGTTCTTGACTTATTTCATACTAATTTATGTGGTCCAGCAAGGACTAGAGGTTTACAAGGAGATAGATATTTTATGCTAATCGTTGATGATTATTCCAGAATGTGTTGGGTTACTTTTCTCAGGGAGAAATTAGAAGCTTTTGGGAAATTCAAACTGTATGCGGGGAAAGTGGGTTGATGAATCTTAAAATGTGAAAAATTAAGTTCAAACAGGCTTGTCCACACACCCACGGGACTTCTTGGTGCAAGTTATGGAGTCATGAAGAATGACTCAACTTCCCAAGGTAGGTTCCATAGTTCTCTATCTCACAAAGTCCCTCAAGCCAATGCCTTTGCTCTCAGATCACTAAACAAAGTGACTTAGGGATGACTAATGCAAGAACAAGGGATGCTTTAGATTGATTTTAACATGGTGCATCCTGTTTATGCATGATTCTATAAAATAAGCTAAACTAGATTATAAGATGACAAGGTTAGTATAAATACTATCCTAACATGATATACTAGTAATGATTTAAGCTAATGATAAAGGAAATATTCTAAAGTGTTATATTAGATTAATTCCTATTGCAAAGAGAGACTAGATGTATTGATAAAATTGAGCATAAATGAGATACTAAAAGATTAGACGATCTTTGAAATGGAGGAAGGAGAACTCTATTTATAGTGAAAATAGGGCAATGGAGGGTCAAGATTGGAGGAGTTATCAAGGGACAGGATTGAAAGTTATCAATCCATGTTTACAATTTTCACCAATGAAATGGTGACAATTGTCAACATAAGACTGCTTGAGAGGAGAGGTAGGAAGCATTAAATTCTTGAGGGGACATGATGGTTACCCTAGGGGGTTGGGATAGGGTTAGGTTAATGGATATTCCTTTTATCCAAGGGATAAATGAATGTGCAAGGGTTAAAGGGATAACCATGGTCAAAGCAATGAATGCTTGATGAGATACTTGGGTTAGATGAGGGTTAAGTTAGTCAAAAAGTCTCTAACCATGCAAGAGGGTTGAGTTAACCATTAATGGTTTGGAAGACTTTCAAGGTTAAGTTGTTGAAGACCTAAAGCCTTTAATAGTTTTTAAAGACTTTGAAGGTTTGAGAAGTGACTTCCCTTTGCTTAGAGATGTGACAATGACTAGGATAAGATTAGGCTAATTAGAAGGAGTTAGAAGAATCTAGAAGGGATTTAGGCATGCAAGTGGATTTTGTAGGAGAATGCAAGTGGGAGGAATTTTGAGATTTTCAATTAAAAAAAAATCATTTATTTCAATTAAATGGTGTAATTTTCATTTCGATAGATATTTAAATAAATATTAATTTATTTAAATGTGAATGTGAATTTTGTATTTAAATAAATCTTAATTTATTTACATGAGAGACAGGAAGATAAAGCATTAAATGCTTGAAGACTTTGACGGAAACCATTAAAGGCTTAAGAAGACTCTAGAAATAAGCCATTAAGTTTGAAGACTTTAAGGGAAACCATTAAAGGCTTAAGAAGACTCTAGAAGGAAGCCATTAAGTTTGAAGACTTTAAGGGAAACCATTAAAGGTTTCAAGTAGGTGAGGATAAATAGGATTTTAAATAAATAATTTATTTATTTAAAATAGTTGTGCAACTTGCATTTGTAGGAAAATACAAGTGTGTGGAGGATAAAGGATTAATTAAAATAAATTACTTTATTTCAATTTGGTTGCAAGTTGGAGATTTAAATAAATTAGATTTATTTAATTGGGGTAAACTATTTAATTAAAAGTAGAGAGAAAGGGTTTAATTAAATAAAATGATTTATTCAATTAAATGATATAAAGGGCTTAAGTGAATTTAAATAAATAAATTGAATAATTTATTTAATTAAATAGAAGAATGTGGTGATTCAATTAAATTAGATTTAACTAAAATAGAGGAATGAGAATAAAATGAACATTAAATATTCATTTAGGAATATGGTCATTTTTATACGTCTACATTTTACCCCTCTTTGAAGTGGCGTGTGTGCACATGTTGATTCAAAGAAAATGATTTATCGTCATGATTTGGTTGTGATCAGTGTGATGTCTTGTCAAGATGTTCATGTCGTGCCCCAAATTTGATAAACAATGTTGATAATGTCCCCTCGGGAGATGAATCAAAATTTAAAAATTTGATGTGTTTTAATTGCATTGTAAATTTTTGTCTATGTTGAATGTGAGAAGTTGATTCATCTCCCGATAATGATGTTTGCGAGGGTTTGATATGAGACCACGAGCAATTTACGTGTTCATCCACGCAACCCTAATTTTCATTTACCCTATAAAGGGTAAAAAGTGAGTTATTTTGTCTCATTTGTGCTTGCTAACTTTGGAGAAAGTGACACTTGGAGAAAAGACAAAATGCCGATTCCATTTTCTTCTCATCGATTTGAGCGTGTTCGGAGGTATCGGAGGCCCACCATGTATGGACCACCGGTAATTCATCATTTTTTAGTCCTTTTCAGTTTTTGTTTTGTCATTTTTTATCATGTTTTGGAATTTTTCCACGTGAATTTAACGGTTTAGTGCGTCTGGGTTAAATTGTAGTGCATATGATAGGTTGCATAGTGCGTAGAGTTTAATGAAGTATGGTAGCATCTGGGTAGATTACATAGGGTTAGATTAGCATATTGGGGATACAGGGCAGCGCATAGGAGAAAATGGGTAGTGCATGTTAGTCTCAAATTCTGATTTCCCTCTTATCCCTTGTAAGAAAATGAATAAATCTGTCTGCATATGAAGAGATCAAGGAAAAAATATGCTCAAAGTAACATATAACAAGGTTTTGAGAACCTTCTACACTTTGAACTTATCCAAAATTCAAGCGGGTATACCTTTTGTGAATACTTTCACACTTTTAAATGAGATCCACAGTAAACCAGTGTCAAAAACCAGTGGATTTCATTACCTCAACGTAAACTAAAATATTTGAATAAAAACTTGTATACTTCTTCAGTATTGATCTTCAAGAAAATTAGAAAGAATCCCACAACAAGTACTAGTGCCTTATCCAGGCCACAGAGTCACCTAAATTAAGCAATAATTTTCAACAATTGAACATTCTAATACGCCTCATCATCTCATCTTTTGTGAACCTCATACATGCCTAACATATACATAGATCCTTTCCCATTTAACTAAAATAACTCATCAGATTCATGGCAACAGATAATAGATTTGCTGATAGAAATATTCCTTGTACATTTAATCCCTCTCTTATAGAAGAAAGCCAAAAATAATGTCTATTAGATCACCTTACAATCCATGCTCTTTCAAATAACCCTAGATTATTCAAATGAAACCAGCAAATTACAAAATGCACACCAGAAGACAAAGAAATTTTAGGCCTGAAACTTTGATTTATATATTCATATTCATTCTTGAAAATATTACATCATCCAGAGTCATCTCCTTGAAACCAAAAAAACCTAAGTATATTTTGCTAGAGTTTCTTTACAAAATTCTTGTGATCCCTCTTTTTCTAGTCCTGGTATCCATTTATAACATTATGGATGCGTACAAGATTTGGATATTCCTAAAAAAGTTTGTTACAAACCGCGATATTCTCCAAGAAATAGTTACAAGTCTTTTTCAATATCAACGACCTCTTCCATTTGTTGTTCTACTGCAACCTTTTCTATCTGGTTTGGAGTATCTTCTTCTTGTCTGATATATTTTTCCTTCCACTCCTGGAACATGTCATCACTTGGCCAAGAAAAGCTAATAATCTTCTATTTCATCCCTTCTAGCCTTTTCCAAGTGACCCTTAACTGCCCAATTTTTGCTTCTATGAAACCATAATGTGATTTCACCTTTTCAATCTCTTCAATTTTCTAGACAAATAAGGATGTGTCATCAGTGTTAATGATTGCATTAACCCTTTGGGACAATTTGTGGTCCATCTCTTCTAACCATGCCTTCTCCTCTTTTAATTGAATTGGACCAACAAAACCCCCTGGAAACAATTCATATTTATGCTCTGAATATTATTTTCTATATAGTTGGGCTTTTCTTTTTACACTTACCCTCTTTCTAAATATGTCGTTGAAAAAGTCCTCAGGGTCTACACATCTTGAAACTGCAGTTGACAACCTATATGGCTTAAAGAATTCTTCAAAATATTTCCAGCCACCTTTGTTGATCACAAAATGATGGGCAACAGTAATGATTGGGAAAATGGTCCCCTTACCCCTATTTGTCAGCTCTGCCTCTTGTACACCTCCAATTTGCCTCAAGACTTCTACAATCCCTATCTTCAATGGGACCTGATAGGGAAATAGATAGTGGGCACCTCTGAAACCATACACTCTGAAAATGGTAGAAACAGGGTACAAATACATATCTCCCCAATTGTGAACAATCTTAATACCCTCAACAAACTCCTTAGGCCTGAGGAATTCCAAGAGAGCCTTAGGAATCCTAGAGTTTTCTGTGCATAAAAGAATCCTAATTTTAGATGCAAAGCATCTATCAAACTTTAGATAACTAGTATCCTCTCTATCCCAGGATAAAACAATGCATCAAAGTTGAACAGGCATCTCTTCCTTATCTTTCACCTTAACCAAATCCATTCCCTTAGCAAAATAGTTAGCACCCTTGAACAAAAATATGTGCATTAAAAAGGAGTACCATCCAAGTGACTTGTCCACCTTACCATTTTTTATCCCTACTAGCCCTGCATGAATTGCATCAGTAAGGTATGGCGCATAATCAAATTTTATTTCCAGAGAGGGGTTTAGAATTTGTGCAATCATCAGGATGTAATGGGTTGGCATATTTTTCTCAGCATCTTCTCCAAAAATCTGACATAGTGCCCAATACATACCCTTATCTCTTAGAGTAAATAGATTCAGGGAGAAGGGTTCCATTGTACTGGGGCCTACAACTATTAACCCTCCTATCTTAACCAAGAACTCTTTCAATGGGCCACTCCTAAGATGATCCCTTTGAGCATTATAAACCTGGGCTAATGACTCAAAATCAATAGGCTCTAACAAATTTGAAGCTTCACTGAGTTTAAACACATTTCTAAATTCTCATCTTTAATTTCAATCAGGGTTGATCCCTTCACAGTCCTAATACATTTAGTTATAGGGTCATAATTTTGTGCAATCAGGGTCAACAAATCCTAATCCATGAATACACTAGGGACCACAAGCTTCCCCACATCCAGTTCCCATATGCTATTCAAAGGGGCGAGGGAATATCATTGACCAAAACCTACTTTGAACAATCCTAAACCTGACATCCCTATTTCTGGATCCCTTAATCAATTACCTTTATCATATAGGCCATCCCCAATTCTCAGACGAGGGTTATTTGGTACCAATTCTTTGGCCTTGGCCCTGACATTAGTAGACATGGTTAACTGTTATTCGCCTAAAGAAAAACTGCTCCGCACCAATTGCTCTGCAAATGTCTTCGTTGAAATGATGCCAACATTCAAGTTGATGTGGACTCTAATATGGCAAGTTGGCATTGAATTTTGGAAATTAATCTCGCATGCTTCAGCCATCACCTCAGAATTGAATTCACAAATCGAATTCAAAAACGGGCTCCAACGGATCATAAATTCTCTGAGTATTTCCTCTGTTTCATTGTTTCACTATTTTGTGAAGCTTAAAACCTCTGCACTTTTCTTTTGCAAAACAACGATAATTGCTGGATCACGGGAACTTGCACTACTTTTATTCCGTCTGGTCTTTCTGTGTTAGTGACGGGCCATACCTTCTTTTCGCTATTTCGCGGGCCTTAAAACTTGTGCAATTTTCCTTTGTGAAGCAACGCTAGCCATTAGATCATGATCTACCTGCCCGGTCTTTATCTCCAACAATGATTGTCAGTCTTATTAACTAACCACGCATCACCTTGATGGCTAACAGTTTTCGCCATTTCGTAGAGACTAAGCTACAGGCATCTTTGGGCTACGAAACAACAACAACCGTTGGATTGACCACGAGATGAAAACCTTTTAACATGCTTTAGACCTTTCAAGTGGGCCCTTTATCTCAGAGATCACTTGCTTTTTCTCATCACCAGTTAACAAACACCATGTGGCAGTTGGTCATTTGCTTAGGAAGTTCCATCAGGTTCCATTTTGAAACTGCCACGTGCTTTACTTCACTATTCTCCACATAACTGTCGGTTGAACCGAGGCGGGCCCTCAACTACCCTTCAGAGCCACACGCATTTGACAGGTCACCATTACACTCCACGGAACAAACCATCAGTCCTTCCATGTCATGCTATCATGTGATTGCCACATCATTTCGCTATTTCATGAACACTAATCTCTGTTTGACTTGCGGCTACAAAACCACGATAACCGTCTGATCAAATCATACTTAATTGGCTTTTAACTTTATGACCTGCCCATCCTTTGGGCCCGTTGACCTCTTTCACCATTTTGCAGACCTTAAAACTCAAGTTACTTATCTTCGCGAAGCAACAATATCTGTTGGATCTCAAGAACTTGCTCATCGGTTACCCTTGCTATGACCACCTCGCCTGGGCCAACCACCTTTTCGCTACTTTGCGAAAGGTAGAACACATGCATCTTCTGGCCGTGAATCAATGCGAGCCATTGATCTTTTTCTAAACCAATCATCCTTTAACCAAAGAAGCGACATGCCTATGGGACCCATGAAGTCTTTCCTTGTTTCGTAGAACTTATATCACATGCATCTTGGGCTAGTGAATCAATGCGAGCCGTTGGATTTAAAGCAAGATACAATCCTTTTATCTGACGGTCAATCCATCTGGTTGATCCCGCCTATCCTTTTCACTATTTCACAAACATTAACTTGCTAGCATCTTTGCCTAGCGAAACAACAACAACCGCAAGATTAACAATGAGGTGCACAATTAATTATGGCTTGAGGGAGATTCACTTAATATTATTAAGTGTCTGAAGGGGGAGTCGAAGCCTTCTTGGTCAATTGAAAATATTATCATGAAAGCTAGAGAGATCATTGCAAGTTTTAAAGAAATCATTATTCAACATGCCTTTAGAGAGAAAAATAGTGTGGTGGACTATCTAACAAATATAGGAACTTATTCTGACTCCCAATCGATTTGGCACAGGGAAGATCTCAATTTAAACATTAAAGAGCTCCTTAGAAAGGACCGTCATATGGGGAGAGAAGGACAGTATAATCATGATAGGGAATATGATTAATTTATGCCTTGATGGAAAGGTCATCATTACATGGCAAAGTGATAGATCCCCAACAATCTTTAATAATTTGCCGCATGCTTTGTGGGTATCCTGGTTCAAAATCTTGAACAACTTTGGGAAAGAAGGGCTTAATTTGCAAAGAAACAGAGTAGATAGTCTGAATCCAAAGATGGGAGGAGACCTAAGGAGGGAGGAACCAGACAATATGTTGACTTGGAAAGCGATGTTGAAAGTGTGGGTGAAACTGGAGAAGGGTTCTCTCACAAGCTTCATGGAGAAGCTCGTGGACTATGATAAAGGTAAGGTAAACCTTGCCATTTCCAAGATTTTTGAAAATTGGTCTAATGGCTCCTTCAAAATCTATGGAGTTAAGTTCAAGTTGGATGATGGGCTCATTGCTACAGTGACTGGTATGCCCCACATTGGGCTTAATTTCTTTCAAGACCTTAAAGTCTCCAACAATGCGTTCAATTTGTTCCTGCAAAAAGAGAAAGAAAGGGCTAGAATCGATAAATCCACTGGGGGATACTATGAAGTTGCTAATATCAGGAAACTGTGGGGTTGGATTATGAATGCAATTATGGAATACATCACGGTTGAGGGCCGTTTCTCTAGGGCCTACACCTACCACTTCATTCTCTTAAACCATTTCCGACATGAAAAAAAGGTATCTCTGCCCCTACTACCTTTTTAGGTTCCTTTCCAGGTCCCTCAATAAAAACAACAAAAATCCTTCTAGCCCGATTCTCCACTATGGGATTTTTTTGCTCATCTATGAGCATTGTAAAACTCTTGCCATGCTAGAAAACAAGAGGATTTCCGCCTCTTGGGGTGAGAGAAAGATGGAGGGAGGAGACTCCAGCAAAGAGAAGGCATCCTTTAGCAAAAAAAGAAAAAATACCCTTGGGATGGAAACAAAGGAAATTGATAAAGAATGCAACGAAATGGAGACAGATGACTCCAATGGTGAAGATAGCTGGAATGATGAGGAGTTGGGTAGTGAGGAAGAAAGTGGTGATAATGAGCCTGGTAATGAAAGCCCTATCCTTAGTGATTGCCTTGGTAAGGACAACAACCATCCCATGGAAGAAGTGGATTTCAAGGATAATGAGGATACTGATGTGAATTCCAAGAAGGAAAGGAACAAAGATTCTGAGAAGGACCTGACTAAGGATAGGGTTAGCGAGGATAAGGAAAGTGCAAATAAAGGGTTACTTTTGGATAACCTCAAGAAACTCACTAAGGTGAGAATGGATTATGACAGATGGACCTATGAACTCCTGAAGAACCTGGAAAAAAGGGGGAAAAACATGGATGAGAAGAGGGAGGATGACAATAGAGATCAAATAAAATGGAAGTAGAATATGGAGGATAAGGTTAATTTGTTGGAAGAAGGGAGAGAGGCGATAAAAAATTTGATGGGTGTTATCCTGAGTATCCTTTCTGCTGTTACTAAAAAATTGGAGGATATTGCTAAGGTCTTTGATCACACCAGCTATCCTAATCCAGTTGTGGATCTTAACTTGGATGAAGAGACTATCCAAACTGGTAGTGGTGAAGCTACTCTGGCTGGTGGTGCTGTGAGGAGGACCAGGGCTAGAGTCAAGAAAGTTGTGGCTGCTTCTGCAAAGGATCTCCCTAATCTCAAGGATAACATCAAAGAGCTGCATGAAATCAGCAACACCCTGGCGAATGCCCTGGAAAAAATCAAATAGCTTCTCTCTCGGTGTTTGGCTAGCTTGCTGGCTTTGTGGGGCTTTTTATAGTTTTCTTTGGTTTTCTGCTGATTTCTCGATGGTTTGTTCCTTTTTGTTCCTCTTTGCTTTTGCTGTCTAAGTTCTACTTGTAAAGGGTTTCGAGGCCCCTTCAAAACCTGTTTTTACTTTAATCAAAAACAATGAGTTGCACAATAATTAAGGGCTCTGACAAACATTAAAATAGGATAAAGGTAAAGGCGCACAATTTTAAAATATTAAGGGACCGCTTAGGGAAATAACTAATGGGGGGACACTTTTCATGATAGACAGACCCTTCCCTAAGTGGCAAAAGTAGCACATAAATAGAACATAAGGGTTTTTTAGAACACGGGAAGGGTTAGAAACTGAAAAACATTAAACCCTCTTCTGACCCAAGACAATCAGAGGTAATAAGGCCATATTAGACGCATTTTTTGCAGACTTCTAGCCAACTATGGAACAAGAATATCCAATTTTAAACAACGATAACAACGCGTAGGAGAGACCTAGCGTATAGGGTTAGCTGGGGTTTGTAGGGGAGTGTAGGATAGCGTGTAGGTATACGTTTTAGTGCATGAGTGAAAAATATTGGGTAAAGTGGGATTTTGGATGAAGAAAAATAGGTAGGTTTTTGCCAGTTTTCCAGGGATAATTGTGAAATGTCAGTCTACGTGTCTGCTGTCATTGTTTTTGATAAATTGTCCAATATGAGTTCTGATATGGTTTTTGGATAGATAACTTGATTTGATTTGCAATGTTTCAAGTTGATATATATGTGGAACTTGAGTTGTTTTATAAGTTGATATGGTTGTGGAACTTGAGTTGTTTTACAAGTTGATATGGTTGTGGAACTTGAGTTATTTTACAAGTTGATATGAATGTGAAACTTGAGTTGTTTTACAAGCTGATATGAATGTGAAACTTGAATTGTTTTACAAGTTGATATGATTGTGGAACTTGATTAGATGTTCAATGTTTCAAGTTGATATGAATCTAATTTGCGATATGAATTGATTGGATGAAGAAATTGATATTGGACTTGTTTTGTTTTTGACTGGATCGACTTGGAGTTGTTCTATCATGAGAGTGATTTCTAAGACCATGGTCATTGATACCATGATTGAAGCAAGTTGATAGGGATATCATTGAGAGGTGTGGCTCGAGTAGAGACTTTGGAGAGAGCAGCGGTGGGTGGCTCAATGAGAGACACCCTAAGGGAGTTGGCTTTGAGAGCCAAGGAGGCAGAGTACTACCAGAGGCATTATGAGGATGTGGTTCCCAGGGAGCACCGAGTTTCGAGTTTCACAGCTTCGAGATCTAGTCGATCTAGGGAGACTGGATCGAGGACAAAGAGTAGAGGCATGACAGGGCCTATTCATCAGGATCCATCTGGGGATCCTAGTGCTAGTACATCTGTGGGGATACCATCACCCTTGGGAGATAGTCATACTTGAGAGACATTGTCTCTATTGTATTTGATCATTTTGTTGTATTTGGCACAAACATGACATATTTGGCATATTGATCATTTTGAGATATGTATGACACCATTTTCTTTGATCCTCATGTGATGTGTTATGGATGATGATTTCTATATGATTTTGTTGCTTTTATGATGATGATGCAATGCTTAGATAGATGCATGTTTATGATATGTGATGAAAATGATGTGATAATGCATGATGTATGAGATGTATCTTATATAATATGATTTTATGTGAGATGTATCTTGAAAATGAGATGTATGATAATAATATGTTGTGAGATGTATCATGAAAATAAGATGTATGATAATGATATGCTATGAGATGTATCTTGAAGATGAGATGTATGATAATGATATGTTGTGTGCAACTAATTGTAAAATGATATGCAACTAATTGTAAGATGATATGCAACTAATTTGAGCATCCTCATTCTGCATTTGTCATCCCTGTATAGTCACATGCATTTGCCTTCTTTGTAGGTATCATCATTGAGCATTGATTTGTTTGGGATATGTTGAAAATTTATACAAGCATAATGGTATAATTGAACCATAATGACCTGAGAAAAATTAACATGATTTTTTATTTTCCAAGATGGCAAAAGCGTCAAGGTATAATGAACCAGGATAACCTGAGTGTAGATTGCGTATAAACAAACAAGATTAAACCATTTGTATGCACAAAGTGGATTCATGTCTTTAGTGATGTTTTGAATCATGTCTTGAGACAAGTATTTGCATAGTACAAATGATCCCCTCACAGGCAAAAAACTAAAAAGATATTGGAGGCTCCATGACTTTCTCTAGCTCAATGCATCGTTGAGAAAATGTAGAGGATCCAATAGTTCAAAAAGAGTTCAAGTGCTAAAATATTAAGAACTTCATGCAAGATGCAAACATTTGATACTTCAGAAAATCATCCATCGTGTGTTATGAATCCATTCGGTGTATCTGTGTTTCGTTCTCTTCATGTTTTGTTGAATGTTTGTCTTAACATGATTCTCTTGGTTCGTTGCAAGTTCTTGATTTATTGATAGGAAAGGATGTAGATCAATGTTGCCCCTAGCTAGATTTACCATCTGACGTGGATATGTACAGTGATTACCAAGCCATGGTGGGATATGATGAAATGATTTGTGGATAGGCCAGAATAGTGACTACGCTAAGTATGTCCTAAATAATACTTAGTTTGATAAAGGTGTTGGGCAATGGCCATTAGTACTTGGATTTATGGATATATAATAGGCTCAAGAATAAAGATAGATAGAGGAGTTGTACTCTCATAATAGCATCTATTTGCCAAGTTTTCACTAGTTGTTTTATTGTGTCTTTTTTTATTTGCTTTTTCTGATTTTTTTTTTATTTTTTTATATTTTCACTTTTTCTGTGTGTTAGATTGCTCAAGTGTAGTATTTCTTCAAATGGATGTTGTTGGTTGGTTCATTGAGCACATCACCTTCTGAGGTAGTTAGCTGATAGGCAGCTGATCCATAGGCTAATATGATGACATAGGGACCCAACCAGTTAGGTTCAAACTTCCCTTTCTTCTCCCGATCTTGTTGATTCCTAGGATTTTTTTTGAGTACTAGATCACCTATTTTGAAGATTCTAGGTATGACCTTGTGGTTGTAGCTTCTGCACATGCGCTGCTGGTATGCTTTAAGGTGGGTATAGGCATGTTGTCATTTTTCATCCACAAGTTCTAATTCTTGCAATCTATTGACTCGATACTCTTCATTTGGATTGAGACATTTCAAAGATACTATGAGAGATGGGATTTCTACCTCTAGGGGTAAAATTGCTTCGGATCCATACACCAATGAATATGGCGTGGCTCCTGTCAGTGTGCGGATGCTAGTTCTGTATGCCCAAAGTGCTGGATTGAGTTGCACGTGCCAATCTTTTCCCACATCATTTACTATAATCTTGACAAGTTTCAATATGGTTTTATTGGATGCCCCTTCTTGACCATTCCCCTGTGAGTAGTAAGGTGTAGAGAAACGATGTTGGATTTTGAATTGTTCACATAGTTCTCTCACATCTTGATTTTTGAAAGGACGTCCATTGTCAGTGATGATGGAACTTGGAATGCCATATCTGCAAATCAGATAATTAAGAATGAAAGAAGAAATTTGTTTTCCAATAATTGTGGTCATGGGAATTGCTTCAATCCATTTGGTAAAGTACTATGTTGCCGTGATAATGAACTTGTGTCCATTTGAAGATGAAGGATGTATTTTGCCTACTAATTTTAGGCCCCACTGATAAAAAGGCCAAGATGTTGTAAATGGCTTCAATTCATGTGCTAGTGCATGTATAAGATTGCCATGGATTTGGCATTTAGGACATTTCTTTGCAAATTGATATGAGTCTTTTTCCATCGTCAGCCAATAATATCCCATTCTTAGATTTTTTTTAGCAAGAGTAGGACCACTTGAGTGTATGCCACATAGACCTTCATGAAGCTCGTGTAAAGCAGAGTCAGATTCATTATGATCAAGGCAACGAAGAAGAGTACCATCTAGACCTCGATGGTAAAGAGTATTAGCAGTTAGGGTATAATGGGAGGCTTGTCGGATAAAGTTGCATTTTTGGTTCTGAGATAGGTCAATGGGTAGGGTATTGGTTTTAAGATATTCATATATCGTTCCATATAAGGGGGAGTTTGAACTAGTTAAGGCATAGATGACTTGGGATGCAAAATTTTCATAGGCCGGGGAAAACAGTTGCTCTACCAGGAATTCATAGCGAGCCTGTTGCTCTGGAATTTGTAGCAGCGAAATGATAGTAGCCATTGCATCGGCTGCTCTGTTGTCCAACCTTGGTATTTGTTCAAAGGTGATGTGTACAAAATACTACTTGAAGTCATCCACCATTCTTTTGTAGGGTAGCAGCTTGTCATCTTTTGTCTAATATTCATCATTGATTTGGTTTATAACCAGTTGTGATTCTCCATTCTACAACCATTTTGATTCCTATGACTAATGCTTCATACTCAACGATGTTATTTGTGCATGGAAACATGAGTTTGTATGATCTTGGTATGGTGTGTCCTTTTGGAGTGACGAACAAGATGCCGGCACCGGAGCTGTGTTGAGTGTAAGAACCATCAAAGTATAGGGTCCATTGCTTGGTAGAAATAGTAAGGACATCTCTATCTGGAAATTTGATCTCCATTGGTTGTTTACTAGGTAGCGGTGCTTCAGCTAGTTGATTGGCAATTACCTATCCCTTGATAGCTCTTCGCTCCATGTAGTGAATATAGAACTCACTGAGAATCATGACCCATTTAGCCAATCTTCTTGTAAGAGCTACTTTGCTGAGCAAATATTTGAGAGGATCAATCTTTTCTACTAGCTTGATTGTGTGAGCTAGCATGTAATGTCAAAACTTTTGAGAGGCAAAGACCACAACTAAGCAGGCCTTCTCAATAAATGTGTAATTTAGCTCATAGCCATTTAATGTCCTACTAATGTAATATATAGCTCGTTCCTTGCCTTGTTGATCTTCTTGTGCTAATAATGCCCCCAGTGATATATCTGTTGTTGAAATATAGAGAATGAGTGGCTTCCCTACTATTGGTGGTACTAGAACCGGTGGGTTCATCAGGTATTGCTTGATTTGATAAAATGATTCTGGACATTTGGTTTCCCATTTGAACGATACATTCTTATGTAGTAGATGATTGAATGGTAGAATTTTATTTGCTAGTTGGGCGATGAACCGCCCGATTGACTGGAGTCATCCTTGTAGAGATCTGAGTTGGCTGATATTCTTAGGTGGTGGCATTTCTAACTTATTTTTACTTTTTTGTAATCTAGTGATGCCATTGACTGGTTTTCAGCAATAGATCCTTAATTGCTTTTATTTTTGCGACTGAGAGACTTGGCACCCTTTTGATTGCATACATCGTTACTTTGTTCACTGGTAGAGTCTGTTTCTAGGTTGACAATACATAAGTAATGGATAATGGACTCATCATCTGGAAAAATAGGTATGTCATGTTCTTCAAGTTCATCCCAATCTATGAGGTCAGGGAAGACAAGTGGTGAAGTGTCATTGGGTGGGTCAAGTTTAGCTGTTGTAAGTGTCATGATGAAGATATCGTCAAGGTTGGCTGAAACATTGAAGAAGTTAATGATTTTGTCAAGGTCTTCGATGGTATCATCTTCTATGTAGACTTTCTCATAGTGTTGCTGCTCGTTTTCCTTAGCTTCATAGATATTTTGTGGACCAAATTCAAGTAGTCTAGGCTCTGTGCCTTGTTCTTCTTGAGAAAGGGGTATATGACTAGTATTTTCAGCAGCATCTTCAGTAGCATTTTAATAGCTGCCCCATTCATACTCATTTGAATTAGTCTTAGAGGTATTATCCCATATTCTTTCAGTGTTGTGAATAGAAATGTTGTATAGTGAAAAGAGGTCTTTGATAATTGATACTAGTCTGATGGTTTTCTCTGATTCTATGTCAGATCCTGCTTTTATACTTTGCATCTGTTCATATATTGTCTCTTCTCGAGGAGGAATGATGTCGTCAGGAGGTGATTCCTCTTTGTCAGAAATAGGTTCTTGAACATGACGTACCTCTGCACAAGGTGCTTTTGCTATTTGAAGGACTGATTTCTCTTGATGTTTCCTTTTTTCTTGGTATTCACATTCTTTACGTATTGTTTCTATTGACTCAAATAGTGCTTCCTGCCATGAGTCCTCCTTGTATTTCTTCTTTTCTTTCCACTGTGGTTTCTGATATTTGTTTGGTGTCTTCCTTGGTGGTAGGATGTGTTCATAGCCTAATCCCTTTTTGTCTTTACAAAATTGTGAAAGAGGATCTAAGGGTTCTATGATGCCTTCCTTATGCTTGCCAATAGGGCCTTTTCCATTGTATCCCATTTGTTGCATAATTAGATAGCCCTTACCATATAGTTGTGTTGGTATAGGGACTTCCATAGTAGCTGCTCTGACTTCTTCCTCATCCTTGTATAGCCAACTAAGAATGTCCTTTTCTTCTGATTCATGTGCTAGAGTGCCTAGTTGGATAAATTTGCCATCAAACTTGGTGATGGGTTGTGTTGTTTGATGTGTTGATTTTGGATGTAACCCATGAGATTTAGGTGATGCTGGTAGGTTAGTTAAACACAAGGGTTCCAAAGAGTACTCTCTCATGCCTTGTTCTTTGATTTTCATCTGTTGTTTGAAATCTATGGATAGAGATTTAGGTTTTTCTTGTTGAAGATCTAGTGCTGAGGAAGCTTGTTTTTCTCTATTATGTGGAACCAAACTATCCTGGGCTGCCCCCATAGCATTGTAATGTTGGAAAGGGTTATGATCTGCTAATATAGAAACTTCTTGTCCATTATAGGGAAACTTAACACACTGGTGGTAAGTTGAGGGTACTGCTTACATTTCATGTATCCAAGGTCGACATAATAAAATATTATATGTGAGGTCTATGTCTAAGACTTGGCACATAGTGTCCCTTTGTATTGGTCCCACTTGAGTTGGCAACACCACTGTTCCTTTGGATGACCTTTCCTCATCATCATATGCTTTGATAGTGATCTTTTTGCGGGGATCAATAAACTGCTCAGAGAAGCCTAATGCATGGATAAGTTTTAAGGTACAAATATTAAGTCAAGCTCCTCCATCTATTAATACTCTTTTAACACGATGTTTGTAGACCAAGACTTCTATGTGAAGCAGAGTATTGTGTGGATGGCTTAATGAAATATTATCTTTCTCAGAAAAGGTGAGATTATGAGGCCCTATCATATGAGCCACCATGGCTTGGAATTTGTCTGTATCAAGATCCTGGGGTACATTTGTTTCCAATAGAACTTGTTCCAAGATGTCTTTTTGTTTTGGTGAAAGTTTCAACAAATCAAGTATAGATATTTGAGCAGGAGTTTTGCGTAGTTGACAGACTAGATCATATTATATTTTAGGGATGATGTTTGTTCCCGATGTATGCCCCTTCAAGACATATTTTTGAGCTTTGGTGGTTACATTGATTGACTTATCTTCTCATTTGTCCTTGATTTTGATGATGTTTATTTGATTGTCTTCCGTTGAGATATGATTGATGGTGTTATTGTATATGTGATTGATATGAGCTCCACGTGTATCGTTTGAGGTTGAAGCTCCATCCTTGTTGTAGTTTGGAAGAGGATTTTTAAAGGCCCCATGGTCACCATTTGTTTTGAGACCATCGAATGTTAATTCTCCTCTGTCAATCATGTCTTGGACAATTTTCTTACTTCTCATGCAATCATTTGTTTGATGACCTTTGTTTCGATGAAAATCACAAAAGTGCGAGTCATTCCACCAAGGTGGTTTGACTTGTGGTTCAAAGTTGTTGATTGTTGATAATGAAATAATTTTATTTGCCAGAAGCTCTTGGAAGGCTGACTCCAATGATTGTCTTAATGGTGTGTAGATGCGTTTTTGAAAGTTGTTGGTGTTACCTCATGAATTGTTAATAGGCCCTCGATTTGTGTTATTGTTTTGAGTATTGATGGTGTTGTTTGTGTTGAGAGGACCTTGATTAGTATTTGGTGCATAAGTGTTAGTGCCTTGGTTAGCACCCTTTGGATTCTTTGTAGCTTGGGGATTTCCTAATAAAGCCAATATTGGTTGTTTGGATTTAGCCTCATTAGCTTCACTGCCTCCCTCGTTACCAGTGTTCTTGTTTCTGGTCTAGAATCTAGATTTTTCTAAGTTGTTGTTGCTTTGGTTATTGTAATGAGAGTTGGATGAATTCGTTCCTTCTTTGAAAATTTTCAATGTCCCTTTCTTAATACATGCTTCTTCTACTTGGATGCCATTTTCAATCAATTTGGCAAAAGATGGTATGCATTGGAGTTTGAGTAGGTAACTCATCTCACTATTCAAGTTGTCAATGAAAATTTCCATCTTTTCTTTTTCGGGTACATCTCAAGGATATCTCGAAATCATCTGTCGCCAATGTTGAAGGAATACCATGAATGTTTCATTGTTTTTCTGCTTGGTATTACAGACATATAGCATTGTCATAGCATGTTGAATGTTGTAGGAATATTGAGTTATGATTTTGTTGACCAATTCATCAAATGATCTGACAGGAGGTGTGATTTTGGATAACCATTCCATTGTTTTCCCTCCCAAGCTTCTTGGGAACAACCTCATCAAATAGGTGTCATCATGAGTGAATTCAAGACTCATGGTACAAAATTCTCGAACATGATCACGTGGATCACTTTTCCCATCATATTTGTCAAATTTTGGAATGTTTGATTTTGGGGGAAAAGGCACCATGTTCAACCGTTTGTCAAAAGGATAAGGACAAATTTCATTTAAGGAATACTGTACTGTTGATCCTTGTTACATGTATTGCATTTGTCTCTATAGCATTTGCATTTGTTGTGTAAGAGAAACCAAGGGTGCATTTGTTTGCTGAGGGAAGAGTTCTTCCCTTGTATTAGTTCTCAGCTGAAATGGTGTGTGAAATGGTATGTTTTTCTCTGGGATGTTTTGCTCGGGTAAATTTTGTTCTAGCAGATTTTCCTCTTGTGTGTTTTGTTCTGGGTCACGTGCTTCCTCCTCTCTTTGTTGTTCTTGATAGTCATAATGTTGGGAATTTGTTCTAAAAATTTTAGTGTCAAAGTCCTTAAGAAGTTTAACTCCTTTGCTTGTGAGTATGAGTAGATATTTTTCTTTGTCGTTTTCTATGAGTCTTTCCACAAGTTTTTGAAACAAAGCACTTTCTTGACACTCTTGAAGGAGTTCTTCAAAAATTTCAGTGTCTTCTAGATTTGGACCCTTGAAAGGATTTGACAATCTTCGATTCATACTGGATTCTGGTTGCATTTCACTTTGTTTATTTCATTGAGAGCAAGTGACAGTGGACATTTAGAAATATTCGAGGCTTGGTGGTGGCAATCTTGGTATGTTATAAGTGATGCACACTTTAGGAAAGAATGTTGGATTGATCTTTCCTCCATGATTTATTAGTTGGCTAAATGCTGACTTTTGACAGATTGATCTACTCCTTAATGGTTCCTTGTCAAATTCTTTGGTTTTTTTTTTGAAGATACAAGCAGATATGATGAAGGAATGTTCGATGAGATTTAAAGAGTTGGTGATTGATGTATAAAAATTTATTCCTTTTGGAAAGTTTCAAAGACCTGGGTTGCTATTTCCTCAACTTAGTGTTATGATAAATACTTTTTCTTCTCAGAATATGAGGATTAGTCATGCACAAGAGATCAATGGTTTCCTTTGATTTGTTTTGGATTTAGTTTAGCTCATTTTTGGAAACTCAAATTTTACTTTATCAAATGACGGTTTAGATGCCCCCTCACGACAAAGTGTGTCAAATGATATGAAATATGAGCTTTCCCGATATGGAAACTCGATTTGACAACCTCGAGTTTTTAAAACAAGTGTGTTATGGGATAGAAATCTATATGATTGAAGGACCTGCTTGATACCTATGACGAGGTTTCCTGATTTTGATAGGAGAGATGTGTTTATCTTGCGACTAGTTTTTAGATTTCGAACAGCTTTGTTTGACAAAAAACTTGCTTTGAGAATAGTTTTGGATACTCTGTTTTGGTTTTTTGTTTGATGAAGTTTAGGTTGAGGGAGGAAAGATCCCTAAATTGTTCTCAGATTTATCAAAAATAGCCTTTGTTTTGCCCCCCGTTTTCCTAGTTTTGGCTACGCGCTAAGACAGATACGGAATGTGCTATAGAAAGTCCTCAATGCGCTAGAGAAAAGACTCCACGTGCTAAGCTACCCCCTGTGACGCGCTATCTGGTTTGTTTTGATTTTGCCTTGGTTCAAAAGGTTATGCACTAATATGAGCTACCAAAGCACTAACTGTTCAACCCTATGCACTAAGGTTTAACCTCCACACGCTAAGTTGTTGCTTCAACGCACCAAACTATTTTCAAAATGTGTTACTTAATACTGCTAGTTTTGGATTTCTTCAAAGCACTAAAGTTAATACTTAATGCGCTAATGTGAAAGTTGAATGCACTAAAAGATGGTTTCTACATGCTAAGAAGTTGTTCTTACATGCTAAACTGCCCTAATATTTTGACTTGGCTGCTTTCTACAAATTTTGGAACTTTGTTTTGAGTTTTCATTGATGATAGATGATTTTCTGAAGTAACAAATAAAGACATAACACCAAAGAAGTAACCATTTTTACTTTAATCTAAACAATGAGTGTATGTTCTACGAGGATGTGTTCAAATCCCCAATGTTTCAACAGGTTTGGATACAAAGAATACACTTCAAAAAGACTCTTTATTCAAAAGTCATAAGTAATACCATAGCCCACTAGTCTCGATACTTCGTCAGCTCAAATAGTCATGTCACCCCTTAAGGGGCACCCATTTTTTTGCCTTTTGTCAGAAATTAACCCAAAGTGAATTGCTTCACAATTGAGTAGTTATCTTGGGAGATATATGGTGAGTGATCTTGGGGGTGGATTCTTCCCCACCCTTGCACTATGATATTATAAATGTCTGGTTACTAACTCAGCTCAAAGTTTCTATTTCTAAGGTTCATAATCAAGCTTCATGTTCGGTCTTCAGTGATAAACTCCCTCGGGAGGCTTCCCAACCTTTATAACAAAGGCTTTACATATCTCAATGATACTGGGGGAAGGCTAATCGCTAAGCAAAACCATTGAAGGGACTTTCATCAACCTCCACTTTTGATTCTAGTGGGTTGGAACTCTTGGCGATAAAGTCGTTCCCCACTTAGGTCGTTCCCTTCACACCGGCCAAAGAATGGATTTAAGAGTTTTTCAACCCCTCGAGAAGGTAGGCCTGCTAAAGGATTTAATGCAATAAACACTGAAAGCGTAAGAGTGGTCTGGATTTTTGATCACCCAGTAAAGGGGAGAGCATATTCCTTCCACTTTTGTAGCAAAGCAAACAAGTGTTCTTTTTTACTCTTTATTAAAATGATTTGTTAAAATCTATATGGGGATGTTGCTCCACAAAAACATAGTGTTTAATTTATCCCTTCAAAGCAATGATTTTCTAATCAAGGAAAAGAACCTGGTCAACAAAGAAAAACTTCGATGTTTGGTCAACAAAAGAAATCGATCAAAAGGGTAAGATCTTCCCTCTTTAATTGTGAAAAAATTTAAAATTGATCCTTTTATGCACCAAAGAATGGTGAATTTCTTTTTAAACACCTTTGCTTTGCAAAATGGAAAAAATGTTTTGTTCTTTTTAGAGCCCAACTGAAAATTTCTCTCCTAGAAAAGCAAAAAAGATTGTTTTTGTGGTTCTTTTTATAGCCCAAATAAGGTGAGTTCAATTTTATTTAACAAGAATTAAAAAGACTTTAAATTCTAACTAACTTAAACAAGTTAGTAAAAAATTAAACTATTTATAGTTCTAGAAATAACTCTAAGCTCCTCCCTACAATAAGATGTCAGAAATCCTGTAAAAATACCCACCATAGTAATTAGAAAAATACAGGTTTTTGTGGACTTCAACAAGTCTAACTTTAAACTCGGTTTTAATTTTAATTTTTGCCTTCTGTCTCTGATGTGCTATAGAAAGGACTGTACATGCTACAAAACAACCAGGATGTGCTATCGGACAGACCCGATGTGCTGAACTATTTTTTTGAATGCATTGCTCTATTGTTTTCTTGTGCCAAGACCTACAGGAAAATGTTAATAAAGTTAATGTGCTTAACTGATGGTCTGTACGTGGTAAGGAATGAGTCCCACACGGTGAACAGTGAGCTGAATGCACTAAGGGATGTTCCCCACATGTCGATTCCTATTTCCCGCATACCTGCAAAAGTGGTTAGATTTAAAAACCGATTTGATTAGTGGGGTAGGGCCCCACGGTGGGTGCCACAAATGTATGTGGGGAAAGCGGGTTGATGAATCTTAAAATGTGAAAAATGAAGTTCAAAGAGGCTTTTCCACACACCCATAGGACTTCTTGGTGCAATTTATGGAGTCATGAAGAATGACTCAACTTCCCAAGGTAGGTTCCATGGTTCTCTATCTCACAAGGTCCCTCAAGCCAATGCCTTTTCTCTCAAATCACTGAGCAAAGTGACTTAGGGATGACTAATGCAAGAACAAGGGATGCTTTAGATTGATTTTAACATGGTGCATCCTATTTATGCATGATTCTACAAAATGAGCTAAACTAGATTATAAGATGACAATGTTAGTATAAATACTATCCTAACATGATATACTAGTAATGATTTAAGCTAATGATAAAGAAAATATTCTAAAATGCTATATTAGATTAATTCTTATTGAAAAGAGAGACTAGATGTATTGATAAAATTAAGCATAAATGAGATACTAAAAGCTTGGATGATCTTTGAAATGGAGGAAGGAGAGCTCTATTTATAGTGAAAATAGGGCAATGGAGGGTCAAGATTGGAGGAGTTATCCAGGGTCGGGATTGAAAGTTATCAATCCATGTTTACAATTTTCACCAATGAAATGGTGACAATTGTCAACATAAGACTGCTTGAGAGGAGAGTTAGGAAGCATTAAATGCTTGAGGGGACATGATGGTTACCCTAGGGGGTTGGGTTAGGGTTAGGTTAATGGATATTCCTTTTATCCAAGGGATAAATGAATGTGCAAGGGTTAAAGTGATAACCATGGTCAAAGCAATGAATGCTTGATGAGACCCTTGGGTTAGATGAGGGTTAAGTTAGTCAAAAAGTCTCTAACCATGCAAGAGGGTTGAGTTAACCATTAATGGTTTGGAAGAATTTAAAGGTTAAGTTGTTGAAGACCTAAAGCCTTTAATAGTTTTTGAAGACTTTGAAGGTTTGAGAAGCGACTTCCCTTTTCTTAGGGATGTGACAATGATTAGGATAAGATTAGGCTAATTAGAAGGAGTTAGAAGAATCTAGAAGGGATTTAGGCATGCAAGTGGATTTTGTAGGAGAATGCAAGTGGGAGGAATTTTGGGATTTTCAATTAAAATAAAATCATTTATTTCAATTAAATGGTGTAATTTTCATTTGGATAAATATTTAAATAAATATTAATTTATTTAAATGTGAATGTGAATTTTGGATTTAAATAAATCTTAATTTATTTACATGAGAAAAAGGAAGATAAAGCATTAAATGCTTGAAGACTTTGAGGGAAACCATTAAAGGCTTAAGAAGACTATAGAAATAAGCCATTAAGTTTGAAGACTTTAAGGGAAACCATTAAAAGCTTAAGAAGACTCTAGAAGGAAGCCATTAAGTTTGAAGATTTTAAGGGAAACCATTAAAGGCTTAAGAAGACTCTAGAAGGAAGCCATTAAGTTTGAAGACTTTAAGGCAAACCATTAAAGGTTTCAAGTGGGTGAGGATAAATAGGATTTTAAATAAATTACTTATTTATTTAAAATAGTTGTGCAACTTGCATTTGTAGGAAAATACAAGTGGGTGGAGGACAAAGGATTAATTAAAATAAATTGCTTTATTTCAATTTGGTTGCACAAGTTGGAGATTTAAATAAATTAGATTTATTTAATTTGGGTAAACTATTTAATTAAATGTAAATTTAATTAAAAGTAGAGAGAAGGGGTTTGATTAAATAAAATGATTTATTCAATTAAATGATATAAATGGCTTAAGTGAATTTAAATAAATAAATTGAATAGTTTATTTAATTAAATAGAAGAATATGGTGATTTAATTAAATTATATTTAACTAAAATAGAGGAATGAGAATAAAATGAACATTAAATATTCATTTAGGAATATGGTCATTTTTATACATCTATACAAACTATTGAAGGTCATGGTAGAGAATGAAACCGGTAAGAAAATCAAATGTTTGAGATCAGATCAAGGAGGTGAATTCACATCTAAGGAATTTAATACATTCTGTAAAGTGAATGGAATCAAAAGACAATTATCATCACCTCAGACACCCCAGCAAAATGGAGTTGTGGAAAGGAAGAACATAACTATTTTGGACATGGCTAGAAGCATGATATCATAAGAAAACCTAACTCATGTGTATTGGAGAGAAGTAGTCAATACAATTGTTTATACATTCAACAGAGTTCACATCAAAGGTAAAATCGGTAAGACCCCTCATGAACTATGGTTTGGTAATACTCCTACTCTTAAATATTTTAGAATATTTGGAAGCGAATGTTATATCAGGAGAGATGATTATATTGGAAAATTTGATCCTAGAAGTGATGAAGGAATATTTCTTGGTTATTCATCTAAGAGCAAGGCATATAGATGTTTAAATAAGAGATTACAAAAAATCATTGAAAGTGCAAAAGTGAAGATTGATGAACAGTTTAGAAGGTCTATAGACTCTGAACCGACAGTTGAGATAATCACAAATGAACCTACAATGAGTACACCGGTACAAAATGTTGATCCAGTCACATCGGCATCATCTGAGAATTATACAGTGACTAAAGAACAATAGCAAGTGAATACACCTAGGTATGTAAGATTGAATCACTCTGAAAGTCAGATAATTGGGAATAAGTATCAAGGAATTATGACTAGAGGAAGATTGGAAAATGAAGAGGTATGTCTAGTTTCTCAAATTGAACCAGCAACTATTAATGAGGCCTGTGAAGATAAACATTGGATTAAGGCTATGGAAGATGAATTGGAACAAATTGAAAAGAAAAACACATGGGCATTGGTTCCCCAGCCTAAAAAAAAATGTAATTGGAACTAAATGGGTATTTAGAAATAAAATTAATGAAGATGATAAGGTAATTAGAAACAAAACAAGATTAGTGTGTAAGGGATATTCTCAGAAAGAAGGAATTGATTACAATGAAACATTTGCACCACTAGCTAGAATTGAGGTAGTCAGATTATTCTTAGCTTTTGCAGCACACAAGAACTATAAAGTATATCAAATGGATGTTAAATGTGCATTTCTGAATGGTGATCTTGAAGAGGAAGTTTACAATGAACAACCCGATGGATTTTCCTTGATAGATGACAGAGATATGGTTTGCAGGTTAATGAAAGCTTTATATGAATTAAATCAAGCTCCTAGAGCCTGGTATGCTAGATTGGACAAATATCTTTTGAAGCTTGGCTACACTAAAGGTAATGCTAACAACAACTTATATTACAAAGTGACTAATGATGACATCTTGGTTATTGAAGTTTTTGTTGATGATATCATTTTTGGAGGAGAAGATGGATTGTGTAAAGACTTTTCTAATAAGATGTAGGAAGAATTTGAAATGTCTATGATTGGGGAAATAAAATTCTTTTTAGGATTGCAGATTTCATAGACTAATAAACATATATTCATAAATCAATCAAAGTACTTGAAGGAATTACTTAAGAAATTTGGCATGGAAAACTCTAAACCGATAAGTACACCTATGACTACAACTGACAAACTATCATTGAAGGATGAATCATCACCTGTTAATCCGACAAGATACAAGTCTATGATAGGAGGTTTATTATATTTGTGATGAATAATTATGAACAGTAAATACTCAATAGATACTAAGAGGGGGGGTGAAGCAGTATAGAAAAAAACTTCCTTAAACCACTTTGACTGCAAAGACTGCACTAACTGGTAAACAACATCATCGATCTAAATCAGGGCACTACCAGTAAAACATAGTGAGATTGTGAAAGACATAAACCGGTAACACTTAGATCTTCACACAACCTAATATCTCATTTCCACTTCACCCACATGCTTAAATAAGTAATACATCATCAAAAATATACTAACCACTAGATAAGCATGCTTTACTGCTTAATAGAAAACACTAAGACATCAAATGAAAAAGCATCACACATAACACTAATTTTTCACATGGAAACCCAACTGGAAAAAACCACAGTGGGGATGAATACCCACAAGTTGTCCTTTGAACTCTTCTGAAGTTCGCTCTATTAGGAGCCTAGTCTGGTTAAGGACTTTACAACAGGTTCTGCTAGGAACCGATCCTGCTAGGGATCACCCGATTAAGGGATGGCTAAATAACCAATTAAAGGTTAAAACACTATTAAAGGTTATCTTGTTAGAGGATTTAAAGAACTCAATGATTTTGAGTCACCCTGTTAAAGGATTTACAAAAAGCTTGTTAAAGCTACCCGATAAAGGGACTTTCCAACAACTGAAATGGTTAGAATTCAATAGGTAAAACATTGATCTGATAACAACACTAAATGCCAAGGCAGATCCACTTTAGTTCCTTTTCATCTGCAATCACACTCTGCAGATCTCTACTTGTTGAATTGGTCTAGCAAGAATCAAGTATCTCTTCACTTGAATACACACAACCATTTGCCAACAACTTCACAATGCAAATCATCATCAACCTTATAGACAACAATTAGGTTAGTGGCAGAAACCTAAAACCCTAAGCATCTAGGTTATCAATACAGTCGGTCCAATCCTGACTGTTTAATCACATTGCATAATGTAAAATAATCTTGAACAAATCTCAAGATGTTCTCAATCATTCATTCTTTGCCCCTTCTGGAAGTAGATAACCCATCACGTTCTCTCCACCATTTATTGAGACTTCGCACATTCCCAAGGTAGATAGGATCAATCTTCTTCATGCAAGATCCTCAAGGAAATTCTTCATGCACACAAGGCTGAAGTGGCAACATGATTTGATCTTCATTTCAATGCTAACCCATCATAGGATGTTGTCGGTCAAATCACACAGACTTGGAATGCGTCAACCAGAAACCCTGAAGCTAAGACTACCAACCAGTAGTCATATCAAATGAAACCCTAATACAAACTTTGCATATACCGGTTCACATTCCAACATACCAGTTCACTATTTCGCATATACCGGTTCACATCATCATACCAATTCACTTCATACCATCATACTGGTTCTCTTGCCAATTTTCTTTCTTCAATATACCAGTTCATACTTCAGCATATTGACATCAATGACAACATACAATATCATCATGTCATCCAACTCTGCACATATGCCAACAATTTGACACAAACAAGACCTGATATTATGAATGTAGTCTATTGTTTCAAGATTTTAGAGTAATCCTAAAGAAAATCATGAATCAGTAGTGAAAAGGATTTTCCAGTACCTACAAGGCACAACAAATCTTGGCTTATGGTATCCTAAAGATGAAAATTTTGATTTATGTGCATACACAGATGCAAATTGGGTAGGAGATGTAGATGACAAAAAAAGCACCACTGACTGAGCATTTTTTCTTGGCAGCAAACTAATTTCATGGATGAGCAAGAAAAGAGTTGCACATCTTTATCAACAGTAGAATTAGAATATGTTGCAGTAGCAACTAATTGTACCTAGGTATTATGGATTAAGAAAATGTTGAAGGACATAAAGATAAAATACAAAGAACCTATAATCATTTGCTGTGATAATATGGCAGCAATTGATATATCAAAGAATCCGGTATTTCACTCAAAAACTAAACATGTTTCTATCAAATTCAATTTTCTGAAAGCGAATGTTGAAGCAAAAGAAGTGAAATTGGTTTATGTGAATACTAAAGAGTAGATTGTAGATATCTTTACTAAGCCTTTGCCTAAGGAAACTTTTGAATATCTAAGAGAACAGCTTGGAGTTATACCCTCACCGGTAGAAACTTAAACAGTTGGAGCATGGCATCATACCGACAGAATTAATAGAGAAACCTTTTTCTAGCTTTGATGAAGGAGAGCTACTTCTTAGGGGGAGTAGATTGAATAAATTTGGTTATAACAATTGGTATTTGTAACAAGTTCTATGAGCTGATTGTATTTGGTTTTGTATTGCTTTGGCATTTGATGTCAAAGGGGGAGAGATATCTATGAAAAACACATTATCTTTTGGGGAGAGATTATTCATTGGGGGAGAGATTGTTACTCTCTGTATCTATATTTTGATGATCTCTTTGGGAGATTGTTGGTTTTTGGTTTTTGGCATTTCTGCTTTGGCACTTAGATGGTTTTTCCTTCTTGTGTTGCCATCAATGCCAAAGGGGGAGATTGTTGGTATTATGGATGTGTTGAATTGGTTTTATCATTGATGTCAAAACTTATCAACACTTATCCTTGTGGAGATCTTTGGTTATGTTCACCGGCATGTTCAGTGACTTATGCATAGTCACCAGTATCTAGTTCACCAATAGGTTATATTGTTCTCTGACACTGAGGATGATCTATTATCATCTAGAGATTACTTGGTTATGGCAAAGAAATTGTTTGGACACTTGGTTTTAGTGATTTGGTTATTGATACAATCGAGTTTTCATATATGTTGTTACTAACAAATAGGTCTAGGTTATGGACTGACAAGCATTATCTATTCTAGATCAGCACGACACGTTATGGAGATGATTTTTTATTGTTGTAAATGCATTGAGCCGACATCATGCATCACATATTGATTCATTTATAATTGATTTTATTGTAATATCTTAGTGAGTGGACCTACACATTTGGTCTTAGGTTTTGGTATATATGTAAGATCTCATTTATTAGATTAAGTAGTAGAAGAGTGTGAAAAGGGACTATAATAAGGTATATGCAAATATAAGCAGAGCTATACATGTAAACATCATTTGAAGATTCAAGGAAGGTATGAGGAAGACAATCTGAGCTTAACCAGTACTGAATCCAGCATATGAAGATGCTATTTTGAGCAATACATTATCATTGGATTTAACCATCCAATTGTAGTCAGTGTGACTCCCATTTTGTGATTGAGCAGTGAGCTCTAGACAGTTGGCCTTTCTACATGTGCAGACCCCATTTGTATACACATACTATCTACAGTAGTATCATTTGATTGTGGGTAAGGTTTCCCACTATGGTTTTTCCCCTTACAGGTTTTCCACATACAAATAAATGTGTTATGTGTTGTATATGTTATTTGTCTTTTTGTTTCATGCATTAAACTTTACTGGTACTGTTATTAACTGCTAAACTGTCTATCGACATTAAATTTTGGTTTACCGATATTATGCACTAAGTTTGGTTAAGTTATATTTGAGTTGAAATTAATAGACAATTGATTCACCCCCCCCTCTCAGTTGCCTCTGAGACCTAACAATGTCTTACCTTCATTCTTTTTGATTTGGTGTCTTGAAGTGTTGTAGTTTGTGAGTAATCTTCATTTTGTTGCAGGCACATTTAAGAGCCCTAAAAACAAGGGTTTTGAGAGCAAATTGGCTCCAACCTAACATTCCATGGTGGATATGCTCTCTGAAAACTTTTGGAATGTTAGGTTGCACTATATACACTGTTTTATTTTTTGTTTTAAATCAGGGGAAGCTGAATCAAAGATTTGCCACCATACCCTAGGCTTGGCATGTTGAGTTGGCAAGCATTAGGAATCACGGATAACAAGCCCTAATTGGGTGAATCCAGTGGGTGAAGATGAAGTATGATTGGTTTATAATTTCATATGGAAGTACAGACATTAAATTAACATCAATTCACAAAGGCAATCAGACTAGTGAAGGAGTTTTGACCAATCCCTAATTTTTAGGCCTAGAAAGGGGCAATTAGGCCTAATTAACTGGTAAGGGTTATGTATGTTAATGAAAAAACCCATCTCTAGTTTTGAGATATTGTATGTAAACCCCAAAAGGGTGTTTGTAATGCCAAGTATTTCATAGCTTTGTTAAGGAAGTTTATCAGTTAGATGCAAATTACCCCACAAACAGGGCTACTAGAATTAGATCTCCTATTAGGCCTAAAAGAGTAGTTTGTTTGTAAAAAACCAATCTGGTAAATGTCAAAGCTCTTGAGAAAGGAGTGGGGTTGGGATTCCATCAAAAATAATCCTTCCTTATGTGTGTAGTGTGGGAAATTAAGATCCTATGATAGAGGGGTTGAACTCTCTGGTTGAGTGTGAAAGAGAGTGGGAAAACAAGGTCTCCTAACCAAGAAAATGGGACTCACAAAACAACAAGTGATTATCCTAGCCTAAGGACCTTGGGAAGACTAGAGAGGGTAATTCTTGCAAACCCTTGGAGGGTGTGAGGTGTAGAATCATTGGATGATTCTTGTGTAGCTTGGAGGAAATACCTAGACAAGGTAGCAGAAACAGGTGAAGAGTCAATCCACTCTACATCAGATTGGTATTAAAGCCAATTCATTGAACAAAGTGGTGTATGTCAAACCCAGAGGTAGAGTTATTCATTGGTAAAGGGAGGTGAATGATTTCAAAACTAAAGTCTTTGATTATAGCTAAATTTAAAATGAATGATCTTGGTACAACTAAACACATTCTTGGGATGGAAATTAGAAGAGATAGAGTGAACATAAAGCTATGGATAGGCGAAACTAAGTATATAAATTTAGTTTTATAGAGATTTAACATGCATGAATTTAGACCACTATGTGTTCCTTTACAATTAGAAATAATTTATCTACTTTAGATTATCCTACATCCCCAATGGAGATGGAAGACATGAGTATAGCGCTTACTAAAGTACAACTAGAATTTTGATGTGTGTTATATTTTACACTAGATCAAACATTACCAAAATAGTGGGAATTATTTCTAGATATATGTCTAATCCTGACAGAGTGCATTAAGATGCAATTAAAAGAGTCTTTAGATATTTGAAGGTTTCTTGAGATTATTCTTTGTGTTATCATGGTAATTCGATAGGAGATGATATTTATCTTGATATTCATGGTTAGGTGGATTCAATTTAGGCAGGTAAATATTGATAGTAAAAGATCTATTAGTACTTACATGCTTACTTTATTTGGTGGTGTAATCAGTTGAATAAGTAAGCAAGAGGGTGTGGTTTATTTGTCAACTATTGAAGTTGAGTATATGGAAGCTAATCATATCATGCTTGTAAAATATTCATTTGGATTAAAAGCCTATGCTCAAATATTGTAATTAAATGAGTAGTGACAATTGGAGTGTAATATATCTAGCTAAGAACATAACTTTTCAAGTCAAGACCAAGAACATTAATGTTTAGTGTCATTTTGGTAGAGATATGATTGTGGATGGCAAGGTGAAGCTAGTTAAGATAGATAATTTGATGAATGTTGAAAAATATTTAACTAAGGCTATGAGAATAGAGAAGTTCATATGGTAATTAGAGTTTATGGCCTTCATGGCACCTAGCGATTACAAAATGATGTTAATAATCCCTTTTCTCTTGCAAGGTATTCAACAAATGGGAAAATGTTAGGAAAATAGTGTCTCAACCTTCCATTTATTAAGATTACTATTTATAGTAGTTCTTTTTTAGCAAATATTAGTCCACTTTTTTTCCCAAATCTACATATTTTTTAAATTGGTATGTAGATAAATTTTTAGTTCAAGATCATATCTAGATTTGAAGATATTAAATTTTTTATTTTGAAAAATTTCAAAGTCACTTTTGAAGGCATTGAAGGAAGTTTTGGGCCCAAAAGTGGTTGTAACTAGCACAACGAGCTATAGCTTGATAGAGAACTTCATGAGATATATGGTTCTTCAAATAGTTTATCAATCAGATTCCCGTATCAAAAGTTATGGCCTCTGAAAGTTGGGTCTCTTGAAACAGGAAATATAAAAATCTATTGGACACATAATGAGCCTTAAAAGGGAGTTACACATGTTGGTGTGTGTTTTGACACATCATAGGGCATCTTGGGTTGGAGATAGGTTAGGTGCCAAATTTTTTGGTGGTTTTAGCTCATGGGTTTATAATACCATTTGATGGTTTTTTGTATTGTGTCTCCTATATATTAGGTGTATAAGATGGATGTTATTTGTAAAAGTCTTATAGTTGTTGATGTACCTTAAGATCTCTAGTTGATGATACTCCCGTGAGAAGCTTTCTTTGCAAGTATATTTTATTCTATTTTTATTTCTGAATAATATATATGACACCTTTTGGAGTGTGGGTTTTTTTCTCTCAAATGGGTTTTCTCCATTTAAATCATTGTGTTGCGACATTATGTTTATTTCTGTTAAGTTTTTGTAACTATTGTTTGAGATTAAATTTTTTTTGCATAACCCTCCTCTCAAGGTTACTATAGGAAGTTGTTATGCTACCATAACTTCCTTACAACAACCTATAGATCTTAATCACTTTGTAATTTTTACTCATAGTGAATGATCCCTCAAGTCATAACCATTTTTTTCTTTATTGTCAATTTAACCAAAGTTTTTATATGTTCTTTCATATGAATGTTCAATTATTTTTTATCCATTCAAGGTAGAAACCTATCCATATAGGAAAGGTATTATTCTATCAATCTAAGATAGGTATTGTTCTATCAACTTGAGATAAACATTTGTCCAAATGAAATTATTTTGTCTCGTTATTGTTAAATAATTTGATTCATCAGGATAATTTGTGTCTTGATTCACTTTATAAAGACTACATTTTCCCAATGTTCATCATCATTAAAGAGTATGTATATTAAAAGATCTTGATCTCACCTCAAAATTTGACTTTAAGTTTTGAGTCAACAAAATCCATCTAGTAGATTAGTTTGAGTATAAACTAAATTTTATTTTTATCTAATTAGTTAGGTTATTTAATTGTTGAGCATCATATATATATATATATTGGAAACCTCCATCATTTATCCAAAGTAC
Organism: Cryptomeria japonica; assembly: GCF_030272615.1. Classification (NCBI taxonomy): domain Eukaryota; kingdom Viridiplantae; phylum Streptophyta; class Pinopsida; order Cupressales; family Cupressaceae; genus Cryptomeria; species Cryptomeria japonica. Next base: position 30,197,895 of record NC_081410.1, on the reverse strand, counting down.
TTACATACTTGTATCTATGGAATTAAAATGTAATAAATATGTAGTTAATTTTTTTTTATGTTTTGTTTTGAATTATTAAGAGTGGGTACACAACCCTTTTTGGTACCCTTTTCCCCAAATAGTTCCTACGCAATTGCTACCCACTCAAGGAAATATAAATTAGATAAAAAAATTTTTTACTATTTTTATCTTGGGTGAGTGTAGGATCATGATGAGACAAACAATGGTAATACAACAAAACACGTTTTTACTTAGCCAAAATCATGAAATAGATTTTTAAATTTTTGGGTGGGTCGAATAAAGTTGATTTTGGTTTAGTAATACCAAGCCAAATCTATTAGTAATATATATCCATTGCTAATGAATATCCATTTCCTAAAGTTTTTTTTTTAAATATTATTTTTTCAGTATGCTTTTTGTTTTGTTTATAAGTCCTTACTAGAATTTTGGTTTTTTTTTTACAAGTGTTGGAAATATGATCTAGAGTTATATGCAATGGATAAGGTAATTTTTACAAATCACACACCAAAAATTAATTATAACCATTGAAATTTCATCCTTTATTTTTAAAACTTAAAATGCCCACAATTTTTGCATATAAAGTCTTTTTTGTTATTAATTATAAGCATTGAAAGCTCATCCTTTGTTTTTAAAAATTAAAATGCTCACAATGTTTTGATTTGTGTGGTTGTGTGTGGATCTATGGGAGATGATCTAGGATGGACAATAAGGTGTACCGACATGGTGTGATGCCTCACACATTTCATTTTGCCTTCCACATTGCATTGGAGTTTGTTTTTGACCTACTATTTTGTATTTGCACATTACATAAAATTAGGATGACCTAATTGATATCTTTGAGGTTGTGGTTGGTATATAAAGGATGGAATCATTGTGGGAACATACATATCTCTTTTTATCTCTTCCTTCCTATTCCTCTATACCTATCCATCTCTTCTTCTCCATCCCCCTCTATCTCTTTCTAACTCATTAGCTCTTTTAGATCTTTATCTTTCCCTTTACCTCTCTAAATATCCATATATATTTCTCTCCCTCTCTACTATCTTCATCTCTATTTGTATGTTCTTCTCTCCCTTTCTATCTCTAGATATGTATCCCCCTTTTTTATTTTTTCATTTTATGTTTGTTGTACCAGTGGTATCCCCATGACCCAACCCAACACCCAACCCGCCTTAACTTGGACTTACTTATTGCCAAGTTGGGGTTCAAGAAGAGGCAAGATGAGGAGAGAATAATCCATTGGGGATGTACCAAGATACCCACAAGCCAAGTGCATTGGGTGAGTTCGGACCTTAGAGTCGAACTTGAGACCAATGGGGAGAAAACCCACGACCCAATCCAACTTCCTCTTTCCATATTTCTCTCTCTCTCTTCTTAGTAATTTATATCTATATCTCTATTTTATTTTTTATCTCTCTCTCCATCTCTATCTCTCCCTCTCTTTACCTCTATCTCCTTATTCTCCATCTCTTTTTACCCCTACATCTCTCTTTATATTTATTTGTATCTTTCTATCTTTTCATCTCTCATTCTATGTGACTTTTTTTTTCGGAAGAGAGTAAGCATTATGAAATATTCCTTTAGAATGAAAAGGGAGATAAAAGTAAAGGATATTATGAACCTAATATTAAAATGGGATTAATAAAGAAAATTTATAAAAATCCCTTAAAAATGAGATGCATAATTAATTATTAAAGGAAACTCTTATGAAAGGGTATGAATTTTGTAACCACCCTTGAGGTACTATTAAAAATTGTAAATTAAAACAGAAAGATACATGGGACAAGAAAAAAAGGAGTTATTGAGAGAGATTGAATGAGTGAGATCTATGGTTAGCAGGCTATGGGTTTTGGAGAAGGGGGGACATAGAAAGTGTATCCAACCCAAGTACAAAGTGTGCACTTGGGACCATCTTGACCAAGGGTTGGGTAGTGGCACTTGTGTTGAGCATTGTTCCTAAAGGTACCATCTCTTGTGTAGAGTGAAAACGTACACTTATTTCTCCTTGATTTCTCATAGATGGAAGAGGCTAAACTAGGGATCTGCTCCAGGCAATTTGTTGGACATTCTACATATTAAATAAAGATAAGTATTTTGTGGCATTAATATTGTAATTTTTATTCATATATTTGGGATACTTATTAATTAATTATTTTCTTCAATAGAATGAATGAAATCAATGTGTTTTTTACTTCCTGCATATAAATTTGAAGAAATACATTACATTGTTGCATTGAATTTTGGGAAATAGTTTTGTTACATCTCCCTCTCTATATATTTATCTCTTCCATATGTATTTATCCCTCTCTCCTCTCTTTCTTTATCTCTTTATAACTCCCTTCATCTCCATCTTTATTTCTATTTTTATCTCTATCTCTCTTCATATTGAAATTAGATCTTGATTATCTTGTCCATTTAGAGTTTTTTTAATTTAAGAAATATTTGGATCTTAGTTATCGATGAAGTTTGTGGGGAGACTTGTCACTTCCACTTTTGTTTCTAGAGAGGGGCAAGAAATAAGTAGCGTGTTTGTGTGTTTGTATGATTGAGAGAGATATGGAGATATAGATGCAAAGGGTTATATATATATATATATATATATATATATATATATATATATATATATATATATATATATATATATATATATATATATATATATATATATATATATATATATATATATATATATATATATATATATATATATATATATATATATATATATATATATATATATATATATATATATATATATATATATATATATGAGAGAGAGAGAGAGAGATGTTATGATTAAGTTGTTTCAACCTATTCAAGTCCTAACATTGGATTGGTATTTGGTTTTATCTATTTATATTTTATTTAATTTATGATCATACAAGGATAAGTTTGGTTGCACATGTTATTTTATTTTCTACTAGGAGTTGGCATGCTAACTTGTCATCCTACTAGGAAGGTGACATGGATTATTTTGTCCTCATGTGGAGGTAGGCACCCCACTTAGAGGATATTTAAATTTTGTAGGCTGTCAAGTGTCATGCAATGACAAAAATATAACAAGATCCTATGACATTTTATAACAACATAATAAATTTATGACATATTCCTGTGACATAATATACAAGTGTTATGAGACACCTTTTACATGGAGAAGGTGGGTTCCCAAGTTGGTTCATACAAATTGTAAGAGGATTTATTATTATTAGATAATTATGATTAATTCACTTAAAATTATAAGTGTTTTCATTAATGATTATTTTTATGATAGTTGTAAGGTGTAGGAGCATTTGTCATACCTAAAGATAGTAAATTTTCAACTCCCAAATGGGGAGGTTTCAATAAGGGGTCATTTGGATATGTACATGAATTATTTGCACGACTAGAGGCTGCTAAAAATGTGTGCCAAGTGTTTTGCATGACCCCCATATTTTTTGTTCATCTAAAAGATTCCTTCTTTATTTTATTTCTCCATGTAATGTGGTCTTGGAGTGAATTATGTATGTCATTGTTGGTCCTCACAATTGGAACAGTAACTGGGTTCTAAAACCTCAGCTCAGGGATTGGACATCCTTACTGAGTAGCTGCAGGAACATGCATGAGAACTGTTTCTAGTGGTTGCAGGAACAGGGACGAGAATTGTTTATAGTGGCTACAAGAATAGTTGAACACCAAAACAACAACTATAATGAAATGGAAACTAACTAACAAATGCATAGGAACTACTCACCAAGTGGGCCCCCTTGACTGAGTATATCCAAAACTCAGATAACAATTGGTAAATTCAGAATACCATCGACATCATCTTATTTATTTTAACTTAATTTCAGTACATAGAAGTTTGAGAACTAGAATACTATCCACTATATGGCCACTCTGTCTACCCTCATGAGGAAGTAGAGACCTTTATTTATAATAAAAACATAACAAACTTTCAACTGGTCAGCCCATGTTCCAAAGGAATAGGTGGGCATGATTTATTATATTATAGGAAGAAGTCAGCGCATAAATGTAGAACAAACAACTGTCCTACTATTGAGAAAATATAGTGCAACCTCCTTCCCTATATTTATGCTTCATTAGGAACAATCATGAATGCTCCACTAATTGCTCTATTGAGGAAGAGATCAATTGGTTATAGACTCCTTCAATGTTGCTCCACTCTGATTAGGTCTGCATCCAATGACATGATGATGTGTCTCCTTAATCACTAGCTTAGTCATCCTCTCATTTTTGTCATTCCTGCATCATGGCATTAATATGCACAAAAGCATGTGTATCCATTGATGCTAACATAACTTAAACCACATTTTAAGATTAATTCATGTAATTTGCATAGTTTGATTGCATAAAGATCATCAGCTAATATCCTTAGGTCTAGGATAAATCAGATATAATAATACCACAAAGACATCAACCAGGAAAGTTTTATGACCCAAACATATGACCAGAGCAAGAGTTTTTATGACAAAAAGTGACAAAATAGAGCCATTCTTTTGGCTCATCAGTCATGTTTTGCAAGTGAAGTGTTATGCTATTGGAATTAATCCAAGGGTTGTGATTTGTAGACTCTTGTTGAAGAATCAATGTACTTCTATTGTATTGTAACTGGTTTTTCAGTAATACAAAGCATTGCACTTTTGGAGTGTGGGGTTTTTCTCATAAAGTATTTTTCCATGCATTTCTTGTGGGGTTTTTCTCCTGAAAATGTGGTTAAAAGAAATAATTTTTTTCTTTTAATTTAAAATTCAAAACTAAGTTAATATTTTATTACATAAGTTTAGGAAATTTAGAATTCTAATAGCCATATTGAGTTTTGAATATCATGGTTGTTGTGGTCAACAATCTTATCATTCAATACAATTACCATTAATGGATTCATTATTTTCTAAAGCCATGTAGAACCATATAAATCCACAACAAAGTTCTCATTGTTGGCCAATTTAAATTTTGCAATCTTCTCCCTTGTAAGTACGAAAGTTTAAAATAAAGCCTAAGAGTTGGTTACCAACACAAAATATAAGTTAGTCCCTAGATTGAATATCTACCTTTTGCATCATTAATTGTTGATTATCTAAGACTTTGTATGCCCTTTATGAGTCATAAATGCCATCATAATTCTACATGAAGTCTTGACAAATTAAAGATTGCACCGAATCAAGCATTATTACTCATGACAAAGTTCCCAAGGCCAAAATAATTACCTAAAAAAATTTGCACCATCAGAGAATCACAACAAACAGTAAAACATTTTTTTCTCACACTTGAAAACAAATTTCAAACTACAACCAATATTTTCATTTAGCAAGCTACAAGAAATCAGTTTTGTATGCCTAGAGGTTGTCGAAAAGGTGTGCCAAGTGTTTTGCATGATCTTGTCTTCTGTCTTCATCTAGAAGATTCCTCCTTTGTTGTATTTTTGTATGTAAGGTGGTCTTGGAGAGAATTTTGTATGTCATGTTTTGCAAGTGAAGTATTATGGTACTAGAATTAATCCAGATAGTGGGTTGTGATTTGTAGACTCTTGTTGAAAAAACAGTGTACTTCTATTGTATTGTAACTGTTATTTTAGTAACACAAAGTATTGTGCTTTTTGAGTGTGGGGTTTTTCTCCTGAAAGGATTTTTCCCATGTATGTCTTGTGTTTATCTTTATGCATGCTCATTATCTCCTTCATATTTGTGTAAATCACTATATTGTGGAATTTATGCTATTTATGTTAATTTTTGTAATTGTTGTAAGGATCTATATTTTTTTGCATTAGTCTCCACTTGAGATTAGTGTGGGAAGTGTTTTTTCTACTTAACTTATTTACAAGTGGCATCAAAACCTAATCACCTTTGGTTTCAATTATGGGTTGTTGGATTTTTTGAACTAATACAAATTCGAGTGAGAGCTTATGTAGAAGATACTTTTTGATTTTGTTGTAGAAATTTTTAGATGGAAAGTTCATCAAGGAGAATAGAGGTGGAGAAATTTTCTAGAAGTAATTTTGAGATGTGGAAGCTAAAGATAGAGGATCTACTAATAGATTGAGATTTGTGGGTGTTATTGATTCAAATGTCTCAAGTCCTACAAATCCTCCTATGATTGCTCAGTATGATGTTATGCACTGTAAAGCCAAGGGTCTAACCAGATTGTTCTTGAAAGACTATGTTTTAATCAATGTCTATGAAGAAACCTTTGCAAAGAAATCTATGGAACAAGCTTGGTGAGATGTATCAAACCAAATATTTATTATATAAAAATTTCTTGAGGAAGAAATTATATTCCTTGAGAATGGAAGAGGGTGGATAGATTACAGACCACCTAGAAGAATTCTATATGTTGGTGGCTCAATTGGCACTTGTTGGTGTCAAGATGGATGAAGAGAAGAAATGTCAGATCTTTATTTGTTCTTTGCCTGATTTGTGGGATTCTCTTGTTATGACTATTGAAATTACTTCTATTGTTTTGAAATCTGAAGATGTGGTGGGTGTCTTGCTTGGTGAAGAGAAGCAGAGGAAGGTATCCATTAGTTTGAAGGAAGCCCTAATTGTTCATGGAAGACCTAAGGAAAAAGGCAAGAAGAATGAGAAGCATGATAAATCCAAGTCCAAAGGGAGATCCAAAGTCGTTTGTTATAATTGTGGTAAATAAGGACACTTTCGTAAGGACTGCAAAGAAGAGGGTATGAACAAGATAATGAGGGGCCAAAAAGTGGTGATATGAAAAAAATTGTCTTTTCCATTTTCCCAAAAACATGTTGATTTTTTTGTTGGCTTGGATTTCAGTACATGTAGCTATGGAAAAAGTGAAAGTATAACGAATTAGAAAATATCAAATATCTGATATTATCAATAATATATATTATATATTAATAATGTATTATAATATTGATATATAATATATGAAAAAATATATTAATAATATATATTATTTATATGTAATGGAAAACCTAAAAAAGGTATCAAAATTTCGATAATATTATATAATATCGGATATCTGATACTTGTGGGTATTTTACATACCCAGAATGTGCCTGTCATGGGTCATTTTTACCCACGAGTTTTGAGTGATCCGATATTTGATTTAATCCGATATCCAATTGCTTTAAAAAAATTCTTTGATTCCAAGCATCAGGTATAATTTTTTTTGAATTTCTTCTTTTTTAATCATTCATTTGGATTTTTTGTTTGTTTTTCGATTTTTTAGTTATAAATTAGGTTTTTTGTTTGAAATACACCCTGTTGTTTAAAACCAATTAATTTAATTTAATTTTTCAACTTCAATCAGGGAATATGACTAAGAACGATGGAAATCCACAACCGCCACAACCACCACAACAACCAAACCCTACACTACCAAACCCCCAGTCAATTCAAGAATTAATTGGTCAAATTTTGGATTAGTTGAGGGGCATTGTTGATGTCTATAGTATAACACCTCATTTATCCCCGATGTTAGGTACATTAAAGTCAATAATCTCTAATGTAGAAACCATCACCTCTTAGCACAATGTTGTTCTTTTGTGGCGAGATTCCATGAGGGAACAATATGTAGATGGGTTGTCCTATAATGAGGTGAAGAGCCTTGAAACATCAAAAGATAAAATAATTGCCTTATTTGTTAATGCCCACACTGGACAACCCATTGATTTTGAAAAACCAAAAAATCTCATAAAATGGTAAAAATGATGTTATGCGAGATAACTTCTAGGATTGTTAGTGGATGGTTTTTGATAAGCCACCCAACAACAATCCTGATGTGTCATTTTATTTTATTAAGAAATTATATGTTGAGTTTGTGTTAGGCAAGCATGTCAACTACTTTGACATCAAACATTTCCACGGCGTGGGGGGAGGTATGCCCTAAGATAGACCTGGGGCAGTTTGAGTAGTATAGGGTCCATATGCTGCCCCTCATTGCATTGCTCACCCACCTCCAGTATATCCTCCATATTTTATTATAGAGGTAGCCTCACAAACTATATCAATTATTCACTCTTTGTGTGGCCTTTTGGTTTCTTAGTCATGACACTAGCTTAGGCACATGACTTTGATGTTGGCGATGGATCAGGTTGTGTTGACACATCCTCCTCGCATCTACATATCTGTGTATCACATACTTGCACTATGTGTAATCACATATTCTTGGGTCCTCTTGGACAACCTATTGATCATCCTATTGACACATTTGATTACGAGGTCCATGATATAGTCGATGCACCAGATGAGATGACATCGATTGGAGCACACCCTAAGGAGTCTTCACATGCTAGAGAGAAGGAGGTACCTTCATCATACACCGACGATATATTGGTAAGACTTAACTTGGAATTTTATAATGAATTATATTTTAAATGAATATTTATAAGAGATAGTATTAAGTACTAATGTTTATATACATGATCTATTTAACGGTAGATTTCTGAGGAGGAGATATGACAGGTCCAAGATGCCACCCTCTTGACCATTTCGTTTGGCTTTCACAGCTACATGGTATATGTTTTTGCACTTAATCGTTTACATTTTTTATTTTATACGTGCTTTTTATTTAAATTTCCATTAATTAAATTATATATTAACTTACATGTTTATCTTATTTTACTCTTGTAGGACACACCTAGTGCGAGTGAGGTGCAGTGCAATGACAATCAAAGGGAAAGGTAATTGAACACAAATTTGATTGAATTAAGAGTTTAAAGAACTTATAATTATTATACATGTCTACATAGATTGATAGTTTCGCATACTTGTCATTTTTTATGTATAAGGAATTGTTGTTTTCACATCTTTGTTGACTACTTCTACAATACCTGAATAAGTAGCATAAGAGATGCCTCAAGTATGTGTTTATTTTATTTTGTGTTTAGTAAATATGTTTCTATCACTGATAATTATATGTTAACTTGTATCATTTTTTTGTTTATGAACATATATGTTTTCTACAAAAATGTTAGTAACATCCCTTCTCTACCACAAGCATATTCTAGAACTCTCGACCATCCTAGGAGAAGATATAGACTTGAGGTAATCAAGAATTCAATTTTAGAGTTCAATTATAGTTAAATGTATATTGGTTTTGATGTTAATTTTTTGAATGTAAATTATATGATATAACTAATTTCAATTGTGGTTTGAATTTTTATTGTGCAAGATCCTTCAGAACCAAAGAGTGCTTCGAAGTGGATCGATTTTGATGATCCATTAGTAAATTAGGATGCGATAGAGATATTTTGGGATTCATACATGGCTATTTGGCATACATATTCTGTATGTGTGTACACACTTGTCTATGGACATACATTTTATTTGATACAACGTTTATGCCATTTTTGTATATGGATATGCACTTATAATTGTTTATGGTGAAAGTGGATTAACAATATTGAAAGACTAAATGAATTCAACCACAAAACCCTAGCCTAACAACAACAAAGATCCACCATAACATATGAAAATTACCTAAGACAATGCAAATCAAATGAAATCACAAAGATTATACCATCACATGTCCAATAGGGTTTGAATCTCTATTCTTCCTATCTCCATTGATCTTGCTTGATATATTTGCTCTCAGATTTTATATGTGCACAAGAGCTCAACAAAGAATGGAAATGTGGTTGCAAGTAGGCTTGATTGCATATGATAGTTCGAAAGTGTAATGTAGTCGAGAAGTCAGCTGATTGGGGGTTGATAATGAAGGAAGCATCTCCTTATATAGAAGACACTTTAGGAAATGAAGGGATAAGATTGAGAGGTGTAAAAGATAAATGGTCGGATATGATTAGAGGGTAGGTAGAGAAAATAAGAAAATAATGAGAGGGTAGGTAGTGTATGAATGACATGTGTCATGGGTGGAAAAGGTTAATGAATTAATTAAATAAATAAATAAGATATTTATTTAATTTAGGAAAAGACAATTTAAATAAATAAATGTATTTATTTAAATGAGAAATAAAGCTAGAAGAGGATAAATGAATTAATTAAATAAATAAATATTTATTTAATTAATAGAAGAATTAGGTTAAAATAATTAAATAAATAAAATATTTATTTAATTATACATGACAATTTTAGGTGTCTACATTTTGTCCCTCTTTGACACAATGCAGCTTGTCGCGTTGTTTCAAAGAAGATAATATGAACTGATACAAAGTTGCCCCAAGATGGGAATGATATGCCCCCTCGAGAGATTGGATGAAAATGTCTGGAAAGATCGCATACAATCTCTCAATAAGAAAGAAAGGCTAGAAGGAGTGACAAGATAGGATAGAGTCACAGAGTCATAGGATAAAGAAGACTGACTCGGGAAACAAGGGCTAGGGTAGTCTATAAGATAGACTATGAGGGAAAACATCCTCATTGTCATCCACACATCCAAGAGATCAGAGTGCAAAGAGAGAATAGAGCAGCAATAGTCAGCAGCAATGGCATTGATGCATAGATTTGATCGTGTTCACCGATTTCAAAGGCTAGCAGATGTAGGAGAGCCGGTAAGTATCGCAAAACCTCCTTGTACTTTGTCACAATAAATGTTGTCATAAATGCATGCTAGGTAGTGCAATAAACGCATTTTAGAATATGTCAAACAAGGTCAAAAAATGCTTAGGCACATGTGTGTGTGTGCCAGGCGCATCTGTGCAATATGTAAGTGTGTTTATGTAATGAAAGTGCATTTATGTCTTCAAGGCCAAATCGGCAGTTTTGTGATGAACATACGTTGTTGATTAGATAAGCTGCTAAGAGGATACACTCAAGTAGAGGCCCTAGGATAGGATAGATCGAGACACTTTGTGATGAACAAGGAATGCAAAGACAAAGTACTTTGTGATGAACAGGGAGTACTAAAAAGAGCAGCACTTTGTGATGAACAGGGAGTGCAAATATGAGTAGCACTTTGTGATGAACAGGGAGTGCAAATATGAGTAGCACTTTGTGATGAACAGGGAGTGCAAAACACATATTACTTTGTGATGAACAGGGAGTACCACTAGGATAAATAGCAAGACTTTGTGATGAATAGTGAGTGTCACTAGGATAGAGTGTCATATGATAAATATAAACACTAGGATAAAGAGCGACATTTTGTGATGAACAAGGAATGCCACTATGATTGACATGATTGATTTTCTTAACTGTAGGAGTATCTACCTATGCTAGAGCCATGGGAGAGATTCCCATTGACTCAGAGTTTGCGAGCAGAGCTGACAGTTGAGGAGAGAGCAGCAGTTTAGGCTATGGGCCTGCAATATATTTTGTATGTGCCTAAGTTTCGGGTGAACATGGGATTGCTGACTGCGCTGGCTAAGAGATGGCACTCAGAGACTTGTAGTTTTCATTTGTCGATGGATGAGATGACATTCACCTTAGAGGATGTATACAGGATTTTGAGGATACCGATCGATGGGGAGTTAGTTCCTTACGATCGAGACAGAGACATGGATGCACTCAGATGAGTGTTTTAGGATCCAAGACTGGAGATGAGGATTGGACACGTGGCTTGGGATACCATGACACAAACATGATTAGCACTACCAGCAGTGTTGGTAGGAGTGATCAGTGGGATCCTTTATCCAGATAGGGCGACACAAGGGTTGGTTGTGTAGCCATATGTATTTTGACTTCATTGTATCATGACACTTATGATTTTAATATATATATGAGATGATTCATCCTTTCGGTAGCTATATGCATGTGTACCTATGTGATGTGATGCATGATTCTATGTGACGCTTATGATATGGATGCAAATATGTACATGATGAAATGCAATATATTTTTGTTCTTTTATGTTTTTAAATGTTATGCCAATGCAAATGTGAATGTATGAAATGCAGATGAATATGATAATGCAAATAATTATTTACATGATGAAAATGTAAAATGTGCTAACATGTGTTGTGTGCAGGATGTGGTGCAATTGTGATATCTATATGTATGTATGAAATGCTAATATATGGTAATGCAGGTGCAACTACATGAAATGCAAATATTTTTGGTGTGTCATTATACTCAGTCGTGTGATAGCAGGCTACATGGACTCAAGAAGGATGATGGAGGTCAATCAAGAAAGGGGGATGGAAGATATAAGATATGAAAGAGCTTCTTGTGCGTTATCATCATTGAGCTTTATTATGGCAAATAGGTTATGACAATCGAGGTATGTGTTCGACCTAGAAAGTCATTGTACCTATTTGCATGGAGATGAGACAGTTGCAAACAAAGAATGCCCCAGTTCATACTAGACTCACAGTGTCCTCATATCCTTGGACAAGTCATAGCATTACTAAGTGACAATCCACAGACAACAAAGAAAAATAGATGATGATACCCCATCCTCGCCTTTCTAGTCAAAGACATCCTAGAGATAGAATCTCTAGTCAAAGAAATCCTAGAAAAGCTAAAAGACATGTCACAAAAAGATAAAAATCAAAAGAAAACCAAGACTCAACACCAACATCCAATGTAGTCCTCAAGTTTAGTGTCTCTTGCCACTTGTATAAGTCTATTTGATTTTGGTCACAATGTTTACTTTCACAAAAAGGATAGATCACACTGAACCATAATGTTGTCTGAGTTTGTTGAAAGATTTGATTTGTTGAAGCCCATTGTTGTTGCTTGTGTCTCATCTAAAACTGACTGAATCCATGAAACTGATACTTTATTGCGAAGAAGATGGAACTTTATTGCAAATTGGCGATGCAAGTGTTTATTGTGGATTGTGCACAGATAGACTGAAGAAAACTAGAAAAAACTATACTCCTCAGAATAGGTGATGCTCTTAGTTCCACACCCATCACTAGACGTAGGATTTGCCTTAGCCATAGATAAGAGCTGATTTATTATGAATGGAAAGGGTGAAAAGGAATGTTTATTATGAATGGCTAACCAATCTTAGGAAGATCAATAACAAGCCATGATGGGAATGGGTAAGTTTATTATGAATGAATAGGTCGTGAGTGTGTGCAAAGTGAAAGGATGAGATGGAATCCTGAAGGAGGGAGGAGCAATGTCTCTATGCATGGCACTGGTGACCCAGTTTTCACCATGGTACTTGCCCAGGGCACCAACGAAGTGGTTTTCACTATTGGACAAAAATGTTTTTCTGTTTTTCAATTTTTTTGTGTCACAAGGTGCCTGTTTGCAAGGTTTTCACCAAGTAACGATTTTTAATGTTTATGATTTTATTTTTTTTTGTATTTTTCAATTTTTTTAAATTTTTTTTGAATTTTTGAATTTTTGAATTTTTTATTTTTGAATTCGGATACTCTAAAGAACAATGTGTAAAACCTGCGAAGGTGCACGTTGTTGATAGGATCCTCCAAAGGTTCACCATCTGGAGTTGAGAGCTGATATGCACCGGATCCATAGGTTGCTGTGATGATGTAAGGACGAAGCCAATTTGGTTTGAACTTGCCCTTCTTCTCTCTGTCTTGTTGTTTTTTAGGATTTTCTCTAAGAACTAAGTCACCCACCTCAAATGTGTGAGGCTTAACCTTATGATTGTAACTACAACGTTCCTTGACTGAATGATGTGTATCTTGAGTGAGTGTCTTCCTTGATAAGGGAACTGAGATAGAATTACTAATGTGTGGACTACACAAGCCCATATGTGTGTCACCTGAAGAAGTTTGGGCATCCATGATAACAAAGTCCTTCAAGGAAGCTCCATTAAAGGTCCATGATGTATCGCCAGAAGGGAAAGGATGTGTGGAACAACTAAATGAGAGATGAAGGCTTAATATTGTGAAAAGAAGTGAAAGTAGGATAGCATGATGGAGACTTAGGATCAACAAGTATGCTTTTTGACTTGAAATTTTAGAACTTTTGCCCCCAGTTATTTTGATATTAGGGGAGATCAACTCTTTCTCTTTTTGCTTCATAGGATTTTTATCCTTGACTTTGATTTTTGGGACTTTTCTTTATTATTGACTTTTAGATTTTTCTTTTTAAATCTTGATTTTTGATCCCCAATGAGTAAGGGCTTTTGTAATTCTTGTTGATCCAAGTCTGGGAGACGAGTGGAAATGGAATGAGTGGATGAAATGGTAAAGCTATGTGAGTTCTCAAGAGGGCTAGCGATACGCTCAATAGATTCTTTGTTGGAACCACTCTTAGGACTAATGATATCAAGAGTTGCTTGCACCACTAGAGGAGATTTGCATTCAGACTTAGTAGCCACAACACTAGGTGGTTCACACCCAATTCCTTGGCATTGCAAATTGTTTGTAGGTTTTTCCTGTCGACCGAATACCTTAGGAGATAGTGGGAGTTGATCAACATGGAAGATATACTCACCACATCCCATGTCTTTAAACTTGAACTTTTCTTTGATCTCTGCTTGTTTTGATGTAGAAGCTTTCAATGATTATGGATCCACATATGTTGAAGATGGAACAACTTCTCGATTGACTGGGATTGTTATTTTTGATCTAGGTCACAGATTGTTGCAATATATGAATGGATTTGGATCACCTTTGATAGTCACTTCAACTCCATTGTGTGGAAACTTGATGCATCGATGATATATAGATGAGACTACACTCATTTCATGAATCCATGGACGTCCTAGCAATATGTTGTATGTGAGATCAAGGTCTAGGACTTGACAAACCACATCCTTAGTAATTGGTCCAATTCTGAGAGGTAAGGTGATTGTGCCCTTGGATGAGCACTCTTCGCCGTCATATGCCTTTATGGTAATTTTGTTTGTAGAATTCATAGCTTTATCAGAATATCCCAATTGTTTAATAGTGCTCAATGTACAAATGTTTAGACCTGCTCCTCCATCTATCAAGACTCGCTTTATTCGATGTTTGTGTAGGAAGGCTTCGATGTGTAAAGGTACATTATGTGCCTGGCTCACGGAGGTGTTGTCAGCTTCTATGAATGTAAGGGAGTGTGGAATAGAAAGGTATCCCACCATGGCTTGAAACTGGTCCATGTTCAAATCAGTAGGGATAGAAGTGTCTCTCAAGATTTTGTCAAGAATGGCTTTATGTGCAGAGGATATGCGTAAGAGCTCAAGGATGGAGATAAGTGCGGATGTCCTCCTTAACTATTCTACAAGGTCATACTCAGGTTTGGTTAATGATGAAGTGGTGGTTTTAGCTGGAGCACCTTGCAAAGTGAATTTACCTCGATGAGTTGTAACATTACATTCAGAGGTAGGTTCGGAAGAAGATCCAATGCTGTCATGCACAAAATTTAGGGCAAAAATGGAACAAATTTTTTTTTTTAAAACATACTAATTAATTAACAAGTTCACTCACACGACAAGCGTTATAGAAATTTCCATAATTAAATTCGAGCTAGTTCTGAGATGAACCAAGCATCGATAGATTGTTAAATATTATTTGCGGAAGACTAACTGGTTTAATTTTATCTCCACAAGATACCTAATCATTAGGTTTATTAAATCAATCAAGCTAAAGGAATAGGAGAGGAAAAATTAATTTAATCTCCAATATGACTATATAGTCTAATCAACCATTTTTTAAATTTCAAATACTCTAATTAAATTACGCGGGACAATATTAAGTATTTACTACATTAAATACATTTAAAATTATAAAAGCTAAGCTCACTTCTGATAATTTATTTATTCCACTTTTCTTTTACTTCTTATGAATATTCATACGGAGGTATTTAACTATTTAAAAGGAACACCATTAAATACTTTTAAATATTTTAAACTTTATTATATACTTACTCCAATTTATAACCAGAATATATATATATATATATATATATATATATATATATATATATATTTAAATACATATAATATATATATATTATATTTTAATCCTTTTAAAAATTATCTCCCCAAAATAATAGTTAACTTTCTCTCCAACCCTAAATAGGGTTTCACATTATTATTATTTCTTTTATATAAATATATTACTAACTATGAACCTATTCTATTATTTTAATCCTTTTACCCTAGCCCTACCCGGGCTAGGGTTTAATTCTCCTCTTTTTTTTTTAAATCACTATATATTCCTTTTAGCAGGGCCGAAACCCCATGGCAGCCATTTTTTTTTATTACAGGTCGTTGAAGGCGGCGGGGAGGGCGATTGGAAGAGGGCTGAGACGCCACTGTGTGGGCGCACAGTGGGCACCGCGGCACCACTGTGTGTCCACACAGTGGGCGCCGCTAGCGGCTCCCCCACTGTGTGGCCACACAGTGGCGGCCGCGGCCGTCCACTGTGTGTCCACACGGTGGGAGCCGAAGCGGCTCCACTGTGTGTGCACACAGTGGGTGCCGCACGGCCCTCACTGTGCGTACACACAGTGGGGTCCGCGTGGACCCAAAAATTTCCCTTTTTTAAAAAAAAAAAAATATTTTATATATATATATATATATATATATATATCTATTTATATAAATTTATAATCATAGTTAAAAGGGTGAAAATATTCCAATATAAATATATATTTTTAAAAAAAAAAAGTTTTACATGCAACAATTTTAAACTAATATAACAAGGGAAAAGCATTAAGTTAATTCAGAATTTTATATATATATATATGATAAGCTTTTAAATCAACACTAACTAAAAATACAATTTAGAAATACATTTTAATAAATACAATATACTTCTCTAGAATAAAAAGATTCATTGATTTTTCCTCTAATAAAATATTTACATAAAACATTTTTTTTTTCTTTAAAATACTTAAGATTTTTCAGCATAAATAAACTCCTATTTTGCCACAAGTAAAATATAGATAAAATTTAAATGAAATCTATTCTTTTTTTTTTTCATAATACAAAGAAGCTTTTGCATGCAACTCAAAATGACTTTTCTTTTTTCTAAAAATCAGAAGTAGAAATAAAACAAGCTTTTCTTTTTTTTTTTTACAACTCTAAGATATTTTACAAATTTACAGGATGTTTCTTTGTATAGCTACAACAATAAAACTTCAAGTCTATTTTCAATAATTACAACTTGCTTCTCTTTTCTATGAATGAGGCATACTTCTATAACAAATTTAAACAAATATCTGCAACTAGAATTAAGTATCTTCAATAATAATCTTCTGTATCTTTTTCATGGTTCCTATTCTCTTTCTCCTGACTTTCCTGCATAATAGAAAAACACAAATATGACCACGGAGTGCTCACCTCCCAGCCTAGGCTAACTGGTAGCCACCCCCGAGCTCAGATTACCAATTCCTAGACGGGTAACAAATAGGCAAACACATAGAAAGCAAATGCATACAGATTTTCTAGACACATTCCCAACTTGGCTTTCACAGCACCACACTTTGGTGATGAACATTTTCAAAGGGTGGTAGTGGACCAATACCCTAAGGAGAACTGCAAGTATGATATAAACAAGAAGCCACCCCATGGCACAATAATAATATCAAGAATCTCAACCCCTTATTCCTTATGCCCCCCAAAGGCATTCTAGCCTTATATCCCTCCTTATGACCCCCATTGCACAAACAGGCCATGCAGCAAGGGTCACACAAAGATCCCTTGTGATCGCTCTCAAAAGAGAGTCTCTCACTCGAGGGTTGTCACTGCTACCACCCTCAAGATCCTCTTCTCTCCCAAGAGTAAGAGGTCTTGAGAAAACTCCCAAAACACAAACAAATCATAATGCAAAAATACCAAAATATTTTCTAACATAAACTTTCAAGAACACAGATTTCTTACACCAACAAACTTCCAGACATAAACAAGAAGAAGACATTAAAAGAATAACTGAAACCAACCTTAATCTGCCCAAAGGTATTATGATATTTGATGAAGAGCTGCCCAATCCACGAATCTCTTTCCTTCTACCCTTAATCAATTTTTCTATCCCATAACCTTATTTTCTTTTCAAATTTTCTTCTATCTCCAAAAATGGAGAGTGGGTGATTACCCTCCAATTCTCAAAAATCTTGCTTAAGAAGCTCACTCTCAGAGTTCTCACAGGTTTCTAAAAACCAAAAAGGAAGAAAGCAAAAATGCAAAAAGACTCTCATTCCAAAAGGAAAAATCTTGATTAGATTTAACTTCTAATTTTCAATTTTCGCTCAACTCAAAAAAGCCAATTTTTAAAGCGTTAAAAAGATCATTATAAAGTAGAAACTTGCCTAAAATTACCCCTAACCCCTAGGTATACCTTATGGGCTTTAGGAAACCCTATTAAACTACCCCTAGGTGTTCATTTAACCCATTTTAAACCCCTCTGAAGTTTATTTTCGGGTCAAACATAAGTTGACCACCCCAAATATTATATTCCCAAAGTATTTATGACAACACATTATTTTATTTAAGAAAACTAAAATTAAACACTTTCCCACCAAGAGACAAAATAAAACATTTAAATTTAAATCCACACGTGTCAAGTGACACAAATAAAACACTTTTACAAAAATGAAACATGAAATTGTCTCTTGTGGTTTTTTACACAATAAATTTAAATAACACTTAACACTCATGCAACATATACTGTTACGAATAAAATACAACACAAACGGGGTGTTGTCTCTCCAAATAGACAAACCCTGTCTTACGAACATACATAAGTCTAGGTTTGATTCTCCGTAATTTTCCATGGTCACATGGTAAATTTCCAGTGCATCTCAATTTACACATTAGTACTTCCAAATATCCATATATAATATAATTCAATAATATAACAATACACATCATTACTTGCATACAATTTTTTTCATCTGCACAGATTGAATACATCTTTTATCAAGCAATTTCACATAAGCAATTTCATCCCAATTCACATAAACTAAACATACATCATAGTTCTATATTCAGAGTAAAGTCTTGCAAATTCAATAACGACATCTATCATTGCAATATCATCCTATCTAACAATCATATAGTGTTCTATCTCATAAAGCATGTAAGTAAATCATCCAAATCATAGCAATGCTATCCAAATCCTGATATCATATAAGTTCTAAGTCTCAAAAAGCATCAAAATAAAGGTATCCATAATAGTCTAAATGTAAAATCCACTAAATGTCAGACTGAGTCGAGGTGAGGCCTCACATCCTCCCCCTCTAGGCATGAACTTCCTCCTAGAGTTCATCAAAGAGGTGGGGGTACTCTGATCTCATACGTGTTGCGTCCTCCCATGAAGCCGTAACCTCATCATAACAATCCCACTGGACCCTAACCTGGTCCAGCTCTCGACCTCGAAGGGACAACGTTCGGCGTGCCAAAATGCGAATGGGCTCCAAAGCTAGCTGCCCGTCCGACTCCACCTGCAAGGCATCCCAATCTAAAATGTGAGACTCATCATAGATATATTTTCTCAAAACTGAAACATGAAACACATCGTGGATGCGTGACAGGCTAGGTGGCAAAGCTAAATGGTAGGCAACTGGGCCTATCCTCTCCAGAATCTCAAAAGGTCCTACAAAGTGAGGTGCGAGCTTAGAACCCTTTCCATAACGGATTGGACTCTTATGCGGTCGCACTCTCAAGAAAACTCTGTCTCCAACCAGATAGCTATGATCTATCCTCTTTGCATCGGCATACTTCTTCTGTCTATCCTGAGCCTCTCTGAGACGCTGCCTAATCAAATCCACCTGCTGTTCCATATCCTGAACTAACTCAGGACTAATAGCAACTCTATCCTCTATGCGATCCCAACTCAAAGGCGTCCTGTAAGGCCTGCCGTATAATGCCTGGTAGGGTGGCATTCCCAAGGAAGTGTGATGCCCATTGTTATAGGCAAACTCCACTAAGGGAAGATACTCCTCCCACCGGGTCTGATGATCCATGACGTACATACGAAGCATATCCTCTAACACTTGATTGACCCTCTCTGTCTGACCATCTGTCTCCGGGTGATAGGCTGTACTGAAATTGAGCTTAGTGCCCATAGCTGTCTGTAATGACTTCCAAAAGGTAGAAGTGAAAAGAGAATCCCTATCAGAAATAATCTTGCGGGGTACGCCATGAAGCCTAACAATGTCTCGCAAGAACACCTGTGCTACTGCTGGAGCTGTGAATGTAGTACGAACTGGTGAAAAGTGAGCTACTTTGGTCAACTTGTCAACTGTCACCAAGATAGCATCATGGCGACGAGAAGACATAGGGAGACCAATGATGAAATCCATGGATATAGTATCCTACTTCCACTCTGGTATAGCATGAGACTAAAGCAACCCACTTGGATGGCGGTGCTCCGCCTTTACCCTTTGACACTCGAGACATCAAGCTACTATCTCAGCAATGAGCTGTCGCATTCCTGGCCAATGATACAACTGCCTCAAGTCAGCATGCAACTTCTTAACCCCGGGATGTGCTGCATAAGGAGCTCTATGAGCCTCCGTGACAATGAACTCTCGCAACCCTTCGGAGGAAGGTACATAAATACGCCCTCTGTGGCGTAACAATCCATCGGACTCCAAAGAATAATCCACATATTTCCCTTCTAGAGTAACCTGAGAACGTAATACCTGACAAACCTCTGTATACCATCCATCCTCTAACAAGTGTCGAAGTATACGGTCTCTCAAGTTTGTGCCCATGGATATGGTGTAAACCTCATGACGTCTCCTACTCAAGGCATCTGCAACTACATTTTCCTTTCCTTTGATGTAGTGAACGTCAAAATCATATTCGCACAAGAAATCCATCCATCTCCTCTGACATGCATTAAGGTTCGGCTGAGTGAAGATGTACTGAAGACTCTGATGGTCTGAATGCAACTCGAAGTGATGTCCTAAGAGGAAGTGTCTCCACCTCACAAGTGCATGCACTACTGCTGCGAGCTCAAGGTCGTGAGTGGGATAATTAAGTTCATGAGTCTTAAGTTTCCTAGACTCGAAAGCTATGGCCCTACCACCCTGCATAAGAACTGCCCCTAAACCCTCTAGGGAAGCATCTGTACAAACCATGAAGTCAGCTGAAGGATCTAGTACAACAAGGATAGGAGCGCTAGTAAGTGCCTTCTTGAGTTCCTGAAAGGCCTTCTCGCACTTCTCTGTCCACTCAAATTTCTTCCCTTTATGCTGAAGAGAAGTAATAGGGTGTGCGACTTTGGAGAAACCCTCGACAAAACATCAGTAATACCCTGCTAAACCCATGAAACTCCTGACCTCTGTCACACTAGTAGGCGCTGGCCAATCCATGATAGCCCTATTCTTTGATGGGTCAACTGAGATCCCATCACCGAAAATAACGTGTCCAAGGTACATGACCTCAGATCGAAAGAAAGCACACTTCGATAGGCTGCCAAACAACTGGTTATCCTGCAAACACTGCAATACCTGTTTCAGGTGCTCCTCATGCTCCTTCTCATTCTTAGAATATATCAGTATATCATCGAGGAACACAATAACAAAACGGTCTAGAAAGGTATGGAACACCCCATTCATGAGGCTCATAAAAATTGCTGGGGCATTCGTAAGTCCAAAGGGGACTACAGTAAACTCATAGTGACCATATCTAGTGCCAAATGCGGTCTTGTGGATATCACTTTCCACTATTCTCAACTGATGGTATCCTGACTTCAGATCTATTTTGGAAAAGACTTTGGCACCCTGAAGCTGGTCAAATAAATCATCAATTTTGGGCAAAGGATATCGGTTCTTGATGGTTACTTTATTTAGCTGCGGATAATCCATACACAATCAGAGAGATCCATCCTTCTTCTTAACGAAGATGACTGGTGCACCCCACGGGGATACGCTAGGATGGATATGACCCTTCTCAAGAAGTCCCTCAAGCTGAATTTTAAGTTCATTAAGCTCATTTGTGGTCATTCTATAAGGTGCTCTGGAAACTGGCTCGGCTCCTGGTACTAGGTCTATATGAAAATCAATCTCTTTGCGGGGAGGCATTCTCAGTAATTCTAAAGGAAATACGTCTGAATATCCCTTAAGGATAGGATGGTCATCCAGTGATGTTTCCTTTTCCTCCTCTTCCTCTCTGTCACTGATAGTGATAGCAAAAAGCTGACATCCCTTTCGCATGCTCCGCTTAAGCTGCATTGCAGAGATCATACGAAGAGACACGGGCCTCTGAATCCCGGTGATAACTATGGGCGAACCATGATCATCCTCACACTCGATCTTTTTCAGGCGGTAATCCATCTTGGCTCTGTGGGCATAAAGCCAATCCATGCCAAGTATGATTCTGTAAGATCCAAGTGGAGTCACTCTAAGGTCTACTAAAGTGGTGGTCTTGCCAATCTGCAGCTGACATGCCCTAACCTCTGATTCCACTGACACTCTAGCCCTTGAAGCTAATTCCACTTCCCAACTGACACCCTGCCTAGTTGCCACTAGCCCGCAACGCTCCACAACCAATGGAGATATAAAGGAGTCAGTAGCTCCTAAATCAAACAAAATAGATACATTGTTACCTTTGATTATACCTGTAGATTCGATAACCGTGGCCTGATGCTCAGCCTGGCGGTTGTCAACCGCTGCAAATACTCTATGGGACCTGCCCATATCACCAACTGTCGGCTCTGAAGCGGCCATCCATTGACTCCTTGCTACCTATCCCTAAGGGAAATCCCTCGCCATATGCCCCATGGCTCCACATGTAAAGCAAGCACCCCATGCCTGGAACTGGGCACCCTCAGGCCTAGAGA
Organism: Cryptomeria japonica; assembly: GCF_030272615.1. Classification (NCBI taxonomy): domain Eukaryota; kingdom Viridiplantae; phylum Streptophyta; class Pinopsida; order Cupressales; family Cupressaceae; genus Cryptomeria; species Cryptomeria japonica. The sequence continues at coordinate 30,175,313 of NC_081410.1, read as the reverse complement.
ATGACTGACCTCCTGTCCTACTGGATCCGTTGTACCCACCCCTAGAGGACTGTTGAGTCCCCGTCGACTGTGTGTACTGCCCCTGTGCTCTCTGATCATGTTTCTGTCCCTGAGTCTACCACTGCTTGGGCTTGGAGCCTGCTGATACTGTGGAGGCTTCTGCCTCTGGTTCTGTGGTGTCTGTTGTGGAGGAAGGGGTTTGGAGAACCCCTGAGAATTTCGGTTGTTCCCTTTCCAATGTGGTTTCTGGAATCCATAAGTCTGAGGTGCGGGATTTTGGTTCTAAAACCGATCCCTATTGTCCTGTGGTCTAACTTGAATTTCCTCGGTGTCACAAAGTGTGTAAGAAATGGAGGCATTGGAATGATTTTGTCAAATGGATAGGGACATATGTCTCTCATTGTGTAAGTTGGCTTTGGTGTATTTATGTCCTCCATCTTCTTTTGTAAGTCTTGTATTTGTTGTTCCAAATTGTTCTTAGGTGGAGACCAACTTCTTAGACCATACCCCATGCCTGAACCACTGGGTGGAGGAGGAGAATGTTGCATATATGGATGATATTGATCATACACATTTTCATATGGAGGAGGTCTATAGTGATGTTGCGTATATAGACCACTTAGTATAGAGTCATGGTGAGGAATGGAATATCTTCTTTGTCCATGTATACCATACTCTACAGGCATGTCATGAGTTTGTTCTCATGTGTTTCCCCCAAATTTGACATGGGGTTTCCTTGTGTCCAAATTTTGATCATGCCTTTGGATATCCAATTGCTTTGGTGGTTGATCCTTATCATTGGTATGTGATTGAGTATATTTTTCTGCATAAGAGTTCCATAATGGTCTGTGAAGGTGAGTATCATATGCTTGACCATGTGTGTATGGGACCTCAAATTTTTGAAAGAAAGATGATGGTGATCTAGGCACCATATGTGATCCTCTATTGCCTCCACTATTAGGCCTCCTTTGATCCATGTTGAGGTGAGGTTGTTGCAAAGGTTGATTTTCCATTATTTGAGACATGTCAAAATCATGAGGGATCTTGGCTCCACTTTTTGCCATCACTTGTTGCAAAGGTTGATTTTCCATTATTTGATTTTATGGAAGATTAAGTTTGTATGATTCACCCCCCCCGCCTCTCATCTTGTTAGCTATTGGCATCAAAACTTTACAATTGGTATCAGATCTTTGGACTTCGGAAGAAAAGTTTGAAAGTACTTGAGTTAAGATCCAAAGATGTATAAGAGGGATGCCCCAAAGTTGAACAAGTCAGGTTTTTCCACATGGTAGAAAAGGATGAAGTTGCACCTATTAGGAATTGGAGAATATGCTACATACTATCTGGAGAATGATTATGTTGCACCGATCACCTACCTGATGACTATGGAAGAGATAAGAGTGAAGAAAGAATGCACTCAAGCAATGATTGAAATATCATCAACATTGACCGACTCAGAGTTTAATGATCTAGAAGGTTGTATTGATACAAAGGCAATGTGTTCTAAACTTATATATGTTTATGGCAGTGATGAACATGTACAAAGAGAAAAAGTGGACAGTTTAAGAGGACAACTTGAATCTATGAGGATGAATGAAGGAGAGAACATAACCCACTATAGTATAAGACTAAAGGAAATTGTCAATCAAACCAAAGGAGTAGGAGGAACTATTGAAGAGAAGGATGTCACAAGTAAGTTATTGAGAACCCTTCTACTTGCTTATGCGATCCGAGTCTCTACAATCAATGAATTGAGGTCTATACCTAACATGCCATTTTCTTTAGATGCTACTATTGATAAGCTACATGCATTTGAGTTAAGTAATTTTGATAACAATGGGTCTTCGGTAAATAAAGTTGAATCTGCATTCAGTTCTTTTCATCTTGGTGAATCTAATGATTACAATGATAGAATGAGTAAGTATTCTGAAGGGAATCATAGTGGAGCAAGTGAAAGATTTCGTAAGAACATGGAAGAAGTGCACAAACTATATGAGGAAATCAGAAAGCAAGAAGAGTTTGAAGCATTGTTGGCCATGAGGTTACCAAGAGGCAAAGGTAAGTATAAAGGAAAGCTACCTTTGAAATGTTTCAATTGTGATCAAATAGGACATATGGCCTCTAACTACCCTGATAAAGAATCTAGTGAAAAGAGAGAATATTGAAATGACAGACAGAAAGACAATCACCACAAAGGATACCGAGATTTCAAAAGGAGAGATAGAAAGACATGCATAATTGCCGATGAGGAATCCAATGATGATAAATCTGATGAAACAGACACAGAGGAAGTTGTTTATGTGGTTATTAAGGATGGATCTGATGAAGAAAGGTATGAAGAAAAAGCCTTAATATCTCACATAAATCATAATGATTCTTGGATCATAGATAGTGGATGCTCACATCACATGACAGGTGATAAACACAAATTTGTTAAATTAGAAGATTATGATGGAGGCTATGTAAGATTTGGTAATGATGCACCATGTCTGGTAAAAGGTAAAGGCTCTATCACACTTCTTGACAATGCAAAATGTGATGATGTTTATTGGGTTGAAGGTTTGAAATACAATTTGTTGAGTGTAGCACAACTAAACAACACAGGTTACCGAATAGAATTTCAGAAAGGAATTGTCAAAGTTCATGACAAGCATGGAAAGTTAGCAGCTACTGGGACTCAAACAGAAGGTAAGACATTTCACCTTGACTCAACTCAGAACAAGTGTCTTTATTCAAATAGATGATACCTGGTTATGGCATAAAAGGTTTTGTCATGTAAATTTTGATAATCTGATCAAAATAAGTAAGAAGCACTGAGTAAGAGTTCTACTGAGTTTGGAGAAACCTGAGAATGCTATATGTCGAGGATGCCAGATGGGTAAGATGACAAGATCAAGCTTTACAAGTAAGTCCTACACTTCTAAGGGAATTTTGGATCTTGTGCATACTGATCTTTGTGGTCCTATGAAAGTTCAGAGTTATTATGGTGATAAATATTTCATATTATTTGTGGATGATTATTCAAGGATGATGTTAGTTATGTTTTTAAAAGAAAAATCAGAAGCCTTTCAAATGTTTAAATGGTACAAGGCAAGAGTTGAAAATGAAACAAGAAGACAACTGAAATGTCTTAGATCTAATAGAGGAGGAGAGTTCACCTCTGATGAATTTAACTTATTCTGCAATGATCATGGTATAAAAAGACAAGTCTCTACACCGAGAACTCCACAACAAAATGGGATAGCTGAGAGAAGAAACAGATCTATTGTGGATTGTGCCAGAACCCTAATGATTGAAAAGAGAGTGCCACAAAAATTTTGGAGAGAAGCAATAAGCACTGTTGTTTACACCCTGAACCGAGTACAACTAAAGAAAGGAACTTTGAAGACACCATATGAAATCTGGTATGACAAGAAACCTAATGTAAGCTACTTTAAAATCTTTGGAAGTAGATGCTATGTACACAAAGATGACATAAATAGAAAGTTTGATCAGAAAAGTGAAGAAGGAACATTTCTAGGTTATTCTTCTAGAAGCAAAGCATTTAAATGTCTGATCAAATCATCTAACAAAATAGTAGAAAGTGCAAATGTGAAAATTGATGAATTTGCAGAAAGAAATGATGAAGGAAATTCCAAGGAACCATAAGATTATGAAGAATTTGTCTATGTTCAAGCGACAAGTCCTACTGAGAGAGTTACTGAAGAAAATGAAGAGAATATCTAGTTACCGAGTGATGAAGAAGATCATACCGAGCCTGTCGAACATGTATTAGCCAAAATGTCAGAAGGAATCATGCATCAAGTCAAATTATAGGAGATAAGGATGATCCAATGATGACAAGGAACAAACTGAGACAGAACACATGTCTGATATCTGAGTTTGAACCAAGAATAGTAAAAGAGGCATTTCACAGTGAAGATTGGGTAAATTCTATGACAGAAGAGATTGATCAAATCAAGAAGAATGACACATGGACACTAGTCCCAAGATCGAAGGACAAAAATGTAATCGGTACAAAGTGGATTTTTAGAAAAAAGCTAAATGAAAAAGGTGAGGTCATTCAAAATAAAGCAAGACTAGTTTGCAAAGGATATGCTCAAGAAGAAGGAATAGATTATGGCAAGATCTTTGCACCTGTGGCTAGACTTGAAGGAGTAAGAACATTGTTGGCATATGCTGCTTTCATAAATTTCAAGGTATATCAAATGGATGTCAAATCTGCATTTTTGAATGGTATACTAGAAGAAGAAGTTTATATTGAACAACCTGAAGGATTTGTTGAAGACAAGAATAAAGATCAGGTATGTAAATTGAACAAAGCTTTATATGGTCTGAAACAAGCACTTAGAGCATGGTATGAGAGATTGCACTCTTACTTAATCAAGATTGGTTTCATAAGAACAAGTGAAAACAACAATATGTACATGAAGAATGATGAAGACAATGGAATACTGATCTTAGCCATATTTGTTGATGACATTATATTTTGTGGAAATGATTATGCAAAAACTTTGGTAATGAAATGTGCAAAGAATTTGAGATGTCACTAATCAGTGAGATAAAGTATTTTATAGGTTTACAGATACTGCAAATGAAAGATGAGATTTTCATTACTCAATCCAAGTACATAAAGGAAATCTTGAAGAAATTTGGAATGGAGGATTCAAAACAAGTAAGTACTCCTATGACTACCAACTGTAAACTATCAAAGAATGATGAATCTACATCTGTTGATGAGACACTTTACCGATCCATGATTGGAAAGTTACAATATGTTGTGCATAGTAGACCGGATATAGCACATGCAGTAGGTATTGTTGCAAGATTCTCTGCAGATCCCAAAGAAACCTATATGATAGCAATCAAGAGAATTTTTCAGATACCTAAGAGGCACTCAAGATTATGGCTTAGTATATGAAAAGAGAAATGATATTGATTTAAAAGTTTATACTGATGCTGATTGGGCAGGCAACATTGATGACAGGAAAAACACAAGTGGAGGAGCTTTCTTTTTAGGAGAAAGACTAGTGAGTTGGCTTAGCAAGAAACAAGGATGTATTTCACAGTCAACAACAGAAGCTGAATATGTTGCTGCAGCATTGAATTGCACTAATATAGCATGGATAAAATAACTGTTGGAAGGTATAAATGAAAAGGTTACTGAACCAGTAACTATATTCTATGATAATACGAGTGCCATTAACATTTCAAAGAATCCGGTAATGCACTCTAAGAAAAAACATATTTCTATCAAGTATCATTATCTCATAGAAGAAGTTCAAGAAAAGAAAGTTGTGCTGAAATATGTTAGCACAAAGGAGCAAATTATAGACATCTTCACAAAGCCACTACCAAGAAACACTTTTGAGTATCTTCGAAGCAAGTTAGGGGTCCTACCCCTATCTTCTACTCACTGACAGAGTTTGGTGAAAGCATCAATTTGATGAATCTACAGAATATTATGTGTGGATTGATGTTGATTTACACACTTTAGAAAGTTTTCTAAAGGTGTGCAGGAACGTGAACAGGGAATAGGATATAGGAAATAGTATTGAAGGAAAGATTTCTCTAATCGAGTTTTAGATGTTACATTTGCATGTGTAACTTAGCAAAAGCAAGCACTTCATAGCAGAAGAGTTCATGATTTAGTTCTTTTACTTTTTGGCATTGTTGTCAAAGGGGGAGAAGACTAAATGGTAGAATAAATGGTAAAGCCCTAGATGAAGAAGATAACAGAAGACTACTAACAGGGGCAGAAGACTAAATTCAAGATAACAACTCAGAAGACTAATGAAAGAGGGAGAAAGCCTAGAAGACTTCAGAAGAAGAAAATAGCTCAAGGATAACAGGAGAAGTCTCTACAGCAATCTGAATCCAAATCAATTTGAATATCTTGTTGGTATTGCCATCAATGCCAAAGGGGGAGATTGTTGATATTCATTAAGGATATTGAGAAGGTTGTTGAAGATTATTGATATAACTAAAGAAGGATGATAACTATCTTTATAACATTATTTTGTCATTAATGTCATGAAATTGATATTTTGATTCAGTATGATGTTGCCATATCTTGAGAAGATTGATTTGAAGAGAATTAGGATGTCAGTAAAAGACACAAAAAAAATGTGATGAATAAGGGGAGAAATAAGTTATTTAATGTGCAACTATTACCGAGTTAGAAAATGATGAGATCATGATGTTTAGATTGTTTTGATATCCTACATATGTTGTTGATTGTAAGGTTAATACTATACTATGTCACCGAGCAAAGAACCTAGTCGGTAAACCCTAAGGTTATCAATATTGGTTAATGAAGGCAGAATGTCTACCGAGTGAAGTTTAGTATTTACTGAGTGGCAACCGAGTTATGATAGACAACATTGAAGGAATGAAAGCTTTATTTAATGAAGGAAGCTGATTAGCTGGAGTTGATTAAATGATTGATATGATGTGTAAGAAATTTGTTAAGGATCTACGGCTTTGAAAATTCAGGAGCTAGATGTACAACACAGATTGAAATGCTTAACCTAGCACAAGTTCCAAGAATGGAATGCAAGTTCCTAAGCGAAGTAAAACATTTTTCAGATCAAAGGATACATTGAACCTAGTCAAGATTGAAGATCTGATGGCTATGATTGATCATGGGAAATGTGATCAAGGAGATTTAGCGGTTAGCAAATTGTTTATAAATAAGAAATTATTGATGAACAATGTATGCAGGCAAGTGTAAGCATAGGGATGTTACATGGTGATTACCGAGCACAGAAGCTTGAAGACCTATTTGAATAACAAAGTAGGGAGCCCAGCAGAGGGACAAGATAAGTCCTATGACTAGACAGTGTTGAGCAAATAAGAATCTACTTTAGCATTTCAAATGTGAAGTTGTAGATATATTTTTATTACTGTTATTTTGTAAAGTGACAGAAAATCTCTTAATCAAGTGGACCTAACAATCTTATTTGTAAATCCTATAGCAAGGTAACATTCTAATTGAGTGTTTGAAATCATTTGACAAGGTCACTTCTAACAAAGTGAAGATCCTAACAGATCTGAGGGAAATCCTTTAACCAGGTCACATCTAGCAATGTGTTTGTAATCTTTAACAGGATTCGCTTTCCACGTTAAATCTAGTGTTATATGTGTTATGATGATTATGTGTTTATGAGTTAGCATGTTTAGCAATTTTTGGTTATATTTTTGAATTATAAGTTACCGAGGTTGAATCTGTTGATTTTATGGAAGAATAAGTTTGTATGATTCACCCCCCCCCCCATCTTGTTAGCTATTGGCATCAAAACTTTATAAAGTTGACCTTTACTCTAAGTAAGACCAAATGAGACCCAAAAGTTATAGACCTTGATGAGGGACCACTTAGAAAAATGTTGTTGTATGTAATGTGTTAACAAAGTATGATGAGGACAAGCAAGTGACCTTTTGACTCAAGTTTAGACAAATGTGAATGTAATGCAAGGTATAAAGCAATGATGGACTTTGTGAGACCCAAAAGTAGGTTGAATACTAGATGAAAACCAAGAGAAATAACTTAGGAGGCTCAATAATTTTGAAACCGATTGCTCTTGTTTGCTGAACTGCAAAGTTTTGCCAATTTGTGAAGTTGTTGTTGTGACCAAATCTGAATTTTTGACTGTTTTTCATGACAAGAGGACACAATGTTGATGAAGACTCAATGTTTGCAAGTGTTTAGACTCAAAATGACTCAAAGAAAGGTGTGTTGTTTGATGTGAAATTGTTTTGCATACACTTGAAGACACAACAGACACAATGTTTTAATGTTTGGTCTTGAATGTTTGATTGTTCAAAATAAGACAAGCTCAATTCTTATGGTTGGTCAAGACAATAGTTGTTGATTCCCACATGAGGCTATGCTATTCAGAGCGGATACTTAGATGCTTGACCCCACTGGCTCCACCCTCGACACTCACTTCTTGGGGCAGCCAAGCATCAGTCCCCATGAAAACTCCTCATGGTAAACTTTGTATCTCTACTAAGAACCATATGTGTGTGGGCCACTCTAGAGGTCCAACCTCCTGCCCCAACAACTAAAAGGATTTTGACTTCTAAAACAAAAAGGTGCTAGTAAGGGCATCCTCTTGTGTGGCCATACATGCGACACTTTTAGCTCTATAAATATAGAAGGCTCCCAGCCAGTAGGGATTACACCCTACAAATGATCAAATAAATATGATCAAACGGGTTAATGGGGAGACATAGTGTTGGTATGAACTAATTAGCACATGTTATCCATAGTTTTCACCATGAATATAGTTGTTTATAGTGGTTTGGAAGAGGTGGGTTTTCCTCGCTACCACTTGGGTCATTTTCTCCTCACTAGTAGTCCTAATGACCACATGGGGAGACATGCCCTCTAAAGATTAAACAAAAAGAGCCTATTGCTCAAGACACAAAAGACACTGGTTCAATTTTAATGCACCAATTGAAGTGTTTGCTAATCTATGAAAACAAGGCACACAATGAAAAATTAAAAACCCTTGCCAAGGTCCTGCAACAAAGATGTATTAGTAGTTTGAATTGTTTCAAATGATCACCCCTTCCTACAAGCACACAAGTTAGGTAAATTTTAGATCCAAAAGACTTTGTGAAATAGGGGCCTTCAACAATGCGTTTTGTTGACCAATTCAAAGATCTAATTCATCACAAAAAAAGACCACTTGTTAAATTTTAATAAATTTTCAAAAATGTAAGAAAATCCAAAAAATTTGCTAATTTGCTCCAAAAATAAATTTTTTATAAAAAATCATAAACAATTCATATAAAATGCAAAATGGATCCAAAAAATTTGAAATTTTTACTGGACACTCTTGATGACCTTCCAAACCTACATAAAAAAATTCCCACAACAAATTAGAGCAGTTTGTGAGATATGAGCAAACTAATGTAAAACCCTAATTTTCAAAGATCCAATTTTTTAGGAATGATTTTGCATCAAATTTAAAATAACAAAAAACAAATTCTGTGTATAAATCAGAGAGATTTCCAAAAATATGAGAAAATCCAAAAAATTCGCTAATTTGCTCTCAAAATTATTTTTTCATGAAAATACATAAAAAATTCATAGAAAGTTCAAATATGCTCCAAAAACTCTTATTTGTTTACTGCAAATTACTGATAATGTTCTTGAAACACAAAACAAATTGGATGCCAAAATTCAAAGTCGTTTGTGAGATTTGATCAAAATAATGAAAAACCCTAATTTTTAAAGATCCAATTTTTTAGGAAATATTTTGCATCAAACTTAAAATCACAAAGAACAGATCCTGTGTATAATTATGAGAGATTTCCAAAAATGTAAGAAAACCCAAAAAATTCACTCATTTGCTCTCAAAATCATTTTTTTATGATAATTCATAAAAAATTCATAGAAAATTAAAATATGCTCCAATAGATCTAAATTTTGGTTTAAGAGCTCTTGATATTGTCTTCAACTTGCAAAACCAATTTGGTGCAAAATTTCCAAGCCATTTGTGAGATATGATCGAATCTCTCCAAGATCTTGATTTTGTGTCCAAAACCCTAGCTGCACAAGGTTATTCTCCATATTGTTTTACAAAACAACAATATATGGTTAGGAAAACCTGCAAAAAAACACAGATCTAACAAAAATCCATGTCCCATGGGGTGTGCCAAAATATTTATGGTGAAAGTGGATTAACAATATTGAAAGACTAAATGAATTCAACCACAAAACCCTAGCCTAACAACAACAAAGATCCACCATAACATATGAAGATTACCTAAGACAATGCAAATCAAATGAAATCACAAAGATTATACCATCACATGTCCAATAGGGTTTGAATCTTCATTATTCCTATCTCCATTGATCTTGCTTGATATATTTGCTCTCAGATTTTATATGTGCACAAGAGCTCAACAAAAAACGAAAATGTGGTTGCAAGTAGGCTTGATCGCATATGATGGTTCAAAAGCATAATGTAGTCGAGAAGTCGACTGTTCGAGGGTTGATAATGAAGTAAGCATCTCCTTATATAGAAGACACTTTAGGAAATGAAGGGATAAGATTGAGAGGTGTAAAAGATAAATGGTCGGCTATGGTTAGAGGGTAGGTAGAGAAAATAAGAAAATAATGAGAGGGTAGGTAGTGTATGAATTAAGAGATGAATGACATGTGTCATGGGTAGAAAAGGTTAATGAATTAATTAAATAAATAAAGATTTATTTAATTAATAGAAGAAGTGGGATCAATTAAATAAATAAGATATTTATTTAATTTAGGAAAAGACAACTTAAATAAATAAAAGTATTTATTTAAATGAGAAATAAAGCTAGAAGAGGGTAAATGAATTAATTAAATAAATAAAGATTTATTTAATTAATAGAAGAATTAGGTTAAAATAATTAAATAAATAAAATATTTATTTAATTAGACATGACAATTTTAGGTGTCTACAATAATTATTCGACAATTTGATAAATAGAAGTTGAGATTTGATATAGTTTGTTCCATCTAAATCTTAAGTGTTAAATTTGGTTGCCTTAGGTAACTTAACCAAATTTAATGACCATATTGGTATTGTTATTAATCATAACATGGATTATCAGTAATGACAAATGACAAGTAAACACAATTAGATTTGATTTCATGTTCTACCTCCTATGCACTTTGACATATTTGAGTCAAAAAATTTCATTGTTTATGTGAATGTAATAAGTATGGTTAATTACGCTTAGTAATGACGAAGGACAAGTAATTAAAAAAATTTATAGCCATCATGGGTGTGAACCGTTGGTGCCAACATGTACAGTTAGGTGGTTTTACCCTATACATACTCATGTTTTGCCTCCCAACTCGCTTGAATGCTCAATGCCATACCCTAATAGCACTATCCCTTGAGTGCCCTAAGTGCAAAAAATTGTCAAACTTTGACAGGCTATTTCTTGAAATTTGTGGCACTTGTGAATGGTCCATTTGAACCTATAGGGTCACACGAGGCCCCTCTACAATAATATATCTCATATTTTCAATATTCGTAGTAGTTTTCTTAGGGCAGAAATTTTTGTGTTGATGCAAAAATCATCAAAGGCATTCAATGAAAAGTTACAACATAGCCTATTTCTCATTTTGTTCATCGTGGTTGTGAACCGTTAGTGCCAACATGTCTAGTTAGGTAGTTTAAACTAGGCGTATTCGTATTTTTCCTCCCAACTTAATTGAACACTTAGTGTCATACCCTAGAAACGTTGTCCCTTGAGTGCCTCAAGTGCAAAGAAATATCAAACTTTGATAGGATATTTCTTGAAATTTTTGGCACTTGTGAATGATCTCTTTGATCCTACAGGGTCAGATGAGGCCCCTCTACAATAACCTATCTTACATTTTCAAGATTCATAGTGATTTTTCTAGGGCAATGATTTTTTTGTTAATGCAAAAATTGTCAAAGGCTCAATGAAAAGTTGCAACAAAGCCTAATTCTCATTCTGTTCATCGTGGGTGTGAACCATCGATTCCAACATGTCTAGTTAGATGATTTTAACCTAGGAATATTCATGTTTTGCCTCCCAACTCATCTGAATGCTCACTGCCATACCCTAGCAGTGTTGTCCCTTGAGTGCCCTAAGTGCAAAAAAAGTCAAACTTTGACATGCTATTTCTCGAAATCCATGGAGCTTGCAAATGATCCATCTGAACCTACAAGGTCACGTGAGGCCCCTCTACAATAACTTTTCTCAGATTTTCAAGATTCAGAGAAATTTTCCTAGGGTAGCGATTTTTATATTGATGCAAAAAATGTCAAAGGCATTCAATGAAAAGTTGCAACAGAGCCTAATTCTCATTTTGTTTGTCATGGGAAAGAATCATCAGTGCCAACATGCCAAGTTAGATAGTTTTACCTTAGGCATACACTTGTTTTTCCTCCCTCACTACCATACTCTAGCAACCATGTCCCTTGAGTGCCCCGAGTGCAAAAAATGTCAAACTTTGATAGGCTATTTCTTGGAATTTGTGGCTCTTGCGAATGATCTGTTTGAACCTATAGGGCCATGTCAGGCCTCTTTATAATAATATGTCTCATATTTTTAAGATTAAAAGTGATTTTCCTAGGGCAACAATTTTTTTTGTTGACACAAAAATCATTAGAGTCATTCAATATTGAAAAGTTGGAACGAAGCCTAATTCTCATTTTGTTCATCATGGGCGTGAACCATCTATGCCAACATGTTCGGTTAGGAATTTTTTACCTTAGACATACTCATGTTTTGTCCCCCAACTCGCCCAAATGTTGAGTTCCATACCCTAGCAACATTGTCCTTTAAGTACCCTAAGTGTTAAAAAATCTCAAACTTTGACAGGTTGTTTCTTAGAATCCGTAGCACTTGTGAATGGTCCATCTAAACCTACAGGTTCATGTGAGGCCCCTCTACAATAACTTGTCTTGAATTTTCAAGATTCAGAGCAATTTTTCTAGGGTAGCAATTTTTTTTGTTCACGTAAATTGTCAGACGCATTCAATGAAAAGTTGCAAGGAAGACTAATTCTCATTCCATTTGTCATGAGCATGAACTATTGGTGCCAACAACTATATTATGCCTAACATAATCATAATCATCATTATACATAGAGGTAACCATTGTGAATAAGCATAATCATACATCTTTTTCACAAAAAAAAATTATCGTAAAATTTCATTTACATGTACAAAATTTGGCCTCTAAATACATTATATATCATCTATACGAATACTTTGTCCATCACTAATACAAGTAAATAAATGTCATCATGTACAAATACATTGTAAATCATTAATACAACTACATGAATGTCATCATGTACAAATATACCAATGCTATCAACAATCCAACCACATCAATGTCATCATCTACAAATACATCAGTGCTATCAAGATATCCTATATACAAAACTAATACATCTGATTATGATATTTTTACTCCCTAACACATAGCTCCAACCACTGGTACTCTCAAAGACACCTACATTGCAATTGTATATAAAATATCAATATTAAATAAAGAATACTAAATACAAGTAATTTAACAATGAAAGTAACATAAAATCCAATGTTGGATGCATTGTCATTGTAACAAATTCACTTCTTCAATTTGGTAGTTGAATCATGTATGTCCGTGATTTTTTGTAATCCCTTCAATCCCAAGCCATGAGAAGAATAAGTTTATTAACCAAATTAATTAATGATCCTAAGCATAATGTATCTAATGAACCATAGGGATGCTAGTATTAACAATGTATTGTACCTTCCATTCCTTACAGTCAACAGGTATGAGATAGATATGCTAGTCAAGTGTACCTGATGGGTCAAATCTTTGCTTAAGAGTATCTGGTATTGCTTCATGATCAACACTATTGAATCTGTGCACTGCTGAATCAAGTGTCCATGATTTTCATAATCCTTACATTCCCAATCCATGAGAAGAATAAGTTTATTAACCAAATAAATTAATGAACCTAAGCATAACGAACCTAATGAACTATAGGGATGTTTGTATTAACAATGTATCGTACCTTCCATTCCTTACACTCAATTGGTATGAGATAGATATGCTAGTCAAGTGTGCCTGAAGGGTCATCTCTTTGCTTAAGAGTATCCAGTATTGCTTCATGATCAACACTACTAACTACCCATAGTTATTTTGTCTTTAGTTTTGCATGATGCTTCAACAACTTAACATTTTTGTCTATAACAAGGTGTGAATACATGTGAATGGTTTTGTGTCTCTCATAGAATTCAAATGCAAGTATGTCATTCTTTCTAATGTATGTTCACAACCAAGTTCCTGCAACAACAACTAAACCTATAAGATACATGAACCCATCATTATCTGTCATCAGTCATGTTAGCTTCTTCTTTCCTTGTACACATCATGCCAACTAGTAGTTTGATATCTCTTCATTCCCCTATGGTGCAACAATTATAAAAATATGTCTTGGCTAGAAAAGATTTGAAAGACGATTGTACTCAACTAAACTTTTCATGTCATCATTTGGCATGAATATTATTTGAGATAAAGGAGTTAGATTGACTCACATTGATCCCAATCACACTGAACACAACTTTGACAAAAACAAGTCAACTCTTGTGTCTAAATGGTCAGTGTACTTGCATCTGAGCTTCTAAATGAATGCATCTTTGAAGAATATTTGATTGTTTAACAATCCAATTTGTGTCCTACTATGTCCTCCTCAACCAAACAAAAGAATATGTGCACTACTAAATCAAGTGTCCATCCCCATGACATTGTTCAACTACACCAATCAACAATAGAACATGCATCAGAAAATTATGCACCTAAAATCTGCAAGTCCTCCTTAACTAGAGATCTCTTGTCACAACCCTCCTTTATCACCTTTTTGATTTAATACAAAACTCTATTATATTTCCTTGGATAAACTATTGAATGAATATTGTAAGGGAATAAAAATAATAAACCACACACACACATGGAAAATATATATATATATTTTAATTGGTTATTTAATTTCCCTCACCCTAATTAAGGCACATGTTGTAGGAGGAATAAGAAGCTTCTAGAGGCTTCTCCACCACCCTTGCATGTAACTCCTCCCACTAAGCCTAATCAATTTGCATGGAGGCCAATTGGGAGAGAATCTCCTTTTTTTTCAATTAAAAATTAGGTAGTGGTAATTTGAAATTTCTTTTATAAAAGAGGTACAAGTTTCAAAATGAGTGTTGGCTATTCCATAAGAAATTCTGCAAGTAAAATTTTCCTTTGTAGTCAATTTTCATTTTCAGCTAAGATTTTGTTGGGAGGACTTCTCTTCAAATTTGGAGGATCAAGGAAGACTCAACACCATTTTCAAGCACCCAGGTTCTTTCAAACTTAGTTCGTGCATCTTATTCTTGTTGTAGATTAGATTTGATTAAATTATTTAGGAAATTAGGATCATTTGATGAGAATGAGATTCATTTGTTTCAGATTTTGATAAGAATTAGTTTCAGTTTTTGATAAGAAGTAGATTAAAATGTTTGATAAAAAGTAGATTAAATTGCTTGATTCATTGTTGATAAAAAAAATTAGTTTCAGTTTTTGATAAGAAGTAGATTAAAATGTTTGATAAAAAGTAGATTAAATTGTTTAATTCATTGTTTCAGATTCTTGATAAAAAATTAGTTTCAGATTTTGATAAGAAGTAGATTAAAATGTTTGATAAAAAGTAGATTAAACTGTTTGATTCATTGTTTCAGATTCTTGATAAAAATTAGTTTCAGATTTTGTAGAGAATGAGATTCATTTGTTTTAAATTCTTGATAAGAAATTAGTTTCAGTTTTGAAAGAAGTAGATTAAATGGTTTAGGAGAATAGAGTCATTTGATGAAAATTAGATTCATTGTTTTCAGATTATTTTTGATAAAAATTAGATCCATTCATTTCAAAATTTTGATAAGGATTAGATTCATCCAGATTAAATCATTGGAATATCTTATTAAGTTTTAGATTTGAATTGATTTAAGTCTGAAATGTATTCTTTCTCTGGTTATTGATTTAAAGTCTGAACTGTGTATTCGAAAGGATCTTGCTGTAATTAATCTCTCTAAATCCTTTGTAAAAATACGTTTAACATTTTGTGAAAGATTTTCCCTGTGTATATAAATAAATAATCTCTTCCTCTGTGAATAGATCTCCTTGTGTGTACAAACAAATTTTCTCCTTTTCTCTATGAATAGATCTCCCTGTGTAGAAAACAAAAGAAATTGAAAAAAAAAGAGAAGAAGAACCTCTCTGGTTACTACTTCATTGTATTTTGTCCCTGGAATTTAATCTGTAACATTGTTATTTACCTGTTATCTACCCTTCTCTGAGTGATTTTTCAATAATTTAAAAATGCAATACTCCTGTATAAAAAAAATATAATAATAATATTATAAGAACATATATATTTATATACATATACATGCACTTGCTCTATCATGATCCTCTTTCCCATGTCCAGCTTCAAAAAAACTCTAAATATGAGGTACACCCCTCTTTGCATGAATTCTACCCAACCAATAAAATATAAGAGCATTCTTGAATTGATCCATGTAGTTATTTGACCAAATGAGATATCAATCCATTGCAATATCTTTTTCCCGCAAGAACTTAAAAAAAATCTTGAAACAATGTTGCACATACTCAAAGGAGTGATATCTACCATCACTCATATAAAAATGATACTCCCTGATTATTTTCATGTCCTCCTATGGTACTATCAAGGGCATGTCTATATGTTATGTGGACAAAAATAACAGTCTGAATGTATAATATTGAACTCATACCTCATTTTGTGGTTGCAATGTGTAGTTTTTTTGCAAAATCGACCACTGGTATTATAGTGCCAATCGGGAAAGAGTTCTTACACATCCTAAATTATCGATCCAACCTCTAAGACCTATGTGTATGCCTTGCATACTTGTAGAAAATATTTTCCTTAAAATAAAAAATAAAATCAGCAACATTGACTTCTCTAGAGACCAACTCGCATCTAGAATATTCACCTCAAATCTTCAAAGTATATTTGACCATCTCATATCTCTTTCTCTTAGCAATATTCTTTCCAAATTTGTGTTTGCTTCCCTCATGAAAACATGAAATAAACTTTGACAAGCCACCACATTGTGAGAACTTCTCATTTCCATAGAAAAAACAACCATCATCTCTAGGACACAAAAATAGATCTAGCAAGTCTCTCAATGATCTTAGAAGTTGCATTGCACCACACTCCTACAACATTTTGTTAGTATGAAAAGTAGAATAAATATATAATAATAGTTCATGGTATATCAAAAACTCCACATGGTATTCACAACAAGAAGTATTACAAATCTTAAGTGGTACACAATAAAATGCCTTTAGAGATTCAAAAGCCCTTTGTGAGGATTGCAAAGTTGGAAGTGTTTCAATATTATTTTGTACAACATTGTTTGGCTTGATTCCAAGAAATTTTTAGGATGCGATGTGTGATCTTGATTTCCAATTCTTAACTTTAAAACATCATTTACATTGGGTGACACTCTAGAGTTAGAGTGCCAAAATTGTTGAATTTCCTCCTTTACATTATCGGTCAACTTCTTATCAACACATGGAAGCCTCCCACCAAAAACTCATGTATCATCGAGTCTTTCTCTTCTTGCAAGTGCTCTATCCAAATTTTTACAATTTATGTTAAAATCAACACAAGTTTGTCTCAAAAAGCGAGTCTTTCTCAAATGATGGCTTACTAAGGAGGTTGCAATCACTCTTTGAGGAGCTCTCTTATCTTTTTCCTTTCTATTCTTTCCAATAGAGTTGAGAGCATTAAAAATATTTTTGAAACTAATAGAATTTTTCTCCATCTTCTTGTTCACACAAATCTTCAATTTGGCTAGCAAAGGTCTCATCTTTTGCATCTTTAGCAATTGCATAAAAATTTGGCATTGCTCGGTCAATGTCTTATTGCTAAAATATTAGTTGAAAATTTATGTAGCCCACAATCGAACGGTTCGTGTTGAGCTCTTGCCTTCAAGATTGTCTATAATGTTCTCATGAATTTCAAGTAACCATTTTGGGGTTCTTGAAGGTCTCGAATTTGGAATTTTCCTTTCTTCCACGAGAGGGTCTTCATTTCTCATGTAATTTGGTGATACATAATTTTCACTTGCTTCAACATTTTCACTTGCAATGTCAATTCCAAAATTTTAACCTTCAATGTTAGTTCCAACATTTTTACCTTCAATGCCAATTCCAACTTTTTCACTTTCAATTCCTACATTTTCATTTCCAAATTCAATATCATGTTAAACATTTTGAATATCAATTATAACATTTTCATTCCCAATTTGAATATCATGTTCAACATTTCCAATATTAATATCTACATTTTTATTTTTATTTTCAATATCATGCTCAACATTTTCATATTCAATTTCCTCTTCACTTGAAATAACATTTGCAGAGGCTTCACCAATATTTGACATAACTTGTCTTCTCTTCCTCTGACTTTCTCTATCTCTTTGTCTATATGCTTCAATTTTCTCTTTTGAAAGTTTTCTTTTATGTTTTTACTTTCAACAACTATTGCTCCCCATTATACCTCCACAAAGATTCTCTAAAATGATTGCTAATGACAAATTCGTGTAAAAGATTATCAAAAAAGCATAATTTTTTTTGTTTGTCTAAAAACATGTGTTTGTTTCCTACAAAAAGAATGTAGGGATCGTTGGAATGCTCAAAATGACCCACTATCCTCTTTTGTGTGGCCTAGGTGTCGGATATCAAATAATATCAGATATATAATATTATTTGATATCCAATATCTTTTCATAAGAGCACCAACAATTTTGTTGATGCCCTTTCTCATAGGTATTAGATATCTGATATCTTTTCACAAGGGTGCCAACAATGTTGTTGGTGCCCTTTCTTGTAGGTATCAGTTATTCGATTATATCCAATATTCGATACCTTGTTTAGGATAGGGAGAGAAGGTGGAGAGGGAGATAAGGGGAAAGGGATAGCGAGAGATAGGGAGAGAAGGGGAGAGGGAGAGGAGTTGAGAAAAGGAGGGAGAGAGAGGAGTCAAGAAAGGGAGAGGGAGAGGAGTTGGGAAAGGGAGGGGGAGAGAGGAGTCTAGAAGGGGAAAGGGAGAGGGAGAGATAGGGAGAGAAGGTGAAAGGGCTCGAGGGGGTGGGCAAGGGAGAGAGAGAGGTTGCACAAGGGAGGGGGGAAAGAGGAGTCTAGAAGGGGAAAGGGAGAGATAGGTAAATAAAGGGGAAAGGGATCTAGAGAGAGTAATTAAGGGGAGGGGGAGAGGAGAGGAGATGGAAGTATCTAGAGAGAGAGAGAGAGAGGGCTTAAGGGGGTGGGCAAGGGAGAGAAGGGGATAGGGAGAGAAAGAGAGAAGGGGAGAGGGAGGGGGAGAGGGGTTGGGCAAGGGAGGGGGAGAGAGGGGTCTAGCAGGGGAAAGGGAGAGATACGAAGAGAAAGAAGAAAGGGATCTAGGGAGAGAGAGAGAGCGAGAGGGGAGGAGAGGGAGAGAGATCTAGATAGGGAGAGAATGGGAAAGGGAGAGGGAGAGATAGAGAGAGAAGGGGAAAGGGATAGAGAGAGAGAGAGTAATTAGGGGGAGAGGGAGAGGGGAGGAGATGGAAGTATCATAAAAGAGAGGGGGAGAAGGGGAAAGGGAGAGGGGTAAGGTAAGGGATGGGTGAGAGAGAGAGATTTCTTGAGGGGGTGGGAAAGGGAGAGAGAGGGAGAAGGGGTTGACAATGGAATAGGGAGAGAGCAATAGATAGTGAGATAAGGGATAAGGGATCTAGAGAGAGATAGAGAGAGAGGGGGAGAGGGAGAGTAGGTTAGAAATGGATAAGGGGCTAGAGAAATATAGATAGGGAGAGAATGGGAAAGGAAGAGGGAGAGATAGGGAGAGAAGGGGAAAGGGATCTAGAGAGAGAGTAATTAGGGGGAGGGAGAGAGGGGAAGATATGGAAGTATCATAAAAGAGAAAGGGTGAGAAGGGGAAAGGGAGAGGGGTTGGGAAAGGGATGAGGGTGAGAGGAGTCCAGAAGGGGAAAGGGCTTGAGGGGGTGGGAAAGAGAGAGAAGGGGATGGGTAGAGAGAGAGAGAGAGAGTGAGAGAGAGAGGGGGGGAAAGGGACATGGGTTGGGCAAGGGAGCGGGGAGAGATGATTCCAAAAGAGAGAGAGAGAGAGAGAGAGAGAGAGAGAGAGAGAGAGAGAGAGAGAGAGAGAGAGCAGGGGGGTAATTAGGGGAGGGGGAGAGGGGAGAGATGGTGGGAAAGGGAGAGGGAGGAGAGAGGGAGAGAAGGGGAAAGGTAGAGGGAGAGGGGGTTGGAAAAGGATAGGGGGAGAGGGATAGGTAGGTAGATAAGGGGAAATTTAGAGGGAGAGAAGTGGAAAGAATTCTAGAGAGAGAGTAATTAGATTGAGGGAGAGAGAGACAGAGACAGAGACAGAGATAGAGAGAGTTTAATATAAAATATTATATCAGGATATATTTAAGTTTATTTTAATATATATTAATATCATTAATTATATTATATTATATGTATTTTATTTTTTATCTATAATAGGCCGAAGCCAATAAGGTGTACATACCCTACCCCCTTGTGGGATTTGAACTTGTGACCTCTCTTTGAAGAGCATGAGTTATTCACCACTAGGCCAACTCAGGGTGTACATATTATATTATATGTATTAGTAATATATATTAAATAAAATAAATAAAATAATTTTAAATATTATACAGAATAATAATATAATATATTATATATTATGCATAATTGTATAAGAGACATAATATATTATATATTATATATTATATATCATATTTATAAAAAAAAAAACTAATAAAAATCAGATATCTGAAGGTATGGGATATTAAATAATATTAGATATCCATTACCTGGGGATATATTATTGCCAATGTGATGTTGATGATTATGATTGGTTGTCATTGATGTCAACATATGGTTTTGGTGTTGGTGGTCGTGTTGGTGATTTGGAAGTTGCATTCCCAAAATCTTTGGTGCTTTGGAAGATGATTTCTAGTTAATATTCATTTTTTAGAGAGACAAGTCTAGTAACTATTTGAATAGAAATAGGTAAACAAATTCCTCATATGGAAGTGTGGATTGGTTGAGTTGATGGTGATCCAAATTTCTATGTTTTTTCGAATATGACATTGATCAATTGTATTCATGAGTATCTTGGTTCCATTCCTATTTGTGTTGTATTGGGCAATGATTTTTAGGTCTGGATTAAGTATAGAATTCAAGGATGTGTAACGACATTGGTGAGTCATGATTTGGGTCTAAAATTTGTAGGTAGTGTATTGATCTGATCGATGATATGTGTTGTGGTATGGTCTACTTCACATTCCTTCCCAGCACTAGAATATTTGGTGTTGACCTATTTTAGATCCCTGTCTTGGCTGACTTAGAAGATTGTGTTTCTTGGAGATAGTATATATATGAGGAAGATTTGAATGAATTAATGTGGCAAGTGTGTGTGGCATTCTATGGAAGATGTGCAAGATTGAAAAGGAAAGATTTGATTATTGATGATATGTGAAGTGTGTTGTTGCTGAGGCACAGAAAATAGTTCCAATATTACAGATTGTGTTATAGTGGCAGATTTTATTTCTTTCTTTCTTTGGTAGTGAGCCTTTTCTGTGAAGTGAGCCCTCTTGCAGTGAGCCACCTTTTGTTAAAATCACCTTAACCAGTGATATATTGAGAACTAACACTATTCATGGGTTTTCCCTTCTTGGGTTTTCCACGTCATATCTGGTGTTCTTTGTGTGATTTGCGTTGTGTATGTGCTTTCATGTTATATCTGCATTTATTAATTCTATTGGTTACTACGGATGTGTTAAAGTATTCAAGAATTTGTTATCAACTGATTCATCCCCCCCTCATAGTTGCCCAGATATTTAACAATTGGTATCAGAGCTTTGGTTCCTTGGAGAAGAGCTTAACTGCTTGAGGTAGATCCTGATCCAATGACACATGAACTGATTATTCTCATCTTTGAAGGATCTGAATACAATTTTTGGAAAGTGAAGATGAGAGGTTACCTGATCTCCTTGGGCTATAACACGTAGAAACTAGTGGAAACTAAGTATGTACAATCGACTAATGGTCTTACCACTCTTGATGAGATTCAATCTTATGAAGAGAATGCAAAGGCAAGGTATGCTATATTTAGTGCTTTATCAAAGACTAAATTGTCAAAGGTTATTTCATTGAATGCCTAGTAGGTTTGGAAAAAGTTGAGAGATATCTATGAAGGAAATGATAGAGTTAAATTATCAAAGAACCTAATAGCTAAGAACAAATATGAGAACTTGAAAATAGGAGGATAAGATATAACAAGCTATTTTTTAGAAGGTTGATTGTACAGTAAATTAAATTAGAGAACTAGGCGACACCTTGACAGATGAAGACATAATTCATAATATTCTGATGTCTCTACCAAAAATCTATAGTGACAAGATCTCATCTATTGAAGAAACTTATGATCCAAAGAAGTTTACTAGGGAACCACTTTATGGTACTTTATCTACATTTTAGATTAGGAAGTTTGGAAAAGACAAAGCTAAATCTAAGCCTACCTTTAAAGACTCTGAGGAAGATCCAAAAGATGAAAGTTCAAATGAGATGGAAGCGAACTTAGTAAGAAAATTGAAGAAACTCATTGACAAGTTGATGCAGAGCATCATGGACCCTCCCACAATCACACTACAACTCATTATTCTTTCTTCTTCAAAACTCAACTCTTCTTGATTCATCTTGCCTTTAGTAGGCTTCACCAAGGTGCCCAAATAGATCTCTTAACCTTACCAACTTTTTCCAACAATTCCTAGGGTCTCTACATACCTTGTTCCACTTTTCCTAATAAGATTCACTCACCATATTGTAATAACCTAAAAATGGTCATCTAAACCATGAGCCCCTAATCTTGACAACATCACCAAGGTCCTAACCAAAGGCAATTAAATCAATCTTGAGCACATAATTAATTTCTAAAATCATCAAATGTCACATGGCAAATTAATCAACCAATATTAATTTAATTAAATAAATCAATTTGCCATCAAATCTTTAAGAAAGGAAACAAATCAAGAAAGAGGAATTGGAAATTATGAGCACAAATCTTCAAAAAAGGAATTAATTGACAAAAAAAGAATTAAAATTTTGAGAAAAGAAATCAATTGGAGATAATCTTGAAAAAAACAAATTAAAAATTGATAAATAATCTCAAAGAAAGCAACTAAAACAATTAAATCTCAAAATTGAATGAAATAGAGAATAAATCGGTTTTATCTTGATTTTATCTTAATTTTAGTTCAATTTCCTTTAAAACTGAGAAAAGAATCCAATCACATCAATTCACCTGGATTGTGCTCCCTCTTGGAAAATCTTGACTGTTCATCATCATTTGATCTCAGCCTTTGGTTTCTTTTTGAATTTTCTATAAATTCAGGCTCTCATCTCTCATTCAAAAATCTTGGAGAATATATTGTTATTATGCTGATTTTTCTCTAGGTTCATTGAGAATATTGCATACATATTTAAATCATTTAGCTCATTTATTGATTAAATCTTGTTAGATTAATCTTGCATCCATCTAGCATTAATATCATGCTCATATAGAATAAAATCCTTCGTCTTGGTGTAGTCTAGTCACTGGATTGCTTATACAAATCTGAGAGCAATCTTATACTCACATCTTTTAGAAGGCAATGGGTCAGTTTGTTATGGTTTTTCATATTAATGCCTATATCTGACTAACCATACATGTAATGACTTAATTGAAGTGTTGTGTATTGCAGATACAGATACATGTCCACTTTTCACGCCACACCATTTTTGGCGCCCACCATGGGGCTCGAGCCCACAACTACAAGATTTCTAATATTTCTTGAACAAATTTAATGTTTGGTTTTTATAACTAATAAACATGTGTTAAATTTGCAAATAAAAATCTTTCTTTTTTATTGTTCTTTTATGACAATCAAAAATGGTCTCGGTTTGGGGAGAATAACTTTTTATTGAACCGTTGGATCTCAACCGAGTTTTTATATGTTTTTTTAAATCAAGTTTTAGACAGGTTCACTAAAGGGATTTGCCTAAAGATTTTGGATTTTAAAGTTATGATTGATAGAGTGAAAGACTATCATTTTACTTATTCTTCTATGACAGTCAAAAATGGTCTCGATTTTCAGAGCATAAATTTTTATTGAACTGTTGGATCACAACTAATGTTTTATATGTTTTTTAAAATAAAGTTTTGTACAAGTTCACTGAAGGGAGTTTCCTAAATATTTTGGGTTTGAAAGTTATGAATGACAAAGTGCAGGACTATCATTTTACTTATTCTTCTGTGACAGTCAAAAATAGTCTCGGTTCTGAGGGTATAACTTTTTATTGTACCATTGGATCTAATCCAAATTTTAATATGTTTTGTAAAACCATGTTTTCCACATTTCCACCAAAGAGATTTTCCAAATTATCTTTGGTTCAAAAGTTATAAATGATAGAGTGAAGTACTATCAAAACTGTCATAACTAGGATAGTCATAAAAAATGGAAATTCTTGTTAGATTAGTTTAATTTATAGTTTGCATGATAGAATTTTCTTTTGATGATTTTTTTTTATGTTATTTTGGAAACTAATTTTGGGCTTTTAATGTTTGTAGGATGCTTGTCAAAGAATCTATCAATCAAACATACGTCTGCCAAATAATCAAGAAGAAAATGACTACTGACATATTAGTTTTGTGGGTTGCCTAAGGGGAATCGACTAAATATTGTGTATTCATTTAGTATTTTCTTAGACACTTAAATTGCTATCTTGTTAAAGAAAAAATCTGTCTTTCGTGTTTTCAGAAAAATCTAAGGGGTAGGAGAGTATGCTCTTGTCTTTAATAGACAATCATAAATCTAGACCCTCGAAGCTTTTTTCTAAGTTTTGAGATTTGTGTACCTTTAGCGGGCTTGTCACAGTGGAAAAAAGTAATCACCCTGTGAGAATGACCCAAGTGAGTACATTTGGACCTGAGCATTCCAACTCACTATAATAAATAGGCCTCTGGTGATTAAAGTCTCAGAGGATGGGATTATTTGAGTTTTCTCTTTGAGATCTCTCATATCGAGCATTTTATAGGGCCTCTTGGTCTCAATCACGTTTACGTGACTACAGCTTGTTTTGGTACCTTGTCAAGCTATAGGCCTCAATCATGCTTGCGTGACTTCAAGGGGTAATTTCAAATGAAATTTTTGACTAAGAACTATAATATTAGAAGCTACCCGATTCACCTCCAAAAGGTTGATAATCTTTGTGCAAGAGAGATCGTAACTCTCCCGAGACACTTGCCATATCATGCCCCCATTAGTGTTTGGAGTCAGCTAATACGGTGTTGAGAATCCATTGTGTGAGACTCAGCGACCATATTCTGATTAGCTATTGGGTGTGTACCTAAGTCAGCAACCAAATGTTTTCTTCTCTAAGCCAACTTCCATAGGGTTAGCATGTTGTGATTGAATTGTTATTTATCTTGCATGTTTTCTATGTTTTCATCCCTGAAACTAAAAATGAAATACTAAAACTAGAGAAAACAAATCAAACAATATCAAATAATTCAATGATAATTTTGTCTATGTCCAAACTGGTTTCTGTCAGTCATCGAAACATTAGTCCTTATCAAAAACTGATAGTCGTCAGTCATTGAAACTTTGTCTGTTAGAATCTCATCTTAGTCTAATCCTCTGTCGTATGAATTCCTGATCTTGTCAGTCAAAATAGTCAAAATTTCCCAGATCAGTCTAAAACAAACATAAAACTAGTTATCATCTTCCTGAGCATAAACAACCTTGATAGTGTACCCCTATCGTTGCGTTGCATGATTTTGTCGATCATCTCTAAAGCTAGTTCAAACAAACATCTTATCAAACCTAAGTTAACTTAGATAATGTCTTACATGAGATAGATCATTCCTAAAACTAGACCAGATCTTAGTTACTTCACTCAATCACTACGTTAAATGAACAACTAGCTACAATTTGATCTTGACTTCTACAACACATCTAGCTCTTGATCCTATCGGTTGTAAATACCTGTTCAAACCAAAAGCTCTTCTAATTTTTTTTGACAAAAGTAAGAATCTCATGGATACCTTAGCTCCAATTCCCATGTGTACCTTTGCTCAAATTCTTCAAGATATCAAGGAATAAATATATGACATGGAAATCCAACAAAATAAATCAATGACTCCATTTGAAAAACAAATGTATGATATCAAGTGTGAGAAACTTCAAGAAATGCTAAAACAATTATGTGATTTGACAAGCGAATACCAACAAATAATTGACAATCAAAGACCAAATCTCATACAAGATCACAAAACACCTTCACCAAGACAAAAAGACATCTATTCCCTAGATAGACAGTTTACACCTTTGGGGCAATCTATTGAGTTAGCTTTGGAAGAGCTTATTAAGAACAATCTTATCATATTTCCTAAAAAGGCCACATGGGGATGTGTAGTTTTGAGTAGTTATTGTGCATATCATAGGCATAACAAACATAAGACTTCAATGTGTATGGAATTAAAACATAAGATTCAAGATCTCCTTGATGATGGTGTCATTGAAATTGAAGATCCTAATGACTCGCCTAAAGAAAAAGAAGGAACTACTTCTAATCATGATCGAAATCATGAACCTATGTCTAGCAAGGCTCCATATGTAGCCTCCATCCCTTCCATGATGCCTTCATCTCCTAAAACTTCTCAGCAACAATCCATACTATCTCCTTCAAACAACGAAACTTATCATGTTTACCTTCAAGGGCTATCTCCCATGGAAATCCAAGTTAATGGCAAACCCCAAACCCTAAACCCTAAACCCTAAACCCTAAACCAAGATCCTATGCCATCATACACTTCAATTCCAAATGTACCCACTCCAGAGAGTCCCACTCAAAATGCTTCCCCATCATGCCAAAATATGGAGACCTTCCAAGAATCCCCTACGCCTATGCAAAATCCTATCCCTTCCTTAGAAGTGACTCCATGTCAAGTGGATAATCTAAAAAATGAAGAAACAAGTCCTATCATAAATCAAGATCAAGACACCAAAACTCCTCAATCCCATCTAATGATTGAAAAAGATCCCATTTCATTAGATTCCTATGATGATCCCCTTATACCTTTCCATTTCTTCCAAGATGACCCCCTTCCATCTCAAGAACAAAGAATCCTTCCAAATCTCATTCCTAATCCACTTCCTAAGCAAGATCATGATGCCTCTTCCACCTTTTCAAATGATCCTATTCAAAATGAAGAGTCAAACGCCCTTCCTAATCTATCCAATGATCCTCTTCCATGTCAAGATCAAAGTATCCCTTCATCACCTTGTCATAATCCTCCATTTTCACCTCAAGGATCCATCATGCCTACAAATCCCTCTTGTGATCCTATCATTCCTTGCATTCCACCTCCATCTCATAATGGACTCGCACCTTCTTTCCAAAGAAAAGTGTATCCTACAAGTCAAAATATATATAAAGGAAAAGGGGTAGATCTCCACAAGAAAGAACCCCTCCATATTAAAAAAAATGTTAAAGGTCATGGCCTCAGGGACATTTCTCAAGATGTTGGTATCTCTCATAAATCCTACATTTCTCCAATTAAATCCAAATATACACTTTCCCCATCATTGCTTCCATCCATTCTAGGTCCCTATATCCCTCCATCCCTTATGTAGGATCAACAAAGGCACACATCTTTGAGTACCTTCCATCCATCTAAAAGACCTCCATATCATTCCTATCCATTCATACATTATTTTCCTTCTCCAAGAAATTTGGATGCCAAGCATAAAAGTCATAAGTCAAGCAATCCACATGTATTCAAGGATCAACATGTCCCATCTAATCGACATGTCAGAACAAAGAAAAATATGATCCAAAAAGAAAAAGAAAAATACAAAATGCCACAAAGACCCATAAAGAAAGAAGAAAAGTCAAAATTTATATGGGTTCCTAAGGCACTTGTACAAGCAATGTGCTTTAAGGAACTACAAAAGCATGAAAAATAAAAAACCATGTGGATTCCTAAGAAGCTTCTTGAAGCACAACAGTCTAAAGAAAAATCAAAATTGCCATCCAAAATTATTGTTCCTCCATCACCTCCTTCATCCATTTTGGGTTCTTATGCCCCAAAATTTGTAACCTTTCCTCCATCCAAATCTCAAAATCTGAGATTCAATTCTCTTCCATATGTCCACCATCCCCCAAGGCATGTGCCAATGTTGATCTTTCCAACATTTCCATCTAGCCATACACAATTCTTCCAACATCCCATCCATTATCCAACACCTCTTTTTCACCCTTCCATCCCTCTTATCCAATCCTTTGCATAAATATTTGCCCTAGTTTCATTTCATTATCCTGCCAACATCTTTGAGCATACCTTCATAGCCATGGTCTATTGCAACTCATATTCCAAGGGTACCATCCAAAGAAATGAGACGTTGGGGTCCTTCTTCCATCCCCTGTCATGCCTCCATTATCTTCCAAAAAGAAGAAGAAAAATGATGAAAAAGTGAAAGAAAAAAAATATCAAAAAAAAAAGTAAAGAGAAATAATTTCGTCCACGAGCGAAAACCACTTCTTGTGGCACCTTGGGCAAGTACCATGATGAAAACCTAGAAAACAAGCATCATGTGTAATCCATTATCCTTTTTCACTTTAGACTAGGGGCAAGTTCCATCCATGTACATCCATCTATTATCCTTCTTCCTCTATTATCCTTCATCCTCCATTATCCCTCATTCGCTCTATCTACATTCATATCCCTTTTCCACCTTTGATCTTGACAAGGTTAAGGATCTTTATAGGTTTTGTATGTCCTCTATTGCACTTGATCTAGACCCTTTATCTCCTATACATTTCTCGCTTACATCCTTCATTACTCCCTTTTGATCTTGCTTATCATATCTACCTCCTATCCAAATCTATCCCTTGATCTTGATCAACACTATGGACAAAATGCAAAAACATGCTTTCCACAAACCTCCTGACATGGCCACTTCTTTTGACCATATGGCTTCGTTACGCTATATCCTTGATTCATTGCGCTATATCCTTGCTTTACATCACTAAAATCTTTGGTTTACATTGCTATATCTAGACCCTGTGCTTGGATTAACATTGTGAGATAGTCCTTGAAAGCGTCCACCATCATTCACTTATCCATTCATGTACTCAAAATCCTTTTTGCCTTGCTAGACACTAGGGGTAAACATTAAAAGAAATCCTAAAAATCAGAAAAAGTCTTGAAAAAATCCTAAAAATCAGAAAAAGTCCTGAAGAAATTTTTTTTAAAAAAAAGGGGAAAAAATAGAGAAAACGCCTTGGTGAAAACCTGGCAAACAGGCACCTCTTGTACTCAAGCAATCCATCTATCAACACAATGTTGGCATTCCTGCTTTCATGCATCTTTTCTTTCACCTGTGTATATCTTTTAGTCACTTTCATGACATCCGAGTTCTTTTAAAAACCCTCATGGCTTGAAATTGATCAATGTCCTACTCTTAGGTCATTGATAGAGCACATTACGTGTCCTAAGCAGTGTCAACCAAGTCAACTTTACGTCAGTGAAACCCAGTCATCCACTCCGAGTCAGTCACCTATCTCCTGACTACTGAAGATTTTTATCACTAAGTACACAAGCAAAACAACAAAAACTAAAAACAATCACTAAGTTTTTTGAGATATGCATGGAAATTTTCTTTGTGTGTTGTCTTTTATATTGGTTTTCGATTATTATCCCTTTGAGTAACTTGAAGAAGTCTATTGTGACTAAGAGGAGCAAGGATTGGGGGCATAATATTTTCTTTGTTTTCTGCTTGTAGGAATGATCCCAATGATCTGGAAACATCTAAATTAGCTAGGTGTCTATGATAAGAGCCTTCACATTAAGGTGAAATCGCCACACATACCTCGACTTTGCTTATTTGAATGCTATAGGGAGGTTCCCATCATTCTTTGTCTATTTTAAGGGAATTTGTTTATCATGCAATCCAAGTCCCTGTGAAATCTGTCCAAGGATATGAACAAAAAAAGGATCATTGCGGACAAGATAATTAATATTGCACATGAAAAGCAAGGAACTCTAATCTTCCTGTTGTGGTTGTAAAATGCTCAATGATGACAATTAATCCTTTCAAAATATGGTGACTAGGTTTCAGTTGCATCTCATTTTGCATCTTATCTTGCATTTCATTCTGCATCTCATGAATTTCAAGTGATTTCGGTATAATAACAATGCTCTCTTTATCTTCTGAATGAGAGTTGGAAGCTTCATAATTTCTCAGCTAAGTGGTCTCTTTTTCATCATCGTTTCTCCGATCGAGTACTTGTGTATTGAGATGTTAGCTGCATACATGAGCATCTTATATAGATCCATACATTTCATTTTATACTTATTTGCATTCATATTATTGCATAGAAAAATGAAAAATTTGCATTACTCATTACTTAGTTGCATCATCATTTATTTGCATAAAAAGAAACAAAAATAAACACCCATATTCCATTTGCATTCATTCATCTATACTAAAAAGAAATGCATACATATAGAATAAAGCATATAGAACAATATCTCATAATAAATCAACACAAGTAGGATGAAATCAAATCACGAGCTTGTAAATTGGTTGTCTTGAGTCCATTTTCGGGATCGAAATTGAAATTTGATGTCAACTCTCTCATCGAAATTTCACAAAATTTGGACCACTTGGCACTTTTCATCAAAAGCTCATTCTCTCCTCTAATTGTGCTCAATTTCTCGTTAATCAACGCTGAATCTCAATTTAATTTCTTCAAATCAACTTTGTGCTCAATTTCTCATCAATCAATGCAAAATTTTCAAAAATTCCTCTGAATCAATTTGTGCTCACAACAACTTATCATCGCTCAAAATTTCCTATCATCATGTACCCTCGCTATCTTTTGATTTCGCTCCCGAGGGGGCATACTAGTGACCTTATGACCTCACATCTTCAAATGTCAAGAAAATTTTCAATTCTTCATCGAAAGTCGAGAAAAACATCTTTTTCAACTAAAGAAAATCAATCAATCAAATCCTTATTGTTAAGGGGCATCTCATCTTCATCGCTTTATATCAAGTTGAGATCTCTCGATCATCTGAATCGAATCAATTTTTAGGGGCATATCAGTTTCATCGCTTCAAATCAAACTAATATTTGTCTTTTATCTGAATCAATCTCTTAACGTTAATTAGTTTCATCGCTTTTCATCAAGCTGATTATTCGTTTAAACTCAATCAAGGGTTTAAAGAGTATCTTTGATCACACTCAATCTAAGCAGGTGTTCAGTATTTGTTGCTTTGGATCAAGTTGGACGGTTTATCTTTGCTCATCGTATCTTGATCAATCAAGTTCGAGATCAATTTTTATCATCACTCATTGTGTCTAGATCAATCAAGTTCTAGATCAGTAAGATCCGCTTCTTGATCAATAAAGTTCAAGTTCGGTATATTTTGTTTTCTATCATTTTTAAGTTCAATCAAGTTCAGGATCAGTATCTCTTTAATCAAACTTTATTCAGCTTCGTTGCTTTGAAACAAGCTAAACACCTTGCTTTTCATCTAGTTCATGATCAATCAAGTTCAGAACTGGTATCTCCTAAACATAAACTATTCTTTGAACCAACGCATTGCTCGCACATTAATTCAAAGAGGGGCAAATATAATACCCTAAAATGGTCATCTAAACCATGAGCACCTAATCTTGACAACGTCACCAAGGTCCTAACCAAAGGCAATTAAATCAATCTTGAGCACACAATTAATTTCTAAAATCATCAAATGTCACATGGCAAATTTGTAATAACCCACCATAATTAACTCAACAAAATTGAGTATTCTTTTTTTTGTGTGTGTTTAATTTAATCATTATGTTTTATTCAATTGCATACTCTGGGCATCCATCCATTTGGATTAGGCATTCATCCATCCGGGATGAGCATCTAACCATACGGGTTAGGCATTTGTCCACACGGGACATAAGATTTCATCTATCCAATACAAGATAGGCATATACCCATATGGGGTAGGCATCTATCCAATCGGGATAGGAGGTGCTCTGGCCAGAGACTTAGACTCATCGGGACCATTCGGGTCCTGAGTCACTCACTAAGTACTACACTCTTCTAATAGAAGTGCACCAAGGTTTCCGTCCTTAGGAGTAATTAATAACATAATACAAGCTTGAATTCTGCCTCAGAATTTGGCTTAAAGCCTCAGGAAATCAAGCGAATCCATACGGGATTCCTTTCGAGTATGCATTGAATTACTTTTTCTAATTTAATTATCTTATCCTTCAAAATGGGATTCTTACTCAACCTTTCTTTACCAAGCCTAGACCCCACCCACGAACACCTGAGTACAAGGGACAACTCCGTCCCAAGACTGCCTACATACCTGCTTCGGCACGGGATCAAGGCGTAAAGTATGTAGTTCTATTTTCTACTCTATGGTTTTATGTAAACTAATTTGTGGGTACGCAACCCTTTCTAGGGTCAATGTCCCATACAGTTTCTCTGCAGTTGCTACCCATGATGGTAGCACTTAAACAAAGGCTGGAGATGGCCTATTGTTTGTGGCCTAACAACTACATCCTAACACCTATCATGAGCGTCACCCTTGGCCGAATTGCCAATCGCCAATACCCTTTCAAGATTAAAATGAATTTTATAAAAGCATTTTACTTAACCAACCCTAAAAGGGGTTTACTATGGTTTCTCTCAACGGATAAAAAATCATTTAAATTTTTTTTATCTTATTAGATTATCGATCCAAGGGGGATTACCCACCCCTTGGATTTTAACTTCCAAGTGCCCCTTATTACTCCCCTACGATTTATAGGGACGATGCCATAAACGTCATTGATGTATCTTTATTAGGATTTAAGTGCAGTAGTTCAACAAGACGACATTACCCGTAAGCGTGACCCAGAGGCACTGTATATACCGAACGCTACTTGGTTTTGGTTTTCCAACTTCCTTTATTTAGTTTTCTAACTACGAAAACATCATGCTTGAAAACAATTACAATTTGAACACGTAAAATTTAAATATTGCAAAGCTCAATTAATTGAAATAACTACTTGATGAGTTACATGGAATAAAAACCATAATTAACGTTATTTATTATTCAAAACCTTGGAGTATAACTTTGCATAATAACAATTAGGAATACTTGCATAATAATAATTAAACGTGAAACTTGCATGGAGATAGAAACACCAATAAATGTAATCAATGTGAAGCAATTTGCATGAGGCGAAGGCAGTGTATGTTACATGCGAGAATGTCACTTATAAAGCCACTAATCCCAAAATAAATTTTTAGCTTCAAATCATTTAATGGGGATTAATTGCTAAGTGGATCAAAAGGTTCTAATACAAAATTTGATATAATTAATTACAATTTATAATTTGCTAAAACTAAAATCTAAATAAAAATTTATCTAAGTTCAAAATTTTAATAACTAGAACTATACATATAAAAAAAAAGATTTAATTATTTAAAAATTTATACAAAAAAAAATCTAACGAAACCATTAGTCAAGTTTGTATTGGAATTAAAAAGGAATGAGTGGGAGGGGGACCCCACGGTCCCCTCCACTACCCTGCGGCCATTGCCACAGCCGTGACCGAAGGCTAGTGGAGGATACCGTAACGATACCACTCCTCCTGCGGAGTATTAACTCCGCTTGCAGCCCAATACCTCGTGCAGAGTGCTGGGTACCACATACCCAACAATAAACACTTTTACATTGTATGAAAGAGATTTATAATTACTATATATATATATATATATATATATATGATCTCCAGTTTTAATTTAAACAGAAATTTATAATCACTATATATATATATAAGAGTAATTAACACAGAGAGTTTATTTAGAGGGATTTATTCCTTAGTTTCAGCTATTATCCAGAAAGAAGTGGATTCCCAAACACAAAAATAATAATGGAACCAAATGATAAGCAACATAGAGGATTATTCTTGGCGAATCAATCCCTCCACTTCAACTAATTTTTACAGAGAAAATAGATATAACCAGATAAAGGAAAACAAATGAGAATATCACAGAGGATTATTCACAGCAAAAAAACTATTTCTCTCATTTCAACTAATTTCACAGAGAAATTTTATTTTAAGAACGAGATTCAGATTTCCAAAGAAATGAATTAGAGATAAAGATTAAGATTCAATCACACAGGGAGGAGTTTTATTCCAGAAAAAGAGATTTTAAAAGAATAAAAGAATTATGATTTTTTTCTGCATAAATCTAAAATCTTGGAAAAACAAAAGCAAGATTATGTGCATATTTCTTAAGGAAAATAAAATAAATAATAGAACTATCCTTTACTTGCATTATGTGGAAGAATTTTATCACTATTTATTCCTAAATAAGAAGAAAAAGATTTATACTCAAATAAAACTTTTGAAAGGAGATCTAGAAGCTATATTTTCTTTTGATAATATAAATTTCTCATTTGACAAAGGAGAGAACCTGGTTTTCTGAAGCTTGATGTTGGATCCTTTAGCTATCCTTGATCCTTCCTTGCAACTTGAGAGAGATTTTTCCAAAGCAACAACTTAAAATCGTGCAACAAAAATGAGACTACCAAAGAAAAACTTGGGAAAGTTTCCTTCCAAACATAATCAACTCCCTTCTTTGAACTTCCATATAATTTTATAAGAAAAATCTCTTAATTCCACTATCTAGAGAAATTAATTAAAAAAGGAGATTCTTTCCCAATTTTGGACTTCATGCAAATTGATTAGACTTAGTGGGAGGAGTTACATGCAAAGTGGTGGAGAATCTTCTGGAAGCTTCTTATTCTTCCTACAACATGTGCCATAATTGGATGAGGAAAACCAAATAAATAATTAAGAAAAATGTATATTTTCCATGTGTGTGTGTGTGTGAGTTTTATTATTTTATCATTTTTATAATATTCATTCAATCATTTAAATACCTTATCCAAAAGAGAAATATAATAGAGTTTGTATTTTAAATCCAAAAGTGATAAAGGAGGGTTGTGACATCCTCCCCCTCTTAATTTGTGCATTGTCCTGATGCACTTATTGAATGCATCCAAAAGAGTCTATAGTTCATGACTAAAATAAAAAAGGAAACAATTGTTGCATCTCCTTAGTATCTTCCCACATGGCATTCTTTTCATCATACTGGTCCCATTGCACTTTGCACTGATCAACCTCTCTGTTGTGCAACTGGCACTGGCGCCTCTCCAAGTTTCTGAATGGCTCTATCATTATTCCTCCCATTTCCTGGACCTGTAAAGCATCCCAATTCAAAATGTGTTTCTCATTAGGTACATACTTCTTAAGAAGAGATACATGGAAGACATCATGGATTCGGTTCAACTGGGGAGGTAAGGCCAACCGGTATGTAACTGGATTAATCCTTCCCAATATTTCAAAGGGCCCAACATAACGAGGTGCAAGCTTAGTCTTCTTCCCAAATCTTATGGAACTCTTGTGTGGCCTAACCCTTAGGAAGACTTTCTCTCCTACCACAAACTCCCTTGGTGTTCTATTTTTCTCTGCATAACTTTTCTACCTATCTGATGCTTCCTTCAATCTTTGCCTAATTTCCTTAGTTTTCCTCTCCATCTCTTTCAACATATCCGGTCCAATAATCACTCTATCTTCAAGACTATCCAAACTCAAAGGTGTTCGACATGGTCTACCATACAAAGCTTCGAAAGGTGTCATTCCCAAAGAGGTTTGATATGTATTATTGTAAGAAAATTCTACCAAAGTTAGGTACTCTTCCCATTTCCTCTGTTGGTCCATGCAATACATGTGAAGTAGGTCTTCCATAATCTAATTTGTCCTTTCCATCTGACCATCGGTCTCAGGATGGTATGCGGTGCTAAAATTTAGTTGAGTTCCTAGAGCTGATTGAAGAGTGGTCCAAAACCTTGAAGTGAATCTAGCATCTCTATCTGATATGATTTTCTCTGGTATTCCATGCAACATAAATATTTCCTTAACAAACTGCCTAGCCAATGTAGGTGCATCATCTGTCAGATTCCCTGGTATAAAGTGTGCCACCCTAGTGAGTTTTTCTATTACCACCATTATTGCATCATGCCTAGAAGGTGACATGGGTAACCCTTGTACAAAATCCATGCTAATAACTTGCCACTTGTGTTGAGGTACATCGTGCAATTGTAACAATCCATCTGGATGTCTATGTTCTTCCTTTACTCTTTGACACTCCAAACATTTAGCCACATACTTGACAATGTCATTCTTCATCCCTTACCAAAAGTATAACTTCTTTAGATCTGCATAAAGTTTGTTAACTCTTGGGTGCCCTGAATAAGGGGCATTGTGAGCCTCTGACAAGACTACTTCCCTTAGGTTTCCTGAATTAGGAATATAGATTCTATTATTGTATCTGAGCAAACCATCTTCATCTAATGTATACCCTTCGATCTTAGGATTGGTTGGATCATATTCTAAAGTCAATTTGACTTGCTCATACCATGGGTCATGTCCTTGTTCATCCATTACTTGCCTTTTGAAAGAATTTTTGAATGTTGCTATAGCCACCAAGTGTCTCCTCCTACTTAAGGCATCTACCACCCTATTTTCCTTACCCTTAATATATTCAATTTCAAAATCATATTCACTTAGAAACTCTAACCACCTTCTTTGTCTGGCATTTAAGTGGGGTTGGTTAAAGATGTACTTTAGTCCTTGGTTATCCGACTTCAATTCATAGGGCTTCCCTAGCAAGAAGTGTCTCCATTTTTGTAGGGCATGCACAATCGTTGCCTACTCTAAGTCATGGGGTGCATAATTGACTTCATGATTCTTTAGCTTTCTAGATTTGTAAGCTACTACCCCTTCTTCTTGGACAAGTACTCCTAACCCTTCAATAGAAGCATCAGTTACGACTGTGAAGTGTCCATTTGGATCTGGTACTTTTAGAATGGGTGTTGAAGTTAGTTTCCCTTTCAGAATTTGGAATGCCTTATCACTTTGTTATGTCCAAACAAACCTTTTACCCTTCCTTTGTAATGAGGTGATGGGGTTTGCTATCTTGGAAAATCCTTCCACAAACCTCCTATAGTAACCTGATAGCCCCATAAAGTTTCTTACTTCTGAAATGTTTTTAGGGATTGGCCATACTACTATTCCCTTTATTTTATTTGGATCGACTGCTATTCCTTCCTTTGATATTATATGCCCAAGGTAGTGAAACTTTTCCTCAAAGAAGGCACATTTGGACAATTTCCCATATAACTTATGTTCTCTCAACCTTTGCAAAACAATTTGTAGGTGTACTAAATGTTCCTCCTCATTTCTAGAGTAAATTAATATGTCATCCAAAAATACCAAAAATAAATTTATCCAAGTAGTCATGTAGTACACTATTCATTAGGTTCATAAAAGCAACTGGGGCATTGGTTACACCAAAAGGAACTACTATGAATTCATAATGTCCATATCTAGTCCTGAAGGTTGTTTTTGGAATGTCTTACTCCTTAATTATGAGTTGATGGTACCCTGACCTGAGGTCTATCTTTGAGAAAATTGCTGCTCCTTTCATTTGGTCAAAAATATCCTCTATGAGAGGTAAGGGATACCTATTCTTTATTGTGACCTTGTTCAACATCCTATAGTCGATGCATAGCCTTAAGGTTCCATCCCTCTTCTTAACAAATAAGACTGGCGCTCCCCATGGTGATACACTTGGCCTTATTAATCCCTTAGCTAAGATTTCCTCTAACTGCATTTTGAGCTCCCTTAATTCAGTTGTGTTCATTCGGTAAGGTGCCCTTGATACTAGTTTAACTCCTGGTAGTACTTTGATAGAAAAGTCAAACTTCCTCTTAGGGGGTAAGTCAGGTAATTCTTCTGGAAAAACATCCTTGAATTCTTTTAAGAAGGGGGTATTTTCAAAGGTTGGTGATTTTTCCTCTTTTCCTTCATCAATTTCAACCATATAGATTAAGCCTCCTCTTCTCCTTTTCTTCTTTAATTGCATGGCCGAGATGGTTTCTATATTAATGGGTTTAAACTTTCCTTGGATTTTGACCTTTTCCCTCCCATCATCCAAACATTCAACAATCTTGTTATAGCAATCTACATTAGCTTGATGGTCTGTTAACCAACTCATCCCAATAATTACATCATATAATCCTAGGTGTGCCACATAGATATCTACCCTTTTTTCAAACTCAAGAAATTGTACCCTTTCCCTCAGCAAACACTTAGTTACTTCCCTAGTTGCCTTATCCCCATATTGAACCATCCATGATGACTCCATTTGATTAACTTTTAATGCATATTTGCTTACTAATTCAGGTGAGGTGAAACATTTAGATGATCCAGTGTCAATTAGAATTGAAATTGGTTGTTTAAATAGTGTACCTATAGTTTCCACGGGAACATTCTGGTATCTTCCTCTTCGGTTCCTAACTGCTGCATGAATCCTTTCTTGGGGCCCTTGTTGGGGTTGGTTGGCCCTAATCTGTCCTTGCATTCTGGGGCATTCTCTAGAAAAATGGTTTTCCCCACACATGAAGCATCCACCTGGAGGACCCCTCCTACCTTGATTTCTAGGGGGATCATTCCTTGTTTCATTGGCCCTGGGTGGATAAGTTATCATGTTCTGCTGGTCATTCCTATTATAGTTGCCTCTATTATTATTGCCCATGTTATTATTATTATTATTATTTCCATTCCTCTGATATTGATTAGGAGGTGGTCTTCTTTCCGAAGAATTATTCCTCTGACCCTTGTTGAAATTAGTGTTTCCATTGAATTCTTGCTTCCTTTTAAATGAGTGGTTCCCATTATAGTTCTGTCTTGCTAGTGTTTGAATCTTCCTCTCTTGCCTTAGGGACTTTTCAAATACTTCATTCATGTTTTTGTGTCCATGCATGTCAACTTCTGCCCCTATGTTGGTATTTAACCCCAAAATGAACTTCCTTGCTTGGCCTTCTTCATCTTTCTGGTACATAGGTACATACTTAAGCAACTTGGTGAACTTATCCCAATATTGTTGGATGGATAGGGGCCCTTGACGTAGATTATGGAATTCTATCACCTTCTCATCAAAGAACAATTGAGGGAGCCATGTATCTCGGAAGTGGTGAACAAATTGATCCCATGTGACCGTATCCCTACTATACCCATTTTGTTCCTTGGTGTTGGTCCACCAACTGGCTGCCTCCCCTGTGAGTTGATAGGAACCCCACAAAGCCTTGGTTGTTTCACTAAAATCTCTTAGCCTAAAAAACTTTTCCATTTCATTTAGCCAATTCTCAGCCCCTTCACCAATTTGCCTCCCATCAAACTTAGGAGGGGTGATTTTCTTTAAGTCCTTGGAGAGTTCCAATATGTTATTTTCCTTTCTATTACCCATCATATTCCCTTGATCGCTACCAGGGTTTCCATTTTCGGTACCACTTCTATTTTCAAAGTCATTCTGCCTTTCCCTAAGGTCCTGCATTGATTGTTCCAAGAAGTTGATTTTATTTCTTTGTTCTGTTAGAAGGTCGATTATAGCTTGGACCCCATCTTCGTTATTTCTTGGATTGTGTCGATCCTCTTCATGGTCTTCCTCATGGTTTTCTTCATGGTTTTCCTCATGCTTTTCTTCCCTTTGGCTTCTAGTATGTCTTCCATTACCCCTTCCTCTTCCTCTTCCTCTTCCTCTTCCTCTTGCCATTCTAGGTTTTTACCTGAAAGTTAAATTATGTAGTTAGTTCTTGATTTAGGATTTTAAAATTTAATTTCTACCATTGCTAAACATTCCCTTAGTTGAATAATTTGAAGTGAGCACAAGGCCTAGATTTGAACCTTTTCTCTGATACCACATGTAATAACCCACCATAATTAACTCAACAAAATTCAGTATTCTTTTTTGTGTGTGTGTTTAATTTAATCATTATCTTTTATTCAATTGCATACTCCGAGCATCCATCCATTTGGATTAGGCATTCATCCATCCGAGATGAGCATCTAACCATATGGGTTAGGCATTTGTCCATACGAGACATAAGATTTCATCTATCCAATACAGAATAGGCATCTACCCATACGAGGTAGGCATCTATCCAATCGGGATAGGAGGTGCTCTCGCCAGAGACTTAGACTCATTGGAACCATTCGGGTCCTGAGTCACTCACTAAGTACAACACTCTTCTAACAGAAGCGCACCGAGGTCGCTGTCCTTAGGAGTAATTAATAACATAATACAAGATTGAATTCCACCTCAAAATTTGGCTTCAAGCCTCGAGAAACAAGCAAATCCATATGGGATTCCTTCCGAGTATGCATTGAATTACTTTTTCCAATTTAATTATCTTATCTTTCAAAATGGGATTCTTACTCAACCTTTCTTTACCAAGCCTAGACCCCACCCACGAACGCCTGAGTACAAGGGACAACTCCATCCCAAGACTGCCTACATACCCACTTCGGCATGGGATCAAGGCGTAAAGTATGTAGTTCTATTTTCTACTCTATGGTTTGATGTAAACTTATTTGTGGGTATGCAACCCTTTCTAGGGTCAATGTCCCAGACAGTTTCTCTGCGGTTGCTACCCACGATGGTAGCACTTAAACAAAGGCTCGAGATGGCCTATTGTTTGTGGCCTAATAACTACCTCCTAACACCTATCATGAGCGTCACCCTTGGCCGAATTGCCAATCGCCAATACCCTTTCAAGATTAAAATCAATTTCATAAAAGCATTTTACTTAACCAACCCTAAAAGGGGTTTACTGTGGTTTCTCTCAAGGGATGAAAAATCATTTTAAAAAAAATTATCTTATTAGATTATCAATCCAAGGGGGATTACCCGCCCTTGGATTTTAACTTCCAAGTGCCCCTTATTACTCTTTGACGATTTATAGGGACGATGCCACATACGTCATTGATGTAGCTTTATTTGGCGTTAAGTGCAGTAGTTCAACACGATGACATTACTCGTAAGCGTGACCCAGAGGCACTGTATATACCAATTGCTACTTGGTTTTAGTTTTCCAACTTCGTTTATTTAGTTTTCTAACTACGAAAACATCATGCTTGAAAACAATTACAATTTGAATGCGTAAAATTTAAATATTGTAAAGCTCAATTAATTGAAATAACTACTTGATGAATTACATGGAATAAAAACCATAATTAACGTTATTTATTATAAAAAACCTTGGAGTATAACTTTGCATAATAACAATTAGGAATACTTGCATAATAATAATTAAACGTGAAACTTACATGGAGATGGAAACACCAATAAATGTAATCAATGTGAAGCAATTTGCATGAGGTGGAGGTAGTGTAAGTTACATGTGAGAATGTTGCTTATAAGGCCACTAATCCCAAAATAAAATTTTAGCTTCAAATCATTAAATGGGGATTAATTGCTAAGTGGATCAAAAGGTTCTAATACAAAATTTGATATAATTAATTACAATTTATAATTTGCTAAAACTAAAATCTAAATAAAAATTTATCTAAGTTCAAAATTTTAATAACTAAAACTATACATATAAAAAAAAAGATTTAATTATTTAAAACTTTATACAAAAAAAAATCTAACGAAACCATTAGTCAAGTTTGTATTGGCATTAAAAAGGAATGAGTGGGAGGGGGACCCCACGATCCCCTCCACTACCCTACGGCCACTGCCGCAGCAGTGACCGCAAGCTAGTGGAAGGTACCGTAACGATACCACTCCCCCTGCGAAGTATTAACTCTGCCTGCGGCCCAATACCTCGTGCATAGTGCTGGGTACCGCACACCCAACAACAAACA
Organism: Cryptomeria japonica; assembly: GCF_030272615.1. Taxonomy (NCBI): domain Eukaryota; kingdom Viridiplantae; phylum Streptophyta; class Pinopsida; order Cupressales; family Cupressaceae; genus Cryptomeria; species Cryptomeria japonica. Next base: position 30,133,872 of record NC_081410.1, on the reverse strand, counting down.
CTTTTACATTGTATGAAAGAGATTTATAATTACTATTCATATATATATATATATATATATATATATGATTTCCAGTTCTAATTTATTTAAACAAGAGAGTAGAGTTTAACTAGCATACAAAATGAAGGCAATAAGGATTTATATATAAGAGTAATTAACACAGAGAGTTTATTCAAAGGGATTTATTCCTTAGTTTCAGCGATTATCTAGAGAGAAGTGGATTCCCAGTCACAAAAATAATAATGAAACCAAATGATAAGCAACACAAAGGATTATTCTCAGTGAATCTATCCCTCCACTTCAACTAATTTTTACAGAGAAAATAGATATAACCAGATAATGGAAAACAAATGAGAATATCACAGAGGATTATTCACAGTGAAAAAACTATTCCTCTCATTTCAACTAATTTCACAGAGAAATTTTATTTTAAGAATGAGATTCATATTTCCAAATAAATGAATTAGAGATAAAGATTAAGATTCAATCACACAGGGAGGAGTTTTATTCCAGAAAAAGAGATTTTAAAAGAATAAAGGAATTATGATTATTTTTTACATAAATCTAAAATCTTGGAAAAACAAAAGCAAGATTATGTGCATATTTCTTAAGGAAAATAAAATAAATAATAGAACTATCCTTTACTTGCATTATGTGGAAGAATTTTATCACTATTTATTCCTAAATAAGAAGAAAAAGATTTATACTCAAATAAAACTTTTGAAAGGAGATCTAGAAGCTATATTTTCTTTTGTTAATATAATTTTCTCATTTGACAAAGGAGAGAACCTAGTTTTCTGAAGCTTGATGTTGGATCCTTTAGCTATCCTTGATCCTTCCTTGCAACTTGAGAGAGATTTTTCCAAAGCAACAACTTAAAATCGTGCAACAAAAATGAGACTACCAAAGAAAAACTTGGGAAAGTTTCCTTCCAAACATAATCAACTCCCTTCTTTGAACTTCCATATAATTTTATAAGAAAAATCTCTTAATTCCACTATCTAGAGAAATTAATTAAAAAAGGAGATTCTTTCCCAATTTTGGACTTCATGGAAATTGATTAGACTTAGTGGGAGGAGTCACATGCAAAGTGGTGGAGAATCCTCTAGAAGCTTCTTATTCTTCCTACAACATGTGCCATAATTGGATGAGGAAAACCAAATAAATAATTAAGATAAAAGTATATTTTCCATGTGTGTGTGTGTGTGTGAGTTTTATTATTTTATCCTTTTTATAATATTCATTCAATCATTTAAATAGCTTATCCAAAAAAAAATATAATAGAGTTTGTATTTTAAATCCAAAAGTGATAAAGGAGGGTTGTGACAAAATTAATCAACCAATATTAATTAAATATTTATTTGATTAATTGATCATTCCAAGTAAATCATTTTAAACAATTATCTTATTTATTATAATTAAATATCTTTTGCATATTTAATTAAATAAATCAATTTACTATTAAATCATCAAAAAGAGGAATTAATTTAATTAAATAAATCAATTTGCCATCAAATCTTCAAAAAAGGAAACAAATCAAGAAAGGGGAATTGGAAATTATGAGCACAAATCTTCAAAAAAGGAATTAATTGACAAAAAAAGAATTAAAAATTTAAGAAAAGAAATCAATTGGAGATAATCTTGAAAAAAACAAATTAAAATTTGATAAATAATCTCAAAGAAAGCAATTAAAACAATTAAATCTCAAAATTGAATGAAAAAAAGAATAAATTAGTTTTTTCTTGATTTTATCTTAATTTTAGTTCAATTTCCTTTAAAATTGAGAAAAGCATCCAATCACATCAATTCACCTGGATTGTGCTTCCTCTTGGAAAATATTGACCACTCATCATCATTTGATCTCAGCCTTTGGTTTCTTTTTGAATTTTCTATAAATTCAGGCTCTCATCTCTCATTCAAAAATCCTGGAGAATATAGTGTTATTATGCTGATTTTTCTCTAGGTTCATTGAGAATATTGCATACATATTTAAATCATTTAGCTCATTTATTGATTAAATCTTGTTAGATTAATCTTGCATCCATCTAGCATTAATATCATGCTCATATAGATTAAAATCCTTCATCTTGGTGTAGTCTATTCACTGGATTGCTTATACAAATCTAAGAGCAATCTTATACTCACATCTTTTAGAAGGCAATGGGTCGGTTTGTTATGGTTTTTCATATTCATGCTTATATCTGACTAACCATACATGTAATGACTTAATTGAAGTGTTGTATATTATAGATACAGATACAGGTCCAATTTTCACACACACATATCAATTGGTTCACTCACAAACCCTTACCCGAGTACCTAAATAGGCCAATTCCTAGTAGCCCTATTCAACGGGTAATCTAACTTTTACTCAAAATAATTCAAAAACACTTGACAAATAAATTACATATTTAGATACCCTTTCCCAATCTTTGTAACATATCCCAAAACTAGGTATGACTCCTTTTGATCGTTACCCCAAACCAGTACCCTGTCACCCTTTGAACTATGCCTAATTAGGCCACTTTTACAAAGTAACTACCTTCAAAACTTAACCTCTTGACTCCAAACCTTCAAAAAGTCTTAATTCATGATCCCAAATCACATATTTCTAAGTTTTTATGTGGTGCCACACTTATCTACCCACTCAAACAAAAAACCCTCACTTAGAAGCCTACAAACTAGGGCTTTCTCAATCTCTCACTTCCAATCATTCCTCGACCCAAACAAAGGATCCAAAACCATCCATGTAGAATTTATAAACACAATCTAACATAATATGCCACCCATGTTCACATAAATTGTTCAATCCAATACATTGCACCACTAATGCTTGCATTCACACTCAAGCCCTTACCCTAGGGTATCAACACTTCACCTCCACGTTATTCCCTACTCATGAATTTTTAGAGACATATATAATACATTATTCCTAACCCATTCCACAAGCCAACGTAACCACATAAAGTGGAATGGGTCACATATCCATTTTAACTTTCAAACCCTTCACAAAACTGTTAACACACTGCTGGTAGAGGACATCCGAATATAAAGACACAAAAAGAATGAATTAAACCTCAAAATCAATGAAAAAAGAGTGTTAATATGTTTCTCTATCACTACCCATGCAAATCCAATCAAATGTGGTCCTGTACGGACTATTACTATCAAAGTAAAGTTCAGATTCCACACAAATCTTTAGTAAAACCGTGTATGTTTTATTACCAGAAGTTTGTTCTTACATGTATTACACTCCTCCCTTCAACAAAAACCTTTTTCAAGCATGTACATGGACATTAAATACTTTTTAGACCCTCTCAACCAATACTAACTACTTAACCACCTTTTGAAACCAAATGTAACCGTTGGGTTTCAAATGGGATAACTTTTCAACAATATTTCACCTTTTACATCAAGTAAGGATCTAACACACCTAATTAGACTCAAATAGTCCTTAATACATAACATTACATCATTAGGGGTAATTTCCCCACATACTTTCTCATATGACAACATCTACATACTTGACATCATCTTGAACATACTTGACAACATTTGTCAATCTTTGCATAAACTCAACTTAGACCAAACCTATGACTCAAATGACTCAAAACCACATCAAATGGACTCATTAACACTTATTACATCACAAAAATGATCATTTCGTCAATGAGGTCTCATTGGACCTTGAGGTGCTCCTGGGCCACAAGTATAAAGCTATGTTACCTCTTAAATGCTTTAGATGTGGAAAGATTGGTCATATAGCTACTAGATGTCTAGAAAAAGGATCAAGACAAAATTTTAGAGAGGGTAAAGGAAAGTTCAATAAGAGAGCCTATTATGTTAAAGATGATGTTGGTATTTCAGATGATGAATCAAATTATGAAGATGGTGATTGTTTATTTTTGGTAGAAAAAGATGTACCTAAGATTTATATTCCTAAGACTATTGCTACTACTTTACATGTTATAAGAGATATAAATGAATGGCTAATTGATGGTGGATGCTCAAACCATATGACTAGTGATAAAAGTAAATTTGTAAAACTTGAAAGGTATGATAGTGGTTTTGTTAGGTTGGGAGATGATCGAATAGCACAAATTATGGGAATTGGTTCTATTTATTTTGATGGAAAACATAATACTTACAATATTTACTATGTGAAGGGTTTGCATCATAATCTCTTGAGTATTGGACAGATTTGCGAAAATAGTTACAATGTTGTTTTCCAAGATGATGGATGTGAGATCCAAAAGGGATCAAAATTGTTATTGCAGCAAGGAAAAGGACTAGTGGAAATATGGTAAAGATTAGTTCATCAAGTGTAGTGAGACATTTACCGAGGCTGACTAAATTGGATAACATTATTTGCAAAGAATGTCAAATTAGAAAAGTAGACGAAAGGAACATACAGAGGAAAAGAGCATTCGTTCACTAAATTGTTGGACTTAGTGCACGCATACTTATGCAGTCCTACCAGAACAAGGAGTATACAAGGTGAGAAGTATTTGATGTTGTTGATTGATGATTATTCTAGAATGTCATGGGTTGAATTTTTAAGAGTGAAGTTAGAATCATTAGAAAAATTCAAGATATTTAAGGCTAAATTTGAAAATGAAGTTAACAAAAAGATTAAATGTTTGAGGTTTGACATAGGAGGAGACTTTACTTCTAATGTGTTTAACAACTTTTGTGAGAAACATGGTATTAGAAGGTAGTTGTATGTCCCCAAGACACCTCAATAGAATGGTGTAGTGGAAAGGATGAATCGAACTATACAAGAGGTAGCCAAAACAATGATCAAAGGAGAAGAACTCTTGGAAGTCTATTGGAGAGAAGCAATTCACACAACAATCTACACTCTTAACATAATACTATATCAGAAAAGACATGGAAAGACACCATATGAGCTATGGCATGGTATAACTCCAATAGTAAAATATTTCAAGGTATTTGGAAGCAAGTGCTATATTCAGAGAGAAGAAGATAATCTTGGAAAATTTGATAGTAGAGCAGATGAAAGCATATTCATAGGATATTGTACAAGGAGAAAGGCATACTAGTGTTATAACAAAAGGCTAAACAAGATTGTTGAAAATGCAAATGTGAAGGTTAATGAAGACATTTCTAAAGAGTCTGACAAATTGGCAGGATATAAATCGGATGAATTGGATAATAGAAAAAGGGAAGAGAAAATTAGAGAAAAAGAGAAAGAAAAGGAAACTCAGGATGCTCTATCTACATCTAAGACCCCAAGATATGGTTTAGAAGAATCATTTAGCGGGTCAAATTATTGGAGATAATAATAAGGGAATTATCACAAGAAGAAAAGCAGCTCAAGGATAAGTTATGTTATGTTTACTATCTAAGATTGAACCAAAAACAATAGAAGAAGCATACAATGATCAAAATTGGATAAAGACAATGAAAGAAGAGTTGCACTAGATTGAGAAGAATCAGACATGAGAGCTAGTTCACATATCGATAGATAAGAATGTAATTGGAACAAAATGGGTATTCCAGAACAAGTTGGATGAAGATGGAAAAGTTGTGAGAAATAAAGCAAGGTTGGTTTGCAAAGGTTCTACATAGGTTGAAGGAATTGAATTTGAGGAGACATGCTCCGGTTGCTCGGATGGAGGCAATCAAGATGTTTCTTTATTTTGTGGCTTTTAAAGATTTCAAAGTTTATCAGATGGATGTGAAATCAACATTTTTGAATGGAGAATTGAAAGAAGTAGTTTATGTTGGACATTGTTGCTACTAGGATATGTTGTTGTCATTGATGTCAACATATTCCTGCTTCGGTAACTGCAGATTAGTTTATTGGGATTATGGTTTTGTGCATGGAGTATTTATAGTATCATTATATTCCTTTGTATTGGTTTTGGTGATCTAGGAAGCTAAATTGATCATATCATATGATCTAGTTTTGCAGTTTATTTTTCTGATTAGTGCTTTGCAGAGTTCAATATTTCCTTCAGTATATTTTGGTGTGATCAGATCTTGATCTGATATTTTGGGATATTGTTTGGGGTGGTCTTATGTATCTTCCTTTCAGATGGTTCATGATTTAGTGCTCTACAAGTTATCTTTCTTCCTATCAATTGTTGTTGTTTGAGAGGTTCAGACGTTGACATATGAAGATTTGATAAGTGGTGTTGGTGCAACTTTCTCTAATGATTATAACATGTTTTCTGGTGTTTCCTAATTGTGTCATATTTGTTTTGATGATCTACATTGATCATTGCGTGAGTTATTGGTGATTTTTTTGAACCAGTAGTGTTCTTTGTGTTATGCGGTTTTCTTGGTGGTGTAGCGTGTTGCGGTTGATCTTGTCGTGATTTTTGGTGGTGTTGCGTGTTTGAGAATTTGAATTAGGTCCATATTATGTCATGTATATCATTATATTGGTTTGGTAGTAGATCTTTGTATCATGTGATGTAATTTTGTAATTGTGAGTTGAGGGTTTAGCCAACCTTGTTGTCAAGGTTGATGAATTGTATAAATAGGTGATATTGTTATGTAATTTAGGTATCAAGGTTGTGTCTGCATTATTGGAGAGTGGTATATGTGCGAATAAGGATTCATGTTTTGGTGTGGTGAATTGGGCAGAAATTGGTGTTGTAGAGAAGACAATTGTGCTTAACTAGAACTATAATCAGGCATTTGGAGATGCTATTCTTTCAATTCATTCATTCTGGATTGTAGTTCGAATCCTTTTGTAAGTTAGTGAGACTTCCTTGAGGGTTGTAGCCTTCTAGTTCATTATCTTTTGAGTAGTGAGCTCTAGGTAGTGTGCCTAAATGCATGTGCATTCCCCATTGTAATATTTTCACATACTACTACAGATTATCATCTTATTGTGGGTAGGTTCCCATCGTGGTTTTCCCCTTAACCGGGTTTTCCATGTCAAAATCTTGGTGTTGTGTGATGTGTTATCAATTTTGTTATCTATATTATTGTAGTAGTTTATCATATCTATTTTGTGATTAAGTTTGTAAATTCGGTGAAAATTGATTCATCCCCCCCCCCCATCTTATTTTTCCTCCATTGTTGCTCCTAATAGTTTACATTGAATAATCATAAGGATTTAAGTTGACAAATGATCTAAACATTGTTTTCAAAATGAAGAAGGCCATTTATGGACCGAAACAAGCTCCTAGAGCTTGGTATGGAAAGATAAATAAGTATTTAGTTGATCAAGGTTTTGAGAAGGGATCGACTGACAATAATTTATATTTCAAAACTGATTCAGGTAAAACCTTAATTATCATGGTTTATGTTGATGACATAATATTTGGAAGAAATGAAGGCATGGGTAGAAAATTTGCTAATGAGATGTAGATGGAATTTGAGATATCCATGATTGGTGAGTTCAATTTATTTCTTGGTTTGCAAGTAAGTCAAAATGATAAACGAATTTTCATTTCTTAGTCTAAATACATTAAAGAATTGTTGAAAATGTTTGTGTTTGAGAATTCTAAACTAGTGTACACCTACGACCACCAGATGCAAGTTGAAAAAAGATGATAAATCTCCTAAAGCAGATTCAAGTCAGTACAAATCAATGATTGGAGGATTGCTATATTTGACTACTACCAGATCAGATATCATGTATGTAGTGTATTTGGTGGCTAGATTTCATCAAAATCCAAAAGAATCACATGTTGTGGCGATACAAACAATATTCAGATACTTGAAAGGAATAAAAAAGTTTGACATATGGTATCCCAAAAATTCAGATTTCACTCTGACAACTTATATTGATGCAAATTGGGCCAGAAGTGTTGATGACAAAAAGTACAAGTGGTGGAGCATTCTTTCGTGGCTCCTAGTTGGTTTCTTGGTCAAGTAAGAATCAATATTCTATCTCTTTATCTATAGCTGAAGCAAAAGATATTGCAATATCTTCATGTTGCACATAGATTCTATGGATGAAGTGGACTTTGAAGGACATTGGTGTAAAGTTTAATGAACCTATCTTGATTATGTGTGATAACACTTGTACAATTAAAATTTCTGAGAATCCAATAAAGCATTCCAGAACAAAGTATATATCCATTCAGTATCACTTCTTGAGGGAAACGGTGTTGGATAATGAAGTCAAGCTTGAGTATGTACCTACAAAAGAGTAGATTGCATATATCTTCACAAAGGCATTGTGTAAAGATACTTTTGAGTATCTTCGACAGAAGTTAGGGGCATTACCTCTTCCTAATTTGAATTGATGTACATTAGGATGTGCATTGGTCTAGTGAATAGCTTGAATATTCTTATCTAGACTACTGCCTGGGTGCTTCCTCTTAGGGGGATTTATGCCCACCTTTGTCCTTGATGTCAAAGGGGGAGAGATACAAATATGACGATCTGATGATGCAGAGAGATTTCTGTGTTTGATGTTGATGGATGGTGCCATCAATAACTAAGGGGGAGATTGTTGCAAATGTGATATTGATGATTATGATCGGTTGTCATCGATGCCAACATAATAGTTGTCATTGATGTCAACATATGGTTTTGGTATTGGTGATCGTGTTGGTGATTCAAAAGTTGTGTTCCCAGAATATTTGGTTCTCTAGAAGATGTGTTTTAGTTGATATTCAACGTGGATTGGTTGAGTTGATGGTGATATGGATTTCTACATTTTTTGGATATGGTATTGATCAATTGTATTCATGAGTATCTTGGTTCCATTCCTCATTCCATTGTATTGAGCACTAATTTTTAGGTTCAGATTAAGTCCAAAATTTGAGGATGAGTAACGACATTAGTGATTCATGATTTGGATCTAGAATTTTTAATGGATGTAACATCTTGATTTGACTGATGATGTGTTGTGGTATGGTCTACTTCTCATTCCTTCCCAACACCAGAATGTTTAGTGTTGACCTATTTTAGATCCCTGTCTTGGACAACCTAGAAGTTTATGTTTCTCAGAGACAATATATATATATGAGGATGATCTAAACAAATTAATGTGGCAAGTGTGTGTGGCATTATGTGGAAGATGTGCAAGATTGAAAAGGAAAGATTTAATTATTGATGATATGTGAAGTGTATTGTTGTTGAGGCATCAAAAATAGTTTTGGTATTGCAGATTGGGTTACAATGGTGGATTATATTTCTTTCTTTCTTTCTTTCTTTGACAGTGAATCTTTTCTGGGAAGTGAGCCCTCTTGTAGTGACATTCTAGTAGTGAGCCACCTTTTTTTTAAATCACCTCAACCATTGTCACCTTAACCAATGTTATATATTGAGAACTAACATGCTCTGTGGTTTTTCCCTTCTTGGGTTTTCCACATCATGTTTGGTGTTCTATGTGTGATCTGTATTGTGTATGTGCTTTCATGTTATATCTACATTTATTAATTCTATTGGTTACTACAGATGTGTTAAAGTATTGAAGAATTTTCTATCAACTAATCCACCCCCCACTCTTTTTTGCTCAGACATTTAACATATATCTGATATCTGTTACCTCTAACAAAAATTTGCGACCTTGGTACTTGTCTCAGTATTGTTTTGGGATTTGGCTAGAACATGCCAAAATTGGAAACCTAGACACAAAAAACATGTTTAGGAGTTTTCCTTACTTTTCCAGACTTCACCTTGGTGGCTAACAACTTTTTTTTACTCGAGATTTATTAAAAATGAAAAGGGTTTTTTAAGGATATTCTCAACTTTCTAACAACATAATTTATGTCTTATTTTGACTTTAATCAATAATTATTATTCATTTTCTATTTGAATTATGATTAAAGTCATGAATGATAGGTTGATTGAAAACCATCTATAACCTGCAAACATTATCACATTTTTTGAATATGAAATATGTGTCACATACTATGCCTTGAATACTATTGGATTAACAAAAAAATGAATTTCATAAAGTTTTGACCAAGTTATAGTGGTTAGACATACGAGTTTTTATATTTTTAATAAAAAGTTGTAGTAAAAAAATCATAATTAATTATTTACATTAAAAAAATTACAAAAAAATATGTGTCACATCTAGACATGAGTCTTCTACTTATATATGAAATCTTATAAACATAAATAATTTGATTGTAGTTAGGGTGGTCAAATAGACACCCGCTTCTTATCTTTTTTATGAAATTTTAGTACTACTACATTGAAATTTCAAATTTTTGCCAAATAGATTTTTTTTTTTAAAAAAAACTAGTAGCTCAAAAACTACATTCAATTTTCTATAGATTCTATTCTTACATATTTTTGAAATAATGTTGATAACTTATTCAAATTTTCACGTCAAGTTGCCTAACTTTGTTTTTCTGAATTTTTATTGCCACTTAAGGGCTTGTTTGGACCACCATGATCCTTCACATACCCAAGAAAAGAAGAAGAAAAAGAAGAAGTTTGATATTGATTTTGAGTCCAAGAAGGAAGATGGTGATGCATTCATTGCAACTTTGGCTACTGATGCTGGTAATGGTGCATGGTTAATTGAATCAAGTGCATCTTTTCATATGACTTCCAATAGAGATTGGTTTTTTGAATATGAATAATTTAATGGAGTTAATGTGTCCTTGAGTGATGACTCTCATTTAGATATTGTTGGCCATTGTAAAGTGAGAATTAGGTTTTTTGATGGTAGAATAAAAAATATTAGCAGTATGTTGCATATCCCTAGACTAAAAATATTTTTACTATCTGTGAACAAACTGTTAGATGCAGTTGTGTAGGTAGTATTTTTTGATGTAGGAAGTAAAATGGTTAGAGGTGCTATGGTGATTGCTAGAGGTGTCAGATTTGACACATTGTATAAGCTAGATGCATACACCATTGAATGTAAGAGAGCTCCTATAAAAAGTAAACATGTGGATACTTTATTGGAAGATGTGAGGGTTTCACATTCAACAAATGGTCATGGCTTTTCGGTAGCTAAGGGTGCTCTTTCTTATTAAGAAAAGTTACCTCCAAATAAGACTATGTTATGGCATCAAAGACTTGGCCACATTGAAGAAAAGGGTCTAAGGACTTTGAAAACAAAAACCTTGTTGAATATTTGAATGATTGTATTCTCAACTTTGATTTCTATGATAATTGCATTTATGAAAAAAAATTATGTTTACATTTACTCGAGTTCTCATAAATCTTGTGGTGTGTCGTATCTTATTCATTATGATGTGTTTTGTCCTATAGATGTTTCTTCCATAAGAAAATCCACATATTATGTTTCATTTATTGATGATTTTAGTAGGACATGGGTATATTTTCTAAAGAGTAAATCTAAAGTTTTTATTTAATTTAATGAATTTAAAGCAATGGTCGAGTTATAGACTGGGAAGAAAATAAACTGTTTGAGGATTGATAATGGTAATGGATTTTTCTCTAATAATTTTAATAGATTTTTTAGAGACTTTGGAATTAATAGAAAGAAGACAACTCCATATTCTCCACAATAGAATCGAGTTGCAAAAAGAATGAAAAAGAAATTGATGAAGAAGGCTAGGAGTATGGTGCTAGTCTAAAACACAAATTTTGGGCTAAAACTATTGCCACTACTTGCTACCCAGTTAACAAGTCTCCTATATCATCTCTTGTTGATAAAACGCCTATGGAGGTTTGGTCGAGTCATAAGTCTTCATTGAGATATCTTAGAGTTTTTGGTTGCATGACATATGCACGTGTCAAAGGAGAATTGATTTTTTTTGGAGAAAAAGGATGTGGAATGTATCTTCATCAGATACAATTATGGTGTGAAAGGATAGAAGCTTTGAGACCTTGTTGCATAGAAGGTAATACATAGTATAGGTGTTATTTTTAGAGAAATAAAGCCCCCTCTTGTTACATTAGAATCAAAATAAATTGAATAGGGAGATGTGATTAAATTTCCTTCTACACTTCAAAGAGTTGAATTGAGACCCCTAGATAGACAAGAGGTTGAGGAGAGCTCATCTAGCTCTTAGTCTTAAAAAGAGGAGGAAGAACCTCCAACTCATCTTGTTCGAAGGTCTACAAGACATAGACAACCACTCGAAAGGTATTCACATGATGATTAAAGATGTATTTTTATTTCAAATACCAATATGGTTGAACCTAGATCTATAGGAGAGGAATTAGGTATGAATGATGTGGAATCCTAGATTATTGCCATGGAAGAATAAATGACAACTTTGAAAAAGAATGATACACATGATCTTGTACCATTGCCCGAGGGACGTAAAACTATTGGATGCAAATGGGTGTTCAAGAAAAATATTGGTTCAAATGGATGTATTGAGAAGTATAAACCAATGTTGGTTTCAAAAGGCTACTCTCGGGATAAGGGTGTTGCTTATGGTGAGATATTTTCTTCTATTGCAAAAATGACATCCATTAGATTTTTTCCTTCTATTGATGTTGCTTATTATTTAGAGATTGGGCAAATGGATGTGAAAACTACTTTCCTTCATGTTGATTTGGAGGAGGATATTTATATGACGTAGCCATATCACTATGTGGTAAAAGGTAAAGGAAATTTGGTCTGTGGATTGAAGAAATCATTCTATGGCCTCAAACAAATTTATAGGATGTGGTACTAAAATTTGATACATATGTGTTGATTTTGGGATTTGAGCATTCTAAATCAAATCACCGTATTTATTATAAATATGATGGTGATGATTTCCTATGCATTGCATTATATGTTGATAATATGTTATTCATTGATAAAAGGAAAGGTATGATTTAGAATTAAAGTCTTAGCTTGTTGCTAAATTTTAAATGAAATATCTTGTCGTGAAACACATTCTTAGGATGGAGATTAGAAGAGATAGAGTGAAAATAAATCCAAAGCTATATTTAGGCCAAAGTAAGTATGGGAATTCAGTTTTATAGAGGTTCAACATGCAGGACTCTAGACCATTATGTGTTCCTTTTATAGTTGGAACAAAATTATCTATTTTAAATTGTTCTATATCCCCATCAGAGATGGAATAAATGAGCAAAGTGTCTTACCATAGTGCAGTTGGAAGTTTGATGAGTGTTATCTAGTTTGTACTAGACTAAACATTGCCTAAGTAATAGGAGTACTTTCTAGATATATGTCTAACCCTGGTAGAATTCATTGGGGTGTACTTAAAAGGGTCTTTAGATATTTGAAGAGTACTTCAAAATATTCTCAGTTATCATGGTAATTTGATGGGAGACAAGATTTACCTTGATATTCATGATTATGCGGATTCAAACTGGGCATGTGATGTTGATAGCAGAAGATCCACTAATTCTTACATGTTTACTTTATTTTATGGTATAATTAGCTGGATGAGTAAGTGACATATTGTGGTTGCTTTGTCCACTATTGAAGAAAAGTATATAAAAGCTACTCTTGCTTGTAAATAATCCATTTGGCTTAAGAGACTATTTTGAGTTATTGGAATAAAACAAGGTGTAGTGACAATCAAAGTGTGATATGCCTAGCTAAGAACCTATCATTTCATTCTCGGACCAAGCCCATTTATGTTCAATATCATTTTGTTAGAGATATGGTCGAAGATGGCAAGGTGAAGATGGTTAAGGTAGAGACTGTGAATGTTGCAAATTCTTTAAATAAGGTTGTTAGCATAGAGAAGTTTAGATGGTGTTTAGTGTTTATGGACCTCACGACCCCTAACAATTAATTTATGGTGTATATATATCATTTTCTCTTGCAAGGTGTTTGACAAGTGGGAGAATGTTAGGAAAATTGTGTCTCAACTTTGCATTTACATAAGGTTACTATTTATAGTAATTTTTTATTTGAGAACGAAATGGTCCAAAAAAATTCTCAAAGCCTTGGATTGGCTAGATAAACATGTTGGTAAATTTTTGTGCAAGATCTTGTTTAGATTTGAAGATATTAAAGTTTTCATTTTCGAAGTTAAGAATGAAAGTTTTGGAGTCAATTTTGAGGGCTTTAGAGGCTCTTAAATGGATTCAAATTTTCTATAACATGCATAATAGGTTATAGCTTGATAGAGAACTTCGTGACATTTATAGCACTTCAAATGGTTTGTTGATCAGACACCTGGTTCAAAATTTATGGCCTCTAAAAGTTGGGTCTCCTAAAATAGGAAATATAAAAACATGCCAGACACATAAATGACCTATAAAAGGGGCTACACATGGTAATATATGTTTTGACACATCATAGGGCATCTAGGATTGGAATAAGATATGCTCCACTTTATTGAGTGGTTTTAGCCCATGGTTTTGTAAAACTGTTTAACAATTTCATGTATTGTATCTCCTATATATGAGGTGCATGAGATGGAGGTTGTGTGTAGGAGTCTTATAGCTATTGAGTTACCTTTGAATCTTTGGTTGATGATACTCCTATGAAAATATTGTCTGCAAGTATATTGTAATCTATTACTGGTTTTTGAATAATATATTGAGTGACTTTTGGAGTGTGGGGTGTTTCTCTCAAAAGCGTTTTCTCCACGTAAATCATTGTGTTGTCGTTTGCATGCTATTTATGTTAATTTCTATAATTGTTGTGTATGTGTGTGTGTGTGTATATATATATATATATATATATATCATTACTCTCCTATCAAGGTTAGTGTAGGAAGTTGTTATGCTACTTAACTTCTTTATAGGATGCATGCAAAGTTCAGTGCAATAATGCTTCTATGGAGGCAAGGAAGAGGGATCTACATTCTTCATCCTAAAGATTAGATTGAGATGTGAAGAAGATTTCTTCTTATACATTTGATGGTCATCCTTTTTGGGTATCAAAGGGTTCCAATGCTTTTGAGATGAAACTCCTAGCAAAGAAGATAGTGTTATGGTGCCAAAGACTTGGTCACATTAGTGAGAAGGGTCACAAAACCTTTAAAAATAATTGTCTTATTGAAGGAATTTATGATTGTAATATTGAATTTAGTTTTTGTGAGCACTACATTTATGGTAAACAAAATTGTGTTTAGTTTTACTGTAGTTCTCATAAATACTTTAGGTTGTTCGACTTGATACATTATGATATTTTTGGTCCTATTAATGTTCCTTCAATTTTAAAATGTGTATATTTTGTATCATTCATTGATGGCTATAGTAGAAGGACATTTCATTATTTTCGCATAAGTAAATATGAAGTCTTTAGTCAGTTTAAGGTGTTTAAGGCTCTTGTTGATAATTAGAGTTGTAGAAAGATTAAGTATTTGAGTATTGACAATGGTGGTGAGTTTTTTTTGATAATTTTGATAGGTTTTGTAAGGATCATGGGATTGAGAGGAATACGAAAAATCCACACACTCCTCAATAGAATGAAGTTGCAAAGACATTGATGGAGATGGATGGGAGTATGCTTAGTGGTGTTGGCCTCAAACAAATGTTTTGGGTTGAATTTGTAGCCATTTCCTATTATTTGATTAACAAATCTCCTACATCAACACTTGTTGATAAGACATCTATGTAGGCCTAGTCAAGAAAGAAGTCTTCTATGAGACATCTCAAAGTATTTAGTTGTTAATCTTACGTGTATGTCCCAAGTGAAAAAAAGATCTAAGTTGGAGAACAAGACAATGAAGTGTATTATTATCAGCTATGGTTTCAATGTAAATGGGTACAAGCTTTAGGATGTAGTGATAGGGAAGATTATTTATAGAAAAAGTTTTATTTTGAGAGAGATGAAACCTTCCACTATTGAGTTGCAACCAAAGAAAGAGGACAAACAAAATAAGGAATTTATTTAGATTCCTTCTATCCTTGAGAGAGAAGAACTATGAGCTCCTAACATATTAATGATGTGGAGAGATCTAACACCTTTGAAAGTTTAGAAGAAGATGAAAAACATCAACTTTAGCCTTTGGGAAGGTCTACGAGAATCAAGCAACAATCAGATAGGTTTGGCTATCCATTGTTAGATTCCATTTGTATTTAAATTGCTTTGATTGCTAACACTAATGAGTCTAGAAATATTAGAGAGGCTATGGGTATGAGTGTGTAGCGTCGTAAATTGTACGCACTTGCTAGGGTGGTACAATTTCACACCTAGTTTAGCACCCGCCTTGGTGCATTTTGCATTTTGCAATGCATTTCCCCTTTAGCACTTAATTAATCAAATTAATTAGGTCTAAGGTTCTATTTTATCATCTCCCACATCATAAAATTGGGCCCTTTCATTAAAGTGTGCCCTTTTCATTTTATTCCTCCTATACATCATTTAATCAAAAACCCTAATTAGGTCCTATTTTGAACTTGGGGGCTTGATTTCGGGGGTCAAAACATCTCGAAATCACCTGTAACTTCGGGATTCTCTCTAAATCATCATATCCGACGGCCCTGAAAATTTGGTGAAAAGTTGTCGGGACCATGGCGCCCGGAGAGGACCATGGCGCCCGGAGTGCACATGGTCCCGGACATTTTTCCCAAAATTTTAGGAGCGCAATCCAATCATAAAATAAAGCTTAACCCCAAGAAATTGGCGGGATATTCAATCTCTAGGTTAGCCAAAAGTTGAAATTAAGACCTAGGGTTTCATATATAAGAGCTCTCTTTCTTCATTTGAAAGGATGGGAATTTTGGCTTTCGAGGACCTTCTATGCAGCGAAAGAGCAGATCTTTGAAGACTTCAATAACATTCAACATCCATCCATCAAGCATTCATCAATTTCATTCATTTAGGGCTTGGGAGACATTGAAGAACAATAGGAGATTACCGACTGAAGATTGCCTTGTACTCCTCCCTTGAGGGTTGGGTATGATTTCATGTTGTTTTCATGTCTTTGCATAAGCTTCAATATATCCTTTATTCATGCTTTAGATCACTTTTCATCTTGATTTAGAGCATTTACATTATCATTTACAAACAATTAGGGCTTACTTTCTAGGTTGCTCTAGTTTGCTTTCTTGCATTTAAGGACCTTGCACACACACTAGGTCTGCACACACAATACATTTTACAATACAATTTGGCTATTCGTGGAGGTGGAAATCACCGAAGTGGGGGTTTGACTAAGGCAAAACCCTATATAGCCGCCCACCACACCTTTTCAGATATAAGTGCAGGTTTCGGAATTCGGACGACGCCGCAAGTTACAGATCTGGAAGAAGCAGACGGAGACTGAACTTCACACCAAATCTCAAAGAAAAAGACTAGGACAGGGGCGTGGGGCGCCCTGGTCCCTGGGACAGGGGCGCTGGGCGCCCTGGTCCTTCTGACAGTAGTTTTTAGCATTTTTGACAGCTTTGCAAAATAGCAGTTTTCGGAGCAGTTTCAGGGGCAGAATCAGGACAGTGGCGCCCACGCCCCCGTCCTAAACATTTTCAGTCAGATTTTAACTTCGGGTACGCATTTGCATTCTTGTCTTGTCCTTGTGTTTACAGCTTTCCATTGTTTAAGTTCAATTCTGCAATCTTGTTATTAGTTCATACTTGCACTTTGGGGTTAGGGATTGAACTTGCATCATTTCATCTTTCAATTGCAACAAAGGAATAGAAATCCTAATAGGTAGCCCGTGGCTCTCTCTTCCACAAGAAGAAGTAGCCAATTGTGTGATACCTCTAGGCTCTTTCATATTCCACAAGTGCGTGGTTGAAAGTGAGATTAGGGCATGCTTGCTTAGTGTCACTTTTTCTCCCACACATTTTTGGTGAACCCAATGTGAATCTATCATTGCTTCCTCTTGCATTGCATTTGTTAGATCTAGATCTAGATTTAGTGTGTTTTCATTTCATTTTCATTAAAAAGAAAAAAAAAAAAAAGTGTGTTTCTTTGCATTGTGTGTTTAAATTTTATGCAATTTCAAAATGTCAAATTTTTATTTGCAAGATGTTCATATTTGTGATGATTATGAGTTAGATGAAGCTTTAGATGAATTTTTGAAACCTAAATATACCAAGCCTTCATTTTACCAAAAACTCATAAATATTGTTACTATGCCATTTCGTTGTGAAGAGAAAGATAAGTCGAATGATTCCTCTCAAGGGTACATTCCTATCAGCTCTTCCACTAAATCTAGTAACATGGTTTTTTTCAATGATCCCCTCTATGAAGAGATATCTCCTTTTGAATCAAAAGATGAACCTTTTAATAGATATGATCATGCTTTGTTAGATGATGCCCTTGATGACTTTGTGGCTCCTAAAAAATGCTCCCTTCATGAGGATCCTTTTGTGCAAGAAGATGACATTATCCCTACATTTTCTAGTGATGGCATTTCCTTTTCCAACAAAATTCCCACTAGAGATGATGAATTAATGATAAATGCTTACCCTTCTCCTAAAGTTTGTCTTACCCATAAACATCCCTTAGAGAAAGAAGATGAAATAAAAAGCAATTTCCTTAATTCTCTCTCCCCTAAAGATCATATTGAACATATTTTGAGGAAAGAGGATGAGTTTAACACATCTATTGATGTTCTCCCTCCTAAGAATGAGGAATTAATAAACAATGTTATCTCCTCTCCCGAAATTGACAATAATTCAAACATCCCTTTCAACCACTTCACTATTTGGGATGAACCATTAGAAGAAGGTGTAGATTATTCTCTCTCCCTTGATAATTTCTCACCTTCCTTGAATCTCAATTATTCTCCCTCTAAAAATAAAGCATCTCCCTCTCCTCAACTTGGTTCTACTCATAAGGAAACCCTAGTTCAAAGCAAGATGGTTAGCATCCCTTTCAAAGATCTCCCTCTCAAAAGTGAGACTTCAGGGAGTAATGTTGATCCTTCTCCTAGAGAGTTTATTCCCCATGTAGATCCTTTGATGATAGAGGATGATATGACCTTTCCTAGCATTACTTTTCCTACTAGAACATCAATGCCTACCCCTTGTCTCTCTCCTAAAATTGATTTAATCCGTGATAAGATTTTAGTGCAAGAGAAGACTATCAATAATTCTTCCAACACTTTTGTTCATTCCTCTAAACCATCCTCAATCAACTTGATACATGTGAATGAGACACCTAACAAACCTCTCTTCACTGTCCAAGGTGCTTGTCCTTCTCAAAATTATCAACCTTTAAATAAGCCTATCTTAGTGGTTCAAGGTGGTTATGCTAATGATTCTTTTTGCACTCCTAAGAAACCTATTATTACTGTGCAAGGAGGTTATTCTTCTAAGAGCCCTTATGAGTATGCTAAGCAACTAACTAGAGAGAGTTATCATGCGGTTGCCCATACTTATAACACAAGAAACAATAGGCATCCTAATCCTCCTCTAGTTATCCCAACTTCACTTCCTCCTTCCCAACCTATTCTTCCTCAAGCTCCACGTATTTCACAAGTTCTTGGTAAGGAATATGATCTCATAGAACAACTTAAAGCTACCCCTGCTAAGATATCCCTTTGGGATTTGATCCAAACTTCTTCTGCTCATCATGGAATGTTACAAGATGCCTTGAAAGATTTGAATGTTCCTCCACCTAATACATCTAGTAATATAGTGTCTTTGGTTAACTCTGTGGTGAATCCTAAAGCTCAAATTGTGTTTACCCAAGATGAGTTGCCTACTAGTGAAATTCAAAAACAATATGATCCCTTGATGATTGTGGTTATCATAAATGACACTGCTATAAGACGAACACTGGTAGATAATGGCTCTGGCCTTAATGTGTGTAGCATTAATCTATTGCATAAGATGAATGTGGATACATCCCTTATTGAGCCTGACTCTCATCCCATTTGAGGCTTTGATAATGTGGCTAAGTCTTCATTAGGTATTATCACCTTACTCGTCATAGTGGGACCTGTTACTTTGCTTACTCCTATTCATGTTATGTCAGGAAATCTAACATACAACTTGTTATTAGGGAGGCCTTGGATTCACAGTATGCAAGTTGTCCCCTCTACATTGCATAGACAAGTTAAATTCATTTATAACAATAAGACATATACCTTGATAGGTGACACTAATCTCCAAGCTTGTTTGCAAACATCTAAGCCTTCCTCTTCTAGTAATGACTCTTTGAACAAGATACCTATGGATGAATCCTTACCCTCTGATAATCAAAATTCTTTGGATGAGTCTGAAGCTCCTGAAGAAGATCCTTCTCAACTTGAATATACGCATGAAAAGGCTTTTGATCCTGAGAAGGTTCTCATAGAAGACGATTGGGGATCTCTTGACTTTAATCCCACCTTTGTAGGTGAGTATAGGGTTCCTCCTAGAGAGTTTAAAGTTAAAAAGAAGGAAGAAACTAAGAATCAATCAATCTTACCTGAACCTATGAGCAATAATTTTGTGGCCGCTTCTCAAACTTCTTCTCCTCTCACCTCTAATTATGAAGAGTTTGATTCTTTGTCTTATGAAAAACCACCTTCTCTTTCTGAAATGGCTGATCGTTATGGTCGTGGTTTTCGCATTTTTGCTAAGCATGGGTATCACGGAAATGGTTGTGGCACTCATGAACAAGGGATGAAGGTTCCTCTAGAGACTAATTTTCACAATTATGCCTTTGGACTTGGCTATAATCCCTGCAAACGCACTAAAGCATCTAAAAGACCATCTCTCAATGTGAATGCTATATTTAGTAGTGATGATGATCTCACTTCAACTAAATCATCTTCTACTTCTATCAACTCTCATTCCCCTCATAAGGAAATCTTGGCAATGAACAAATCTCTTTATGAATCCCCTCAAATTTCTAAATCCACTTATGAATCTTTATCTCCTATTCATCATAAAGTCCTTTCCTCTAGGGATAAGGCTCTAATAAATTACACTCATCCCTCTTCTAAGATTTCATGTGACTTTTCTTCTTCAATTTTTATCCTTTTATACATGTTTTTGATCTCACTTATAGTTGAGCATTTAACATGTCATATTCAAATACCTCATTTAGTCTATCATGTCTTTAAATAACATTAATGGCTATTATGTTGCTCATCATTATGTGACATTGGTAGCTCATTTACTGGGGGCTCATTGTCATTCATGATGGTACAATTTCAAGTGCAATCATATTTTTTGAAGCAACATAATAGCCTAATTTTCTTGTTCCTATGGGGACAAGAGTGATTTCATACATCTCTTCTTTTGCTTATGTCCAAATCTGTCCCTAGAAGATTGTGTAAGTCCTTCTCATTTTCCTTATCCTTGGGAGGCAATGATCTTTCCTTATTTTTATCTAAGGATCCACTTTTTCCTATTTTGTGGATGGTGTGGACTTTATTACTTGATGTTATGCCTTGTACGCATTTGTTGTTCTTTGTTCAAGGATTCTCTCTTACAAGAGGTGTAAGTCCTTGACTACAACCTCTTTTGCACTTGGTAAAATACATCCATAACGAATTCACTCTCCTAATTGGGTTAAAAAGAGCGTCATTGTAAGGAAGTTAAGTAGCGGAAACAACTTCCTACACTAACCTTGAGAGGAGGGTAATGCAAAACTTTTTTCAGATCATTACAACAGTTACAGAAAATAGAAATAGATATAATAGCATTCATACCACAACACAATGATTTACGTGGGGAAAACCCTTTCGGGAGAAAAACCCCACCCTCCAAAAAGCAGCTCAATATTTTATTCAGCAATCAAAAACAGATTACAAAATACTTGCAGAGCAAGCTCTTCGCAGGAGTAGCACTAATCAGAGATTCAGAGGCAACTCAATAGCCATAAGACTCTTACACACAACCTCTATCTCACACACCTCATAAATAGGAGATACAATACAAGAAACCGTCAAACGGTATTACAAAACCATGGGCTAAAACCACCCAATAAGGTGTAGCCGACCTTATCTCCCTTCTATGACATGTTAAAGCACACATCAACACGTGTCGCTCCCTTTTACAGCTCATTTATGTATTCGATACAAATTATTTTTCCTATTTCAGGAGTACAAACTTCCGGAGGCCATAACTTGAGAACCGGGTGTCCGATTGACGAACCGTTTGAAGCGCCGGAAATCTCGTGAAGTGCTCTATCACCTCGTAACCCGCTTCGCCGGTTACGACAACTTTTCAGGGCGTTTCGGAGCCTCGAAAGTCCCCAAAATTAAGTTTAAACATTTTATTGCACCCCTCCAAGACGAAAACTTTAATATCTTCAAAACTAGCTGTGACCTTGCGACGCAATTTTACCGGAATGCTTATCTAGCCAACCAGAAGCTTCAGGGAGAGTTTCGCACCGTTTCGTGCTCAAATAAAAACTTACTATAAATAGTAACCTCGCATAAATGCAAGGTTGAGACACCATTTTTCCCAACAGTCATCCTTCATTAAGAATCACTTTCACCTCGCAAAAGAAGGAAGTATTGCATTCTTATTCTCTTCTTTGTCTTATTCTAGAAGATGTTGTATTTGTCTAAGACAATTTCTCTCAGGGATAGGTGTCTTTTGTACAAAGATCTCTTCTCCTCTAAGGATCTCCTTTACACATACTACAGGATATCCCTTCTCAACTATCTTATCCTTGCTTAAAGAGTGCAAAACTCTCTTGCTTGGATCTATGACATTGTTGCATTTTTGGGGTATCTTCTTTTGTGATGAAGGTAGGTATCCTTGTTCTAATTTTCTTATGACATAAACATTACACTTTTTGAGCAATGGGTCATTCTTGGAACTAGAGCACAGACTCTTAGAGCGAGATGACACACTTTTTTACTATACATATACAGGTTGTAGCATACTCAGGCATAGACTCCTATGAGGTGCTTCTAACCTCCCTTACACACACATGCACGAGGTTGAGTGGAACTAGCGGCATAAGGCTAGACTTTCTCACTCCCCTCCCTTACATGGATCACCTAGACAGACTCTAGGGGCTAGTTTTCCATGTCCTTTTCCCATGGATCACCTAGACAAGATCTAGGGGTGAGAAGTCCATGTTTTCTCTCTCACTATTCTTTTCATGGATCACCAATGTGTGTATTCATTCTTTTTTCCTTTCTTTTCTTCTCTTTGCATTTTGTTTCCATTTACATCCTTCATCTTGTGTTAGAGAACTCTCAAATCCTCACACTCTTTGTTGTGTTGGAATTGAGATTTAGTCCTCTTTCTTACCAAATGATTCTCCATTAGTTTTTGATCTCATATCAAATCTTCTTGTGAGCATTTGTCATCAATATTCTTTAACAATTCGAAGTGGTAAACATGATACCCTGTTTCAACTCACTAAAATTAGCAAGCCGAAACAGGGGGGGTATATAGCTACCCTCGAATTTTCATCACCTTCCTTAGTAAGAATTAGGTGATTTTGTGATCTAACGTGTGTTTTGTAGGGTGCGGTTCCTAACTGTGTACTGCAGATACCACTGGGGGCTTCGTTCGACAGACTTATGGATATATCCTTTTTCAAATAATGTTTACTTTTCTGTACTTTAGCTTGCATATGCACGTAGTGTTCATATGACCGCTAAAGTGGGGGATAAATGTAGCATCGTAAATTGTACGCACTTGCTAGGGTGGTACAATTTCACACCTAGTTTAGCACCCGCCTTGGTACATTTTGCATTTTGCATTGCATTTCCCCTTTAGCACTTAATTAATCAAATTAATTAGGTCTAAGGTTCTATTTTATCATCTCCCACATCATAAAGTTGGGCCCTTTCATTAAAGTGTGCCCTTTTCATTTTATTCCTCCTATACATCATTTAATCAAAAACCCTAATTAGGTCCTATTTTGAACTTGGGGGCTTGATTTCGGGGGTCAAAACATCTTGAAATCACCTGTAACTTCGGAATTCTCTCTAAAATCATCATATCTGACGGCCCTGAAAATTTGGTGAAAAGTTGTCGGGACCATGGCGCCCGGAGAGGACCATGGCGCCCGGAGTGCACATGGTCTCGGACATTTTTCCCGAAATTTTAGGAGCACGATCCAATCATAAAATAAAGCTTAACCCCAAGAAATTGGTGGGATATTCAATCTCTAGGTCAGCCAAAAGTTGAAATTAAGACCTAGGGTTTCATATATAAGAGCTCTCTTTCTTCATTTGAAAGGATGGGAATTTTGGCTTTCGAGGACCTTCTATGCAGTGAAAGAGCAGATCTTTGAAGACTTCAATAACATTCAACATCCATCCATCAAGCATTCATCAATTTCATTCATTTAGGGCTTGGGAGACATTAAAGAACAATAGGAGATTACCGACTGAAGATTGGCTTGTACTCCTCCCTTGAGGGTTGGGTATGATTTCATGTTGTTTTCATGTCTTTGCATAAGCTTCAATATATCCTTTATTCATGCTTTAGATCACTTTGCATCTTGATTTAGAGAATTTGCATTATCATTTACAAACAATTAGGGTTTACTTTCTAGGTTGCTCTAGTTTGCTTTCTTGCATTTAAGGACCTTGCACACACACTAGGTCTGCACACACAATACATTTTACAATACAACTTGGCTATTCATGGAGGTGGAAATCACCAAAGCGGGGGTTTGACTAAGGCAAAACCCTATATAGCCGCCCACCACACCTTTTCAGATATAAGTGCAGGTTTCGGAATTCGGACGACGCCGCAAGTTACAGATCCGGAAGAAGCAGATGGAGACTGAACTTCACACCAAATCTCAGAGAAAAAGACTAGGACAGGGGCGTGGGGCACCCTGGTCCTGCCAGGATAGGGCGCCCTGGTCCCTGGGACAGGGGCGCTGGGCGCCCTGGTCCTTCTGACAATAGTTTTTTGCATTTTTGATAGCTTTGCAAAACAGCAGTTTCCGGAGCAGTTTCAAGGGCAGAATCAGGACAGTGGCGCCCGCGCCCCCGTCCTGAACATTTTCAGTCAGATTTTAACTCCAGGTATGCATTTGCATTCTTGTCTTGTCCTTGTGTTTACAGCTTTCCATTGTTTAAGTTCAATTCTGCAATCTTGTTATTAGTTCATACTTGCACTTTGGGGTTAGGGATTGAACTTGCATCATTTCATCTTTCAATTGCAATAAAGGAATAGAAATCCTAATAGGTAGCCCGTGGCTCTCTCTTCCACAAGAAGAAGTAGCCAATTGTGTGATACCTCTAGGCTCTTTCATATTCCACAAGTGCGTGGT
Organism: Cryptomeria japonica; assembly: GCF_030272615.1. NCBI lineage: Eukaryota > Viridiplantae > Streptophyta > Pinopsida > Cupressales > Cupressaceae > Cryptomeria > Cryptomeria japonica. Next base: position 30,108,947 of record NC_081410.1, on the reverse strand, counting down.
TGAAAGTGAGATTAGGGCATGCTTGCTTAGTGTCACTTTTTCTCCCACACAGAGTGATGTAGATTCCTAGATGAAATCCATGAATGATGAGATGCCATATTTGAAGAATAATAATAATTGGGATCTAGTACCTTTTCGTAAAGGATGTAAGCATGTGGGATGAAAATGGATGTTAAAGTGTTGAGAAGCACAAAAAATAGTTGGTCACAATTGATGGAATAGATTATGGTATGGGATGCAAATGGGTGTTCAAGAAAAAGTTGGATCTTGATGGTAGTATTAAGAAGCACAAAGAATAGTTGGTCACAATTGATGGAATAAATTATGGTAATATTTTCTCTCTCATTGAAAAGATAACGTCCATTTGGTTCTTATTATCATTTGCTACAACTCATGATTCAGAAATCAAGCAAATGGATGTGAAGATAATATTCCTTCATGGTTATTTCAAGAAAGAGATTTATATATCACAACTAGAGTATTTTGTGGTGAAAGGTAAATAAAATATGGTTTACAAGTTGAAAATATCTTTGTATTGTCTGAAACAATCTCCTAGGACGTGGCAGAAAATTTTAGATACCTATGTGTTGAATTTTGGGAGTTTAGAGGTCTAAATTTAGTCATTGTGTTTACTTCAAAAATGATAATGGTCTCATTCTTATTATTGGATTATATGTGGATGACATGTTACTGTTTGAGATTGAATATTTGATTTCTGACTTGAATTCTTAGTTGTTAACACAGTTTGTTATCAAATATTTAGGTGTAGATAGGTACATTTTGGGGATGGAGATTAGAAGATCTACAAAACTAAAAAAAAGCTTTCGTTAATACAAAGTAAGTATGTGCATTCAGTGTTGGAGAGATTCAATATGATAACTTGTAAATCTATGAGTTCCTAGTGCATTAGGAACAAAATCATTTGTCGAAGATTTCTCAAAATCTCCTACTTAGGTGGAGGACATAGCCAATGTATCATATGTAAGTGTTATTTGCAGTCTTATGTATGATGTGGTTTGTATAAGACGAGGCATTGCCCATGCAACAGGTGTCCTAAGTTGATATATGATTAATCAGATATGGGTAAATTGTGATGCAGTTAAGAGAGTGCTTAGATATTTGAGGGGTATGTTTGAGTGTTCCTTGTGTTTTCTGTTGTGAAAGTATACAATGAAAAATTATATAGAGAAATCAATAAACCAAAAATACACATATTTATGTAGAAAAACCTAGTAAAAGAATACCAAAACAAACTACATGCAAAGATCTTTCATATTATTCCTCAAGAAATTTTACAATTACAACAATCTTCAAAATGTCAACAAAACATGACTTCTTGTAGCATTTTACATTCAAGTTGTAGAGTTGTAATTGATGACAACTTGTCAAAAATAGAAAGTATCACACATGCAACTACATGATATAAAAATATCAAAATGGCTAAAAATAGTAAGTCCCAAAAATTTTGAACACCTTTGGTGAATGCCTTCGGTGTGGGTCATGTTCAGTGAACACCTTTGGCATGGTAGGGGAGCTACAACTAGCCCCCTTACAACCTCCTCCCTTTAGCCTTTGATGTGTAGCTAGGTCCTTCAAATAGCTTCATTGGGCGCAATCCTAAAGCACTATCATGGTACCCCATGATGACTATTCATTATTGCTGGAATAACACTAGTGCCCTGCCCACTCCTGACTATTCATCACTACTAAAATACCACTAGAATTGAGTTCATATTCTAACATTTTCATGGACATCATTCTCTAAGTGTCCATGGATATGTGGATTTAGATTTGGCAGGCAACATTGATAACCAAATATCCACTGATGGTTATGTTTTTACTATGTATGGTGGGAGTAAGCTATACTCACTTTGTCAATGACAAAAGCAGAGTATAGGATAGCTACTCATGCTTGTAAGGAAGGCATTTTTCTTAGACAATTATGTTTAGATATTGTGTTTGATGCAGGATTAACTACTATCTATTATGACAACCAAAGTATCCTCTTTGTAGCAAACAATCCTAATTTCCATGCTAAAAAAAACAAATTCATGTTCAATTTTATTTTGTTCATGGTATGGTGTAGGATGGGAAGATAAAATTGGACAAGGTTGAAACTTTGACGAATGTTGTAGATACATTTAGAAAACTAATGAGCATAGAGAAATTTAGATGGTGTTCCAATTCTACAGGCCTCTCATCCTCATTTAGTTGGTTGATTGGTTGTTGAAAGGTCTTCATCAAGTGAGAGAATGTTGTGATTAAGGTGTCTCAACCTTTACAAGTCCTAAGATTGATATTTGGTTTTATTTATAAAATATTTGGTTTAATTTATGAGCCTAGAAGGACAATTTTGTTTGCACATGTTATTTCATCATCTAGTGGAAGTTGGCATGTTGACTTGCCATCCTACTAGGAAGGTGGCATGTATTATTTTGTTTACACATGGAGGTAGGCGCCCCACTTAGAGAATGTTGGAATTTTTTGGAGGTGGGTGATAAGTGTCATGTCATGACGAAAATATGATATGATTTTATAATACACCTGCCTTTGAGAATTTATGACAACTTATGACATCTTTATGACATATTCTATGATAGAATGGACAAGTGTTAGGAGACACATTTTTCATGGAGAATGTGAGTGCCCAATTTGGTTTATGATAGGATGTAAGAGGATTTTATATTGCTAGACAATATAAAATTGATTCTCTTATAATTGTAAGTGTTGTCAATAATGATTATTTTTATGATAGTATCAAGAGGTGTAAGATCATTTGTCATACCAAAAGATAGTATATTTTGGGTGCCCAAATTAGGAGGTTTGAATAAGGATTTATTTGGAGATGTACATGTATCATTTGCATGCTTACATGTTATCAGAAAAGTGTGCTAAGTATTTTTCATGGCCCCATCTTTTGTCTTTATCTAGAAGCTTCCGCTATTGCATTTATCTATATAATATGGTCTTGGAGAGAATTATGTATGTTATGTTTTGCAAGTGAAGTGTTATGTTAAAATTGATCTATATTGTGCATTGTGAGTGCAGACACCTATTGAAGAAGTAGTGTATTGCTATAACTATTGTAAATGTTGTTTTAGTAATACAAAGTACTATGCTTCTGGAGTGCGGGTTTTTTCTCTCAAAAGGGTTAAATTCTCCATGTATGACTTGTTTTTATCTTTATGGATGTTCATTATCTCCTTCTGAATGTGTTTCTTATTCTATGATAGTTAAAGATTGTAAAGAATTTTTTCTCTATCTCCTCCACTATATTAGTGTTAGGAAAATGCTTCCTAACACGAATATAGTTGAATTACAACATCCTATAAATAAATAAAATAGAATGTTTTATCATCCTCATATAAATTAAAAATATTGTTAGAGATTAATACATCTAATTGAATTATGTCTATCTTGTTTAAGTGTCATCAAAGTTTGAATAGGTTTCAATAAGGAACTATTGATCTATGGTTAAATTCTTATTTATTGTCAAATAGGTCTAGTTAGCTATCAATCAGCTCTAGTTTGTTGGAAAAATATTTAGCTATTTTATAGCAAGAATGAACAAATTGATTTGAACAATTTGTCTTTTTCTTCTCTTTTCTCTATTTTTAATATGGTATCAAAGAAAATCAATTTGTTATAGTTATAGTATGAGTGGTAGAAGAGAAGGGAGAGTTTTGCTTACAAGAAGAGCATCATTGATTTCAAGAAGTTGTCAAATGAGGTCTACAAAAGAACCACCAGATATTGATGACTTCATTGAGGATGAGGCACTTGTTCTATTTTGAAAAAAACAACACTTTAAAGATAGAGAATGATGTAGTAGAGAACAATTATATGATCAATAGTCTAAGGAGCTTGTGGATTAGATAAAATTTACCTTCATCAAAGATTAATACATAATTATAACGTGTTTAAGAATAAATGAATTTGAACAAGTTGTTTTGTTCTTATTTGTTCTCTAAGTTTAATATCATATTAACACAACTCAATCTAGTATTGTTGTTGTATTCATAGTCTAAGTGGTGGAAGAGAAAGGAAGAGCTTTTCCTACAAGAAGAGAATCATTGATTTAGAGAAGAAGTTGTTAAATGAGGTCTACAAAAGAACCACCAAATATTGATGGCTTAATTGAGGATGAGGCACTTGTTCTATTTTGAAAATGCCAAAATTTTGAAAAACATAGAATGATGTACTAGAGAATAATTAGATGTTGAATAGTCTAAGGTGCTTGCGGATCAAAGAAACTATACCTCATTGGGATTATGAGACATACATATGAGGATTGGTATCCAATAGTTAAGGGGAGATACATGAAATCTAAAATTTTCACATTATACTTTTATGAGGGTGATGAGACACTTCACATGCAATGGTGTCTAATGATGTTGGGATCTTGCATGATAGCTAGGTGACTATAGGTCTACATTGGGGAGCAACATAAAAAAGTCTTACTAGTCTGAGAATTATTTTCAAAGGATAGCTTCTACATAATGTACTATTTCATTATTAGTCATTCCGTAATATGTAGATATATGTTAGGAGATCATAAAAATTTAGTTATTCATTATGGAGGGGTGTTTAGAGATTAATATATAATTGAATTATGCTTGTGCTATTTAGGTATCATCATCTTTTGAATAGGTGCTAATGAGGAATTGTAGATTTGTGGTTGAGTTCTAGTTTGTTGTCAAATAGGTCTATTTAGTTGCCAATTAGCTGTAGTTTTCTGTCAAAATATTTGGCTATTTTTTATAGGAAGATTGCAATTCTTCCACAAATATAAATTTGTAACTTGTTGAATAATAAATTAATTTGAACATGTTGTTGTTCTGTTATATCTATTTTTACAAAATACAAGTCCATAATTATAGGATGATGCCATATAAAAGACAATTACATACTTGATTTCTCTCTAATGATTTTTAGTATGATCATAAAGTTGGTCCTTCCTGAGGATTGATTTAGGAGAAATTTTCCTTAAGCAATCTAACAACCTCCTTGAGACCTTTTTAAATACCTGTTGGTGTAAATAATTATTCATCTTGGATATTATTACACCTTACTTAAGTTTACTTAGGAAATGCATCTCCTAGTAGTTTGGGTATGAAACACTTGGATGTTTGTGCCACATTGGGATAGTGCATGTAGGAGAATTTCCACCTTTTGTGGACGTATCTTGTTGTTACACTCCACATTCAGTGGGTGATCGACCTCATGTGGAATATTATATTGTTTCTCCTACCTACCCACACCTATTTCCTACCTACCCTTGTTTCTTATTGAGCCACATGTCATGTTTGTGTGCTCACATATCCATATAGCCTTGCCTATATAAGCAGGCTCATATTCATTGTATGTAAGGCTTAATGATCTAGTTGATCATATTTTTCATCTTGATAGAATACAGTTTATTTCTATCATCTATTTTGTTCTCTCTTATTTGTCCTTCCATTGCCTCTTGATCTTGGCAAAATCTCACAATACCAACAATCTTTATACCAAATCAAATATCAAAGAATTCAACAAATTTGGAAGCAAAAATTCAAACAAAAGAATAAATTCATCTAGTGAGAATAAATTCAAATATTCATCCCTAAAAATTCACTAGATTATACAAAAGTTCAAACAACAGACAAAAAAAACATCTATTTTCTAGAATCATATAGATTCAACATCACGTGAGATTCAATCACTTGCATCAATTTTAAATTTAGTGTTATTCTTTCTACATTATTATCCTAACTTAATATTCAAAAATCAATGATTATATCACAATTTTAATTAATTAATCTAAATTAATTTATGTTGAAATGTATGCATCTTTTATTTAATTACCCTAAATCAAATTTAGAGAAAAATATTTTTTTCTCACACTATAATATTTTTTGGAAGCTTCATCTCATATCTAAATTAATTGAGATTATATTTTTTAATCACTTTATTTAAATTAGATACATCTTATTATTATTTATGCTCGTCATAAATTCTATTTTCACATGAGGTTTGTTTCAATACAAGTCTTTGATATTCTCACATTCTACAACAATACTCGAATTGTTTTAAATATTATTTTATAAAAAATGTACCATCAATTTTTAAAATCACACCCCATAATCTATCATCCAAAATAAAATAAAATGATTTATCATATTTATAATAGATCACAAGTGTGATATGAAAAGTTGATTTAAAAAATATCATATATTCAAAACTATAACTAGCAATTGCACCCTAGTGTGCAATGATCTATCATCTTTATAATAGATCACAGAGTGTGATATGAAAAGTTGAATTAAAAAATATCATATATTTGAAACTATAACTAGCAATTGCACCCTAGTGTGCAATACGTATGCCAAAGAGATGTAGAAGGTCAATTAAGAAAATTTGGTTCTTTTTTTGCATACATTTGTGCATCACATGAGGCCAATTGATAGGTCATTTATCAAATGATGTTGTTTAAGCAATAATGGTCATGCTCGTCATAAATTCTATCTTCACATGAGTTTTGTTTCAATACAAGACTTTGATATTTTCACATTCTACAACAATACTTGAATTGTTTAAAATATTGTTTTATAGAAAGTTTACCATCAATTTTTAAAATCACACCCCATAATCTATCATCTAAAACAAAACAAAATAAAATGATCTATCATCTTCATAATAGATCACATAGTGTGATCTGAAACGGTGATTTAAAAAATATCAATCACCCTATAATCTATCATATAAAATAAAACAAAATAAAATTATCTATCATCTTCATAATAGATCACGGTCTGAACATTGATTTAAAAAAGTATCAATCATACCCAATAATCTATCGTCTAAAATAAAACAAAATAAAATGATCTATCATCTTCATGATAGATCATGAAATGTGATCTGAAATATTGATTTAAAAAATATCATACATGTGAAACTAAATTCAGATTACATTCTTGAATTGTAAAAATCTGTGATCTTTGATGGTGTATTCTACCTAATACTGAAACAGGTAATTCAGAAGATTGGTGTCATATCACATTCATTACAGACACATCACCAGCCTATCCAGGGAACAATGGCGCGGAAAGAATATATCGAATTCCAATAACAAGTTAAAAGCCATACATGGTGGTGCTCCACACATTTTGGTACCACTCTGTAGCTGTCACCTAATAGTGCACGGACAATCTTATTCTGTCGGTGCTCTTGATTTCACAATGAATTGACTATATTTCTATTTCTCTATTTACTAACCAAACCAAATTTTCATAACACAGTAAACAAAAGAATACTCTGTAGTCTGGAGTTTGTAGTCTGTACCAGTTAAATTGAAGAACTATGGAACTGTAACACTGGCTTGCCCAGCACTACGAAGAACGCCCTCTAAACTCACATCAAAAGCATCCTTCAAAACACCCCGAGAAGCCCCAATGTTCATGTAAATCAACTGCGGAATAATCCCAACAATATTCTCTCTCATTTTCCTCCTCCTCTCCCTCGAATAAGAATCCAGCACATCTTCAATTCTCAGTCCTCCATGAACAACCCTTTCTTCAGGTATAAACACAGAATACGAATCCGTATCCCTGGGAAGATGCCACGTATATTGCTGATACGCAGAATCATTCCTGAAAAACACCGGAATACACCCGGCAATCAAGCCATCGAATGTGGACCGTCGGGTGGGGGAATCACCAGGCGGCTGCAAACAAAACTCCGCCGTCAACAACTTCTCCATCACCGCCACCGGCCTGTGACTGCACTTGATCTCCCCACAGTTCAAAAAATCACACCTCGACGAATTCCTACACTGCCATATGATCGCCTGCCTCAGCCCCACTTCTTTCCGCTCCCCGCCGACAAATGCAAACAAAGAAATCCTCTCCGCCGATTCAACCCGGCCCCTCCATTTTCCCACCTCTTCGACCGACTCCGGATGAAACGACGTCAGGTACGGAACGGCCTGTTCACGGGTGACCCACGTTCTCCCCTCAACGCAAAGCACCGTCACATTCTCCAATGCCTCGAGCTCCAACAGACCCGTGCCCCACTCACGGCTAACCTCACACAGATCCCACACGGTCCGACCCGTTACAATAAAATGATCCGCGCCTCCCTTTTTCCTCCACCTCCACCCGCCGTTTTCCTCCAGCCAATCCACGAGCTCCGCCCCCTGCTCACTCCTCCGGATTTTCTCAGGCCCGTAGAGAAACCGCAACGCATCCAGACCACTATAATACGGCACAAAAAACGCATCAGCCGACTCCATGGAATCCACCAGGCATGGGTATTCCATCATCCGTCTGTGAAAGACGAGCTCCACCATGTACAAATCCGAGGCGTACCACCCACTGTGATTACCTATTGCGCTTCCAAAGCCGTCATTTTGGGCGTGGGGGCAAAAATTGAGCCACGGAACAATCTGCCCGCTGCAGTTTTTCAGCAACAAACTGTTGAATTTCTCCGGCAAATTGTACATGTAGATCCGCCTCCCCTGGCAAATACTACCAGTCGATGAAATCACAGTCTCTATGTTGAATTCCCTGTTAAATCTCATGTGGATTACGAAAACCATGAGAATGAAAATCGTCCCACACAATACATAGGAACATTTCCATGCCGTGATCTTTTTTTCTAACAGATACATCCTGCAAATCTTCTTTCTAACCAGTACCTCTCTACCATTGTTCACCTTCATAATCTTTTTTGGACTGGATTGAACATGAGCTGTGAATTGAAGTGATGGGTACAAGGACGCCCCGTCATGTGGCCTAAATATGACGCTCTGGGTTATATTTAGTTAAGCACAGATGATTCTTAACATGGAATCTAGTACCTTGTTATTTACAGATCGTTTTAGATTTTTCTTTTTCATTCGTAAGAATTTATACCAAATTGGATATTAGGTAACATAATTGCGAACATATGTAAATTGTTGAAGTAAAGAGCTTTCTCAACCGCCTCCTGCCATGGAAAAGTAACAGAGAGACGAGCATGGCGTGCATGTACAGCCGTCCCGTACGATACGTTTTACAGGAAATTCGAGCCACTTTACGAAATTCTAAGATGAATTAGAGTGCGAATGACTCAAAGTAGTGCAAAAAAATTGTTTTCACAGATCAAAATATGTTAATTTTGTGGTCGATGTGATGGAAATTTGTCTTTTGGTAAGGTATCTATTTTACTTTTCTAAAGTATTCAACAACATCTGTTTCAACTTTTTATAAAGTAGTATCGGGTAATTCGTGACAGAGTACAACTTGTGTTCAATATTAAAAAAAAGAAATTAAAAAAAAATTAAAATTAAAATGTTGAATCGTGAGAGAGTACAATTTACGTTTGGCGATTACTTCCTTGAGGGGAAAGCGCTTCTTGTTTGTGGAGACCGAGGACGTTTGGAAGCACCCTCCAAAATAGGACGATTTTTCACCTGAAGTCTTTGTGAGCTTTATTTTCCATTAATTTTTTATTCTTTTTTCTCTAGGAAAATGGAAAATAGCATGTCTCTAAGCGCAATGCGCGGCTGTTATTGCTTTGAAAGATGTTCCACTCTAGATAAACATTTTCCACCTTTCACTTCAACTTCTTTGGAAAATTCGCCCCATTATCAAAGTCATCACTCAAATGATTGGACTATCTTCTAAATTCTAATTAATTAATGATAATATAGATGATATGAGAGGACGATAGAGACTAATATTCAATATTAATTATTGTTAGAGATAGAAGTGTAGTTTAATATTTTTAATTTTTAAAATTATAAATAGATCTTATTATATGGGGGAGAATGAAGGGATGCAGTTAATTTTCACACAAAACAATATTATGTACAATTTCTAAAATCTATAAAACACAACAAAATTTAGCAAAATTTTGAGTGGAGAGTTTTAAGGTTCAAACACAACACATTTAAACTTTGGTGGATAAAACAACAACACCACCACTTAACCAACACATTATGGGAAGAACCCAAAATTTATTTATTTAATATTAGTTCTTGTTAGAGATAAAAGTTGTATGTTTAATATATTTTATTTTTTAAAATTTTATATCATTTTTACGTATAATTTTGTTTTTTAATTAGATTGATTTAATATATCAATTATTTTTACTATTTAATATATATATTTAAAATATTTAGAAATTTATTCATTTAAAAGTTATTTTATTTTATTTTTATTTTCATTTAATATTATTTTATTTTGTTCAATCTTAATCTCTTTTATTTTCAAAATAGTCTCGATTTTATCAACATTTGAGTTTGATGTGTTTTTTTTATCTTGTTACATTAGTCATGGGTTGACTACTAGCAAAGATATATTTTCTCTTCTTTTTGTCTATAGTAAGTCCTAATTATTCTTTCTAGTACCATAAAATTTTCAAACACATGTACATGCATGGTACAAACACATTTTATAAACTTTAAAGATGAAAATCACTAATAGATAAAACCATATGAAAACAAACTATCTCAAAACCACATTATGGACATGACCTTGTCCAAAATGTTAGAAGTTAAACCTCTATCACAAGCTCCTAATTGTTGTTCCGTAGCTAAATCTCATTTTTAAAATTTTTTAGTTATATGTTTGAAGGTTTTGATCATGATGTATATATTGAAATTCAAAAGAAAGAGAGTTTTTATTAATTAGTTAACATTTATATAAGAAAAAAATTTAGTCATTTTTTATTAATGAACTTATAAGTTACTAAAAAAATATTCTATTTATAAAATTATTATATTATTATATTGTAATTAATATTAAATTATTATTATATTTTGATATTGTAATTAATATTAAGTTATTATTAAGATATGATTATATTTTTATGTTTAGATATATTATGATTAGTTTTATATTGTCAAATTATTATTATTACTATATTTTTTTTATCTTTATTCTTGAAAAAAAATAGACTTCCAGATACTTTTAATCTTCATAATTAATAATATTAGATTGAGATGATTACAAAGTTAAGTGATAATTACAAATTGATTAATTAGTTAAACTCAAAGTGAGTGAAGTTGAGAGGTCCAAGTGAAGGTATAATTAGCATTAAATAATTAAAATTTGTTAATTAAATGCATGGGAGAAAATAAATAAAATTGAATTAAAAATAATAATAATTTTTTTTTTGTTTTCCATGAAGTATTACAAACATGTCAAATTAAATGCTTCTTGATAATCGCTAACAAATATGATACTTAAAGAATACAAATAACTCCCAAAAAATACATTAATACCTTACATTAATACCTTTCTAAATCCACAAGTAGAAATATATTAAAACTGTAACATGTGACTATCAATTTATTCAATAAATATCTGTCGAGTTAACTCTCCTCCCATTTACTAAAATGCTAAAAGGAATTACATTCTTTTCATTAACAGCTGTCGATTTCATTATATATAATAATATAAAAAAATAAATGAGTCCAAGAATAATCCAAACTTTTTTAAAAAGAGCTCGTGATACGGAATACGCCATCTTATTTTTATTTTACTAAATATTCTTTAAAATCTTGAACATTAATATGGAATGATATTTATGACCTTTTAAGGTGTAAAGGTTCAGATTTTAAGTTATTTTTTTTCTATTTTAAAAAAAGATATTCATTTATTATTTTTTAAATATTTTATGTATTTAAAAAATAAAATAAAAATAGTTCAGTATAATTGGTAAAGGTGATGTTATGTACATTAATAATGGCATTCATTAAGGTTGGAATTTCTCTGTAAAAATGAGATTGAATCTGATATAAAATCTTACTAAAAAGAAAATAAAATTGAACTCTTAACTGAAAAAATAATATATGAACTATGACCAGAGGTTTTCTTCCTAGAGTTCTTTCTTCTGATATGCTCTTTGAATCCTGTGTAAAAAATAAAAAATATTAATAAAAAAGTTTAGTGAAATAATCCACTTTTATTGAAAAAAAATAATAAAAAAAAAATTAAAAAAAAAAATGAACTGGTATTCAATCTTAAGTACATGTTCTCATACGACTACTTAATTTATTTTGATTAACAACATAATCTAAACCACCTCTACTCAACTATAGACAATCGTCTATATTAAATTCCGTGTTGAATATTATGACTTAAAAATAAAAATAAAATAAAAAATTGTCCTACAATATTGCCATTATTTATAACGAGTACGTCTCTAGTGGTGTCCGTTGGCTAGATTATACAATGGAAGTGAGTTTGACAACATGGCATAATTATGTCTTATCAAAAGTTGGTGCAATAAAAAAATGATCAAAGTATAATATATAATATAATGTTGTTATTGAACTTGGGTTGATGTGATGGAAAGTTGTGTGGAATACCTAGTTTTTTAAAACAAGAATACAATTTAGGTTAGGAGATTGATTCCTTCACATTCACAGTGACATCATGTTTTTAAGCATTGAGGACACTTTGGAACTATCTTCCAATATGTCTATTTTTCACATGCATTTTTTTTTTCTTTTTATAATAATTTTAAATAGTTTTAACAAGAGTTTTGAGTTGTATGAGTGTGTTTATGAGTTTAAATTGTAAGAATAATTGAGTTTTTTTAGTTAGAATTTAAGATTGAGGGGTGATTACTTTATCAAATTTGTTTTAAGCAAGATTTAGTCTATTTTTTTATTTATTACATCTTGAAAGATGATGTAATTAAAATATATCATCATTAATTTAAAATACAATCATTCAATATTTGTTTGACATTCGTCTTAAACTACAATAATTCATCAATTGTTTGTCATTAGTCTTAAAACACAATCATTCATTAATTGTTTAAAATTAGTCTTAAAACATAATCATTCATTAATACTTTATTATTAGCCTTCGAGAAAATAAAAACAAACATAGAAATTAAGATGCTTTCATGTAATGTATGGTTGTATATGCCTAGAAGATAAAGCTTTCTACACTTTTGTTTTAAACTCTTTTGAAAACCCTCTACGTATTACCCAAGTCATCACTAAAACAATTTGATCATTTTCTTAATTCTGATAAATTTAGGATAGTATAGATGCTATGAAAGGACAATATGGACAAATATTAAATATTAATCATAATAAGAGATAAAATTATATGTTTTTATATTTTATTTTATTTTTATAGTATTTATATACTTAAATATATAGTTTTAATATTTTATTTGATTAATTTAATTTAGGAATTGATTTTAATATAGATTATTATTTTGATATATTAAATTGATTAGTATAAGATCTAATATTGTTTTAGTTTAAATTTTGAATATTTTACTTTTATAAGTTGATTTTTTAAGAATATGATTGTTACTTACAAGTGTATGTGTCAAAGATTTCAAATTATGTGTTTAGAATTTATATTTAAGAATATTTATGTAGATTATTTAATTAGTGAATTATTAATTGTATTTACATTTACATTTAATCATAGAAAATTCAATCTCAATTTATCTCCCAACTCATTCTTGAATTGGTCTTTAATTGCATCAACATTTACATTGTCTATTTTGTATACCTTTTCATCTTGTTACATTAGTCTATTTTGTATACCTTTTCATCTTGTTACATTAGTCATAGGATTTGAGTATTATCAAGGAAACCTTTTTGATACACATGTACATGTATAGGTGAAGACATTCTATAGATCTTAAAAATGAAAATGTCTCATAGGTAGAATTATGTAGGAGCAAAGTGTCTTCTTCTCTTCTTCTCTTTTTCTTTTAATAATAATTTCAAATAGTTTTAGCATTTTGTTGGTATGGGGAATATGAGTTTGAGTTTTATGAGTACGAACTTGTCTAAACATGTTAATTAACCAATTAAATTGAAACTCTTTAATAATTGAATTTTTCACAATAAATTTAAAATACAATCATTCATTAATTGTTTTATATTGGTCTTAAAATCTAATCACAAGCTCCTAAATATTATTCCATATATAAATTTTAATTTCTATTTTTAAATCATAGTAAATTAATTGGTCAAATAGATCAAAGTTGACAACATGCCATAAACCAAAAAAATATAGATTATCCCATATTTTTTGTCTCAATTATTTAGATACCACTTATATTCTAGTTCTACCTCTCTTAAATATAGAATTTTATCAAAGACTTATCTAGTTTATATTTTTTATCATAGAATAAGATTTATTTTCTTACATTTTGGTTAACTTATGATTTCCATGTCTATCCTTTATTGTAGTTTTTTATTTATGTTTTAATTATACTAGTGTGGGAATTTGTTGTTTACTAAACAATGAATGCTTACCTTTGATGCCTAAGAGTATTAATTTATATCCTAGTCTTGTCACCATGAATACTTTTAATCCCTCTAACCCTTATGTCAATCACATATCATATTACGATGAGGAAGAAGGTTTCAATCATGATGCATGTATTGAAATCCAAAAAGGAAACAAGTAATGGTTGATAAGTTGAAATATTTCATCAATCAATCTGCTAGCATCTAGCTATGAGAAGTGCTTGTGCTCAATTCATTTTTATTGATGAAATTACTCTAAGTAGTTATCACCAATTAGATATTTAAAAGAGTCCCATGAAGAGAAACATGAGAAAGTCTGAAGACATTGGGTAGAAGTATAAAAATATCCAAGAACAAGAAAATGCAAAGATGAACAAAGAATTCTTTGGAAAATTCGCCCTATTATCAAAGTCATCACTCAAATGATTGGACTATCTTCTAAACTCTAATTAATTAATGATAATATATATGATATGAGAGGACGATAGAGACTAATATTCAATATTAATTATTGTTAGAGATAGAAGTGTAGTTTAATATTTTTAATTTTTAAAATTATAAATAGATCTTATTATATGGGGGAGAATGAAGGGATGCCGTTAATTTTCACATAAAACAATATTATGTACAATTTCTAAAATCTATAAAACACAACATAAAATTTTGAGTCGAAAGTTTTAAGGTTCAAACACACGAACACATTTAAACTTTGGTGGATAAAACAACAACACCACTTAACCAATACATTATGGAAAGAATCCAAAATTTATTTATTTAATATTAGTTCTTGTTAGAGATAAAAAATTATATGTTTAATATTTTTATTTTTAAAAATTTTATGTCATTTTTATGTATAATTTTGATATTTAATTAGATTGATTTAATATATCAATTTAATATATATTTTAAAATATTTAAAAATTTATTTATTTAAAAGTTATTTTATTTAATTTTTATTTTTATTTAAATATTATTTTATTTTGTTCAATCTTAATCTCTTTTATTTTCAAAATAGTCTCAATTATATCAACCTTTGAGTTTGATATGTTTTTTTTTTATCTTTCTACATTAGCCATGGGTTGACTACTTGCAAAGATATATTTTCTCTTCTTTTTGTCTATAGTAAGTCTTAATTATTCTTTCTAGTACCATAAAATTTTCAAACACATGTACATGCATGGTACAAACACATTTTATAAACTTTAAAGATGAAAATCACTAATAGATAAAACCATATGGAAAGAAACTATCTCAAAACTACATTCATGACCTTGTCCAAAATGTTAGAAGTTAAACCTCTATCACAAGCTCCTAACATTTGAAAGTTTTGACCATGATGTATATATTGAAATTCAAAAAAGGAAACAAGACATTATTGATTAGTTGAAATCTCTCTTAATCGATTAGTTATCATTTAGATAGGAGAGTTTTTGTTGATTAGTTAACATTTATATAAGAAAATTTTTTAGTCATTTTTTATCAATGAATTTATTAACTCTATTTATAAAACTATTATATTATTATATTATAATTAATATTAAATTATTATTATATTTTGATATTGTAATTAATATTAAGTTATTATTAAGATATGATTATATTTTTATGTTTAGATATATTATGATTAGTTTTATATTGTCAAATTATAATTATTACTATATTTTTTTAATCTTTCTTCTTGAAAAAAAATAGAGTTCATGTAGGGATACTTTTAATCTTCATAATTAATAATATTAGATTGAGATGATTACAAAGTTAAGTGATAATTACAAATTGATTAATTAGTTAAACTCAAAGTGAGTGAAGTTGAGAGGTCCAAGTGAAGGTATACTTAGCATTAAATAATTAAAAATTTTGTTAATTGAATGCATAGGAGAAAATAAATAAAATTGAATTAAAAATAATAATAATAATAATAATAAGAATAATAAATTTTTTTGTTTTCCATTAAATATTACAAACATGTCAAATTAAATGCTTCTTGATAATCGCTAACAAATATGATACTTAAAGAATACAAATAAATCCAAAAAATACATAAAATAAAATCATATACAATGATCAAATGTAATACTTACAAAATCCTAAT
Source organism: Cryptomeria japonica (assembly GCF_030272615.1). Classification (NCBI taxonomy): domain Eukaryota; kingdom Viridiplantae; phylum Streptophyta; class Pinopsida; order Cupressales; family Cupressaceae; genus Cryptomeria; species Cryptomeria japonica. The sequence continues at coordinate 30,092,604 of NC_081410.1, read as the reverse complement.
AAAATCTTACATTAATACCTTTCTAAATCCACAAAATAAAATCTTACACAGATACCTTTCTAAATCCACAAGTAGAAATATATTAAAACTGTAACATGTGACTATCAATTTATTCAATAAATATCTGTCGAGTTAACTCTCCTCCCATTTACTAAAATGCTAAAAGGAATTACATTCTTTTCATTAACAGCTGTCAATTTCATTATATATAATAATAAAAATAAATAAATGAGTCCAAGAATAATCCAGACTTTTTTAAAAAGCGCTCGTGATACGGAATACGCCATCTTATTTTTATTTTAATAAATATTCTTTAAAATCTTAAAGATTAATATGGAATGATATTTATGACCTTTTAAGGTGTAAAGGTTCAGATTTTAAGTTATTCTTTTTCTATTTTAAAATAAGATATTCATTTATTATTTTTTAAATATTTTATGTATTTAAAAAATAAAATATAAATAGTTCAGTATAATTGGTAAAGGTGATGCTATGTACATTAATAATGGCATTCATTAAGGTTGGAATTTCTCTGTAAAAATGAGATTGAAACTGATATAAAATCTTACTAAAAAGAAAATGAAATTGAACTCTTAACTGAAAAAATAATATATGAACTGTGACGGGAGGTTTTCTTCCCAGAATTCTTTCCTCTGGTATGCTCTTTGAATTTTGTGTAAAAAATAAAAAATATCAATAAAAAAATTTAGTGAAATAATCCACTTTTATTGAAAAAAAAAAAACAAAAAAACAAAACAAAACAAAACAAAACAAAAAAAAAAAAACTGGTATTCAATCTTAAGTACATGTTCTCATACAACTACTTAGTTTATTTTGATTAACAACATAAACTAAACCACCTCTACTCAACTATAGACAATCGTCTATATTAAATTCCGTGTTGAATATTATGACTTAAAAAATAAAAAATAAATAAAAAATTGTCCTAGAATATTGCCATTCTTTCTAACGAGGACGTCTCTAGTGGTGTCCGTTGGCTAGATTATACAATGGAAGTGAGTTTGACAACATGGCATAATTATGTCTTATCAAAATTTGGTGCAATAAAAAAATGATCAAAGTATAATATATAATATAATGTTGTTATTGAACTTGGGTTGATGTGATGGAAAGTTGTGTGGAATATTAGGTTAGGAGATTGATTCCTTCACATTCACAAGGACATCATGATTTTAAGCATCGAGGACACTTTGGAACTATCTTCCAATATGTCTATTTTTCACATGCATCTTTTTCTTTCTTTTTATAATAATTTTAAATAGTTTTAACAAGAGTTTTGAGTTGTATGAGTGTGTGTTTATGAGTTTAAATTGTAAGAATAATTGAGTTTTTTTAGTTAGAATTTAAGATTGAGGGGTGATCACTTTATCAAATTTGTTTTAAGCAAGATTTAGTTTATTTTTTTATTTATTACATCTTGAAAGATGATGTAATTAAAGTATATCATCATTAATTTAAAATACAATCATTCATTATTTGTTTGGCATTCATCTTAAACCACAATAATTCATCAATTGTTTGTCATTAGTCTTAAAACACAATCATTCATTAATTGTTTAATATTAGTCTTAAAACATAATCATTCATTAATACTTTATCATTAGTCTTCAAGAAAATAAAAACAAACATAAAAATTAAGACACTTTCATGTAATGTATGGTTGTATATGCCTAGAACATAAAGCTTTCTACGCTTTTATTTTAAACTCTTTTGAAAACCCTCTACGTATTACCCAAGTCATCACTAAAACAATTTGATCATTTTCTTAATTCTAATAAATTTATGATATTATAGATGCTATTAAAGGACAATATGGACAAATATTAAATATTAATCATAATAAGAGATAAAATTATATGTTTTTATATTTTTTATTTTTTTTATAGTATTTGTATACTTAAATATATAGTTTTAGTATTTTATTTGATTAGTTTAATTTAGGAATTGATTTTAATATAGATTATTATTTTGATATATTAAATTGATTAGTATAAGATCTAAAGATTGTTTTAGTTTAAATTTTGAATATTTTATTTTTATAAGTTGATTTTTTAAGAATATGATTGTTACTTACAAGTGTATGTGTCAAAGATTTCAAATTATGTATTTAGAATTTATATTTAAGAATATTTATGTAAATTATTTAATTAGTGAATTATTAATATCTTGTATTTACATTTACATTTAATCATAGAAAATTCAATCTCAATTTATCTCCCAACTCATTCTTGAATTGATCTTTAATTGCATCAACATTTACATTCTCTATTTTGTATACTTTTTCATCTTGTTACATTAGTCATATGATTTGAGTATTATCAAAAAACATTTTCTGATACACATGTACATGCATAGGTGAAGACATTCTATAGATCTTAAAAATGAAAATGTCTCACAGATAAAATTATATGTAGGAGCAAAGTGTCTTCTTCTCTTCTTTTCTTATTCTTTTAATAATAATTTTAAATAGTTTTAGCATTTTGTTGGTATGGGGAATATGATTTTGAGTTTTATGAGTACAATTTGTCTAAATATTATGAGTAATTGATTTCTTTCTAGTTAGATTTAAGGATTCATAACCACTATCAAATTCGTCTTAAGCATCATTTGAACCTTCTACATATTTGAATCTTAGAAGATTACGTAATCAAGGTATACCATCACCCTCACCAATTAATTAACCAATTAAATTGAAACTCTTTAATAATTGAATTTTTCACAATAAATTTAAAATACAATCATTCATTAATTGTTTTACATTAGTCTTAAAATCTAATCACAAGCTCCTAAATATTATTCCATATATAAATTTTAATTTCTTTTTTTTTACATCATAGTGCATTAATTGGTCAAATAGATCAAAGTTGACAACATGCCATAAACCAAAAAAATATAGATTATCTTATATTTTTTGTCTCAATTATTTAGATACCACTTAGGGCAAGTCCCCATGGGGCTACTTAGCTTATTTTGGCTAGGAGCTGTAGCTCAAAATTTGTGGAGCCCATGGCCTCATGAAAGTTGCTTATAAAAACAATCAGTTATTTTAAATTGTATTTTTAATATAATCTTTAATAATAATAAATTTTCACCTAAATTTTAGAGGAAAAATGAAAGCAGGGAAAAAATAAATTGTGGAGCCACTTGTCATTCTTCTCAATAAGCAACAAGTGCTTATTTTCAGCCCCTTTTTTTTCAAAGCTTATTGTTAAGTTCATTTTTTTCAAAGCTTATTTTTAAGGAGTGGCTGCTCCACAAAAATAGAAAAAGATTCAAATTTATCCTTTCCCCTTAATTAAAAATTTCCATGGGAACACTCCACTTGCTTAATTTTAAGCAGATTTTACATTTAAGGAACCTCTCTTAAATATGAAATTTTATCAAAGACTTATCTAGTTTAGATCTTTTATCATAGAATAAGATTTATTTTCTTGCATTTTGGTTAACCTATGATTTCCATGTCTATCTTTTATTGCAGTTTTTTATTTATGTTTTAATTATACTGATGTGGGAATTCGTTGTTTTCTAAACAATGAATGCTTACCTTTGATGCCTAAGAGTAATAATATATATCCTACTCGTCACCATGAATACTTTTAATCCCTCCGACTCTTATGTCAATCACATGTCATATTACGATGAGGAAGAAGAAGGTTTCAATCATGATGCATGTATTGAAATCCAACAAGGAAACAAGCAATGGTTGATAATTTGAAATATTTCATCAATCAATCAGCTAGCATCTACACATGAGGAAGTGCTTATGCTTAATTCAAAAGTACTTATCACAAATTAGATATTTAAAAAATCCTATGAAGAGCAATATGAGAAAGTCTGAAGACATTGGGTAGAAGTATAAAAATATCCAAGAATAAGAGAATCCAAAGGATGGACAAAGAACTCTTTCTTATATGAAGATCCATTAAGTGATCAATCAATTATGAATTTAAATGATCAATCAAATTAAATACTTAAAAAGAATCCCATGAAGAGCAATATGAGAAAGTCTTCCTCGAGACATTGGGTAGAAGTATAAAAATATCCAAGAACAAGAAAATGCAAAGGATGGACAAAGAATTCTTCCATACATGAAGATCCATTAAGTGATCAATTATGAATTTGGATGATCAATCTAAAAATATCATATCAAAATCCATGGACAATTCAACAAGGAATGACTGTTATGGTGAGAGAAACCCGGCACTCCACAAGCACAGAAAACAAAGAATAATCTATACATAGATCGAAACAAATTGAATTGAATTGATTTGAATTGAAGTTATTGAATTGTAAGATTGGCTTGCCCGGCCCTACGAAGAACACCCTCCAAACTCACATCAAAAGCATCCTTCACAACGCCCTGAGAAGCCCCAACGCTCATGTAAACTAAACGCGGAATAATCCCCACAATATTCTCTCTCATTTCCCCCCTCCTCTCTGCCGAATACTCACCCAGAACATCCTCAATCCGCAGCCCTCCATGAACAACCCTATCTTCGGGTATAAACACAGAATACGAATCCGTATCCTTAGGAAGATGCCACGTATACTGCTGATACGCAGAGTCGTTCCTGAAAAAGACCGGAATACACCCGGCAATCAAGCCATCGAATGTGGACCGTCGGGTGGGCGAATCACCCGGCGGCTGCAAACAAAACTCCGCCGTCAACAACTTCTCCATCACCGCCACCGGCCTGTGACTGCACTTGATCTGCCCACAGTTCAAAAAATCACACCTCGACGAATTCCTACACTGCCATATGATCGCCTGCCTCAACCCCACATCTTTGCGCTCCCCACCGACAAAAGCAAACAAAAAATTCCTCTCCGCCGACCCGACCCGGCCCGTCCATATGCCCAGCTCTTCGACCGAGCCCGGGTGAAATGACGTCAGGTACGGAACGGCCTGTTCCCGGGTGACCCACGTTCTACCCTCAACGCACAGAACCGTTACATTCTGCAATGCCCCGAGCTCTAACAGACCCGTGCCCCACCCGGGAGTGGCAGCACACAGATCCCACACGGTCCGACCCGTCACAACAAAATGATCTGCCCCGCCCTTTCTCCTCCACCTCGACCCGCCATTTTCCTCCAGCCAAGCCACGAGCTCCGACCCGTGCTCACCCGCCTTGCCCCTGTCAGACCCGTACAGAAACCGCAACGCATCCAGGCCACTATAATACGGCACATAAAACGCATCGGCTGCTTCCATGGAGTCCACCAGGCATGGGTATTCCATCATCCGCCTGTGAAAAACCAGCTCCACCATATACAAATCCGAAGCGTACCACCCACTGTGGTTTGCTATTGCGCTCCCAAAGCCGTCATTTTGGGCGTGTGGGCAAAAGTTCAGCCACGGAACGATCTGCCCACTGCAGTTTTTCAGGATTAATGTGTTGAATTTGTCCGGCAGATTGTACATGTAGATCCGCTTTCCCTGGCAGGTACCAGATGCAAAAGACCCACTTTGTACATGGAATTCATTGTTGGAGCTCATGTACATCAGGGAAACAATTAAAAGGAGAATTGTTCCACACAATGCATGAGAATGGGCCTTCCATGCCTTCACCTGTTTCCATGCCTTCATCTTTTGTTCTAGCAAGTGCATCCTGCCAGTGTTCTTGTTTTCAATGACTAGTTTGAAACTGGTTTATAATTCTTTTGGACTGATCATATTAGCTGTGAATGCGAGTTGTTGAATGTTGAAAAAGGGATATTAACCAGTGATTCAGCCCACGCATTTATATTTGATCTCCGCCAGATGTGCAAAATTGACCAGGATGGGTAAAATTAAAAGAATGAGAATGACACTTTTTCTTGACCTGGTAATCATCTATGGATCACATAAATTATGTCTTAATCAGACATTGGTGCAATAAAAACTGTATTCCCAAATCGAACTTTGATAAATGTTCTCAAATGATGGCATAATTAAGTCTTGTCAAACTTTGATGGAAGAGGAAAAAAGGTGCTTAGAAATCAAACTTTCATGATAATGTAATCAAACTGGGTTGAAGTGAGAGAAAGTTGTCTGCTCGTCTGTTCACAAGGATTACTAGATTTTTATTACTTTTTCAAAGTTGTCTGAGGTAAATCTTGACAAGAAGCACAAATTAGATTCCGAGATTACTTTCTTGACTGAAAGTCATCCTCTTGTTTCTAAGCACGTGGAAATTTTGGAGCAAACTTCCAAATTAGGTCTATTAATCACATGCATTCTTTGTTTGGTAAATTTTCCACTGGGACACCCTAAAATCATTCATCAATCGTCTGTCATGTTAGTCTGTTGGAAGGTTTCCATTGGTCCACCCTAAAATCATTCTTCAATCGTTTGTCATGTTAGTCTGTCTCTACGAAAGTACAAAGAAGCGTGGAAATAACAATGTCCTCCTGCAGTGAGTGGCTCTCATTGCTTTGAGAGATCTTCCACTCTAGTTAACATTTCCCACCTAGGGTTGAGATCTCATGCATGTCTTTTACCCATTTCTTTTGTAAATCACTAAGATGATTGGACCACTTCTAAATTCTATTTAATTAATGATAGCATCTATAGATGATAACAAAATTGTGACAAGGACACATATTCAATATTAACTATTATAAGGGATAAAAGCTTATGTTATTTTATTTGGATTTAAACTACATAGTTCAGTGTGTAGGTTGGGATTATCATTTCGATATATTAAATTTATTAATGTACAATAAGATTGTTCTAGTTTGAATTTTAGTTTTTTTTTCTAAGTTGATTTTTTAATTATATGGGTCTTGTTATCTATTGGTTTGTGTATCAAAGGTTTTAAGTTATGTGTCTAGGAATTAAATTCAAAATCATTTTTTTGACTATTTTGATCATCAATACATTAAAAAAATTCATCCATAACCAATTACAAAAAGATTTATCTCAATCTCTATCTCAAATTAATCTCAATTGCATCAATATTTCTATTCTTTATTTTGCATATTTTCAATCTTGTTATATCAGCCATGTGAGTATTGAAGAACTCCTTGTTATTCTTTATGCCTATTAGCAAACCCCCGGATGGTGTTTTTCAACACCACTAGCTTCTGAAACACATGTATGTGAATAAGTGAACACTCCTTGTTCTTCTTTATGCATATTAGCAAGCCCCCCAATGGTGCTTTTCAACACCGCTAGCTTCTCAAATGCATGTATGTGTATAAGTGAACGTGTAGAAACAAACTTGAAATGCGAAAATCGTTAGTGGATAGAACCAAATGAAGGCAAAGTGTCTCAAGACCATACTATAGGCACAACCTAGCCCAATATGTTAGAAATCTCAACAAACCTCTATCACTAGCTCCTAATTATTGTCCCAATGCTACACCTAAAATTCTATTATTTTGTCAAAGTGCATTAGTTGATCAAAGAGGTTAAAATCAATAACACACAATAAAGTAGGTAAGAATTGTATCCCTTATTAATCTTTCTAATATTATTTGTGTCAATTTCTCCTATATTAATTTTATTCTAATAGTAGAAATTTCTTAAATTTAGAGTTTAGTTCAATTAAATTCTGACTCTAGGTATTTTGTTTTAGGCTAGGATCTAAACGTGTATATGTCTACTTTATTTTTATTGATAAGATTACTAAGGTACTTATCACTAACTAACATGACATGGATAAGGTGGATTATTCATGATTCAAGAGGATATGTGCATGAAAATGGAGGACCAAAAGGAGGTCAAAAGTAGCCAACTTCTTTTTGAAATCAATAAAAAATGATCTTGGATTTGAATACTTGAAGCTAGCCACATTTAAATTTTGAAGATGTGATAAGAACAAAATTTATAGTGCTTGAAATCTAGTTTCTAAACTTTTTTTTTTTTTTTTTTTCCAAAGGAGATTAAGAGGTTCAAATAGAGATATCACACAAAGTGCATATATTTTTGTTAAAAAATTAATGTAATATAGCATCTAAGGATACCTATTTATGTTGAAGAGAAGTGTTCTTTCCTTAGTTATCGTGTTCATATTGCCTTGTGTATCAACTATTGTTCATTATCATTTATCTCTCTTTTCATTAATTTCATACAATCTATCTTTCTTGGCTATCTGTGGAGGAGTAAACACCAAAGTAGGAGTTTGACTATGGAAAACCTCTAATCACAACCACCCAACATTTACATCATTGGTCATATGCATGCAAGTTTAACTAGAGGCTTCATTAGTTGGAAGGCCTGTGAGTATCTCTATCTTCTCTTTACTATCTTGAACCAATCCTTTACATCCTGTTAATTTCTAGTTTAGCATTTTCATAGTATAGATATAGAAGAGTTAGAAGTATTTATTATTTTGTACCTCATCCAAATAAGACACATGCACACCATTCTATCATCCCTAACCCGTACATACATCCTAAATAAAGAGTACACATATTTGTGTAGATAGTCTTGATAGCTTGTACTTTCATCATTTGTAGTTAGAATATTTTTATTTTCCAATACTACATTGTTTTTTCACACTTTTCCATCTTAGTGGGTAAACTTAAAGGTCAGAGAACCTGAAGGTTTTCTTGAAGTGGAGATAAGGTTGTTGATCCCTCATAGGGTTTGACCACTATTCGTAGTGGTTCAATTTTCTTCATCTACTCCAGTAATGTCTAGGTTTTGTGAAGCTTTGGATAGGAAAATTATCTATAACCTTGTCTTAAACTAAATTTCCCATAATTTTGCAAGTTTCATATATTCAAAAAGGGTAACCATAAAGTCCACTCTCATTGTAGAACAAATCTTACAATCTGTGCCTCATCTAACCATATGCTCAGAAATGATTATATTATCGAAATTAGTTTCTAGATTAGATTGTGTGCAAGATTTTAAACATCAATGTTTCGGATCACACTTCATGATCCATCATCAAGATGAATGAGAGATCAAGGAGATGAAAGATGATGGATCACGAAGTGTGATCCGAAATGTTGATATTTAAAATCTTGCACACAATCAAATCCAGAAACTAATTTCGATACTATCATGGATTGCGGAAATTTATTAGAATTGAATGATTATATTGTATTTTTATCCACAAGTTTTGAGCATTTCTTCCTCTATCTTACTTTCAATACAAGCATTAGTGGCCAAAATTTATTATATCCTAGATGCGACTGTTGTAGTAGAACACAATGGTAGATGTGATCTATCTTCAAATAACTATTATTGGCTCTAATAGTAACAAAAAATGTAAACACTTACCAATGTAGTAGTTGAGAAACATATAATGCAAAAGGAGCACTATAGGGAGCTTATATAGGGCATGCAAGCATGTTACAAGATAAATGTGACACGTCAACTAGGTACCAAGAGATTATGAGGAGAAATATCATTTGCAGATAAATGTTCTTATGAACATAATTCAGAGTTATATGCACATGAAGAATGAAACAAATAAATTAGCTAAAATTCAATGGTTACGAGCTCTATACAAGATCATTTTTACCTAGATTTCGTACAAATTAGGTCAACAACTAAAGTAATTAACCTTTCCAACCGTTGCAAGTATTTCCAAAGGTACCACTTGTCAAATGCACTACATGACATTTGGAAATGGAATTTGAAACCAACTAACATGGATTGAGTTATTGAAGTAGTAATCTGCAATATCATGTATTAGATGGTTCCTAATAAAATGGCATACTTCACAGAATCAACATTGATGCTATTTTGTAAAACAACACGAGGGGGGATAAAGGGTGACATAGATTGTAAAAACTTAGCACAATTATGAACTGCAAACAAACTTGTGTAGAAGTGTGAACATTTTATTCACATGGAGTGGCTACGTTGCAAAATGACACTGCTATAGCCCTCTATTGGTTTTGTGGATATATGTCCTATCAATGTCATGATTTCTTTTTAATTTGAATAAATACCACAATTCGCATAAGACCATTGAGCGTGAATTTGAATACATGCCACCATACTCATAAGACCATTTTTACAACAAAATACAAGAAGCAATCTTCCCAAATTTTTCTTATTGTTGATCAAGTGTATACAAAAAGGAGACCAAAAATCAATTCTAAAGATTAATGAACCCCCCCCCCCCCAAAAAAGTATAAATCAATCCCAACACTTCACCCTTCACTAAATTGCAGTTATAGTTCCAAACTTTGCATTACTTAAAAGAATGAATATCAACTTCAAACCCTTGAACAAGATTAGAATGAAACACAAGTTACAAAATTCCAATGATTAGATGTACATTGATCATTTGCATTAGACAAAGTACTCTAGTTAGATGTGCATTGATCATTTGTAGCTATTCTAGCTCCAAAATGGCATGCCCTGCCATGATGCCCGCTCCAAAATCGCATGCACTGCCATGAGAGACGTTTTGGGACCCACCATCTCTGACGTGGGAGGGATGTTTCTGTTTTGCGGTTTACGGAAAGCATTTGCATGCGGCTAACATTTGCCAGTTACTCTCACGGTCACAGGAACAGCTACAGTATGTTTTGAATTTTAAAATCTTCCTCTCGCCCAACACATTTTTAAAATCCCTCCCGCTCAATACATTTCAAATATCCTTCTTACTGTTTTCATTTTATTTTTTTCATTTCCAAAATCTGAAAGCAGATACGGCGGGCAACGACAAGGCTAGTGTTGGTCTTCTTTAAAATATCCCTCTTCAGCTGCTCGTCCACCATTTTTGCACCTCCTTTCTGCCATTTTTATTTCGATCCAGGTAAATTGTTTTTTGTTTTCTTTTGTATAAATGTTTTGTTTTGTATTTCATATTTAGATACTGTTTTTGATGCCCAGAATGAAGCTGTGTGTGGTCATCTTGTTGAGTTGTCAAGCATATCTTCTCCGAGACTATGCAGTAATGGGAGATGCCGACAGGCTTCAAGGACCGGTGGAGCTATATCAGTGTAGATTCCCCAAAATGATGCCGCCATTATTTGAAATCTCATTGTGTAGATTGTAACCCCAAAATGAGGCCGGCAGAATATCCGTTGGCCACAGCAGCCGAGATGACCGAGCCGATCCAGTCTGTCTCATTACAATTGGATGGTTAATAAATATCTGCCAGGGCTCCGAAGATGTAGACGCAGAGAATAAATATCTGCCAGGGCTCCGAAGATGTAGACGCAGAGATTGGTGTGCACTGGTCAACAGCGTTTTGGGGATCAGGTTGAGTTTGCGGACTCACTCCAGAAGCGGACACAAATCTACGGAAAGGAAGGGGGCAGATTTGTTCCAAATCGTTTTGAATGGACCGAACACCAGACCCGTGACCCGTCTCAGGAAAGATCTCATTGACAAGTTTGAGGAGTTGAGGTAAGGAACCCAAATACATTCCATTGAAGGTAAGGCTAACAGGACTGCCTCCGAACACAAAGACACGGATATAGAGATCCTCGGGGGCAAACGGTACAACAGATTGCCATCGTTCTACAAGCTCTGTCACGTCATCGTTTCTGGCTGTAGCTATTCTAGCTCCAAAACGACATCTTGTTGAGTTGTCATAGTTGAGAAATATTTTGGGAATTATAGAGTATATTGCAGATTATAAAAGTTTTGTTTTCATGTTCATGATGAGGTCATTGTAGCTTCTTAGTTACTTATCATTTGATTTTTATCAATCTTATTAATGGGTGTTTTGACATGACTCAACTTAGATGAGAATTAAATTAAACTTTCATCTATCTTGAAAGGAATTAGATACCAAAATAGAAAATGCTTTCCCAAAGCTTTTTTTCTGTTAGGTCTTAACTTGCATAATCTAATTGTTGTTTTATTTTGTTCACAAAAAGTAGGTAAATGATAGTAGCTATAAATAATACTAAAATCTATAATGCAGGGAGGGTTGGGTATGTTGTGAAATGTAGATTAATATAGTGTATTTTGAAACACATTATGTTTTGAAACACACTATGTTTTGAAACACACTATGTTTTGAAACACATTTTTTTTTAAAATACCCTATACTTTCCTTATAATATGTGGTAAGGGGCTTCTCTTATTATAATAAGCTTCAAAATATAGAAAGGGAAAAGGGAAGAAAGGAACGAAGATACCTAGAAATGGGAGGGAGCGATAAGAGGAGAGTCAAAGAATATATATATATATATATATATATATATATATATATATATATATATATATATATATATATATATATAGAGAGAGAGAGAGAGAGAGAGAGAGAGAGAGAGAGAGAGAGAGAGAGAGAGAGGACAAATAGATAGATGAGAGAGCTAGATGGGGAAAGAGAGATGACAGACCTAGATGCTGCGATAGAGGATTGAGATAGATAGAGGGGGATAAAGAGAGGTGGGTAATGAGACATGGATGTAGAGGTTGATACGTGGAGAGGAAGGGAGTGAGAAACCTAGAGAGACGAGAGAAAGGTGACGACCTAGATAGTAGAGAGAGAATACTAGAGGAAGATAGAATAAAAGAGTGTGGTGTAGCAAGATAGATATGGGGGTATGTATGGATGGGGAGATATAGAGGGAGAGGGAGATACCTAGAGAGAGGAGGGATGCAGAAGAGGAGAGACATACTAAATCTACTCAAATATGAACTCGGAAAGTAAATAGCATATAATGAACTCATAAAATAAACTCTGTCCAAATCTATTATTTTCGACTTACCTTCGTGTTATGCATGCATTCTTCTTTGTTATGTTGAGTTCACCATAACTCGAATATGGGATATATTATAGTCTTTGAACATGATAGGTTATTGACAAGATGTCGTATAACATGAAGGTAATTGTAGACACATAAATCTGACCACTTTCCTAAATGAATATTTAATATTTATTTTAACCCCATTCTTCCTATTAAAATAAAATTCTATTTAATTAATTTCTTCACATTCATCTATTTAATTAAATGAATTACTCAATTTATTTAATTAAATTCACCTAAACCTTTTCTAGCCTTTAATTAAATAAATCATAATATTTAATTAAATTCTCTTTCTCCCTTTTTAATTAAATTGATCCTTGCAAATAAATAAATCTAATTTATTTACTTAAATCCCCCCACTTGTATTTATGCAAGTTGCATATATTTTGTTGAGAGAGAAAGGTGATGAAGACAAGTAACAAAGAGAGGAACAAGGAGATAGAGAGAGGTGGAAAGGAGATTTATAGAGAGATAGAAACAAGGAGTGTGTGTATGAGTGAGAGAGAGATAGTGAAGTGTTGTAATTTGTAACCTTGCACAATTTACACAACTTTATGTGCCCCTACTTTCATGTGTCCCATCTTAGCTCTCACCCGAGTCCATTTCAAGACTTTTTACCTCAAAACTAATGTCATCTTTCTGCATGGTAATCTAAACCCTAACATTGAGTTGTTTTCTCTTCATTTCTCATTTATTTGCCCTATTTTCGATGAACAGGTGCACTCGAGGCACCCTTTTCTGTATAGGGGTGCCCAGGGCATCCTTGCCTTCCTTAAAAAAGACATATTTAAATATGTCAGTGCACTTCCCCTTCTTGGTGATTTTGGATCTTAGTGTCTCAATTTAACCATAGGAGGTCACCCTAATTGGTGCAAAGAGAGGGAGAGAGGGAGAGAGTGAGAAAGAGAGGTAATGAGAAAGGGAGAGACGGAGGAGGAGGAGAGAGGGAGAGAATAAGAGAGAGAGATACACCTGAGAGAAGGGGAGAGTGAGATAGAGAGGATGAGAGGGAGAGATTGCAGAGAGAGAGAGAGTAAAAAAGAGAAAGGGAGGGGGGGAGGGGAGAGAGTGGGAAAGAGATACACTTGACAGAGGAGGAGAGTGAGATAGAGTGATAGATGCAGAGAGGGAGAGACACTTAAGAAAGAAAGAATGGGAGAGAGAGGGAGAGAGAGAGAGAGAGAAGATTCATGGAACATTGTTTAGGCACATACCGTGTTGATGGAAGATTCGACTAACATAGCGTGTTAGTTGCTTTCATTGATTCGTGGATTGCGTGGCTGCCATTTCCTTTTGCCCCATGAGACAACGAATTCGACTAACATAGCATGTTAGTAGCTTTCACTGATTCATGGGCTGCATGGACGCCATTTCCTTTTGCCCCGTGAAACCTGCAAATTCGACTAACATGGTGTGTTAGTCACTTTCGCTAATTCGCGGACTGCGTGGCTGCAATTTCCTTTTACCCTATGAAACATTGAATTCAACTAACATAGCGTGTTAGTCGCTTTTGTTGATTCGCAGAATAACGCTATGTTTGTCGAATTTGTTATTTTGCGGAGCAAAAGGAAATGGCGACCGCGCAACCCGTGAATCAGCGAAAGCTACTAACATGCCATGTTAGTCGAATTCCTAGGTTTTGCAGGGCAAAAGGAAATGGTGGCCACACAGTCCGCGAACCAGCAAAAGCTACTAACATGCTATGTTAGTCGAATCTTCTATCAACACGCTATGTGCCTAAACAATGTTCTATGAATCTTCTCTCTCTCCGATGAAACCTTCTTCGGTTTATTCCTCTATTTGCTCCATCGACCTTCAAATGGGCTGAAGCTATTCTGGCTCCAAAACTAACCTTTTCGTACAATGTGATAGCGACGTGTTAGTCAATCATGGCCATTTATTGCAAAATCGACGGTGTAAAACGTGCGACTAACACGCATGTTAGTCAATCCGTACTATCATTTTGGAGCCAGATGACATCCCTAATTTTCTTTTTGATTGGCATTACTTTCACCGATTGCTTCATCAGGCATCGGCATAGCGTATTTTCCTTGCTTTCGATAGTTATAGTCTCCCCGATAGATCTAACCTCTATGGCATTCTGCCCATCGGGTATCGGCACAACTCTAAAAATGTTTCTACGGTAGCGTAAGCTATCCCAATGAGTCTTCTTGCACCGGACACGTCTATTCTAGGTCCAAAATGACAGTACGGATCGACTAACATGCGTGTTAGTCGTGCATTTTACACCGTCAATTTTGCAATGAACGGCTGCAATTGACTAACCTGTCGCTAACACGCTGTACTAACCTGTCGCTAACACGATTGACTAACCTGTCATTGTAAGGTGCAATGAATGGCTGCGATTGACTAACCTTACTCTCCTTATCGGGTTGTTTCAGTCTTATCGGTGTAGGCTTCCTCGATGTAGTCACTTCGTTTGTGCCATGCAACCTGCGAATCAGCGAAAGCGACTAACACGCTATGTTAGTCGAATTCGCTATTTCGCGAGGAAAAAGAAATGGCGGCCATGCAGTCCACGAATCAGCGAAAGCGACTAACACGCCATGTTAGTCAAATTCACAGGTTTCGTAGGGAAAAATAAAATGGCGGCTAACACGCTATGTTAGTCGAATTCGTTGTTTCGCAAGGCAAAAGGAAATGGCGGCCATGCAGTTCGCGAATCAGCGAAAGCGACTGACACACTATGTTAGTCGAATCTTCCATCAATACGCTATGTGCTTAAACAATGTTCCATGAATCTTCTCTCTCTCTCTCTCTCTCTCTCTCTCTCTCTCTTTCCCTCTCTCTCCCATTCTTTCTTTCTTAAGTCTCTCTCCTTCTCTGCCTCTATCTCTCTATCTCACTCTCCTCCTCTGTCAAGTGTATCTCTTTCCCACTCTCTCCCTACCTCCCCCCCCCCCCTCTCTCTCTCTCTCTCTCTCTCTCTCCCATTCTTTATCTCTAAATTATCTCCCTCTCATCATCTCTATCTTACTCTCCCCTTCTCTTA
The DNA here is from genome assembly GCF_030272615.1 of Cryptomeria japonica. NCBI lineage: Eukaryota > Viridiplantae > Streptophyta > Pinopsida > Cupressales > Cupressaceae > Cryptomeria > Cryptomeria japonica. The sequence goes on along the minus strand of NC_081410.1, from coordinate 30,076,910 downwards.
GGTGTATCTCTCTCTTATTCTCTCCCTTTCTCCTCCCCCTCCCTCTCTCCCTTTCTCATTACCTCTCTTTCTCACTCTCTCCCTCTCTCCCTCTCTTTGCACCAATTAGGGTGACCTCTAATGGTTAAATTGAGACACCAAGATCCAAAATCACCAAGAAGAGGAAGTGCACTAATGTATTTAAATATGTCTTTTTTAAGGAAGGCAAGGATGCCCTGGGCACCCTATACAGAAAAGGGAGCCTTGAGTGCACCTGTTCATCGATAATAGGGCAAATAAATGAGAAATGAAGAGCAAACAACTCAATGAGATTACCATGCAGAAAGATGACATTAGTTTTGAGGTAAAAAGGCTTGAAATGGACTTGGGTGAGAGCTAAGATGGGACACATGAAAGTAGGGGCACATAAAGTTGTGTAAATTGTGCAAGGTTACAAGTTACAACACTTCACTATCTCTCTCACTCATACACACACTCCTTGTTTCTATCTCTCTATAAATCTCCTTTCCACCTCTCTCTATCTCTTTGTTCCTCTCTTTGTTACTTGTCTTCATCACCTTTCTCTCTCTTTATTGCTCCCTCTATCTGTATCTCCCTATCCCTCTCTATCTATATCTCATTATCTATACATCTCTCTTAGTCGCCCCATCTCTCTTGCTTTATATCTTCATCTCTCTATTACTCTCTTTATCTCCCTCTTGCTCCTCTCTCTATCTCTTTCTATCCATATCTCTCTACCTCTATCTCATTAGCTATACCCCTTAGGACACTATTTGGTGTTGTTATAGGTCTTGTTGTATGCTAATGGATTATATAGTGTCCTATGACCCCTTAGGACAACCTATGACATCTTATGTATCGTTACAAGTCATATGGTGTCCTAAGGATGCATATAGTGTCCTATGACCCCGTAGGACACATGCATGGATCCTTAGGATACCATATGAACCCTAAGAATACCATATGACCCTAGAGAGGGAGAGAGGGGTAGGAGAGTGAGGGAATGGGAGAGAGACACACCTAATAGAGGAGGAGAGTGAAATAGAGAGATAGATATTGAGAGGGAGAGACAAGAGATATATGAGAGAAAGAGAGAGGGGGGAGACCAAGACAGAGAAAACATAATATTGATGAGTCAACACCTTGAGGTCAACATAATTTGTATTTTGATGATGTTTCAAAATCATTGTTGAGTTATTATAGATGTATCTTCTTCTTCGTCAATAACATACAAAGGTAGCTCATTAAAAAAAACAAGCATTATCTCATCATCTTGCTCAATATAACTAGGTAACTCATTAAACAAAACAATCAAAAACTTTTTATCAACACTTTTTCCTTGCTCTTTAATCTATTGTTCTATATCATCATACATATCATTTTATTGTTGTAAATTTAATTTTTCTATTTCTACATCATTTGCAGGTGTATTGGCAAAAGATAACTTTGTTTCTACCTCAAAAAAGTCTCTCTTTTGTTCAACAAAATAACTCTTTAGATATATAATAGGACCTCTTGGACAAAGGCAAATGATGCTAGGGCATGAAAGTTGATTTGCAAAAGGACTTTGATAAGATTTGGGGATTCCTTGAGGCGGAGACATCTCTTTAAAGGGTTTCTCTTGGGGAACGATGACCTAGTTTTCTACATACATATAACATCTTGCATGCATTGAAAGCTTCTAAAACTTGGGATTTCAACTTTAGAAGACTCACTTGAAGGTTGAATAGGCTTACCTTGATCAAAACTTTTAAATTAGTACTTACGAACCTCTTCTTTCATAAGATGATCTATTGTAGCTAAGGGAGCTTGTTTGAGGATAGGAATTGAAAAAGCCGATTAAGTCTCCAACCTCTAAAATTGAGCAAGAAAAACCTTCATCTACTTCTCCTTGGTTTTTATCTCACTGCAAGATATTCTTCATACTGCTTCGTTTGATCCTCTAAATCTTTCTCATGATGATAGGCTTGATAAGCCCACTCATCCTGTTGCAAATCAAATTCCCTTGATAAGTATACTTATATTCAAGTTCCCAAGGGGTTTGAGTAGGGATGGGTGGGTGGTAAGCATATTGAATATGCTAATAGCTTGTTGTAGAAATTTTTTCTGGGATAAAACTAGTAGTGTTGTGGGTCTAATATAGATAATATGGTGTAGGAATATCACTCTCATGAAATAGGGGTTGATAAGACAAACTCTTATGAAGTAAAGACATATTTATTCATTCAAAGAGTCGTAGAATCAAAATAAAATAGATTTGCTTTGAAACATACCAACAGTTGGACTATTGAACCAATAGATTTGAACTCAAAGTCACTAGGCATGTGAAGATATTGCCTCAAAAGGAAGATATCATTGATATAAATACAAATATCAACAATGTATGGAAAATCCTTAGACTGAAACAATCCAAAATATCCCACTTGGTGTGCCAAAAGCTATTGTTACTAAGGATTGTGCCCAAATGCTAAGATGTAAAACTCAGTAATCTTGCATAACATGGGGTGTTTCTCAAGCTATGAGTGACCTAAAACAAGGATTAACATCCATATTATGGGATACCTCCCTTGGAAAACCTCCTAAAATTATTGCACTTGAGAAGAGAAAATGATAGAAAGATTGCTTTTGAATTGAAAACTAATAGCCCTAGGAGGTGATGCATTAAAATTTTGAGATTCTACTTGCTATCCTAAAATCACAATCAACTTCAATGGAGATCAAATTTTATTTGCAACTCAAATTAGAAACATGTAGTATATAATTGATTCATAGGAATTTTTTTAATTCAATAATTGCTTGGAGGAAAATGATTGTATTCACAACTTCAACTTGTCAAAACACTCAATAAAACTTACAACATCTACTAACATGACACTTCTTGCCTTGAAAATGCATAAATGAGACAAAATTGAAGGATCTTTAAACAAACCATAGGAACATCATCATATCATCCATTTAGGAGTCAAATAATAAGTTTAGATTTTATTTATTGGTTACATGTTATCTCTATTAGCTACATCTATGGAAAACTATAAAATTTTGTAGGCTAGAGCAACTGTAGATTATGTCATTGAAAGACTCATTCAAAAGAAATAATTATTGAGGCTTTAAATAAAAACACCATGTAACAAAAGAAATCAAGCTCATGATTATAGTTTTTACATTCATGATGAGTGTAAATGAGACAATGAATTCACTTATCAACAACATGTGATGTCAACTAGAGGGGAGATTTTTCACCAAGATATTGAATATTGGGGCACACATTAGTGTGTCCTATTGTGATCAAAGATAAGAAATGATTTTGTGTGTGTGTGTGTGATAAATTCCATCAGTTTTGATGTTAAACCATTTGTGCATATTGAGGATTAAGATTATATATGCTATATACACAAAAATGTGACTATACATAGACAATTAATGCATGAAGTTAACCAATATAGCTCACATGGACACACAATTTAGTCACAACAAAAGAAAAATAATATAATGAAAGCACACAAAATATTTTTGTCCATCGTGCCTTATCAATGCACCAAGCTATGATATTCATATATCCAAGGATATAAATTGGGTAGACTATAATATTAAATTCTCATAATGACAATACAACAATGTGTAGCATCTAAGAATTTTGTTCAAATAGATTGGTGTTCAACAAATTTATAGATTTTTGTGTGAGAAAATAGAGGGCCTAGATTAGTTGGAGAGACCAAAGGTTCTCACGGCTTGAGAGGATTGGGAGAATAAGAAGAGAACAAGTTTCATGCTTGTAATTGAGGAATTCAACGTCTCTCCATGATTCAAGGGGAATCAAGGGTGAGTGACATGTGTCTTGGATAGAGTGGATGGTAAGGATCTAAAAAGTATTTTTTTTAGGGATGTGAAAATAACTTCCATGCCTTAAGTATTGCAAGTATACAAGTGATATGACATATGCACCTACTTGAGAAATTGAGAACATAAATATTTGAATATTTATTATTAGGCATGCACAAATGATTAAGGATATTAATTAATTTTTCTTACATGTTTAATTAATTAAATATTCTAGTGTTTATTGAATTTTTAGATGGGGGTGAGATAGATATTTATTTACCTAAGGGAGCTTATAGAAAAATGATGTGGAGTAAACGCTAGAAATAGGAATCAATAATAATAAATTTTATTATTTAATTAATTTTAGAAAGAAAATAAAATAATTAATCAAATACAAATGATTAATTAGAAATAAAATGACAATAGATGAGCTGGAATGATGACGTGTCAATTTTAGTTGTCTAAATATACTTTTTGTGAATTGTATAGTGAACATTTAATTTATTTGAAACAATATTCTTATGACCCAAAATATAGACTCACACTTGCAACATTAGCTATCAATTGATGGAGTAGAAGAGGACTAAAATCATAATAAATTCAATCCAATTATCTCACACAATGTTTAAGTACCACATGCTAATCACAATGAAGTATGATACAAAATACTAAAAAACTAATTAAGTGCCAAGTAGAATAATAAGAACATCCTCATAAGTGTTCTTTTGGTCCAACCCTTGCTTGTAGTGATTCGATATTTTGTTACATATATTCTTGACCACAATTTATGTTGATTTGTTCCTTTTTTTTTCTTCTTCTCTTTAAGAAATATCTAAAGAGAATTGAAATTTTCCTTGTCTAGCTTGTTCAAAAGGTTTTAAGTAAATTTTGGTATGCTTCTATACCTTATTCTTTGTCTTATTCACTCAATATCTCTTGAATTACCACCTTCTTGCTTTAGGAGGGTTGCCTCCTATGGGATGAATGGAGTTATTGTGATTCACTTATATGTACACTTTGGTGTATTATTGTATTTATGCTACAAAATTGACGAGTTCATATATGATATTTAGAGTTTTAAAGAAAACATATGAATTGCTTATTCATTAGATGTAGTTGCATATTTGCATTTAGTGATTTCAATGGAAAGGAAATTATATACAATGTTGAGTTTGTTAGGGTTTATAATTTTGTTTTCCAATAATCCTTGAACATAATTAAATATACATATGACTATTTCTTGGATCAAATTTTAGGACTACATCTAAAATCAGTTTTGTTCATAGATATTATTAAAAGACCTATATGAAAATCTTGTTTTGCCATAACTTTGGCTATCATAAGCCTATGAATTAATTTATAGAAGTCAGTTTAATATAAAATATTTCTCATCTTGACTAGATTAACTATCAACAAGAAAAAATATTCCAGCTTGACATTTTTTACCACATTGATTACCTACATATAAAAAAAAAACGATAGAGAAATAATATAAAATTTTGACCAAAACACTTATAATTAACTAATCAAAAACATAATTTACCATTATATTGATAAGAGATTGCCAAAAATAATTTAATATAATCAAATATATAATATTAATTTAGTTCATATTTTTATTCATTTTAATTAAATATAATATTATATTATTTTAATTTACTTTAAATTTAAATTATAAATTTATTAATTTACTTTAAATTTAAATTATAAATTTATTAAATAGGTTTAGTTAAGTTTTTTAATTAAAAACAATAAAGCGTTGGGAGATTTTCATTGAGGTACATTCATTGCATATATTTGGTTCTTTAAATTATTTTTATTATTTTTAGATGGGAGGTGAGGGACCCCACAGCTCAAATGAAAAAAAAAAAAGCGGGGTAGTACGTTTACGTTACCCCGCAAACACACAAAAACCAGCAATGACGCACGCTACCCGTTAAGTCTAACTGCACGGAAACAGTGCGGTCAACATTTCCCGACCTCAGATGAACCAGATGTCTCCACATCATAGATCGTGTGGGTCTGTTACCTCCACGCCATCCTAGCAAGTGGACATGGGAGGGATGTATGTCAATGGGCTCCGCATACATGTCGTTTGTATGACAGTGCCGTTTTGGAGCCAGAATAGATGCGTCCAATTCCAAACAAACAAAATTAATGAAAAACTATTTTCAAGTTGACACGTGGATTATTATGAAAGATTGTTTATACTTTATGTCATTCAAGCTAGTCAAAGAACCAACAACCTTATTAAAACTTTACATGATTGATACATGAGATATTAAGAGCCTAGCCATATCTATTCATCAACATCTGCCTGAATAATATCTTGTTGTTCCGTAAGAGATGGGAAAGACGTTTGCACAATTTCCAGGTGGTTTTATTGGAAAGTTATAACAACTGCAACTTTGATATAACAAGGTCAATCCACCGAGGCTTCAATATAAATGAACAAAGAATAAACTTAATATTCAAAAGTGAAAGTTATAATGAATTAGCAGGTTCCCACACTTACAAAGACTTAAGTTGATATTTAATCTCTCAATTTTTTTTGGAAATTTTTATCTGTGTATATTGTCCTCTTTGAATTATTTTTAAATTGACAAAGATTTGAATGCAACTAGTACTATAAAAGGTTGGCTTAAGTTCTCCGAATTGAAATAGTACTGCAATTTCACAAAACAAAGATAATATAAATCAAAGAACAACAACCATAAGACAATTGACCCAAACATTTTTACACTTAGAAACCTTAGCATGAGGAAAACCAAATGGAAATGACAAATGTTTACTTCCCTTGACTAATATAATTACAAAGAGCTCAATTAGAGCATGTAAAAGATTTGTGGCTATGCAAGAGCAGTTGTATTTGTCTCTTGTTTGGTTTGATTCTTTATCCTAGAAAAGTAGATGATATGATGGCGACTATTTAGAGAAACGTTGTAAAGTTGATAAATATTATTGTAATTTGTATCTTATGTAAATATGTATATACATTGAGTATGTATGTGTATGTGTATTTGTATGTGTATGCATATACATTAACTTTAAAATGTTTGAATAATTTTGTGAATGTGTAATGACTCCTTGCAATGTAGCTTTGATCTTTTCATTTTAAGTTTTAGTCTGCTTCTTTTTATGTTTATTTGGTAATGTTTAGTGATCAAGTTTACTTTTGCTGATGCAGAGTCATTAAATAAAAATGACCGTTAATCCTGAAGTCAACTTTGAAGACCTTGCACGTTCCACTGATGATTTTAATTTGGTCCACAATTGAAAGTTCTTTGCATACATTTGTACTCGAAATTTGAATAGGAATGATGTTCTACATTTGTATACATCTGTACCCTTGATGTTCTCTTGGTTTCACATCTCTTGTGGAATCCTTGCTTTTAAAATGAGAAAACCAAAAATTGAGTTCCTAGACGCTAAAGGGTAACTGTTGATTTCTTGCAATTTCAAGCTGATAGCATGATTTATTGTCTTTATAACATTTTTTACCATGGCATGGCAGCATTTGGCAATGAATGAATTGATCTTGTTGTTGGTTGACTTGGTTAGTGAGGAATCTCATCCCTTGGTTTTGGGGATGGAGGTTTGATGTTTTGTCATGACTTTCTTCTTCTGAGAAATTGTCTATGGAGAGTTGATGTGTCAATGTGTCATGTCTTGTGCATGTGGAGTGTGTGAGGTAGACACAGTGCAGACACTGACACTGCCCCTTTTAAGCATTTAGACGAATGACACTTACTCACTGCAGGTAGAGCAACTGGGAATGACACTTACTAATACAGAGAGCAAGTTGGCATTATAAGTGAGAGAAGTGATAGTGGCATTTGACCAACGTTCAGTTGTGGCTACGACGGTCACTTAGGGATCTGTGATATTTAGTATCCAATCCTTGGTGAATGTGAAATATTTGGGTAATTACATACTTCTCCGTCATCTCTCAATGGGTCCATAGTGTTAATACGAGATGCCATAGAGCTCTTAGGAGAATTGTAGAGCATGCATCCACGAGTAGTAGAAATATGAAATATGTGGCTTGTGTGTTGTTTCTTCTCACAGGAAATCAATTCTTATTATGTTTTGTGTGTTGTTTTTTCTGACTGGAAATCAATTCTTATGTTGTCTTATGGGCAATCTATATTACAAATATTTATGTTATTCTTGTTTTTGATAATAAAACAGTCAGAATAGGGGGCTGATCCGGAAGAACAGCAAGCCTCAAAAAAGAGCTAAACCTATTACGCCTTGTCAATCCCCTGATCACGCCCCTCTCATTTCTGCCAAAAGTTAGTCGAGTCTGATGCGGAGGATGATGTGATCCCGCGAAGATCCCACAGGTTTGCTGGCAAACCTCAGATGAAACAAATTATTCTTGTCATCCATGACTAACATGTTATGTATTCAAGCCACTGTTGTAATAATAGAATTGCATTACTTGATTGTAACGAAGTTATAAGTACTTGGAAAGATTGTAAAACTATGTTCTTTCTAATGTTACTTTTCTTCAAGTATAAATTTCAAGATGGTAGAATCATATTAATGTTGTTCTTGGATGTTAATGCAATTGGGTGAATGTTTATATCATTGTGCTAGTGAAAATTTTTAAAAAATGTCTATTGGAACTTCTACGTCAGCAAGAGGGTCTACAAATAAGATTATCAATATACTAATGTTGTTAATAAAATAATCATATAAAATCATTTAATAGATGAAATATAATATCAAATGATTGAAATGACAAGAAGGTGTGAAATGTAAAATTATTGTCCTTAATGTCGTTCTAAAAAGTAGAAATTAACATTGGCAAATCAATATAATATATTATAATACATTATATATACATTAATGCATTATATCATATAATCATGCTTTTGATTTTATCTATATGCAAGAAAGGAAGGAATGGGGAAGGGTTATCCATTAATGAGGTTTAAATATTTATAATTGAATTTTAAATATATATGATAAAAGAGAGTAAATCGTGGCCATATTTTTAATGAAAAGACTTTGTGCTTAGCATATGGTTAAAATGCCAAATTGAATGGCAAATACATGAAATTGTCAAGGGATTAAATATCTAAAGTTTGTATGGTTATAAAAATAAAATATATCATGGAAAGTGCTTGACATGAAGGAATAAATGGATTCAAGTGCTTGATATTAAGGAATAAATGGGTGCAAGTGCTTGGTATGAAGGAATAATATGAACTAAAATAATTTACACTCCACACAAATTAATGACATAAATGGCATCAACATTATTGCATACAAGTATTATAAGCACACCATATATACGTTTCAATCACAATTATTACAGCACATGCACAAAGACCTTATGCACATAATACACAATGGGCATACAATAGTTTTTTTAATATGAACTATCCTTATGTACACAACCATATGAGGTATACCATCAAATGTATATGTATATGTATATGTATATGTGCATGTGTATGTGCATGTGTATGTGTATGTGTATATATGTGTGTGTGTGTATATATATTTATACATGTATATGTGTATGTGTGTGTGTGTGTGTGTGTGTGTGTGTGTGTGTGTGTGTGTGTGTGTGTGTGTGTGTGTGTGTGTGTGTGTGTGTGTGTGTGTGTGTGTGTGTGTGTGTGTGTGTAAGCAAGCATGTGCATGTGTGTAATATTTTTAAGAAAATGTATAATTTTTTTATTTTGTTGAATATTTACCTACAATTTCATGTTGTTGTAGCACATGCTTCACACATATTCCTCTCCATCATACCCTCCCTTTCCATTTTCACTCTTGAAAAAGTTTCAGAAAAACTTTGTGTTATATCTAGCATGTTGTTGTGATAACCAATCAAATGTTTTTGCAGACTTAAATTATCTTGTGAACTTACAAACAAATCCATTAATGAATTTACCATATTAATTTATACATACATGTATTTTCAATTTGCTTGGGGGGTAAGGATTGTATTTTCAACTCTCTCATTTTCAAAGATTACCTCTTCTTTTGAGTTGTATTCTGCATATCTTGATGTCTTTTCTCGCATTAAATATTCTTTCATGTGATTACATGTGTGTTCTTTGTTTAGGACCTTTTCTTTTCTTGAAGTTCCATATCTTCATATGTATAATCTCTCTTTGGAGGTTGTGTAATTCTTCTCTTCATCCTTATGCTTGGTGGGTATTGATATTTCTCTTATCCTTTCTAAGGATCCACTTTTCCTTTGTTGAGCAATGTTTTCTTACGATACAATGTCATTCATTGTGTGAAGTTGTTTGTTTTCTCAAGGATTCTCTCTTATGCAAGAAGCATGTTGTAAAGCGGAAAATCGAACCCTAGGTGTTCCCCCACTCCAAGGAGAGAGAAAGGAGGTCACTAGGATTGACGGTTTTCACTTAGGAGAGACTTTACATTCAAAAGAGGGGTTGAAACTCACAAGATCCAATCCCACACAATGCAAGATTGAATTCTAAATGAGTTTCAAGGGTTGAGACAACAAGGATACCCTCTTTTGTAAAGAATGTAGATAGAAGGATTGGACTAGGAGTGTATGTGAAAGTAAGAAAGATTCGCTTGTAGATGGAGATAGGGACATGGGATGAAGCTGTGGACCTGAAATTAGCAGTAAAATGTCGAGACGATGTTGTCTTGCAAGTTTGAGTGAAAGTTGACGAGACGATGGCGCCCGAAGTGCACACGGTCCTTCGAAAAATCCGCGAAACGAAGGGGGATCTGTTCGTCTCTGCACAAGGATTCTAGATCTTCAATTACAGCCGCATAACGGTAACATGCGAAGGTGTAATGATGCTGTATGTTGTATGTTGTAGGTGATCTCCTCTTCAATGGTTGAATCCTTGTCTTGAATGCAACACCTAGCCTTGAATGCAGACCTAGAATGCTCAATTGCTTGAAGGAATGCTTGAATGCTTGAATGTTTGAATGTTTGCCTATCGCTTCCACCTCTTGCACACATATGTTTTTTTCTCCTCTTTTCTGGGAGGGGAAATGTAGTTTATATACTTGTCAATTAGGGTTAGGAGACTGATTTTTCCGACCTTAGGCTGACCTAGGAGCATTATTTTCCAAATTGCAAACTTGAAGACCCGATGCCCAACAAGAGACCGGGCCCAAAATAGGGCCAGGGACCAGGGTGCTGGGCACCATGGTCCTGAGGGACCAGGGCGCTAGGCGCCATAGTCCTGAATGACCAGGTCGCTGGGCGCCATGGTCCCACCTCCCGGGACAGTAGGGTGCAAGGAGGATCAGGCCAAGGTGTAGAAAGATGCAGTTTTTGATGTCGTAAACAGGTTTCGGGGTCTCCATTCAGGTTCAATGTTGCGCCGCCATCGTGAAGACCCAAATGCAGTCGAAATTGCAAGTGTCACAATTTTACGACGCTACATTTAGCCCCCACTTTAGCAGGAGTATAAGCGTACGCCCATACTTCCGGTAAAGTACAAGGAAACAACATTGAAAGACTTTCACCACGTCAAGGAGGCAAGATACACGAAGCCCCCAGTGGACTAAGGATCTTACAACTTCGATTGACAAAGTAAAAGGGAAGATCACAAGGGAGAACCATGACTGTCAGTAGTAAGGTTCCCTCACTATGAGTCATGCAAGAATAATACCAAAAATTTTCAAGGCAAAGCTAAGTTTGCCAAGAAATTTTTAAGAATCTTGAAGAGATATGAATGGAGTGTATGCCCCCTACGTTAAAGCGATCGCACATGCCTCATCAGGGGTGATTGCTTTAAGGTAGTGATACACATAAGAAATGAGAAGGGAAAGGAGCATGTTAGCAGAAAGATTTAGCCCCCAAGTGTGAGATAAACCCAAGGATAATAGACACAAAACACAAATCATGAGGTGACTTCTCTTTCCTTGGGGTCAGTATGCTGTATGATAATTCATGTATATCATATGTATGTATGCATAATTGTTCTTCATTCCCCAATCAAGGAAGGTCACCTAGAAGAAGGGAACACATGTGTCTTTTGAGTCAATATGAGAGAGACCAAAAGAGATCTCAATGCTTTGCATCATCCTCAAGTAGACAACACTAAGGACAACAAATAGAAGAATGGGAATAACACATAGAAGAAGTAACAAAAGAGATCAAGAGAGGAGGAGAGAGTCTGCTATGCTAATGAACTAGTCTAGCACGTCATCCACCCCCCGATCTTGCTGATCAATATTTCGGGAAGGCAAGAAACACGCTAGAGGAGGGACATCCAACACAGCAGATGGAGCTATCACAAGATCCAAACAAGGGCTATGTTCATGTTCCAAGCCACGTTGTTCTTGTCTAGGAGCTAAGATAAGTGCTTTAGAAAATTCGTTAGATAAATGGTTATCAATATCAACATATTCATATTCACTATCAGAAGCAAGAGGAGTAACATTTTCATCATGAATAACATTTTCATCTATATCATCATCAAGATTTTTAAAAATAGGATCTTTAACTCGCACAGGATCAAAACCATCATGCCTCTTATGTTTAGGAGATTTTGGCTCAATTTTCGGCTGAGGAGAAAATGGAATAATACTAGCTAAAGGTGTCTTTGGGGATTGCAAAGTTTTAGAAGTAGCTGCACGAGCTCTAAGACGACGCTTTCGTCGGCGTTCATGCGTAGAACGATTTCGTCTAGTCTTAGTAGGAAGTTGAGAAGATTGAGGAGGAGGAATGTTCTCATCCTTATCATTTGGGTGTTTAGGTTGTGGTCTCTTAGGTTAGATAATAGGAGAAGAGGAAGGTCTCTTCTCTCTATAAGAGGAAGGAGGAGGAACTACTCCATATAAAGGAGGAATATCTGGTTTAGGAAGGAGACCAAGTCCATCATGACGAGGAGGTATAGGTCTACCTTTAGAAAGTTTATTAGACATAGACATAGTCACATCCATAGGGATCGGTTGGGAATCTTCTTGAGGAAAGACATTAGTTTTATCTTTCAAAGGAAGAACTTCCTTCTCAAGAATGATAGGAATATCAAGTTTGAGTGTTCTAGGTTCACTTAGAGATAGGATCATATCTTTTTTCCACTTTTGATAAGATTTGAAAAGATGATCACTTCGCGGTGGAAGAGATTGGAATTGTTTAGGCCAAAAATAAACAATAGGAACGCTAGAAGTTCTTTCAGCTGGTTTAAAGAGACTATGATTGATAGTAACAACTTCACCATTATGGGGAAATTTCAAACACTTGTGAATAGGAGAAGCAATAGCTTTCATGGAAGATAGCCAAGGATAGCCTAGCTTCACACGAAATTGTTCGGATGATGGAATAATAGCAAAGCTCACATCAAGGGATTTGTTATGGACCTCAATAGGTAATGTAATAGAACCAATTGCAGGAGAAGAAAATGCATCAAATAATTTCACAGCCACATTTGTTTTGTCATAGATCACTTGATTCAATTGCAAAGTAAAAAGAAATTTTTCAGTAATGACATTAACCATGCAAGAAGGATCAATAAGCACTCCACGACAAGGTGTATTCTTGACTTTTGCAACTATATATAAAGGACCATCAGGTGCCCTGATAGTTTCACTGGAATCAAATGTGATGGAAGGCTCTTTAGGGATTTTCTACTACTCTACAAAGTTAACCACATTCGGAGTCATAGACACAAGACCATCAGGTGAGAAAGAGGAATCATTAGTCTCAATCACATTAGAGGTATGAGAAGGTAATGGATCAGTAAAAATCTTAAGATTTTGGTTAGGAAGAGCTACAGATGTGTTGCCTTTATCATTCACACCTGAAACAGAGATAGTATTATTATCAATCAAATCTTGAATTTTACCCTTTAAAGCAAAACATTTTTCAATATCATGCCCAGGTTGACAATGAAATTGACAAAAAGATTTGTTATCAAAATAGGGTGAATTCATCTTTGCAGGATCTATTTGCTTTATAGGAGGGAGCGTAAGCACATTTCGTTCCAATAGCTTATTCATAAAACTATGCAATGATTCATTCAAAGGAGTAAACTCTCTTTCTTTCTTGAAAAAATTAGAAATAGGAGACACACCTGATGCTGCATTCACATTGTTGTTGGTGATGTTTTCATTGAACTTAATGAACCCTCTGTTCGGTTTAAACTTCCCAAATGGTTGTTGACTACTATGACCCTTATCACTCGGAGCCATAGGATTTGCTTGTTCCATTTGACTCACAATCAGTTGATAATTGTGAAGAGTTGCACACAACTGTTGGAAAGAAGTAAACACAGAAAACAAAAGTTTTTCTCTAATATCTTTTTGTAAATTAGAAATAAAGATTCTTTGAATATCATTGTCAGGTACTGGAAAAGAAATTTGAGCACATAAATGCTTATATCTACCAATGAAATCAGTTACTTTTTCTTTAACACCTTGTTTACAATGCATTAAATCAATCAAAGTAACTTTAGGACTTATATTGTTTTGAAATTGTTGAATAAAAGCATTTGCAAGTTGTTGGAAAGAAGTAATAGAATAGGAAGGCAACGAGCAATACCATTGTAGAGCCTTATCTCTTAATGTTCTAGTAAACAGTTTTGCAAGCAACCTTTGGTCATGAGCAAAATCGGTACATATTGTTTGAAAGGTCTTAACATGTGTTAGAGGATCACCTTTACCATTATAAAGCTCCAACTGCGGGATTTCAACATGCTTAGGGGGGATAGCTCGAACAATGTCAAGAGAAAGTGGGCTCGCAACATCAAATGTGGGCACACTAAACTTAGATTGATTCATAGAGGCAATTTGTTGCTGTAAAGAAGAGACAGTTTGTGCAAGATTGTTAATGGTCACTTCAATCGAAGAGTTCATATTAGACATGTTAGATTGTGATGGAGGTATTATGTTATTGAAAGAAGGTATTGATTGAGAGTAAGGTGGCGGGACACTATGATAGTTAGTCATAGGAGATGATTGGAAAGAAGGAACACTACAAGGAGGAATGGAATGGTTAAATGAATTGCCCCCTTGCGTCATGTTCATTTGTGGAGATGTAATAGGGACACTCATTGAAGGAATGAATGAAGAAGTTAGATTGAATGAAGGAAGAGGGTTGATTGAAGAAGAAGGATTGCCCCCATGACTGGTGATCATAGGTGGAATGTTTTGTATTGAAGTAGTCATTATGTTTGATGTAAAAGTAGGTATGCTAGCAATAGAAGTTGTCAAAGGAATAGAATGATTGACTTGAGTAGGAGGTTGTGTATAACCTAAAGTTTCGGCACAACTCTTCATAGGCATCACATTCGAATCCACAATGTGTGCAATACTACACAGAATATCAATTCCGTTCTTATCACTTTGAACCATACATTTTAGACCCTCAATTAATGAAGGAGCTTCACTATCGGGGTATTCTTGAGACATCCATTGTTGAAAATCATCAAATTGATTATCCAATTTTGAAATTTATTTTATAGAAACCTCATGGAGAGCTTCTTCATCATTAAGAGGATTAGAGGAATTAGCCATGTCCTCGTTAAAAAGGCCATTCAAATTAGGTTCCATCTCCTCAGTAATTAAACCTTGGAAAGACTTAATTCTAAGGCTTCGTCTAACAGGAATAGTGTAAGTAGGGCTTATTGTTGTAAAACTAATGCATTAGAGAGAGAAAGAAGATTTTGAATTTTGAAAATAAAGTTGGGAAAATTGATCAATGAGATAATGATTATCCAATTTGAACTTTGTGAAAGAAGAGGGAAACACAACTTCCAAGAAAGGTAGGCACAATTGAAAATTAGGGCCAAGTGGGTAGCACTTAATTTTAATTGTTATCTTGAAAATTGAAATCTTGAATTTTGAATTTATTTTCTAATTTAGAGATAGCAAATTTCAATAAAATCAGCCAATCTCCTAGATTTAAGCTATTAAATGCAATCATGACAATCTCCCGAAATTTCAGAAAAAAATGTCGGGGACTGTGGCGAACGGAGTGCACACGGTCCTCGCAACTTTTTTCGAAATTTTTAGGGATGAAAGTTATGATGATTTTAAAGCTAATCTAAAAAAATTGAGTGATTTTACGATCTGTAGATAGGCCAAATTAAAGTTGCAATCTCAAAATTGAACCCTACCAAGATTGTTGAAAAATGCAAAATTTGAATTTTGAAAAAGAGAGGGAAACTAAAATTTTGAATTTTATGATTTTAGAGGGAATACTAAAAGCAATGCAAGCTTTGAAATTTAAAAGTTGACTCAATTTCATGCAAAATTCAATTTTGAAAGCGGAAATCAAAGTTGTTGCAATTAAACACTTAATTTCAAAAGTCACAAATTGCAAAAAAATTTGAATAAAGCACTGAAACTTCAAATGAATGCCAACACACTTTTCAGATTTAGGACAGTAAGAAACACAATTTTAACACAAAATTTCAACTTCAACAATTTTTGAATGATAAAAAGCCTTAACCCAAGCAATCACTAGACCAACTTTGACTTTAATTTTGAAAGTGTTAGAATTGATGAAATCAGCCAAGATTCTGGATTCTAGCAGAAAAATACAGTAAGATCTAGCTCCCGAAATTTTGGAAAATATGTCGGGGACAATGGCGCTCGGGGTGCACACGGTCCTCGCAACTTTTTTCAAAATTTTCAGGGATGAGAGATATTATGATTTTGTTGCGGAATGCAAAGTTATAGCCGATTTGGAAGTGTTTTGATCAGTGAAATCATTGGTCAAAGGTTGAATCAAGAGGGTTTTAAAAATTAGGGTTTTGACACTTAACCACTTAATTTTCAGAATTAAAGCACAAATATGAATTGACAATTTGCAATAGAAGGGTAGATCTGAAACAAGCATTAACAATTAAACATTTCACAAGCTCAATTACTAAAAAGAAAATTTAGGGTTTTTATGCAATTAGCCTCTAAAATTTGCAAAAGATCAAACATGGAAATGTAATTAAGGAAGAAATTTTTTTTCAGATCTAACCATGAATAATCAGAATTAGGATGTTCACGTCGGGTTCACCAAAATGTAAAGTAGAAAATCGAACCCTAGGTGTTCCCCCACTCCAAGGAGAGAGAAAGGAGGTCACTAGGATTGACGGTTTTCACTTAGGAGAGACTTTACATTCAAAAGAGGGGTTGAAACTCACAAGATCCAATCCCACACAATGCAAGATTGAATTCTAAATGAGTTTCAAGGGTTGAGACAGCAAGGATACCCTCTTTTGTAAAGAATATAGATAGAAGGATTGGACTAGTAGTGTATGTGAAAGTAAGAAAGATTCGCTTGTAGATGGAGATAGGGACACGGGATGAAGCTGCAGACCTAAAATTAGCAGGAAAATGTCGAGACGATGTTGTCCTGCAAGTTTGAGCAAAAGTTGATGAGACGATGGCGCCCGGAGTGCACACGGTCCTCCGAAAAATCTGCGAAACGAAGGGGGATCTGTTCATCTCTGCACAAGGATTCCAGATCTTCAATTACAGCCGCATACCTGCAACATGCGAAGGTGTAATGATGTTGTATGTTGTATGTTGTAGGTGATCTCCTCTTCAATGGTTGAATCCTTGTCTTGAATGCAACACCTAGCCTTGAATGGAGACCTAGAATGCTCAATTGCTTGAAGGAATGCTTGAATGCTTGAATGTTTGAATGTTTGCCTATCGCTTCCGCCTCTTGCACACATATGTTTTTTTCTCCTCTTTTCTGGGAGGGGAAATGTAGTTTATATACTTGTCAATTAGGGTTAGGAGACTGATTTTTCCAACCTTAGGCCGACCTAGGAGCATTATTTTCCAAATTGCAAACTTGAAGACCCGATGCCCAACAAGAGACCGGGCCCAAAATAGGGCCAGGGACCAGGGCGCTGGGCGCCATGGTCCTGAGGGACCAGGGTGCTAGGCGCCATAGTCCTGAAGGACCAGGGCATTGGGCGCCATGGTCCCACCTCCCGGGACAGCAGGGTGCAAGGAGGATCAGGCCAAGGTGCAGAAAAATGCAATTTTTGATGTCGTAAACAGGTTTCGGGGTCTCCATTCAGGTTCAACGTTGCACCACCATCGTGAAGACCCAAATGTAGTCGAAATTGCAAGTGTCACAATTTTACGACGCTACACGTGTATCCTTTTCTACAACTTCTTCTTCATTTGGCAATGCATGTCTATTATAAACAAACCCCTCACTTTGGGTAAAAAGTGTGTCACCCTTCATCAAGAATCCCTTCAACCTCGCACTAGAGAGAATGTTTGAATTCTTTCTCTCCTTCCTTTATTTTGAGTCAATGATGTCATTTTTGTTCAAAAATATCCTCTTGGAGGTAGATGTCTTTGATCAAAGATCTCTTCTCCTCCAAAGAATTCCCTTTACACTTGTTGCAAGATATCTCTTTTTCAACTATCTTGTCATTTCTTATAATACTAATGCCTCTTAGCTTGGATTTATGAACATTGTTTCCTAAAAAGATATCTATGTGCTATTGAAGGTGTGTATCCTTGATTCTAGCTTCCTTAAGACATCAACATAGGACTTGAAGAGGGCAAAATGGATTTGAGAGTCAAATGATCAAAACATAACGAAATAAACATGCAGAAGGCTAAAATATCATTAAAAGACCATTTCACCTTGCTATTTTACCTTCTCCATCGGATTGAGCTTGATGAAGTGAAGGCGCCCCTTGATAATGCTCCACTTGATGTGCTCCTTTGATTGCTGAATGTGGATGGCTCTCCAATGTTGTGCACAAATGGAATGGATTTGAAAAATGATAAGGATGAGATGATCAAGTTGCCAAGTTGATTTCCTGGGCTCAAAAGGGCAGCATAAATTTATTGGATTTCAAGATGTCTTGAATGAAGGGATGGAGCCCTATTTTATAAGAAGAGGAGAGGAAAATGAATGGCTAGGATGAATTCAAGATGAAGGGCTAAGATTTACTTGTGAGCTCACACAAGGTCCAAGAGAGGGTGTGGAGACCAAGAATTATGCCTTAAAGGCATTTCGTATCTCCACACTCCACAAGATACATTGGAGGAATTAAAAATTCTCCAAAAAAGGATATCATGGGGATTGGAGGAATAAAAAGGAATTAAAAATTCCTTGGGAGAGGGGATGCCTAGAGGAATGTGTGATTTCAAAAATCTTACATTCACCTAGGAAAAGAACATTTAAAGCTAGTGGCTGGATGAAAAGGACAAAGAGTTGACTTTGTGACTAATCATGATGATTAACCATTAACGACTCATTAGGAGGGGGATTAGAGGAAATGTTAGGTGGGATTAATATTTGTAGGAGAATTTGACTAGGAGAGAGAATGAGTGGAGGGAATAAAAAATTAGAAGAATAATGTTAAGTGAGTTTAGGGAGTTTCTAGAAGAATGAATTAAGAAGATGATTTGTAGGAATCATGTAGGTTAACTAATTAATTGAAATTAACTAGCTAAGAGGAAGATTTGTGAGGATTTGATTTTTTTAGAAGAATAATGAAAGGGATTTATTATCAATCATATGCTATAGTGACAATATTAATTATATTTAATTAATATTGAGAAGAATTTGAATTAACATAATTAATTAATTAATTATGCGAGGAATTAAAAATAATTAAAATAATTATTTTTAAGTGTCTACATTTTGCCCCTCTTTGAAGCGAGGTGTGATGACACATTGATTCAAAGAATAAACTTGTTTTGATGCTAATATTGGTTTGATAGGATGCCCCGGCTCTTGATTGATAGATTATGGTATGGTGATGCCCCCTCGGGAGATCAATTGAGGTATTTGATCTTTGGAGTTTTGCGAAATTGATATCCCGATAGATTTGATTTGATTCGATTGATAAGATCTAGATTCAGTCTGGTTTCAAGAAGAATTCATCCTGTATAACACAAAGATGATCAAAGTGTCTAGTTTCAGGAAGGATTCATCCTATATAAGACATGATTGATCACAATATCTAGTTTCAGGAAGGATTCATCCTGTATAAGACATGATCGGAGTGTCTGGTTTCAGGAGGGATACATCCTGTATAAGACATGACTGATCACAACGTCTGGTTTCAGGAATGATTGATCCTGTATAAGACATGATCAGAGTGTCTGGTTTTAGGAAGGATACATCCTGTATAAGACATGACTAATCACAACGTCTGGTTTCAGGAAGGATTCATCCTGTATAAGACATGATCAGATCACAACGTCTGGTTTCAGGAAGGATTCATCCTGTATAAGACATGATCGAAGTGTCTAGTTTCAGGAAGGATACATCCTATATAAGACATGATTGGAGTGTCTGGTTTCAGGAAGGATACATCCTGTATAAGACATGACTGATCACAATGTTTGGTTTCAGGAAGGATTCATCCTGTATAAGACATGATCGGAGTGTCTGGTTTCAGGAAGGATACATCAAGACATGACTGATCACAACGTCTGGTTTTAGGAAGGATTCATTCTGTATAAGACATGATCAGATCACAACGTCTGGTTTCAGGAAGGATTCATCTTGTATAAGACATGATCAGAGTGTCTGGTTTTAGGAAGGATACATCCTGTATAAGACATGATCAGAGTGTCTGGTTTCAGGAAGGATACATCCTGTATAAGACATGACTGATCACAACATCTGGTTTCAGGAAGGATTCATCTTGTATAAGACATGATCAGATCATAATGTCCGGTTTTAGGAAGGATTCATCTTGTATAAGACATGATTAGAGCGTCTAGTTTCAGGAAGGATACATCCTGTATAAGACATGAATCAAAATCAGAATTGATTATGTGAGGAAAAAAAAAATAGAGGAAGAAAAATTAAGGTGGAAGGGATAGATGAGGAACAAATATGAAGTAGTCGTGAGCTATTTGGAAAGAAGAATATGAGATGTGATACCGCGAAGGAAAATGGGGGCAATTGAGAACTCCATGGGATTATTGAGTTTAGGATTTGATGGAATGATGGTGAGATTTTGTGCACAACAAATGTGGAGAGCCAACCTAGTTTGATGTTTCCCTGAGTGACTTGCACCATTGATTATAGAAATCAGGATGCCATGAGAAACACAGGGCGTGGAATGACTCTATAGACAAACGGGAATTTCTTGCAAACAACAATGCAAGTATTAAGAAACACTAATATAGAGTTGTGGGTTCGTGCAAGGAAAACCTCAAACACACCGGTACCTCTTGTACACGAGAAGGTAAGTGTTGATAAACACTAGTACCAGGTTGCCGATTTATACAAGAAGGATCCAAAACATGCCATACTATGAAATATGCCCCAATATGCACCTATCATAACATACCTGGGTATGGAAGAACCCAGGTAGTCGTAAATAGTGGCAGTCGTAGGGCAAAAGATGCAAGCCTATATGAAAAGATCTAACAAAATCTAACAAGTCTCTTCCTTGCGACCACATGATACCTCTTGCCAAGAGTAGAACTAGGATGGACTTGGGATTGTTCCTCAAGACTTCTTGAAGCTTACACACAGAGGCATAAAATCTCAGTTTCAATGGGACATTCCTTGTTCATGACTCGGGCGAAGACTTCATCATCATATGCATGTTTTATTGGGAGGCGGAAAAGAAGGAATGTTGCACATGGATGGGCTGGATGGCAGATGATTTGTAGTATCAACATGATAGACAGTGGATCCAGTTATTTACCTTGGCGTCTGCATAGAGGTTTTCACCAAGGTACTTGTCCATAGTGCCACCAAGTGGTTTTCACTAATGGATGAATTTTTTTTTTTTCTTTTTCTAATTTTTTTAGATTTTTTGTGTCATAAGGTGTCTGTTTGCCAGGTTTTCACCAAAGTGACGATTTTTTCAGGATCTTTTTCTCATTTCTTAATTTTTTTTAAAAAAAATTCTTTATTTTTATTTTTTTTGACAATTTAAGACTTTCTGAGGACTAAGCATAAAATCTTTTGAGGTGCATGATGTTCATTGGATCATCCAAAGGATCGCCTTCAAGAGTAGCCAATTGATAAGCTCCTAATCCATATTTCACTATGATTACATATGGTCCAAGCCAATTAGGCTCGAACTTGCCTTTCTTTTCTCTTTCTTATAGATTTTTCTGATTTTCCATGAGGACAAGATCACCAACTTGGAATTTTCAGGTTCTGACTTTTTTATGATAACTCATGCACAAACGGTTTTGATATACCCGAAGATGATTCAAGGCCTTGAGGCACCTTTCATCTAACAATTCTAGCTCTTGCAAGTGGGCAATTCTGTATTCTTCCTCTGGTAGGATGTTTTGCAGTGATACCCTTAGAGAGGGGATCTCGATCTCAAGGGGAAGGATGGCTTTAGAACCAAATACTAGGGAATAAGCAGTGGCACTTGTGGGGGTGCGGATGGAGGTGCGGTAGGCCCACAATGCGGGATGGATTTGGAGGTGTCAATCACAGCCTGCTTCATTGACTGTCTTTTTGAGGATTTTTATTAGGGTTTTATTAGAAGCCTCAGCTTGGCCATTTCCTTGGGGGTAATATGGAGTGGAGAAGCAGTGTTGGATGTTGAATTTTTGGCAGAGTTCTTTGACATCCTGGTTCTTAAATTGTTTACCATTATCTGTGATGATAACTTTTGGGATGCCATATCGGTAGATTAGGTAGTTCAGTATGAGTTTGGATATTTGCTTGCCGGTGGTGAAAGTAAGAGGGATAGCCTCTACCCACTTGGTGAAGTATTCGGTGGCGGTGATAATGAATTTATGTCTATTGGAAGATGAAGGGTGGATTTTCCCAATGAGATCGAGCCCCCACTATGAGAAGGGCCATGGTGTAATGAATGGCTGCAATTCTTGTGACGGTGCATGAATCTTGTTGCCATGCTGCTAGCAAGGGATGCATTTCTTCACATAATTGTATGCATCTTCTTCCATTTTAGGCCAATAGTATCCTGTTCTCAAAAGTTTTTTAGCCAATGTGAGTCCACTTGAGTGTGCCCAGCAGATACCCTCGTGTACTTCGCGTAATGCCCATTCTATTTCTTTTTTATCTAAACACCTTAGGAGGGAACCATCAAAATGCCTTCTGAACAAGGTGTCTGCAAGGATGGTGTAACGGGCACATCGGCGGATGAAGGTTTGTTGTTGGGTTTTGGTGAGGTGTGGGGGAATGGTGTTGTCTTTGAGGAAAGCGAAGGTTTCTTGGTACCAAGGGGACTCGAGACCAACGAGAACACACACCATTTCAGACTTTGGTAGGTCATATGCTGGTATAAACAATTGCTCGACCAAGAACTCACACTTCTAACTATGTGCTGGCATTTGAAGGAGGGAGCCAATGGTGGCCATTGCATCTGTAGCCCTGTTGTTTGTTCGTGGGATTTGGTCAAACTTGATTGCCGTGAAATGTTTCTTAAGATCTTAAACCATGGTACGATAGGGAAGGAGTTTATCATCTTTTGTCTGGTATTCATCATTGACTTGTTTTATGATGAGTTGGGAATTGCCATAGACTTGTAATTCCTTTATTTTCTAGTGGATAGCCAAGCGTAATCCTGTGATGAGGGCCTCGTATTCTGCTATGTTATTGGTACATGCAAAGGCTATCTTGTATGATTTGGGGATGCCATCTCCTTGAGGTGTGACCAATAATATTCCTGCCCCCAATCCATTTTGAGTGTAGGAGCCATCAAAATACAATTTCCATGTGGAGGATGTGGTAACAGTCATAATGAACTCATCTGGTAATTCTGTGAGACGAGGATGGTCGCCTGGAAGTGGAGCTTCAACCAACTGATCTATAATGACTTGTCCCTTGATTTCCTTTATGTCCACATATTCAATGTCAAACTCACTTAAGAGCATGACCCATTTGGTGGTTCTGCCAGTGAGAGCAGCTTTGGACAAGAGATATTTAAGTGGATCAATTTTAGCAATTAATTTTGTCTTATTATTTAGCATATAGTGTCGTAGTTTCTGTGTGCTGAACACTAATGCCAAACATGCTCTTTCAATGGGGGTGTAATTGAGTTCATATCCTACCAACGTCCGACTGATGTAGTAAATGGCGTGTTCCTTCCCTTGATCATCTGTTTGTGCCAATAATGCCCCCAATGCCACTGCAGTAGCACATATATACAAAATAAGGGGTTTTCCAAGAGCAGGAGGCATCAATACGGGAGGTGATGGTAGATATTCTTTTAATTTCTCAAAGGCCTTTTGACATAGGCAATCCCATTTAAATTTTGTGTCTTTACGCAACAGGTGTGCAAATGGATGGCACTTGTCTGCTAGCTATGAAATGAAACGCTTGACAGACTGGAGTTGTAGCATCCTAAAATTGTGACACTTGCAATTTCGACTGCATTTGGGTGTTCACGATGGCGGCGCAATGTTGAACCTGAATGGAGACCCCGAAACCTGTTTACGACACCAAAAACTGCATTTTTCAGCACCCTGGCCTGATCCTCCTTGCACCCTGCTGTCCCGGGAGGTGGGACCATGGCGCCCAGCGCCCTGGTCCTTCAGGACTAGGGCGCTCAGTGCCCTGGTCCCCCAGGACCATGGCGCCCAGCGCCCTGGTCCCTGGCCCTATTTTGGGCCCGGTCTCTTTTCGGCATCGGGTCTTTAAGTTTGCAAATTGGAAAATATTGTTTCTAGGTCGGCCTAAGGTCGGGAAAATCAGTCTATCAGCCCTAATTGACAAGTATATAAACTAAATTTCCCCTCCCATTTGGGGAGAAAAAAGAAAAGAGGAGGTAAGAAAAAGGAAGACATATGCAAGCAAGAGGCGGAAGCGATATTCAAACATTCAAACATTCAAGCATTCAAGCATTCCTTCAAGCAATTGAGCATTCTAAGTCTCCATTCAAGGCTAAGTGTTGCATTCAAGACAAGGATTCAACCATTGAAGAGGAGATCACTTACAACATACAAAATACAACATTCATTACACCTTCACATGTAAGAATACAAACATTCTTACAATAAGGTATCAGTACTTGTTTACATTACAAACATTTACATTTACAACATTCTCATTTCTTGGTTAATTCCAAAACCGGGGTTTGACCTAAAGGAAAACCCCTAATCCCTAACCCCCCAATCGTCCTCTCTTTTCTGTGTGTAGGTTGTAGGTACGCGGCTGTAATTGAAGATCTGGAACCCTTGTGCAGAGACAAACAGATCCCCCTTCGTTTCGCGGATTTTTCGGAGGACCGTGTGCACGCCGGGCGCCATCGTCCCGTCAACTTTCACTCAAATTTGCAGAACAACATCATCTCGACATTTTACTACTAATTCCAGGTCCGTAGCTTCATCCCGTATCCCTGTCTCTATTTATAAGCAAATCTTTCTTACTTTACATGCATTCCTAGTTCAATCATTCTATCTACATTCTTTAAAAAAGAGGGTATCCTTGATGTCTCAACCCTTGAAACTAATTTAGAATCCAGTCTTGCATTGTGTGGGATTGGATCTTGTGGGTTTCAACCCCTCTTTTGAATGTAAAGTCCCTCCTAAGTGAAAACCGTCAATCCTAGTGACCCCCTTTCTCCTTGGAGTGGGGGAGAACACCTAGGGTTCGATTTTCCGCTTTACAGGAGTTTTCCCTGGAGACTGCGCAGTTGTCTGAGAGTTTTTGGCAGAGGCATTTCCATAATAGCTTTTACCTTTGTGGGATCAACCTCGATGCCTCTACAGGAAACAATGAATCCCAGTAGTTTTCCTGATGTGACACCAAACACACACTTTTTGGGATTTAGGCGCAGCTTGTATTTTTCCAATCTTTCGAAGATCTATTTTAGAATGGGGATGTGTTCTTGTCTTGTCTTGGATTTTCCTAGCAGATCATCCACGTAGTCCTCCATAATTTTGTGCAAGAGGTCACGAAAAATTGTTGTCATTTCCCGTTGATACGTAGCTCCAGCATTTTTAAGGCCAAAAGGCATGACCCAGTAGCAGAAGGTACCCCATGGTGTTGTGAAAGCAGTTTTATGTTGATCCTCATCTACTATCCTGATTTGTTTGTATCCAGAAAACTCATCCATTAGTGATAACATTTCATGTCCTGTTGTAAGGTCCATAATCATGTCTATATTGGGGAGCAGGAAATCATCTTTAGGACAAGCTATATTTAGATCTCGAAAATCTGTGCAGATGCGGATGCCCCCAGCAGGTTTGCCGATAGGTACAATGTTGGAGACCCATTCAACAGAATCTATTGGTTTGATAAATTCTACGTCTAACAACTTTTGGAGTTCTGCCTTGACCAAGAGTGCAATATGTGGGTGCATTTTGCGCAATTTTTGTTTTACAAGTTTTGCATCTAGGCAGACGGCGAGATTGTGAACCACCAAGGCAGGGTCCAACCCTGGCATATCGAAATAGGACCATGCAAAATTGATTTTTACCTCTATAAGGAAGTTGATGGAGTCTTGTTTCTCGATTTCTTTGAGGGATTTGGCAATGAGCACATTTTTTGAAATGACCTCGGTGCCCATGTTGATGATGTTTGTTTCTTCTATCAACAAATTTGATTTGTCCTGTGGAAGGTAACCAATGGTAGGGAGGTCAAATCCCTCATCGTCAAGTGCCTTTTCCAAGTTTTCACTTTTAGATATGCCCTTTGTTTTTATTTCTTGTTCATCCAAAGGCGCCTCAAGGAGGTTTTCACCTAGGGAATCATATCTTTTTCTTTTATTATCTTTTTGGTGGCTAAGGGCATTGACTTGACTACCAAAGTATCCCTTTTTGTGTAGTTGAATACCCTCGATTCTGCTACAATCTTCCATATTTTGCATTGTTAGCAGAGCAATGAGAGCATTATTGTCAGCGTAGATATCTAAAGTGGGTTTGTCTCGTTGGCCCCAATCAATGAGTTCAGGATGGACAAGATGTAGCTCATGTGAAGTGGGAGGGGTTACGGGGGTGATGGTATTGATGTAAGCATCCAAGAAGATATCTTTCTCATATTCATAAGGCATTTTGTGGAATTCCTCTTCGTCACCACTTTTGATATCCAAAGAAGGACTAGAAGGGGGGGATTGGTTCTTTGAAATTAGTGATTTCTTATCTCCTTGTGATCTCGCTCCTAGTTGCTCCCCTCTCTCATATTTTCTACTTTATTGTGAGTATTTGCATAGGCTCATACTCCCATTAAAATGGGGGCTAAATGTAGCATTTTAAATCATAAGTGGTCCAATTTACACCTCATGTTTATGCTCCTACTTTAGTGTGTCTTATCTCCATCCCCTCTCTAGGTCATTTCTGGCTCTTTTTCCAACCCGTGATATCATGAAAACCATTGAGTGAGCACCATATTGGAGGTCCCTTCCTTATTTGAATATTGGTGAGTCATTTTTATTGGAGGAATAGGGAGTGGAGTGCCCTCGTTTGGACTAGGGCGCCCCAAAATGCCCTGGTAACAGGTCCCAATTTGAAATAGGGCATATTCTCTATCTCCTCAATGGTATTTGGTCCCTTTCACTATACTTGACCATTGGAGGTTGTCCTAATCAATCATTTTCCTATGGAACCCTATATAAAGGCATCCTATCTATTTATTTTAGATCTAAGACTCCATCCTAAAGTGTTTATGCATTTGAGAAGAATTCATCATCAAGAATTTTCAAAGATTCAAAGCTACATTTAATCCTTCAAGCATTGTGGAGCAAACTTACATCAATCTTCATGCAAGCATGTGTGTGTGACTAGGGTTTTTTATGTTCATATATTTTCCATGCCATTACATTAAAAATTTGTGATTACATTCAAAGAGAATTGCATCTTCAACAACAATTGTAAATCTAAGGTATATCTCCTTAGCATTTATTTTAGTATTTGCATTATTTCATTCAAGGTTTATTCCAAAAATGGGGTTTGACCTAAGGGAAACTCCCATCCACAACCCTATTTGATTTATCTTTGTGTGTAGGAACATGATCAATAGTTGTACTCAAGAATTTTGGTAGAGTTGACAGTGACAAACAAGTTCAACTTTTGACGGAGGAAAATTCGGAAGACCAACGTGAATATGTGCTACCTAGTCTCAAAAAATGAGGCAAATTTTTTGGGAATAGGTTCTAAATAACTTATTTTCCCCAAATCTCAGTTTGTGGCTCTGTGGGATATCTATAGAAGTTTATTTTTTATAGTTGACTTCAATTATTCATACTTTTACCCTAATTTCATAATTATCATCAAATTTTCAACTAAGAAAGAAGGAGATCCGCACCCCACAAAATGGTAAATTTGATTAGTATTCTCAACCCTTTTTCTAATCAAATTGTGGCTAGATCTATTGGATTTACCCACTTCTTTCAATGTATGGTTAATTTGTGTAGTTAGCAATTTTATTTGTTGAAACCCTAATTCTAAATTTACAACCATTACATAAAGGTATTCCTCACTTTCTTAACAATTAACTTGGCGTCCGCTACAACTTTAAATTTTATAATTCCCTTCCATTTTGTTGCTTCTATTTCAAGTAACAAGGCTTCGTATTCAAAGGTATTGCTGGCATTTTCAAGTTCTAATTTGTAAGAAGAGGGGAATTTCTCTCCATCTGGCGAAATTAAAACTACTCCAATGTAGGAGCCTAAATTAGAGAAACTTTTTTCAAATTCTAAATTCCTTAATTCTGAAGAGAGGTCTGAGCTAAAAAATTCTTCACTACTGTTATCATCATAGAAAAACATGTAAATGCCAAATTTTGCCTCCACATAGAGAATTTGAGATCAAGTATCATCAAATTTTAGAATTGTGGATTTTTCTTTGGCCTCTGTTCCAAATGCACTTTCTTGTATCCTAGGGGAATAAGATTGTGAGACCAATCCATCAAAATTTCACCCCCAAATATTTACAAAAGCTCTTTCTTAGAAAGAAGTCATAACTAGTAGGGATATCAACTACTAGAATAGTTCATTTAAGTCTTTTGCTTTTATGAGTTGCTAAAGAAGCTTGGCGTCTATAATTTGACCAATTAAAGGAATTTGTTTTGAATCCATAGTGTTACATTTCTTGAAAGTTTGTTGATTAGTCTTGCACGATGTCTGCTCTTTCTACCCTTACAGCTTCAGTTGTCCTTACGAATCTTGCCTCTGTTGTGCATGTGGGGCGCGCTACTTCCCCTGTGATCCAAGGTACGGCCTCTATGGCAGGTGGTGAGGGTTTCCCTTCTTTGGACACTCTTGCCTCCTCCTCGGTTGCGGTTGTGGTGGCTATGGTTTCTAGTTTTGGGATTGCGGTGACAACATCAAGACGTCTTTCTTCTGGTTCTAAGAAGGCATTCAAGCTACGATCTAGAGATAGAGGGTTTATCCCCATTTTTTGTGCTATTTCAGTGAAGGTGAATAAGGAGACTGAGTTGGATATATAACACAATGTGTCATTTTTTTTTCTGATCATGGTGTTCTGTCAGTTCAGGGTTTTTTGGCCCAGCCTCCCTGAGCTGCATGATTGGATCTCCCATCATTGGGAGCCTCTTATTTCTGGTATTGTTCATATTTACCCAATGGTTAAAGGCGTTTTATTGCAAAATTTGAGAATGTTGAAGATAGAAAGCAAATCTTGTGTGATAATTATTTTTGTTAGAAGGACAACTTCCCTTTAATGGTTAAACCCTAGCACCTTGATTCCGGTCTGGGTTAGGCTTCCTTATCTCCCTATTCATTTATGGGTTGATTCTCTTTTTCAGGAAGTTTGTAATTCTCTTGGGGATTTTTTGATGATGGATGATGATTCGTATAACATTCTTCACTCCACCTTTCCCTGTATTTTGGTTGAGCTAGATGTTTCAAAAGGACTGCATGTTGAGATTTTTATTAACTCTTCTAAGGGTAGTTGGGTTCAAACTTTGGACTACGAAGGGATTCCCTTTAGGTGTCGAATATGTTTCAAAACATGTCATGCAGCTGACTGTTGTGGGTTTGAGAAGAAGACTTTGTCGGCCTCATGGTGGAAGGGTGCTTCAAATCAGCATTACATAGTTGAAAATAAATCTAAAATTCATCAGGGCTCTCAAGTGGCGGCACAGGATACTACGATTTCTTCTCGGGTTGTTTTGGCTTCTGATGGAGTGGTTGTTGAGGTTGGTCTGCAGTCTCATATCCCTCATGTTGTTTCCTCGGGTGGAGTTGTGCCCCAGGAGCCTACTTCTAGTGATTGTACTTTGGTTGTCAATTCTGGTAGCGTTCATGTTGACGCTTTGCCTGTAGGGAGTAATCGGGCCTCTAATAAGGGGGGGTGTTGATGGCACTCTTTCTCAGATTATTGGTGGATATGTGTTGGGTTCCTCGGATTGGTGTGATGCAGCTGCTAAGGTGGAAGAGGGTTGGATAACTATTGAGGGAAATAAATCTAAGAGGTCTAAGCCCTCTTTTGACATGACTCTTTGTTCCCACATGGACAAAACTAAAGGTTAATCTTGAGGGTCCTTAGTTGTGGATGATTGGGCTTGAGTCTTCCTTGGCCCTTTCTTTGGTCTTTGACTGCTTGTTGGTTTTTGTGCAGATTTTTCTACAAGTTGTGGGGGCCTGCTTGTAAAACCCTCTTTTTTTTTGTTTGGTTTTGTCTCTTCCCCATTGATATTTCATTGAATATGTTTCTATGGGGTTGTTTTTTGTTGTGATCTATTTTGGCTTAATATCCTGTTAAGTCCAAATTGATCTTTTTTGTAAAGGGTTTCGGGTCCCTTCAAAACCTAATTTTGCTCTAATAAAAAACATTTCTTGAAATTTTTGGTTAAATATAAACTAACAGCTCTTTCTATGAAAGTTAGCATGATCATGTTTAATTCACTAGAGTCAATAATGCAATTTCTAAGCCTATGAATATTAATGTAGAGGCACACATAAAAAGGATTATGTTTTAGATCAAGGATGGCTTAAGTGTGGTCTTTGACCTACTGGATGATAGGCCATATGTTGAGGCTTCAACATTAATTAACCTCTCATCACATAAGTTAGTTTTAATATGTTCGGATTTTACATACTTCACTAATTGTTCAGGTTCACTAGGATTGAACTTGAGCTATTCAGTAAGAGAAATTTGCATTTTGGAAGACATAAAGAATTCCACAATATCAAAAGGACTTACACCTTCATCCATCAACTGAGGTTATAAGGTCCTAGGAGTGGATTTGGGGATTTCAAAAGGTGAGTTATTATTTTGAAAGAAGTGGACTTTTGAAAAGTGGGTGTACCTTTTTTGTTCACGCCTTATTGACTCCTAGTTAGCACTACTGCAATGGATGGAAATAGGGTTTTCTAGCTTATGCATGAAAACTAGGAACAAGACCCATTTACAATGATTATGTGAAAAAGGAAAATTAACTCAATAGATTCAACCTCAATTATATTAGGAAGAGGGATTAATGCAAATTGAATTCCACTCTTTTTGATTGAGTTGAAAATGAGCTACTGAAAGGATGTGAATTGAATGTGAGAATTAGGGCTAGAAGGTGCAAAGTTGATAATGGATAGCATAAGTAAATGTTGAGCTGATAATTGCATAACCAAAACAAATCTAGAAAGGGGATACAAAGGAGAACCTATGCCTGAAAACTAAACTGAAACTAGGTGGAAAAGATTGTCCAAAACATTCTTCTCTTTTGATGAATTTATGCACACTGATATGGATTTGGGTCTCTAAGACACTACACTAGTACCTTGTCAAATTTCAGCTCGAACTTGATTTGAGAAGATACCCCAAGTTCCCTTTTCTGAGACAATGGGGCCTAGAATGCCCTTGTCCAAGATAATGGTGCCTAGAATAACCTTATCCTGGTCTTTCCAAATAACTTTAGAGATGTGGTATGTCTCAAAATTTTAACTACTTTCCGATCTTCCACCTCTACCAAGGACCTATATCTAAACCTGAATCTGCACATAAAAGGAGAAAAATAGTGTTTTGGGTTTATAGGTGTTTTCCTAGGTTAAACCCTGATTTTGGAATTAACCCTATAATTGAATTGAAATGGAAATGTAAATGCTTGATTGAAATGATTGACTAAGTTGATTATACCTTCAATTGATGATGTAATGCTCTTAGGATAAGTCCTCCATGTGTTGATATAATAACATAACAAACCATCATAAAATCATAATTGAAATAAAATTAAAGATGCCTTGATGTAGCTTTCTACTCCTTAGACTTGTATCTTCTCTTGAAGTCTTTCTCTTGAGTAGGAATGATGATAAGAATGTGATAATAGAAGATGATGAAATGAATTATGAATGAAGCCTTATATAGGGATCTCAAAGTAAAATCACCTTTAGGTCAACTAAGAACTATCATATTTTTTGCATTAGGGATAGTTTTGGAAAGGGTGAGTCCAACTCTTTGACCTCCTAAAATTTTGACCAAAATGTGTCAGACAATGTTGCCTCGAGCACCATTGTCTCAACAAAATAGGCCTAAATTTTTAGGGTCGCGAGATGATAGGATCGTGTTCCCAAAAATGCAAGGTTCATGAAAAATTGTGATTTATATGTGGGGGAAATATTATTTTGAAAACTTAAATAGGATAAGTGTAGACACATAAAAATTTCCATTAAAATATCCTCATAATTAATCTTAATTTTTCCCATTATCAAGTGGATCCTTATTATATAATATTCTTATTATACATTATTCATAATATATTATCCATTATTATTGTTCATTACATTATAATATTCATTCATCAATATATTATCTCATTTTTCATCATTATATCATAATATTATATCATTATTCATTTTAATCCATTAATATATTATATTATTAAAACAATTTTCTAAATCTCTTGTATGCTCAATCCATTCCCTGTTTATCAATTCTCACTCTATCTAATTATTTCATGTAATGCATGTGGGATAAACACTCTTCATTTTTACATCAATCCTTTATCCCACATTCATTTTGATATTGGATTCATCCTTGAGGACTTCTATAAAAACCCAACCCCCTATCTCATTTGAGGCTATCTAGCAATCTGGCATGTCAATATTTCATTTGAATACTTGCATTTTTAAATATTTATCTTATCTCTTATCTTTCTTTCTCTTGCATCTTTTATTTCTTTGCATCTCAAATATTCATTCACCATAGCCTCTTGTGCATGTGCTTCTGAGAGCATCATTCTTGAACACAAGATCTTGGTTGATAGAAGTGCAATGGAGTAGGATTTAGTAGCATGCATGCGTGTTTCAGTTTTGAATTTTGGTTTGCATGTGTGTTCTTTGCAAGTAATTCATTGTTGGGTGATTGATCTATCTAAATATTCTCTCATAAGATTTTAGATCAGATTCTATCCACCTACAATAAGAATTAAAATGAATTAAAGTGATGAAAAATGAAGGGCGCACCAAAAATTAATGACCCAAATAATAAAGTGTTGATGTAATAAAGTGAAATAGTACTCATAATATTGAATTAAATTTTAATTTAATATAATAAAGGTCCTATAATGCATAGAGTAATGGGGAATACTAAAATGAGTGCTAGGAGAGTGTAAAATTAGACTATAATTAAGGGAGTACAATTTATGATGCTATAACTATGCATGAGGGGTCATCTAAAGTGCAAAAGTATGTCCTCTTTCCAAGTCTAACTCATACTCTAGGAAGTTAACTATAGAGATTTGTCAAGATCTTCAAGTACAATTCTTCATTTGCTACTTCCTCTATTACTTCCTTCATGGTAGTCATCCGCATGAATCTATTCAGCCTCTCTCACCCAAGTTGTTGATCGAAGAAGTTCTTTTTTGAGATTTCTTGGTATGGTTGTTGAAAGGATGAATTGACTTTTGGAAGTTCTCTCTTTAGTGCAATGATATCATTTGCCAGACTCTAAATCATAGGGTTAGAAGATGTAGAAGGTTGTGCATTACTTAACTGCAATTCATTTTTCCACATTCTAGCCATAGTAAAATTATCTTCTAATTTTATTGTTGTAGTTTGAGCAACCGCCAAGTCTACTACCCTTGCCCTCCTTAGGTGAAAATTTACTTTTGCAGGCATGGAATTTATGAAGAAGCACTTCTAATTTTGAGGGTTTGACCTCTTCTCTTGGGTAATTTCATTGACAATATTCTTGAACATCATAATGAATTCCCTCATAGTCTCATGTATTTCCTTCTTCAACTATGTCAGTTGGGTCAACAAGGAATGTTCATCTTCAACACTTTTCAACCTATCCTTGAACTTGGTTCTCATGAGGTCTCATGAATTAAATAATTCATTAGATAAATAATAGAACCATTACGCAATAGCATCAGCCACAGACTTCATAAACAACCTCACGACAACGTCCTCATGTTGGACTCCAAGGAACCATGCGAAATAAAAGGCATTTAAATGTTCTTCTGTAAAAACCTTTTGCTCACCTCTAAACTTGTGAAAAATCTTCCTAGAGCCCTTAGGTAACTCATTTAAATATACTCCTAAATTAAGAGGTCCAATGGCTACTTCTCGAGGTGCTAGTTGTGCCATTATAAGGACCAAATTAATAGAGGCTAGAAGAACAATACTATGTAAAACTAGTGTCTAAAAAACATGAGATTGTATAGTGTTTCTAGGAGGTGAAAGTGATCTAATTTTTTCTCTCCTAGAAGGAAGTAGAGCATACAAGAAATTTCCTCCTTGGAGTGCTTCAAAGGTGGGTTCAATAGTTCCCTTGCTATGTTCACTTCTAGTGAGCCTCCTAAACTCCAATGTATCTTAAACAAATAAAGAATTATGAGCACTTTTTGCAAATTATTTTCTAGGTTGACATTCTTGGTTTTGTGGTTGATTTTGGCCTAGTATTTGGTGTTGATTTTATTGACGATTTTAGTTCCTTTATAGATTTCTTGTAATAATTACATGAGTAAATCTCTCCACCACCCTCTCAAAAAAAACCATTGGTTATTGAGCTAACTCTTCTTCTTCTTCAAGAACCAAATTGACTCTCATATATTCATAAATATTTCTTCTCTCTCTAGGGCAAGGTATTCATTTGATAAATGATATCTTCTTGTTCAATGTGGACCCAATCTAAATTTGGTTGTAAAATAGGGAAAATATTATTATGTAGCAGAACCTTATTCTTTCATAACAAGCAAATGCAATAATTTTCTTGTATCCCCAGTAAAGAGTCACCAAAAATTTGTTGGTTAATAGTTTTGTCTTTTGGAAATTATAATAAATTGACTCCTATTTGCCCAAAAATAGAGACAAACTACTAACAAACATTTGGGTAAACTATTGATTAGTTTCTCTTTGAATTTTAAAAAGGTACAACTCCCTTTATAGGATTATATATTTTAATTTTAATGAATATTTAAGCAGATATACTTTTAACCTAAAAGTAGTAATTACATTTAGAATTTGCATATCACTATGCAAAATATGTGAAGGATAAAACTGAAATAAAGTACCAAATTCAAGATATCAACTTTTAGACTTATAGACCAGTTAGTTTTTTGAAAAACTAAACACCATTGATATTAACACATAGATTGAAATGTCAATAGGAGAAATGTTAAGATTTAAATCAAAACTTTGTGTATTTTCTAATATGATGAAATTTACTTATAAGAACATCAATATTCTCAAAGGAAACAACATTCAAGATGCTTAATCTTGAAAACTTAAAAAATTATAAGAACACTTTCAACTTCTATGCTCACAAACAAGAAAATTCTTTGAAACGCAATAAAATTTCATTGATCTCCGAGTTTGATCATTTCTCACTCTTACAGTACAATGCAATGGGGATCAAAATTTTGAGCTTTTAAAAGTCCATTAACTACATATTTATATTGTCCAACTTTGTGATTTCCCAAAGTTCTTGAAACTGATTATTTTAGATAATCATTTTCAATAAAATGTTTTAAATAAATTTGGAATAATGAAACATAAACTTTATAATTAGAAGAGAAAATGTTAAGTTTGAGGTGGTACTTCTTGTTGGTCCATGTTGGAACCATCGTGTTGATCCTATTGTTGAGCTACCAATCGTGCTTTGTAATCCTTTAGTGGATACACCATGCTCAAGATCCCTTCTTTATTAGGAATGAGGACCTTCCACGTCCTAAGCTTCTAAAAGTCTTTGTTAGCTCAAACAAATTCACTTTTGAAAGAGAAAGTCTTTGCATGGTTCACATACCAAGTCAATGGTGAATCAATCCTTACCAATCTGCTCATGTTTTTGTTTATGTTGAAATTGGATATCAAAACATTGTAAAACCTATTATGATTCAACCACTAAACCTAGTTTTATAATGAATCCAACATAAAAACCAATGGAGATCCTAATATCAAGAAAGATCAATGGAGATAAAACCCTAGGAGCACGTGAAGGTATAAATGTTTATGCTAGATTTGGATATCAAAATTATTATAAAACCTATTATGATTCAACCATTAAAACCTAGTTCTACAATGAATCCAACATAAAACCAATAGAGAACCTAAGATCGTGCAAATATCAAATAAAGAAATGTTATACCTTGAAATTCTCCTAGGGTTTGATCTCCTTTGTCCTCCTATCTCAATTGATCTTGCTTGATATTATCATTGCTCTCAGATTTTGTATGCACGAGAGCTCAATAGAAAATGGATGTGGTTGAGTATGCAATTCAGCAAAGTGTAGGTACTTGGTCACTTTCTCCTTATAGAAAGAGAGATAAAGAGGTCTCTTTTATAGAGAACACCCTAGAAATTGAGGGCTAGGATTAAGAGGTGGAGGGGTAAATGGTCAACTCAAATTAGAGGGTAGGTATAGAAAATAG
The DNA here is from genome assembly GCF_030272615.1 of Cryptomeria japonica. NCBI lineage: Eukaryota > Viridiplantae > Streptophyta > Pinopsida > Cupressales > Cupressaceae > Cryptomeria > Cryptomeria japonica. The sequence goes on along the minus strand of NC_081410.1, from coordinate 30,040,438 downwards.
GAAAATATTAGAGAGGTGGTTAGAGGTAAATTAAGAGATTAATGACAACTATCATGGAAGGTAAAAGTTAATGAATTAATTAAATAAATAAAGATTTATTTAATTAATAGAAGAGGTGGGGCTAGTTAAATAAACAAAATATTTATTTAATTTAGGGAAAGGACAATTTAAATAAATTAAAAAATTTATTTAAATGGCGAAAGGCTAGAAGATGATTAATAAATTAATTTAAAAAAATTAAAATATATTTAATTAATAGAAGGCTTAGGATAAAATAATTAAATAAATAAAATATTTATTTAATTAGGCTAGGACAATTTTAGGTGTCTATAGTTTCCTTTTTTTAAAATCTTTTGGGTCTTAGAGAGTACCAATTGTATTTTTGAACTTGGCCTTCAATTCATCTACAATGGCATCCTCATTATTATCTTTCCTCTCAATCTGGCATCCAATATTTGTGAACTCTTGAGCTATGCCATTCAACATTTGGTTACAATCTTTGAGCAACTAACTTTGCTCTTTGATGTTTTTCCTGAGGAAGGTATCCTTCCATTTTGACACTCTCTTTTCACACTATGCATTGAGTATCCTAGGTGTATTTGACAATATTCTCTACTACAACTTTATCCATGTTCATCCCCATGATATTTGTGAGCACTTCCCCTACCTATAATCATGTGATTTCATCTTGTTCAGTAGTCTCAATTTCAGTATTAATGAAATTGTGTTTCATAATCAGATCACCATATACTTTCCTCATATTTTCAATGAATGAGATTCCTTTAGTTTTTATCTTTTTGATATACTCATGTATAGTTGTACCAAATAAACTATCATTATGTACCTTGTTCACCAATTCTTACCTGCATCAAAACTTGGATCAAAGGAAGCTTCAAATGAGCTAACCAACTGATTAGAAGAATCCACAAGTGACCTCAAGTAGTTAGTAAACAATTTTGCTAATGTCTTCAATTCTTCTTTATCATGACTACCTTTTTCTATTATTTTCACCAATTTAGTGGAAATCACCTAAAAATTATGCACATCACCATTTATACTCTAGGTCCCTAGATCTATCCTCAACATGTTAAAATTGGTGATAGTATCTTAGTTGGGCTCTTATTGCACTGAAGGATGGGAGCTACAAACACATTCTCTAAATTTTCTTCTTTCATCAATATGGAAGTGGTCTTTAACTTTTTTTCCTTTGGAGATACTTGCAACAATTGTCCTGCAATATTACCAGCTAGCAGTTTCACAGGCTACACTTTTCTCTTCTTTGACAATCTGTTCTCTAACCATGATAGAGAAGAAAGAAGACTTGGAGCACTTTTCAAAGAATAAGGGGTGAATTGGAGAGTCCTCTTAAGTGGACAGGTCTTTGCAACATTTTGTATATCAAAAGGAAAAGAAGAAGAAACCTTATCCTTTTGAAGGGTCTCCTCTTGATCTATCTCTATTATCTCAACTACTTGAACTTGTTCCCATGTATTCTCCTTTTCCTTCTTTGTGTCACCCTCTTTCTCTTTACCATTTCCTACATCTTCCTTTTTCTTTCTCACCTACTCCAACATCTATTGGTCGACCATCTCCATGTGTCTTCTATGCAGGTTTCTTCTTTTTAGGAGGTTCATCCATACCTCCACTCCCACATGGAGTAACAATTTGTTTGGATGGGGTAGGCATTGTTGAGGAAGAAATACCTACAGAGATAGGATTGGTTTGTCCTCCTACCTTTTTTCTTCTCTTAGATTTTCACTTTAATGTTTATGCTTTCTTTTTGGCTAGCCATACTTGAGTTCTCCTAAGGACCACAATAGTCCTTGCCTAGAGTTCTTCAATTAGCTCTTCTAAGATCCAATCAATGGGAACTAGGGGTGCATTTGGATATGGGAGGTATAAATGGGATCAACTAAAAAATATTCCTCATCCTCTACCCCATCTATATCCCATCCTAGGTGAAATGTAACAATTTGTCTCAAACTCGTTCTCATCTAGCTTTTGGGTACGTGCACCAAGTTGTGGTACCAAAAGGTGCCACTTTTTATCTTTTCATAAAAACGTGTCATTGGCGTGAAATGGTTGTCCAAACCTTTGGGTTGGATGCCTAAGGAAAATCCAACCCAAAGGGTTGGTATTATCCAATGCAAACCAGCTTGCCAAATTCAAAAAATTCACTTTTCACATTTGGCAAATGCCAAATTTGATGCTCACCAAATGTTCTGCATTGTTAAATTGTAGGTTTTGTATTGAATGGGAAAATATTATATTTTGGACACAAGTTATACCCTCCCTTGAAGAATAATATATACATGAAATATAATATTTATAAGTTATATTTCATGTATATATTGGTAGGATGTCTGAGAGTAGTTTCAGCTCTATAGGAGTTATAATGTAGATTCTAGTTTTTAGAGGATCATATAAATTTTCAAACCTAGTCAAATTTCAGTGATCAACATGCTCTATCATCTTTTTCTCACTCTTTATCTCCCCTCTCTCCATTCTCTCGATCATTGCCTCTCCCTCCCACCACCTCTTTCCCCATCCCTAGGCTTCTCCTTCCCTCCATATTTATCTCTCTACCTCCCTCTCCCTATATCATTATCAACCTCTCTCCCCCCATATCTCTCTCACTCTATCTCTCTCCTAAGTCTATTTCCCTCTCTCCCTAGGCTCTAGGACTTTTATCTCTCCCCTCTCTAGTTATCTACCTCCCTCTCTACCTCTCTCTTTTCCTACTTACCCCTCTTTCTCTTTTTGTAAACGTCTCCCTTTCCCTCACCTTTAAATTTATCCCCTCTCTAGGTCTGCCAATCACTCCCTATCTACCTCTCCCTCCCTCCCTCCTTATCCCTTGTTTTCTCTTTGTTCTTATCTCACACATTTTCTTTCCCCCTACCCTCTCTCAGTCATCACCTCTCCATCCCTTGTATAGGGTTTAGGGAATAGAGAGTATGATATAAGGTATAGGTATAGGGTTGAGGATATAGATTTTAGGGTTGAGGGTATTCATAAAGGTTTTGGTGTACAAGATTGATGGTACAAGGTTTAAGGTAGATAGGGTTGAGGGTATTATCCATATTGATACTTTCCTCTCTCTCTCTCTCTCTCTCTCTCTCTCTCTCTCTCTCTCTCTCTCTCTCTCTCTCTCACTCTCACTCACTTCTCTCTCCTCTCTAGGTCTCTCCCTCCCTCTCTATCTCCCCTTTCCATATTACCCTCATATATATCTCCCAACCCTACTCTCTCTCTATTCACTCTCTCCATTGTCTAGGTTGTCACCTCTCCCTCCTACCCTATCTCTCCCCCTCTCTCCCCTTTCTAGGTTTCTCCTTCCTTCCCCCTCCAATTCTATACTTGTCAATCTATGTCTCATTAGGAACCTCTCTATATTGCCCTCTATCCATCTCTCCCCTCTCTTTCCCATATAGGTATTTAACCTCTCTCTCACCCTCTAGGTATCTCACCTCTCTATCTATCCCATCTCTAGTTCTCTCTCTCCCTCTCCACCTCTCTCTCTCCATCACCCCTTACCCATATCCCTTTATGAAATCTCTCCTTTGCTTCTCTCTTCCCTCACTTCTTATCTCCCATAAACTCTAGACCTATTAATCTCCATACCTTCTCTCTCTTTCTCCTATCTCTCCCCTCTCTCGGTCTCTCCTATACTCTCTCCCTCTCTCTCTCTCTCACCTTCCCTCCTTATCTCCATATCTATCCTTCCCTCCCTCCATCTCTCTTATCCTCCTATTGTTTCTCTCCATTCTCTCTATGTTCTCTTGATCATTACCTTTCCCTCCTAACCTCTCTCCCCATCCTTATGTCTCTCCTTCCCTCCATCTTGACCTCTCTACCTCTCCCTCTTTGTCTCATTACCCACATCTCTCTCCCTCTATCTCCCTCACCTATATCTCTCTACCCTAGGCCTCTCACCTCTCTCTTCCTCGGCTCTATATCTCTCACCTCTATATCTCTCTCCTCTCTAATTCTTTCCTTTCTACTTCCTTACCCATCTTACACTCTTTGTTAACTTAGCTCTCTTATTTTCTTCTATGTCTCACTCGCCTATCTACCTCTTCCCTCTCTAGGTCTCTCAATAACTCCTTGCCCACCTCTCCCTCTCTTCTTATCTCTCTCTTTCATCTTCATCTTCCCCCTTTAGGTTTCTCCCTTCCTCTCTCTCTATCCCCCTCTATCTATCTCACTGCTCACTCTCCCTATCTAGTTCTCTCACCTCTCTCTCCCCTATAGGTATCTAACTCAATTCCCCTTACCCCTCTTCCTTTATGAACTCTCTCTCCCTCTACCTCCCTCACTTTTCTATCTCCTCCTTCCCTAGGTCCCTCTCTCCTTCCATATCTTCATCTCCTTTCATCCTCTCTCTCTCTCTCTCTCTCTCTCTCTCTCTCTCTCTCTCTCTCTCTCTCTCTCTCTCTCTCTCTCTCTCTCTCTCTCTCTCTCTCTCTCTCTCTCTAAAATATTTTAGGGTATAAGTTTTTGGGAATACGATGGAAGAAATGATAGACCTAGGGAAGGAGATACAGAGGTGAAGGGAGATAGATAAGATACTAAGAAATTATATAAAGGGAGAGTGGTAAGGGGGAGGGAGAGAACTAGAGAGGGTAAATATAGAGAGATGAGAGACCTAGAGGGTGAGAGAGGTTAGATACCTAGATGAGAAGATAGGGGTGAGATAGATAAAGGGGGATAGAAGAATAGAGTTGATGGATTAGAATAATAAGAGATAAGAGATAAGAGGATGGAGAGAGAACAAAGATAAAGATAGGGCTAAGGAGGGGGGAGGGAGAGGTATACATGGGTTGAGAGACCTATAGAGGAGATAGGTAGATAGGTGAGGGAGAAAGAGAAGAAAATGATAGAGAAGAGAGAGAAGAGAGAGAGCGAGAGAGAGAGAGAGAGAGAGAGAGAGAGAGAGAGAGAGTGGGGGGGGGTAATGAGGTAGGGAGAGAGGTGGAGAGGGAGAGACATAGAGGTGAGAGACCTAGAGCTTGGAGAGAAAGATGTGGGTAAGTAGATAGGGATGAAGAGGTAGAGAGGTAAAGAGGGGGGATGGACAGACTTATCGAGGGAGAGAGAGAGAGAGAGAAGGGGGGGGAAGGAAAGGTGATGATCAAGAGAATGGAGAGAGATGGGGGAGAGAAATAATAAGAGATAGAGAGTTAATAAAAGAGAGGGAGGGATGCAAGGATAGAGATGGGGGTAAGAAGGAAAGACAAGGTAGAGACAAAAGTAGGCAATGAGGAAGTGAATGGTAAAACCTCAACTATACATCATCAATCATAAAATCTAAACTCTAAGCCTTAATAGAAATATGATATATGAAATATGAGATAGAGAGATGTGGAGAGGAAGGGAGAGAGCTAGAGAGGGGCTAGATAGAGATATAAGATACCTAGAGGGGGAGAGAGAGGTGAGATACCTAGAGAGAGAGGTTTGTAATGAGATATGGATGGAGACATAGAGAAGTGGAGAGGGAAAGTGGGAGAATCCTAGAGAGGGGGAGAGGGGGTGTGATGGAAATTTGATGATGTAGATAGTAGAGAGAGAATAAGAATTAGTAGGGAAGGGGGGGAGAGAGATAGAGAGATGGGGATTAGGAGGGAGAGGAAGATAGAGAGGGAGAGGGGAAGAAAATAAGGGAGACACCTACAAATAGGAGGGAGGGATAAAAGGAGAGATGAAAGATTAGAGAGAGAGAGAGAGAGAGAGAGAGAGAGGATTGAGGGAGACATAGACATGGAGGAATTTAATGACCCAGGGAAGGAGGACATAGAGAGGTGAGGGGAGAGAGAGAATAAAGGGAGAGAGAGTTCAAAAATAAATGGGGGTAAAGGGGGAGGGAGATAGAGGGGAAGAGAGAGGGAGATAACTAGAGAGAGGACAAATAGATAGGTGAGAGAACTAGATGGGGAAAGAGAGGTGAGAGACCTAGATGGAAAGAGAGAGGATTGAGATAGATAGAGGGGATAGGTAGAGGTGAGTTATGAGACATGGATGCAGAGGTAGATAGGTGGAGAGGAAGGGAGAGAGTGACCTAGAGAGGGGGGAGAGAGGTGATAAACTAGATTTTAGAGAGAGAATACAAGAGGAAGAGAGAATAACATAGAGTGGGGGAGAAAGATATATATGGGTGTATGTATGGATGAGGAGATAGAGAGAGAGAGAGGGGAAGAAAGGGAAGGAAAAACCTAGAGAGGGGAGGGGGGCAGAAGAGGAGAGAAAAAAGAAAAAAGAGAGTAAGAGGGGATGGATGAAGAGGTACACATGGAGGGAGTGAGAGACCTATGGAAGGGGGAGATAAAGATATTAGATGACAGAGAGAGAGAGAGAGACAAGAGGACGAAGTTCATAAAAGGATGAGTTTAAGGGGGAGGGAGATAGAGTTAGAGAGGGAGGGAGATAACAATAGAGGGGATATATAGATAGGTGACAGACCTAGATAGAAAGAGAGGAGTGAGATAGATAGAGGGGGATAGAGAGAGGTGGGTAATGAGACCTATATGTAGAGAGGGGAGATGAAGGGAGGGATAAACCTAGAGAGGGGAGAGAGGGTGGGATGGAGAGGTGATGACCTAGACAATGGAGATAGAGAATAAGAGAGGAAAAGAGAATACAGGAGAGTGGGGGAGGGAGATATAGAGGGAGAGGGGAAGAAAGTAAGGGAAAGACCTAGAGAGTGGAGGGAGGGAAAAGAGAAGAGATAGAAGAACAAGGAGAGGTAGACATGGAGGGAGTAATAGACCTGGAGAGAGAGAGAGAGAGAGAGAGAGAGAGAGAGAGAGAGAGAGAGAGAGAGAGAGTTCATAAATGGATAGGGGTAAGGGGGGAGGGACAGAAATGTGGAGAGGGAGGGAGAGAACTAGAGAGTGGACAAATAGATAGGTGGGAAATCTAGAAGGGTAGGGAGAGGTGGATGATTATATAAAGAGGGACAGGTAGTGAGGTAAATATGGAGGGAAGGAGAGCCCTAGATATGGGGAGAGAGAGGATAGAAGGGATAGGTAGTGACCAAGAGAATGGAGAGGGAGGGGAGAGAAAAAATAAGAGAGTGAGAGAGAAGAAGAGAGAGGGAGGGAGTCAAGGATATAAATGGGGGTAAGGAAGGAATGAAAGGTAGAGAGGGTGGGATATACCTAGAGAGGTAAGAGAGAAGTGAGAGAGAAAAGAGAGGGAGATAGATAGGTCTAGATTTTGGCGAAGATAAAGAGAGTGAGAATAGAGCTGAAGAATGCTAATAGCAGCATGCTAATTACTGAAATTTGACTAAGTCTGAAATTTTATATGATCCTCTAAAAATTAGAATCTATGTTATAACTCCTATAGAAAGAAAAAAGACATATTGAATTGTGTATATATTCTTCGTCGGGGGTGGGTATAACTTGTGTCCAAACTAGAAAAAATTCCCATTCACAAAACCTACAATTTAACAATGTAGAATGGTGCTTGCCAAATGGTTTGCATTAGAAAACACCAACCCTTTGGGTTGGATAGTACTTGTGCATCCAACCCAAAGGGTTGGATAACCATTTCAATCCTAAGACGTGTTTTTATCAGAAGATTAAAAATTTTGACATATTTTTGGTCGTGCTCTACATCAGGTTTGCATGTGTTTTAATGCAACTAAAAAAAATACCACAATATCATTAAGCTCTCTTAGCTATCCAACCATGTAATTTGTTTCACATTTTAATTTTGTTGAGGCTTTCATCTTTAATTTCTTTTGTTAGTGTGTCCATTTTTTGTCAAAAACCAACATGTGCTATTTTGGGTATAGTTTTTAACACATTCATCAAATTTAAAAGAAACTTACATTTTTTTAGAAACTATACTCCATTCTACACACACACACACACAAAAAGGATTTTTGATTATTTTTCAATGATTTTAGGGGGGAGCTCACTCAAATTTCTATTTTTTAAGATGTGTCCACTTTTGAAATTAGTAAAAAATCATATACTCATTAAAAAAATAGCCGAAAAATACAACATAAACTACAAGATGTTAGATAATTTTTCACTAAAGCAATTTTAAAAATTCTAAAAAAATATAACATTTTAGGGGGGCCACAACAGATGCTATGTTATAATTTTTGCATAAAAAATAGGACCACTTTTTGTGGCCCCCCTTTTTGAATCCCTTAATCTCCACCATTTTCAAAATAAATTAATAGTTTAGAAAGTAGACTTGAAGCACTCTGACTCGTGTTCTTGTTGCAGCTTCAAATTTGGAGTGTAACTATCTTAAATTTGGTGTTGAAGTTCAGACTTTGCTGATTTAAGAAGAAGAAAAAAAGTGGCATCTTAAGACCCCCTTTTGGTACCACAACTTGGTGCACATACCCTTCTCTTTCTAACTTTGTAGTCATCTACACAATCAGCCCAATAATCCTCCATATGTGGCACATATTGAAATGTGGGACCTAACTACGGATTATTTTTGACTAAGTCCTTGATATAAAAAAGAAATTTGATAAAGAGGTCCTAAAACATGCACAAAATTAATTTATTGGTAATTAGGAATGAATTACTTACTTCAAATGACAAAATACAGGAATTCTTCCCTCTAAGTTGCATGCAATCCTCTACCATAATTCTTATTTTAGAGCTCTATAATCTTTGATTATCACTACTAATTACTATTAGAATAAGGGGATTACGGCTTATAATCTCTTTATGTCATTGCATTAATTTCACCAACCTCATCTTTTACATCATTAATGTAGGGTACCTTAGGATCCAATTATGAATTTTTGTGAGATTTTGCCAAGATCAAGAGCTCAATGAAAAGTACAAAATAGAGAGACAAAATATAGGATAAGAATAAATTGTATTCTCATCAATAGATAAATGATCAATTAGTTACATACAATGAATATGAGCTTGCTTATATAGGCAAGGCTATATGGATATGTGAGCACACAAACATGACATGTGGCTCAATAAGAAACAAGGATAGGTAGGGATAAGTAGGGGTAGGTAGGAGAAACAATATAATATTCTACATGAGGTGGATCACACACCGAATGTGGAATGTAACAATAAGATAAGACCACAAAAGGTGGAAATTATCCTCCACACACTATCCCAATGTGGCACAAACACCCAAGTGTCTCATACCCAAACTACTATGAAATGCATTATCCTAAGTAAACTTAAGTAAGGTGTAATAATATCCAACATGAATAATTAATTACACCAGCAATTTTTAATCTTTCAAAACAAGTGTCAGACATCAATTGGGTTTTGAAAACCATGTTGGTCTCCGATAAAGATTTCAAAAATATCTTTTCCTTCTTCCTTGTTATTCTTATTTTTCACTTTCATCTCATTTTGAAAGGTTTGGAGGTTACATCTTTATAATGTGTTGGCTACTAACTAGGTTGTGAAAACTTTGTCAGTAGTCGATGAGGTTATCACAACCTCTCTTTTTCCTCCTTTGAAAACTTTGCCTCTCTTTTATTTGTTCATATCTTCTTCTTAAGGTTCTTTATTTTTCCTTTTCATTTTGAGTTCCTTGTCAGAGTTTGAAAAGGTTGTGAGAAACTTGGTGACCTTTGATATTAGTTTCTGTAATGGTGAAAAATCAGGGTTGCACCCAATGATGAAATAAATCCCTTGGTTTTTGCTTAGGGACCAATACATCAAAGAGGGGTGAATCTTTTAAATCTAGCCTCAAATCAACAAGGATAGGGCTTAGAATTCTGATTGGATTCACTGGTTGTTGGTTAACAGATTTTGTTCTCTTCGAAATGTGACAATATTGACTCCTAGCCCTGGACAAGAGAACAAACTATTAATAATAGTTGGAGAAGTTGTGATTGCTTTGCAACTTTCCTCTAAATTTTAGAGGTATATCTCCCTCTTATGATATTAATTTAGGTTTTTTTGGGTATGATTTTAACTAGAAAGTAGGAAAGGTGAGACTTTTAACCAGAAAATCTTAAAGGCAAGAAAATAATTACACAAATGATGAAAGAAATTTTCCAGCTAACTATCAACTAGTCATTGTTACACAACACTCATTCAAAGATGAACATTATATAACCATGCACCGTAGAGGGAAGCAAGTCTTTCAACAACTCATCATATAGAAACTTGAACAAAAAGCATCTACATAAGAAGAATGCAAGTTTATCTACAATAGCACAAAGGCTAATCATATTAGATAAACTGTTCATAAATTTCCATATCAAACAGCAAAATCAAATCCATGTTCTACTTATTTTTTCAGAAAATAACACAAAGTTTTCCTTTCCAAAAATTCCCCCCCTTTTCATTCTACTTTCTATTTCCTTTTATAACTAAAACCCCCTTTGTTGTTTCAAAGAAATAGTTCCCATAGGAGTAACGGTCTTGAAAATGACTGTTTTAAACATTGTCTTAGGTAAATCAAAAATTACCAAAAAACTCATTATTAACACTAAACCCATACTATAAACAACCTCTAATTTCATACTTCTTCATCATGTACAGGGTTCCAACCAGCAATTTGGTTGTCAATCATTTTAGCCTTTGTCTCTTCTTCAATCAACACCTAGAGAACTGCTGAAAATTCATCTTCATCCTGTATGAGTTCCCAGGCGAGGTCAGTTAGTTCGAAGAGGATGTCATCTAGTTCGAGGAGGTCAGTTAGTTCGAGGAGGTCAGTTAGATATGTTCAACATTTGGGTGTATCATCAGAACCTTCCCTCTAACCACCATCTTCTTTGCCGTCTAAAAAATTAATCACCAGTATTTCTTCTAGCAAACATCGTTCATGATTTTAGGCTTGTTTGGCGATTTTTCTTAATAAGACGGTAATTTTTCTATATTCTACAAAATTAGTTTGTTGTTTCCATGCAAGAGCATGCAACCCTTGGATAATATTTTCGTGTTTGCTTTCCAGCCAATTCAAACTAGGGTTAATGATCGGCAACTGATTATAATGAGGCAAAACCATTCCAATAGAGGAAGCTTATGATGGCATGTGTTATTTTGGTCAGTTTCAAAGGATGCTATATTGATTTCCACCTACAAAAGATGATAATATCAAATGTAGTAACTCATGTCACCACCTTTATGTGTCTTAAGCCATTTAATCAACCATAAATGATGGTACTTGCAAATCTTCATTTAATTCATTTCCTGGTAATTGTATACCATACGACTATGGGCTGACCTGGAAACTAACAGAAAGAAATTGGAATTATCTGATACTTCAACACCGGCCTATAAGAGAGTATCAGGTATCAGAAAGAAATAGGAAATGGAAATTGTGTGGTCTTTCGGTTATCGTTCAGCAGATATCGGCTCTTCCTTCGAAATCGCGACATTGAGTGGAATTAGAACTCAACAATTTTAAGGCATATTTTTTATGTGCTAGGGTTTCGCCGATAGAGGGAAAAGCCACTTGTTTAATAGGGGAGGGTATTTTTTGAAAAATAAAATGGGGGTAACACTAGTTAAGATTCATTTAACCATTGGGGAAAATTTTGAAATTAGGCTAAAAATCTTAACCAATGGTCGAATGAAGGATATGTGGCCTTGAAGATCTTTGAAAATGCTTGATGATGAATGTGTTGGCAATTTGGAGGAATTGATTATGTTTTGCATTGATGTTTGTCATTGATGGAAATACCGGCTACACTAGTTGCTTTGGCTATTTACCGGTATCCTTTTGGTCATGATAGGATGATTGGTTTCTGGTTGGTTAGATCATATTGATCCGGTATGCTCTGGTATGCTTTGGTCTGTGGAATTGGTTTGTATTGGCTATTCATGTGTTCCTGATGTGTATCACATTTAGTTGATTCAGGATTTGATGATCCAGAAGCTATCACTTGTTCTAGTAAGCCTTTTGGTTATCGGTGAGGATTTCACTGGCAGAGCTTTGTTGAAGATGTTTTGATATTATACATAAGTGGTGTTGGTGTGGCTTCTAGTAAGGATTCAGGATATTGATGGTTATCATGTTCATGTTTTAGTTATTCGTGGTGTTTCATTTGGCTTATGGTGACCTATTATACATCTGGTGGCTATTTTGTACTATCTAGGTTATGGACCGGTTTATGTAACATGCGGCTTGATGCATTACCAATTGGATTCAATGATTGGATTATGTTGTTTCAGTTTTTGGCCAACTTGGTTGATCATTAGATTGTGGGATTAAGTTATGAATTTATTGTATTATCTTTTAGGTGGCTGACCTAATTGTTTAGGTCTCAGGTTGGTATAAATATGATGTAAGATCTCTTTGTAGATCAAGTACTATAGGAGATTATGTATGTAAGAGAATACTCTAATAATCATTCAGGCAGAGGACTTGGTCGATCATAGGTGATCAATTTGGGTTTGTGGAAGAGGTTTTAGGCCTATGGTATTGAGCTTAACCAGAACTGTACTTAGGCATGGAAGATGTTATACTTGCAGTTGAATCTTCATTCTGGATTGTTGTTTGATGTTTTATGTAGTCAGTGAGACTCCTTTTGTGATGAGAAATGTGCTCTGGATTGTTGGCCTTCATGCATGTATAGGCCCCTTATTGTAATATTTATTCATCTGATCAATGGATAGATATTGTGGGTCTCCAATCCCATCGTAGTTTTTCCTCTTTGAGGTTTTCCACATATAAATCTATGGTGTTATGGTGTTCATCTTTGTGATTACATTATTGCTTATTGTTATATGATTTTATGTTAATAAGTTTCTAAGTTGTATTAATAAGGTTAAATTTCTCCATTCTAGTAGAACATTGATTCAATTCCCCCCCTCTCAGTGTTCTTGGATCCAAATAGAATGCTTCACAAATGCACGGATGCTTGATTACTTGGATTCTTAGGATTGAAATGATTTTATTAATGTATTTATATAGGGGTATCGAGGTCATTTACCAATTAGGTTGACCTCCAATGGTCATGTGGAGCCACAAAGTTGACTTCCCACTAGAGAGATAGGGCCCTTCTCCCATTTCAAAATAGGGCCCACCTAAGAGGGACCAGAGCATTGGGTGCTTTGGTCCTAGGATTAGGGCACTAGTGACATGGTCCTTCTTAGTTAGGGACTTAAATTTAGCCCCAGGGAGAAGGATATCCCTCCAAGAAATCAATTGGTGGGTATAAATGGCATCGGATTTGGAGTTAAGGCACTAAACGGATCTGGATAGGAGATGAGGGGGAGATACATTAAAGTGGAGGCACAAACATGAGGTGTAAATTGGCCTAGTGACAATTTGCGATGCTACAGTTTTAAAACTCCCACTCTTCACCACCTTTAAGGAGACTTTCCTTCTTTTTGCTTAGAAAAATTCATAATCAGTAAATCCTTTGAAGAAATGAAGGGTTGTGAAAACTTCGGTTGTCTTCGACAAGGTTTTCAAAACTTGTCTTATATCCACCACTTTTAAAAAGAAAAGAACTTTGACTTCTTTTTAATATCTATAGATAACAAAGATTTGTCAATCGTAGGATGACTTGTGAGAACCCTATCAATCTTTGATGATGATTTTAAAACCAAAGATAAAAATTGATGAAGACTTCAAACTTTGAAAGAATAAAACTAAGGCAAACACTTGTTGACCTGCAAACAGGTTATTAGAATCTCATCATAGTTCAATGGTGATTTCAAAACCATAGGTAAAGTATTATAGAATGTAAAAATGAATAAGTATTATGATTTTACAAGGTCTTTAAGAACAAAGATAAATTACTTAAGACTTTTGAGACTTCTAGGTATTTATTTAGCCAACGTAAATGAGCAATGTAATGGTTTTGGTGAAAAGAGCGAAAAACCAATGTAACATGTCATACAATTAATTAATATTCTTCATCAAAGAAAAATGGCATAGATATGGATGTAGATGACATAAGATATCAAAGAGCCTATTGTCAACAACTTTTCTATGATGATGAAGAAGGTGATTCTATTATGCATAGTTTTGAATCTTTTAATCCTAATGTAAGACTGAGAAGACCATCAAATGAGGAAATAAAAGCATTAATAATAGCTTATATTGCATAAGTTAAAAGAAACTGCAACTTGATTAAAACACAAAGTGATGATCAAGGAATGCCTAGTAGCTTATTCATAAAGTATAATTAGAGTTTTGTGAACCCTATTACCACCAGAGGTGTAGAAGAAAAGAGTAAAATTCTTAAAAATTAGAAGCCACGGGTAGAGAATATCAAGAAAACAACAAAATCTTTTCTAGTCAATACTGGCATTACTGCAAATACTAATAATGCCAAAGTGACATACAAACAAGAAAAGAGTAATAATGTTTCTTCAAGTATGATTCAAACTTCTACTTATATTATGAAGCTTTATTTTCCTTTTGATATGGCACAAGTATCATCACAATAAAGAGTTTAGTACCAATATTGAAAATTATGAGGATAGAAGAGCGCAAAGATAGGTGTTAACTTTAATTAACAATATCGCAAGGTTGATAATTGAGGAAAGAATACTAGTAATCAAACTAAGAGGGGAATTAGGTGAATGAAGTTGAATAAGAGTTAAACATTGAGATCCTAGAGGTTTACTTAGGTACAATTTTGAACAAATGTCCTCAAGTTGATCAGTCACTTTTCTTATTAATGATAAGTTAATTAAGAATTATATGATAGATTTAGGAGACTCTACTAATGATATACCTTTATAAATAATGAATGAGCTTGGTATGCAAGTGAACAAGGCATATGAAAAGTGTTTTTCTATGGACTCTGGAGAAGTTCATATTTTTAGAATAATAAAATATGTAGAATTTAAGTGTGTTTGTTACCCTAAGGAGAAGTTTAGCATGAATGTTACTATAGTGGATATCCCAACTCAATAGAGGATGTTGTTGTCTAGAAAGTGGTTTGTAGCAGTAGGTGAAAGCATGCAGTTAGACTTATTATATGCAATGATTCCCATAAATGGGAATAATGTCAAGTCAGATAGAGAAAATAGATCTCTTAAATCGATTGAGGATGCAGGGCCTACTGAACAAGTATTTTTTCTTAATGTAGATTGTGATAATTTTAAATGTATTTCACCTTAGCCATAAGAAATGAACAAAGAACTAGTGGTGGATAAGATTCAAATATATGGTGATAATAATGATGTGTGGTTAACGCACCTTGATGGTGCTTGTTCAAATGAGGGTCTTAGTGTAAGAGATGTTTTTGTGGCACCTCAGGGGAAGACTTTAAGTTTTCTTTTCTTCTAAATTTTGAGTGTACAAATAAAATAGTAGAATGTGAGGCACTCTTACTTGTATTGAATATTTTTGTAAAACATGGGATTGAGATGTTGAGAGTCCTAGGTGATTTAGAGCTAGGAGTTTCACAAGTTAGATATAAGTATGCATTTAAGCCTAAAATATTAAAACAATATAAGGTTTATTTCTAGGATACAATTTAATCATTCGATGAATTCTCCATTGATTGGATTGAAAGGTTCAAAAATGTAATGGCCCATTTTCTAGCAAATGTTACTTTTAGGCTAGATGTGACATTAGCTAAAATATCTAGAGTTGAAATCAAGATCAAACCATCAATCCCAGATAACATTTGTAATCGGTAAGTCTTTAGTGATGACAAAGATATGGTAAATTTTTGTATAGTGTGTTGATGAAAACCACAATTATGAAATAGATTTTTTAGGATTTTGTTGAAGTTGTGGATGGAAAAGAGATTATTTGGGAATGAATTTATTTCTTAAGACAATAAATACCAAAGGGATCGATTTCCCTAGAGAAATCCTTTGATAATAATGATAGGTAGGTTGCAAAGTCGGCTCTAATTCATGAACAAGATCTTGAAGAAGTAAATTTGGGAACATAAATTTCTCAAAAAAGCTATATATGAGGAATAAATTAAGTCCAAAAATAAGATCTATGTTAGTGGCTTTGCTCAGGAAATATAAACATTTGTTTGCTTGGTCATATGTTGACTTGAATTCTTACAAAGAAGATTTATTCCAACATGAAATCCCTTTTAAACTAGGTGCCAACATTTTTAGACAAAAGTATATACCAAGCAATCCAGCCTTGCAACCTAAGATGTAGCAAGAACTCATAAAACTTAGAGATGAAGGTACAATCAAGACTATTGGACCTTCTAATTGGATCTCAAACTTGGTGCCAATTAAGGATAAAGAATGGAGATATATGATTATGTGTAGATTTCAAAAATATGATTGTATCTTCATTGAAGGACAATTACCCATTACCCAAGATGGAAGCAATGTTGCAAAAGATGGTTGGACATGATTTATTGTCTAGGATGGGTGTTTTATTAGGTTACATTTTGGCAAAATTTAAAAAGTCAGTACAAGATAATTTATAATACACCTTGGGGCACTTATGTTAATGTTAGAATGTCATTTGGGTTAACAATGTTGGAGAAACATACTAGAGAGAAATGGATGTTTCATTTACTAACTTAATCAGTGTGATTATGGTAGTATAGTAAGATGATTTGACTATATTTTTTGAGAAGGTAGAAGACCATTGTATGCACCTTGATAAGATCTTGATTAGAGCCATTGAATATGATATATATTTGAATCCAAAGAAGTTTACATTTGGAGTAACTAAAGAAAATTTACTTGGTCATATTGTATCAAAGAACAAAATCAAAATTAATCCTAAGAGAGTAGTACTAATTGACAGGATTCTAGTACCCAAAAGTGTCAAAGAAATACAATATTTCTTTGGGAAAGTAAGCTTTGTAAGAATATTTGTATTTAAATTTGTAGAAATTACAGAATCTATTTCAAAGATGCTAAAGAAAGGTGAATCTATTTCATAGGGAGACAAAGCTATCAAGGCCTTTTAGAATATCAAAGTAGTAATAAAATAATGCTCATGTATTGAATTCTCTAGATTTTTTAAGGACTTTCCATCTTTGTATATTGCTTATTTTCATACAATTGTTGCTATATTGTTGCAAAATAATGATGAAGGATATGAGCAGCCAGTTGCATTTTTTTATAAACTCATGCTTTGGATGGATAACATCTCTTATGAGTAGCTACAAATCTATAGGTTTAAAGAAGAATTATTTGTTTTATGTTGCTTGGAGGATCTCACCTATTGGGTCATTAAATACAATTATCCTAATTAACACATGTTTGTTTGGGTAAAATGTCAAGCAACCTCGATTCTTACTATAGCCAATTTTCATCCAATAAATATTTTGATCCACACCAATGATCTGTGAAATGCAAGGAATTTTTTATGATAATGATCCAAGGGAGACAAGCATAATTTGAGGCTTACCATGGTCACATTCCAAGGAAAAAGAGTTTATTCTTTGTGACATATTTCATCTAAAGGAAGATATTGACATGATGTAAAGGAACTTCAAGAAAACCAATGAGTTTGAGGAAAGAAGATCAAAATTCATATCCATTCTCACAAGAATATGAACTAGGAAGAAGAGGAAGAAGTGGTGTTCAAGTTTTGGTATTATGATACACAGAGAAAGACAAAATACTTATTTCCATATAATGTCTAGATTTGGAGGCGATACCATATCATTCCCAACTACTAATTACATTAATTGCAGGCACAAGATTTTTATTAATTATAGGATTGAGTAAAGGATGCCCTACAAAATTAAGGAAATAGGGTTTTGAGCCCATCCACCTTTGTGTTGATTATAATCTCCACAAGAAAATATCAAGGACTCCAAATGAAGTCCAAAGTAGTGCAACATAAGCATGGTGAAATAATTCCCAAAAGAGTTACTTGTACAAGCGATCACCAACAAAAACATGGACATAAACACATGTGGTAGCCTTATGTCTTGTGGAAATTATATAGATATTTTCATTCATCATCATGTCAATTGGAGGTATCTAGAGGATTGGTTTCCTCCACTATTTGACCCAAGTCAAAGTGGGGAAATTTAGTATAGGGATCCATCATGAATTATTTGGTTCATTAGAGGAACCTACCTATGGATAAGGCTATTTGGGAATAATTAATAAATAATAATATTTGCAAATAATTTCACACAATAGGAGATGGATACTTGAGCATACAATTACTTGAGGCAAGCGAATTCGAGTGAGGTAGACTTGCCATGCCCCTTTTTCCATAATTTATGTTGTGTTCCAAAATTCTCATTTCATTTTGCCAATGTTACCCTTGGTCTAAATTTGTATATGAGTTCTTCCCTACTTAAGATCCATAAAATTTATAAGTACATAAGCATGGCCAATTTTCTAAGTGAATGTAAGTTATCAAAGTTGCAAAGTTTCTTGTCCTGTCATGACTTCCTCCAAATTATACTTTCATATGTACTTCCATCAAGGTTTTAGACTCCCCCATTCAAGAATAACTTACAACCATCACTCATCTTCATTACATTCTATTAGACTATCAAACTTACACATCCCATCATATCTCTCTACCAAACCCTGCTCCTTCACAAGTCTTTGTTGGGAAGTTGAAATTACTCTCACCAATATGTCTCCCTTATAAACCATGATCCTTAACTTCCTAATATCTCAAATCTGACCACTTCTACCATTTCTCATTATTCATCCAACCTATTGCCTATTACATCAATACGTTATGATACTTATTTTTAACATGTAGCTACAACTTTGGTACCATGCCATTAGTTACATTATTTATTTTGAGGACATAGTTCCACATGTATTTTTTAATGTGGTAGTTATAGTTTGTGGTCATAGATTATCATGTCATTAATTATGAGAGTTGTTGAAGGTTTTAAATATCTTCCTTCATACCCCCCAATACCTTTATGTGCACATGGATATGGATTTTGGGTGTAACTCAAAGGAAAACAACATTGTTATATATAGATACCCCATTTATATACTTCTCTACTACCCAATGATCTCCATGTCAATTTTGGCCTCTCCATGGAAGGCATTTTGGGTTGGAATCCTAAGAAGGGAAATAAATTTAAAACATATACCAAAGATTAAACAAATAGATTTAAAAATGAAACCTCATATATTTTTAATAACTAGAGGATGAAAAACCTACTTGTTTGTGAGCAATCGAGGATGAAAAACTTATTGGCGAAATAATCCATTCCACCAAGAGGTCATAGTTAATATTTAATGGTGGTTGACATCCAACATTGACAATATCAAGATGATACAACATTTATAGTTGTCACAATGGAAGCAATTTCTCTAGAGGTGTCAATGGTGGTGGTTACCCAAGAAAATAAATTGGGCATTCTAGAACAACCATATGAGATCAATATGCACATCTAGTATCCAATACAAACACACACTAACATGCCATAAATTGAAATTGGGCACAGTATTTTCCGATATTAATCCTTAGAGGAAAGAGATTATAATTTTATATCTTGTAGATCAAATAGGTTCAACATGCATATAGATTCAACATTACAAAATCATAAAACATAAAAGATAAATTAGAAGAACAAGAACATAGAATTTACGTGGGGAAAACCCTTTCAGGTAAAAAAAACTGCACACTCCAAAACCATAGAGCCATTGTATATTCAACAACATAAAATGGTTATAATACAATTACAAGCTTTGGTTCTTTGCGTGGATATTTGCATATTTTTCCATCCTGGAGAAAATTTGGCAACATAACCCCTATGAAATGAACTCCTCTCTCCCTCCCTTAGCTCCTCTAGCAACACTTGTATTCATAGAGCTTATAATCCAAAAGGCAAAAACTTCTAAAATGTGTCCACATTCAATGTATCTTCAACATGTAATTAGAAATTCCTTTTTATATAAATATAGCATAAATTTCAATTTCCAAAATTAGCTTTCGAAGTGGGCACCAACTTCCTACCAAATAGGGGTCAAGCCATAGTTAACTCAAGTGCCTTGATACATGTCACTACAATGCAACTCTGAGAATTTTTTACAAACATGTTTCTCCAAATGAGTGCCCAAGTGGCAAGTGGCAAGTGGCACTATGGTGGACTACATAGGAGTAGGCACAAGCTACAAGTCTCCCATGAAGCGCCTAGGTGACAAGTGGCATTGTATCATGATCTCCTCACTATGTATGTAGGAATCTCTTCCCCAATGGGTCCCACATAGTGATATGGCTTTCTATTAAAGTTAGAAACTTGGGATATTATTAAATATGTACCATATTAAACACATAATATCCAAATAAATAATGTTAGGCTTCAAAGGTTCAGACACCTTAATCTTGACATTCAACTTGTCAAAGACCTGTTGAGTCACTAAAAACACTAATATTTACACTACTAAGAGCCACTCGATGAAAATACATTCTTATAGTCATCCCTGAAATCACATAGATCCCAAACATTCTCTTGTGATCCATCAAAAAATCTATAAAAATATCCAAGATGTCCACCATCTCTAGAAACAATCCTTGTCATCCTACAACATGTCATCTATAGAAGAAAAGAAAGAATTCAAGGTGTATAAGCACCAATATAAAGAACACAAGTATAAGATCACAATGATATCAAAGGCTACAAGATACAACCATCACTCCATTGTGCTCAAAATATATACAAAATCATCAATAACATCAACTTCAAATATTGTATCTAGAAGACAAATCTGAAGTAGTACTCTAGAAAACAAGATAGAGCATCAACTAGAACAAAAATCAAATTTATTGTTAACATCCAACTAATAAACCCACACAACTGAAAATAGCACCCACATCAAGTGCTAATACATCCAAGCACACATACCTCAAAGGTATCAAACATCAATAAACTCATGCCACCAACATAACCAACCCATAAACTACAACCACAAGCTCCATGTGAAAACTAGTCGATGACGACCAAACACATCCAAGAACTCCCACTACATGGGCAATACTAAATTTGAAAATATCAAAGGCGTATTGAGTCTACCAATCAACATCTTGTAGAGAGTGTAACCATGTAGTGTCAAGGACCATCCACAAAGATATGCAAATCTTGATCTCTCTACAAGTCTCCACAACTCTCTCAAGTTATCCACATCTAATGGAAAAAAGAGATATATGAACCTCCATGTCATCACCTAAGAACCAAGTGCCAACACATGACCAAAAATTAGAGATCACTATTGCTCCTAAAAAAAACCTCACATCCAATGTCATGTGAATTTGAACATACAAGAAGACCACTAAGACTACAGAGAAAAATTTCAAACCATAAACATGTAGCATGCCCTTCTACAAACACCTCTAAATGTCATTTATGTCAATTATGATCTCCTTCACAATTCTAAGAGAAAATCCACAACAACACCCACATTGTTCAATCTCAGAAGATCAAACACAACATGTGTTTCATGTATCTACATGGATGCAAGCCTCTTAAATAAGATCAAACTACTCTATCTCCCATTTCAATAAATTGGCCCCACTACCATCCCTTATTATCATCAAAAAATGAAAAACATATCCAAGAAGATAATTATTTTGTACATCTCTCGCAATGAATTCTTCAGAACCATCTGAGTGTGGCTCAAGATCCATATCAAATGAAAGATTAACATAAAGCACCTAAGAGAAAAATGGACAATACCTCTCAAGTGTTAAACTGTTGAGTAGACCAAGAGTGGCGAATGATATTTCTCCTCCAAGATATACAATTCATCACAATTTATCCAAGAGAAAACTCCTCTTAGGTCTTTGAAGTTGCATCCAACCAGAGTGTAGGCTCCTCAAACTTCTAGTTGAAATCTCATTAAGAGTAGCCATCTCAGTAGTATGTATCTCATCTCAAGAGAATTATAACCTTGCCTAAGTTCCCATGTATCCACCAATAATTAAGAGGGTAACATGACATAATACCAAACATACTCTAAACCAACATCACCTATCAAGCACCACCAACACCTCAACCAATGACTCTATGAGTCTTCCATGCTCCCAAGATGTTACACATTCTCAAATAGTGTTCACATGCAAATGTGAAAGAATCCTTCTGCAACAAGATCTAAGAGTCCATCCAAAACATCTATAACATTAAAGAAGACCATCCATTATTGAGTGATGAATACATATTCACTATTAAAGCTCCTGTTTATGGTAAAAATGGAAACAACAATATTGAAAGACTGAATAGATTCAACCACAAAACCCTAGTCTAACAACAACAAAGATCCACCATAACATATGAAGATTACCTAAGACAATGCAAATAAAATGAAATCAAAAAGATTATACCATCACATGTCCAATAGGATTTGGATCTCCATTCTTCCTATCTCCATTGATCTTGCTTGATATATTTGCTCTCATATTTTATGTGTGCACAAGAGCTCAACAAAGAATAGAAATGTGATTGATAGCTTGATTGCATATGAAAGTTCAAATGCTAGAATGCTTGAAGGATTGATTAGTAGTTGAATAGAATCGGTCCATAATGAAAGAGAGTATCCTCTTATATAGAAGAAACTATAAGAAATTGAGGGATAAGATTGAGAGGTGTAAAAGATAGATGGTCGGCTATGATTAGAGGGTAGGTACAGGATATAAGAAAATAATGAGAGGGTAGGCAATGTAGGAATTAAGAGATGAATGACATGTGTCATAGGTAGAAAGGCTTAATGAATAAATTAAATAAATAAAGATTTATTTAATTAATAGAGGAAATGGGATCAATTAAATAAATAAAAGTATTTATTTAATTTAGGAAAAGGATAATTTAAATAAATAGATGTATTTATTTAAATGAGAAATAAGGCTAGAAGAGGGTAAATGAATTAATTAAATAAATAAAGATTTATTCAATTAATAGAAGAATTAGGCTAAAATAATTAAATAAATAAAGATATTTATTTAATTAGACAGGACAATTTTAGGTGTCTACATTTTGCCCCTCTTTGAGACAATGTATCTTGTCGCGTTGTTTCAAAGAAGATAAGATAAACTGATACAAATTTGCCCCAAGATGGGAATGATATGCCCCCTCGAGAGATTGGATGAAAATGTCTGAAAAGATTGCAGACAATCTCTCAATAAGAAAGAAAGGGGAGAAAGAACTGACAAAATAGGATAGAGTGACAAAGTCACGGGATAAAGGAGACTGACTCAAGAGACTAGGGCTAGGGTAGTCTATAAGATAGACTATGAGGGAAAACATCCTCATTGTCATCCACACACCTAAGAGATCAGAGTGCAGAGAGAGAAGAGAGTAGTCACCAGTCAGCAGCGATGGCATTGGTGCATATATTCGATCGCGTTCGTCGATATCAGAGGCCAGCAAAGGTAGGAGAGCTGGTCAGTACCACAAAACCTCCTTGTACTTTGTTGCATTAATTGTTCTCATAAATGCATGCCAAGTAGTGTAATAAATGCACATTTAGGTATGTCTAGAAAAATGTCAAGCAGGGGAAAAATGTTAAGGCACGTCTGCGTTGGTGCCAAGTGCGTCTAGGTAGGCTAGGCGCATCTGTGTTGGCTAGGCACATCTGCGTTGGTGTCAGGTGCATCTATGTCTTGCGAATGCATTTATGCAGGACAGGAGCATTTGTGTCGACCAGAGGCACGTATGTGTGATGCAGGCGTGTCTGTGCAGAGCAGACACATTTGGGTAGGATGCAAGCTTGTTTACATCTTCAAGGTCAAATCGACAGTTCTATGATAAACATACGTTGTCGATTGGATAAGTTATTGAGAGGATGCACTCAAGCAGGTCCTCTAGGGAAGACTAGGATAACATATAGGGCTAGGATTGAACGCATTTGGGTAGGATGCAAGCATTTTTGCGTCTTCAAGGTCAAATCAACAGTTCTGTGATAAACATACGTTGTCAATTGGATAAGTTGTTGAGAGGATACACTTAAGCAAGTCCTCTAGGGAAGACTAGGATAACATATAGGGCTAGGATTGACAATTATGTGATAGAACATACATTGCCAATTAGGAAAATACTCAAGAGGATACACTCAAGCAGAGGCCCTAGGATAGGATAGATCGAGGCATTTTGTGATGAACAGGGAGTACCAAAGAAATTGACAATTCTATGATAGAACATACGTTGTCAACTGGATAAGGCTGAAATTGACAATTCTGTGATAGAACATACATTGTCAATTGGATAAGCTACTCAAGAGGATACACTCAAGTAGGTGCCCTAAAAGATAGGATCAAAGAAGCACTTTGTGATGAACAGGGAGTACTACTAGGATAAAAAGCAGCACTTTTTGATGAACAGGGAGTACTACTAGGATAAAAAGTAGCACTTTGTGATGAACTGGGAGTACTACTAGGATAAAAAGAAGCACTTTGTGATGAACAGGGAGTACCACTAGGATAGAAAGCAGCACTTTGTGATGAACAGGGAGTACTACTAGGATAAAAAGCAGCACTTTGTGATGAACAAGGAGTACCACTAGGATAGAAAGCAACACTTTATGGTAAAAATGGAAACAACAATATTGGAAGACTGAATAGATTCAACTACAAAACCCTAGCCTAACAACAACAAAGATCCACCATGACATATGAAGATTACCTAAGACAATGCAAATCAAATGAAATCACAAAGAGTATACCATCACATGTCCAATAGGGTTTGGATCTTCATTCTTCCTATCTCCGTTGATCTTGGTTGATATATTTGCTCTCAGATTTTATGTGTGCACAAGAGCTCAACAAATAATGGAAATGTGGTTGATAGCTTGATCGCATATGAAAGTTCAAATGCTAGATTGCTTCAAGGATTGATTATTAGTTGAATAGAATCAGTCCATAATAAAAGAGAGTATCCTCCTATATAGAAGACACTATAAGAAATGGAGGGATAAGATTGAGAGGTGTAAAAGATAGATGGTCGGCTATGATTAGAGGGTAGGTAGAAGAAATAAGAAAGTAATGAGAGGATAGGTAATGTAGGAATTAAGAGATGAATGACATGTGTCATAGGTAGAAAGGCTTAATGAATAAATTAAATAAATAAAGATTTATTTAATTAATAGAGGAAATGGGATCAATTAAATAAATAAAAGTATTTATTTAATTTAGGAAAAGGATAATTTAAATAAATAAATGTATTTATTTAAATGAGAAATAAGGCCAGAAGAGGGTAAATGAATTAATTAAATAAATAAAGATTTATTCAATTAAGAAGAATTAAGCTTAAATAATTAAATAAATAAAGATATTTATATAATTAGACAGGACAATTTTAGGTGTCTACAGCTCCCACTAAATCGTGATACCCAACTCTCCAAGAATTATGATACACCATCTCCCAAATCTGAAAATCCTCCAATTCCATGCACATGCAAGTGTACTATTGATCACACCAAGTGGAACCAAGATCTCCAAACCAAGGAAATATGTCATGCTACATAACCCCATAAACAACTATCTAAGTATTGACCCATGATCCATTCTTTCATCTTGAATCAACCACATCAATGCACAAGTGACCATAGAAAAGGCCAGCTAATAAGCTTGCATCAACATTGAATTAAACCTCATGGATATAGAAAGTCCACATCCGAGTTATCCACAATAACTAAATAGGTGATCAACATACATAACTACATAAATCGTAGATCCAATCATTGCAACATACAAACCCACTATCGTATAAGTGACATGCAAACTAATATTTTAAAGAGAATAATCATGTAGACATCATGACTCAAGCACCAAACCAAGCACAAATCCAATTTGCCAACCACATCATGCACCATAGTCTAGGAACCCATCAAGCATTCACCACATAAATGTTAAGTGACTAATCATGAACTGACATCTCCATATAGAGAAGACAACACATGTCCTAAAAACATGCATAAAGAATACATGTAGAGTTGCAACTATCTCATTCAAAATTATCAAACAAAGACTCCAGCAGTCCTCTATGATCTAGAAAACAGTCCATGCATAGATCCACAAAACTACAAGTCTTTCTTGATTGTGTAAAACCTAGAAAACCAATGTGTTCAAGAAAACTCATGCACATCCATACCCACTTCACATCTGGAATATTCAAAAGTATGAAAAAGAATGATAATGGTTAAACCCAAACAATGGATTATCACAAATGAGCATCATTGTAGATTTTTATGGATAACTATAAAACCCTCAAATTTGGAAGGAATGTGAATCTAAGCCATGCAAGTACAATCATCCATGAAGAAAAGGTAGTTCAGGAACTCTAGGCCCATTTTTAGGCCAACTCGACAAGCACCATCATTATGCAGAGGCAAGAGGAGTAATTGCAAAACTTGTAGATAAATATATGTTTAGGACCCAAACCCCACTCTCCTAAGGTGATCAAGTGCATCTAATGCCTCTAAGAGGGTCCAAACTTGTCCTCCACTAAGCCAAGTGGATCATCTACCTCTACACCAATTAAAAACTCCCAAACAACATGTGTCTAAGATTCTTAAGACATCAAGACTTCGTTTGTCCAGACAACTCAAGTATTAGCTTGAAACTAGGCCTAGGCTCCTACTAGCCCTGCAAACACTATTTTAGGCGATTATCTCCCCAAAGTTGCAAATCACAAGACAAAAAAATCACATATCAGGATACCCTTTTCAACCAAAAATAACATATCCAGAACTCAAGTATTATTACTTTGGACCAAGAATCTCAAAAACTCACTGTCCTCTATATCTGGTAGGCTAATTAGGCCACATTTGCAAAGGAAGTACTTTCAAAACACATCTCCAGAAAGAAACCTTTCCTACAATCTTTGGTTATGATCCAAAACCAAGGATTTTCTAGGTTGTATGGTCAGGTAAGGCTTCTATATGCCCTAACCCCAAAACCCTCACTAATTCACCCTTAAACCTAGGGCTTGCTCAAAAACTCATCCAAACACACTTCCAGAATCAAATGAATGTTGATTCACCATTTCCCCAACATACTCTTACTATTTTAAACATAAAAATAGCCCCTCCTTAAGGCCGATTTGTTACTGCTATAACTATGGCAAAAAAACCATGCATTTTCAATCAATCTTCCATGGTGTACACCAAAATTTCTCTTTTTACTGTCATTAAATTGTCAGGAATGTATGATACAATTTAGGGTTGATACAATCCATAGGAAACAGAGTCTTACATCTATGGTTGGATCATTATGTCAAAGGAAACCAACAAAACAGTAAATTAAAGACCGCGGACTTAGGAATATATAGT
This sequence comes from Cryptomeria japonica, assembly GCF_030272615.1. NCBI lineage: Eukaryota > Viridiplantae > Streptophyta > Pinopsida > Cupressales > Cupressaceae > Cryptomeria > Cryptomeria japonica. The sequence goes on along the minus strand of NC_081410.1, from coordinate 30,013,334 downwards.
AAACTGTGTGATTCCAGGTTTATTGAACCTTCAAAAAATTATAAACATGTAAGGATGCACAAAAACTACCCTCACTTCATTACAAAACCAAAATAAAAATTAATTTAGTGCAAAGAAAGCATATAAACCATAGATTTGCGGGAAAATAAATGAGTTTTATTGCTATTGAGTTACAGCCCGTACAATCTGTACTTTCTTGTGCTCTCCTCTCTCGTACAAATGCCTCTTAGAGATTTAAGTAGGCCTACAACAACTTCCTCAACCGATCCATGTATTTATTTGTCATTACAAATGATTAACAAGCCTATTTTGTCATTTCCCACCAAAATGGCACTAGCCATTAATATTTAAATATTTGAATTAAAGACTCCTATTAAACAGCCTATTATGAGTTCTACCCAAAGCTAATGACTCTTAAAGGATCAAAATGCTTTATTCAAGAGGTTTAAACACTCTTAATACCCTTCCCAATCCTATAACCCAGAAATCCTATATTTGGTCCTATGGTCCTATTAGGCCCATCAGGACAATTAACCATTACATTAGGATCATTACAATGAAATGCCATAATTGGCTTTAAAACATCAAAATTGAGTCTATTAGACCCATACACCTCCTTTTCATGCTTCCCCGGTGTCCTCCAAGTTGTCTTCATGTCAGGGGCTCCTACACCATACTCCCTCCCAATGAAAAATCTCTTGTCCCAAGAGAACAAATCTTGTGTGTTCAGATCTTGTAATTCTTGTGATGGTTGTTTGGTACATGTCTGCATCCTGCTCAACTGCTCAAATGGGACTCTCCTACCTCTGCAATCGGCATCAATCTCAAAACAAGAATTAGTGCTCAGAAACTCATGTGTTGGTCCCCTCATGGGACTGTCGTTTGTTTGTCGTGGCTGCCTTCTTTCATCTGCTATTTGATTTGCCTTTTGGTGAACACCAATGTCACCATTACTGCCCCTCTTTTGTACTCCAATAGGACACAAAACTGATCCCACCATTACACCATCCTCCCTACTATTCCATGGTACATCTGTGCTTACTAACTTGTTGTTATCAACCACCATCTTTTGCTTCACGGTAGGCTTATATCTAACCTACAAACTCACATGCATTGGATCTCCAAAACATGACACTTTTGTCATTTGAGTCAGCAACATTCAAAGGATTCAACAAAAAATGTATCCTATCTTTATGCACAAGGTATCTATTAGTGTATCCATCATGCATTGTCTTTCTCCCATACTACCAAGGTCTTCCTAGGATTAAGTGTGCACAAGTCATAGGTACCACATCACACAAAACCCTATCATGATATTCCCCAATTGAAAAACTGACATATGTGTGTTCCCTAATGAGGATATGTTGTTCTTTGCTGACCCAAGTAGCATAATAAGGACTTCTATGAGGAAATCTTTGTAAATGAATTTTATTGACCATCTCATAGGAAACCAAGTTATTATGTGAACTTGAATCTACAATCAATTTGCAAATTTTACCTTGACACAAACACTGAGTTCTGAAAATGGATACCTTATGTTCTTCTTGTTGCTACAACTTGCCTTCGTTAAGCATGAGGAATTCTCCTTCCATCACTGGACTTGCTTTCAATGGTTCATTTTCTTCTTTCTTTTCTTCTTCTTGTGTCAGGTTGACTCTCCAATCCCTGCCTTTATCTGATTGTTCCCACTTAGGACATTTAAAAGAAGGATGCCCCACCTCATTACAATTGAAGCATTTGCCTGTGAAAATGCCTCTACCTGCCCCAAATATTCCACCTCCTATGTATCCTCCTCTTGAATCAAAAGATGTCTCTTTTCATTTCTCATTGCTTTGTCCTTGTTCCCAATTTATTCTACCACCTCTTCCTCTTCCTCCTCTTCCACCATTCCCTTGTCTTTTCTACTTCCTCTTCAACTTCTCTTCTTCTCTAATGGCCAACTAAAAACATTCTCCCAATGTCCTAGGCATCTACAAACCTATTTCATCTTGAAGCTTAAATCTTAACCCATTCAAGTACCTTTATATCTTCTCTTCTTCATCCTCTAGACCCCCTCTGATACTAATCTTATGAAATTGTTCAGTATAGGACATCACATCCATGTCCTTTTGCTTCAAATTTTGCCTCATCTTCTTCACATGAATTGTATAATTAGATGGTAAAAATTGATCCTTAATCAAACCCTTCATTCTAGCCCATGTTGTGATCTTTTCCAACCCTCTAGTCATCCTGTCATTCTGTATATCAAACCACCATGTCAAAGTTGTACCTCTCAACTTAGTTTTGACAAACTTCACTTTCTTTTCTTCATCCATTTCCTCAAATTCAAGGTAGTTGTCTAAGGCATCTAACCAACCTAAGATTTCTTCACTATCCATCCTCCCTTGGTAAATAGGTAGGTCAATGTTATTCTTACCTCCACCTTGGACTGCCTTTAGTAATCTCACCAATATCTTCTCTTTAGGATATTCTTCTCCCCTTCTAGGCTCTTCATGCCTTTCCCCTTCATCGTGTGCTCCCACTTCTTCATTCATCTCCTCTCTTCTAGGTTCTCCCCTTTCTTTCTCTAAGGTTTCAATCTTTTCTAGAAGTTGTAACCTCTCTCTCCTTTGCTGTCTATCCTCCCTATCCTTTGTTGCTTCCAACTCCTTTTCCCTCTTCTCTCTTTCAAGGGCTTCTCTCAACTCCTCTATCTCCCTAGCCATTTGATTTTTAGGTGTCATCTTATCAAAACCTTTCCTCAAATATCTACTCACTGCTCTGATACCAATCTTATGCAGAGGCAAGAGGAGTAATTGCAAAACTTGCAGATAAATATATGTTTAGGACCCAAACCCCACACTCCTAAGATGATTCAAGTGCATCTAATACCTCTAAGAGGCTCAAAACTTTTCCTCCACTAATCCAAGTGGATCCTCTACCTCTACACCAATTAAACACTCCCAAACAACATGTTTCTAAGTTTCTTAAGACATCAAGACTTCATTTGTCCAGACAACTCAAGTATTAGCCTGAAACTAGTCCTAGGCTCCTACGAGCCCTGCAAACACTATTTTAGGCGATTATCTCCCCAAAGTTGCAAATCACCAAACAAAAAAATTACATATCATTATACCCTTTTCAGCCAACAATAACATATCCAAAACTCAAGTACTATTACTTTGGACCAGCAATCTCAAAAACTCACGGTCCTTTGTATCTGGTAGGCTAATTAGGCCACATTTGCAAAGGAAGTACTTTCAAATCACATCTCTAGAAAGAACCCTTCCATACAGTCTTTGGTTATGATCCAAAACCAAGTATTTTCTAGGTTGTATGGTCAGGTAAGGCTTCTATATGCCCTAATCCCAAAACGCTCACTAATTCACCCTTAAACCTAGGGCTTGCTCAAAAACTCATCCAAACAAACTTCTATAATCAAATGAAGGTTGATTCACCATGTCCCCAACATGTACTCTTACTATTTCAAACATAAAAATATCCCCTCCTTAAGGCCGATCTGTTACTGCTATAACTATGGCACAAAAACCATGCATTTTCAATCAATCCTCCACAGTGTACACCAAACTTTCTCTTATTCCTGTCATTAAATTTTCAAGAACATATGATACAATTTAGGGTTGATCCAATCCATAAGAAACAGAGCCTTACATCTATGGTTGGATCATTATGTCAAAGGAAACCAACAAAATAGTAAATAAAAGAATGCAGACTTAGGAATATACATTACAATGTGTGATTCCAGGTTTATTGAACCTTCAGCAGATTACAAACATGTAACGATGCATAGACACTACCCTCACTTCATTAAAAAACCAATAGCAAAACTACTTTAGTGCAAAGAAAGCATATAAACCATAGATTTGCAGGAAAATAAATGAGTTTTATTGCTATTGAGTTGCAATCCATACAATCTATACTTTCTTGTGCTCTCCTCTCTCGTACAAATGCCTCTTGGGGATTTAAGTAGGCCTCCAACAACTTCCCCAACCGATCCATGTATTTATTTGTCATTACAAATGATTAACAAGCCTATTTTATCATTTCCCACCAAAATGGCACTAGTTGTTAATATTCAAATATTTGAATTAAAGACTCCTATTAAATAAACTATTATGACTTCTACCCAAATCTAATGACTCTTAAAGGATCAAAATGATTTATTCAAGAGGTTTAAACACTCTTAAGACCCTTACCAATTCGATAACCCAAAAATCCTATATATGGTCCTATGGTCCTATTAGGCCCATCAGGACAATTAACCATTACATTAGGATCATTACAATGAAATGCCATAATTGGCTTTAAAAAGTAAAAATTGAATCTATTAGACCCTTACACCTCCATGCCATGCTTCCCTGGTGTCCTCCAAGTTGTCTTCATGTCAGGGGCTCCTGCACCACATCAATACGTGCATCTAAGGGAGACATGCTATTCAAAAAGATTCCATATCATCTAATGATCAACTTCATATATTTCATGCAATCAGGGATAATAAAAGAAGTGCCTTCCAATAATGAGAAAAAAATACCTAGCATAAGCACATCACTCCATAGTTGAAAACAATGCAAGCTTATCCATTTTACTATGGAGCCTCTTAAGGAAATCCAATATAAAAAATTTAACCACAAAGTGAAAAGAAACACCCCATGCATCAAGGTCATTTTGTTGTCAACCAAGAGCTCTAGATCAATGCCATTCCAACATGATCAACTCCAATTTCTCCATCTTCACCATCCTTCAAACTGTGTGCTCTCTCAAAACTAAAACAATTGAAATACTTCCACTCACTAAAGGATTTATCATTAGCCAATTATTTCAAATTCCTTCATGCTTGCTAGGCTAAGAAATATTACTAAAAGGAATACCCAAAACTAAAAACAAGAAGAATCCTCACATGCAATAACATGCAAGAAAAATATGATTCCATGCAACTTACAAAATGCACATACAAATAGCATGCAATCACATGCAACTCGCATAATGCACACATAAGCAATCTACAAATCCTTAAAAAAAACTCTGATATCAAATTGAAGGGAAATCAAGCATCCTAGAACAATCATCTAAGATTATGCACATCCAATATCCAATACAAACACACACTGCCATACCAAAAAGTGGAAGCAAACATAGTTTATTCCTCACATTATTCATTAATGGAAAGAGAATGCAATTATAGATCTTGTCAGATCAAATAGGTTCAACAACATTCATATAGATTCAACATTACAAAATCATAAAACAACAAGATGAAACAAAAGAACAAGAACACAGAATTTATGTGGGGAAAACATTTTCAAGTGAAAACCCCTACACTCCAAAAACAAGAGAGTCATTGTATTATTTAGCAACATAAAATAATTACAATAAAATTGCAGGCTCTAGGCCTTTACATGGAGGTTTACATCTTCTTCCATCCTGAAGAACATTTAACAGCATAACCCTTGTGAAATGAAATCCTCTCTCTCTTAGGTCCTCTAGCAACACTTGTATATATAAAGCTTACAATGAAAAAAGAAACGGCTTCTAGAATGCATCTACCTTCAATGTATCTTCAACATGTAATTAGAAACTCCTTTTTGCATATTACTAGCATAAATATTAACTTCCAAACTTAGCTTTCCAAGTGGGCACCAACTTCCTACCAAATAGGGATCAAGCAATAGTTAACTCACAAGTACCTTGACACATGTCACCACCGTGCAACTCCAAGAAGTTTTTACAAACTTATTGTTGGCAAATGCACACTCCAATGAGACATTGTAAGTGATTGAAGGTTTTGTCATTGATGGCAACCTTACAATCCTGTGACACTGTCAAGGCAATCCACCGGCACCAGCAAAGTCAGATTCTACACCGGCACACAGACCACCGGCACAGGCAGTGAAAGAAAGCATACCGGCACAGAAGTCGACAGGAAATTTGTTTGTAATTTATTTTGTTTATTATTGTAAAATCATTGTAAGCCAACTTGGTAAATTGTAAAATGACTCATATATATAAGAGATCATTGTAGAACAATTAGGTAAGTATGGAGGAATGTAATTAGGCAAAATAAGGCAGACCTATTATGCGAATTATAGGTTAAGGGTTTATGTAAGAAGCAGAGCTATAAACCGGTACTGGATCTGGCATAGTAGATGCTATTTTGAAGCAATACAAGACATTGGATTTATATAATCCATTTTGTAAGTCAGTGAGACTTTCCATTTTGTAATTGATCAGTGAACTCTAGGCACTTGGCCTTCCTGCATGTGCATGCCCCTCTTGTAGCAGTAATATTCTCTTATTGGCCAATAAATGAATATTGTAGATTACAAATCCCACCGAGGTTTTTCCCACACCGGGTTTCCTCATTAAACTATTGTGTTATGGTGTGTTTTTCATGTGGTTGTTGTTATCTCTGTTTATTGCATTATTTCTTGTTTACCAGTATACAGTATTAATATGCTTTACATGTTTTAAGTCAAGAAAATATTATAACCGGTTAGATACTGATTCACCCCCCCTCTCAATATCTATGGGAATCCTAACAATTGGTATCAGAGCTTGGTCCTCTATTTTTAGAAGCCTAACAGCTTGAGGAAGATCTTGACACTGGTAGAGATGGAAAACTTGATGAAGCAATTAGAAGGAGCTCTCTCAGACTATGATGCAGAAAAATTGAAAAATATCAAACTTGAAGATGATCTAAAAGTTGCACAGGATATTATTCAAGCACTTCAAGAAAATCTTACCATTTCAAGAAACAAGAGAAGAGAACTTTGTGAAAAGATGCAAAATGAGAATGATGAAAGGGAATCTCTTAGTGTCTGATGAATAAGCTGAAACAAGAAAACATGACAACAAAGAGTGAGATGCAGGATATGACTATGAGATTTTGTAAAGAAATTGAAGATAGAAAGAAGAATGAAGAAGACTTGACTAGAAGACTGAATGAAGTTGCACATGAAAACACAAGACTTAGTTATGAAAATGATATGTTGAAGACAGATCTGATGCATGCACAGAATGACTCAAATGAACTCATGAGACAAAAAGGTATCTTGGAAGGAGAACTGGTTCCTACAAATCAACATAAAGAAAAATTCAAGAAAAGCTCAGAAGAACTTGGTGACTTGTTGAAGAATCAAAAACCTAATGGTGACACTAATGGTCTTGGCTTTGAAATTGGTGAAAGCTCCGGTACTGAAAACACACAGGATCATGGCAAACCAAAAGACAACCTACTTCTTATAAATTCAATGGCAAATGCTTTAACTGTAACAAGTATGGTCATAGAGCAAATCAATGTAGATCTAGAAATTATCAAAATACCAATACACCCATCGGTCAATGTTCAAAATGCAACAAAGTTGGTCATAATTCTGAAAATTGAAGAATGAATGTGAGATGTTATGTTTGTGGAAGATTTGGACACTTATCTAATCAATGCAGAACACAAACCGGCATAGGTTATGGGAAAGCTATTTAGAAAAACAATGTGACTTGTTATGCCTGTAACAAAATTGGACATATTGCTAAATTTTGTAGAAGCAAGTCCTCACCGGTAAACAACAATGGTGCTAGTTTGAAAGGTAAAGAAAAGGTTGAAGAGGTAAAGCAATAATTCTCAAAACAATGGGTTAGGAAATCAGAACTAAATGTTGATAGGAATACTCCTCCACCGGCATAACATAGTAACACTCCACCAGCAGAACAGAGTAACATTCCACCGGCAGGAGAGTGTTCATCTAACTAAAGAAAATTTCTTTGAGGGTTTGGCAATCAAATGTGAAACATGCTATTATTCCCTCGGTTGATGGTGAGAAGTTGAAATTACTTCTATACCGGCAGATAAGTTAAGTGATTACTTAACCGGCAAGCATTAAATATGGTGGTTGGCAAATTAACATTATAAATCAGTGTTTTTGGCTCCATTCTACTTCACCGTACATTCAAACATTCGAAGAGCACGAAAATTCCAAGCAAAGACATTTCAAGCAAAGTAGCGAAGCAATTCAGCAATCAATCATTCCTAAGGCAGAGAAAGGTATTTATAATCATGGCATCTTCTTTTGTACCTGAATTCATAGCAAACCCTACTGTAGTTAAAGTAATCAAATGCCCTAGGCCCATATTTTAGTTAGTTCCTGAAATTGCTAAGAAGGATGATAATGTTGGTGCATTTTCTCAAATTCCCAAAGGAGTAGTTTTTGCAGAAGACCCTAGAATGTACATTCATTGTCACATAGAAGAATTAGGTGATGAGGAAATTATGAACATGTATAAGATTGTAATTTGTGATGATTCTGGTAATGTGAAACCTGAACACAAAATAGTCGAAACCCTAGGATTCACTAAAATCCTCAGTATTCCGGAATTCCCTAAGGATGTTATAAGGATATTTTTAAGAAAGGTTCATGGTGAATTTTTCTGGTTGGATTCAATCCACAAAATTACTAAAGAGGCAGTAAAAGTTGTAATAGTGTTACCCTCCACTGGTAACAGGCCTGATAAAACAAAGAAGGTCTCAAATGACCTAGTAATGAACCTAATAGGTGCAACGTCCGATAAAAGGTCTTTAAGAGTAAATGATGTGACTGACATCAATGTCAGATTCATTAGCATGATTCTAGGCTACAAAACAACACATGCAAACAGGTTAAATTCAGTTTCTAGTTTATGCATAAAGAGTGCATATGATATGATCAAGGATAATGCAAAAATAGATGTGTGTGAATGGTTGAAGGATGAACTGATTGATAATCTTGGAAAGATCAAGAAAGACAAAAAGGGGACATCTAGATTTGGTAACCTACTTGTCTGTTTAATGCTGCACATAACAAAATAGGTGTCTGGTATTGGCAACAAAAATCTAGGTTTTGACATACCGGTAGGCAAACAACTATCTGATTTACTCCACAACATGGGTGAAAACAGAGAAAAGAATATAAATGAGTACTTTCAAGCATTAAAGGCTCGGATGAATACTAGAGTCAGACTTTCACAAGCAATTGTAAATAAGTATAAGGATGAAATATGCTTTGTTATTAAGAAGGATGAGATTTGGATGGAGGCAGTTGTCCCAAGAACCATTTGGGTTACTGAAATGGGTTATGAAACTGATGACAACATAATTGAAACATATGCTAAAGCCCTTCTAGAAGCACCCAAGGAACCTAAAGAAGAGGTATTTGGCAGTGCTGAGACTATTGAGAATCAAATTCAATCTAAGAAAAGGGTAAAGAAGGTAGAAGCAATAGTAAGAAGAGGATATAGGCAAGCAAAGGCTATCAAAGAAGATGTACTTAAACAAACCGGTATCACTGAAGATGAGTTACAAGCACAACAGCCAGAAACTCACCTTTCACCGGTAGCAACTTCTTCAGAAAGTGACATGCCACCTGCATTTAAAAGAGTTGTGAGGAAAAGAGAACCTTCACTAGTATCCACACCTTTGCCTAGAAGAACCAGACAAAAACAACAGGCAATAAGGCCCCCGGCTAAGAAGACAACTCCAAAGAAGAAAAAGTTAACACCAAAGAAAAAGACTCAAGAAAATATTGCTCTAATTGACAAACTACTAGATGAAATAACAGAGGATGGACAGCTGAAAAACATCAATAAATTATATGATTCATTATCAGTTGACACACTTCTACCGGAATTATGTAGCAAATTAAAGGAATTCAAAACTTTGTACAGAGATACTTGTAAGACTAACTTTTTGACAGTTGATATAGACAAGAAGATCAACAAGATGCAGGAGGAAATAAATCAACTAGCTGACAATTTCATTAACTCATCTGATTCACTATCAGTTTTTGAGCAGAAGATAACAGGTTTTGAGGAAGAACTATTAAAGTTGGAAAGAGAAAAGGAAAGAATAAAAGGTAAGGCTAAGGATCTTAAATGGAGACTAAGTCCAAAACTAGACTACCTCGCTATCCTAAGGAAAGAAATATCTAATGCCTTGATTCAAGGATAGAAAACACCGACAGAGCAAATGCAACACCTCACTGGTACAGCTCAGAGGACAGAGGCCACAATAAAAGACAACAAAAAGTTCATTGAGAGCTTGAATCTAGTTTTGGCAGATCTTTTTCAAATTGTAACCAACCGGTTACAAGGATGAAGTAGGAAACCACACTCTATTGACACTTTGACAACCTCTGTCATTGATGCCAAAGGGGGAGTAGTGGTATGAGAAAAATCCAATAACTTAGGGATCATCTGCTCAGGGGGAGCACACATTTTTGGACTTCAATTTTTGGATACACTTTTTGAATTTTTCTCATGAGTGTTGCCATCAATGCCAAAGGGGGAGATTGTTGGCAAATGCACACTCCAATGAGACATTGTAAGTGATTGAAGGTTTTATCATTGATGGAAACCTTACAATCCTATGACACCGGCAAGGCAATCCACCAGCACCAGCAAAGTCAGATTCTACACCGGCACACAGACCACCAACACCGGCAGTGAAAGAAAGCATACAGATACATAAGCCGACAGGAATTTTGTTTGTAATTTATTTTGTTTATTATTGTAAAATCATTGTAAGCCGACTTGGCAAATTGTAAAATGACTCATATATATAAGAGATCATTGTAGAACAATTAGGTAAGTATGGAGGAATGTAATTAGGTGAAATAAGACAGGCCTATTATGCGAATTATAGGTTAAGGGTTTATGTAAGAAACAGAGCTATAAACCGGTACTGGATCTGGCATAGTAGATGTTATTTGAAGCAGTACAAGACATTAGATTTATATAATCCATTTTGTAAGTCAGTGAGACTTCCCATTTTATAATTGAGCAGTGAGCTCTAGGCACTTGGCCTTCCTGCATGTGCAGGCCCCTCTTGTAGCAATAATATTCTCGTATTGGCCAGTAAGTGAATACTGTGGGTCACAAATCCCACCGAGGTTTTTCCCACATTGGGTTTCCTCGTTAAACTACTGTGTTATGGTGTGTTTTTCATGTGGTTGTTGTTATCTCTGTTTATTGCATTATTTCTTGTTTACCGGTATTCAGTATTAATATGCTTTACATGTTTTAAGTCAAGAAAATATTATAACCGGTTAGATATTGATTCACCCCGCCCCCTCTCAATATTTGTGGGAATCCTAACACTCATTTCTCCAAATGAGCACCCAAGTGACAAGTGGCACTATGGTGCACTTGATAGGAGTAGGTACAAGCTACAAGTCTTCCATAAAGCACCTAGGTGACAAGTGGCACTTTATTGTGATCTCCTCACTATGCATGTAGGAATCTCTTTCCCAATGAGTCCCACAAAGTGATATGGTTTCCTATTAAATTTAGAGACTTAGGATATTATTAAATATGCACCATATTAAATAAATAATGCTAGGAATCAAAGGTTGAGACACCTTGATCCCAACAACCCACAAGAACAACCCAGATTGAAGTGCATAAAGTTGTGAACACTAACCAAAGCCTCCCCATTCAATGAAAGCTATTGAACTAACATCTTTTAAGTATTTCATGCTTTTTTTGAATGTACAAATGGGATCATAAAAATTGTGGGTTGCAAATCAATTTTAAGAGCTTATCAATGAATGTAAATCTTTTTTTTTCGATTGGTTTCACCATTGGCCACTATATGAGTTATCTTTTGTTTTGCTAGTTATTTCCATCTACAAAATTTAGATTTAGGACCATAATGGATGGGAAGAAGGAAATCTTGGGTTTAAGCATATAATATTTTCAAAACCTTATTGTATTTGCATCAATATATAAATTTGTAGAAAAGGTCATATATTCAATATAGGCTACAAATATTAAATGTGATTCATGATATATTTTGATGCTCTGCAAAAAGGATTAGAAAATCTGTTTGATGGCAACACACACAAGAGCACAAGAAACAAACGTTAGTGTTAGCAACAAAAGATTATCCTAAACAGGCATATCAAGAGAGATATTAAGCATGAAATAAAAAGCATATAAACATAGAATGAAATAGCTAATCAAGATGCTCATAGTTGCTCCTCCCTTGTTCCTCTCCTCTCCAAGTCCCAAATGAGTGTAGCTCTCAGCAGCTTTTTGCACTATGGATGCTTATGGAGGATTGAGATTTAATACTAAGCTTCAAATATGAAATGAAAAGCTAAATACTATGCTAGAGTAGATAGTGATGCTATGAAAAAGCTCTATGCTAATGCCAGTATAACAACAATACTCTAAAATGCTTCTCTTTTTGTTTGAGGAGAAGGGTTCTATTTATAGAAGAAATGGGGAAATGAAGGTTAAGATTGAATGGTTTAATCAAGGGCCAAGCTTGAAAGTTGGGGAATCCATGTGCACAATTGGCACCAATAAAATGGTGACAAGTGTCAACATAGGATTGGGTTGAGAGAAGAGGTTGGAGGCATTAAAGGCCTGAGAAGACCTCATGGTTATCTAGAAGGTAAGGGTCAAGTCTAAATTAAGATTACCCATTGGATTAAGAGTTAATCCAAGGATAAACCTTTGTGCAAATGATTAAGAGATAATCATGGTCAAAGCATTAAAGGCTTGATGAGACCCTTGGGTTGGGTAGAGGTTGAGTCAAAACAAATGTTTTAACCATGTGGGAGGATTTGAGGTAACCATTAATGGTTATTGGAGACTTTGGGGATTAAGTGGTTGAAGGTTGAAAGCCTTCAATGGTTATCAAAGACTTTGAGCCATTTAGTGGTTGAAGGTTGGAAGCTTTCAAAGGTTATCCAAGACTTTGAGGGTTAATTTGTTGAACACACAAAGCATTAATTGCTTTTCAAAGACTTTGGAGTCTTTGAGAAGTGACTCCAATTTGCTTAGGAATGTGACAATATTTAGGGGATGGATTAGGCTAATCAGGAAGGGTTTAGAAGAATCTAGAAGGGGTTTAGGCATACAAGTGGATTTTGTAGGAAAATGCAAGTGGGAGAAATTTTGGTATTTTCAATTAAAATAAAATCATTTATTTCAATTAAATGGTGTAATTTGCATTTGGATAAATATTCAAATAAATATTAATTTATTTAAATGAGAAAATGAAGATAAAGCATTTAAATGCTTGAAGACTTTGAGGGAAACCATTAAAGGCTTGAAGACTTTAAGGAAAACCATTAAAGTCTTAAGAAGACTATAGAAGGAAGCCATCAAGTTTGAAGACTTTAAAGCCATCAAGTTTGAATACTTTAAGGGAAACCATTAAAGGTTTCAAGTGGGTGAGGATAAATAGGATTTTAAATAAATAATTTATTTAAAATAGTTGTGCAACTTGCTTTTGTAGGAAAATACAAGTGGGTAGAGGATAAAGGTGATTTAAATAAATTATTTATTTAAAATAATTGTGCAACTTGCATTTGTAGGAAAATGCAAGTGGGTGGAGGATAAAGGTGATTTAAATAAATGTTAATTTATTTAAATGTGAGAGGTGGGATTTTGGGGGTTTTAAATAAATATTAATTTATTTAAATGTGAGAGAAGATTTAATTAAATAAATATGATTTATTTATTTAATTAATGGTCTGAATTTGGTTAAGTGAATTAAATCAAATAAATTGAATAATTTATTTAATTAATAGGAGAAGAGGGTTAAGATGAATTAATTAAATATTAATTTAATTAATTATTAATTGATGGTTAAATAATCAAATAAATACTAAGTATTTATTTAATTAAGTGGACAGATTTATGTGACTACATATTTAATATAGGCGACAAGTATTAAAAAGCCAACACACATACTAAGAAAGGATTTATCATGTGATCTACCTATGCATGACATTAGTGTACCTAGTGATGATGCATCTCTTACATGTGTTAATTTCATGCATTCATGTGCTTTACATGAATCACCTTTTTATCTACATGATTTGATCATTCTTCAACTTCTCATGTTGAGTGTGAGGATAGTTATCCTTCATGCTCCCTTCCTTCATATGATGGTACTTTACCCCTCAATGGTACTTCATTATCTTCTCATGTTGATTTTATTGATGTTGCATTATCATGTCTATATTGTATGGTGACATTATAACCCTTGGTGAGGAAATATTGCATGATGATTGTGATGGTTCTAGTGAGTCATCCTTAAATGAGAAATATTTCTTCCTTTTTAATAATATGCATATAGATGATGACACTAATTGATTAGTGAGTTTAGATTATACCTCAGTGGTATTTTTTTATAATGGTATGACTCATGTTGTTGCTCTACACTTCTTTTTTATCTTGGCTAATGCTTTGATATGTTCATGACATCTTACCTCAATATTGTTGGCCATGGTAGAGTTAAAATTAGATTCTTGAATGGGAGAATCAAATGAATCATAGGATTTTTTAATCCCCACTATAAATTTTGTGGACAATTTGAGACTCTCAAGCACCTTTTTTAGTTCTGAACTAGAGCCCAAGAAACTTGGATTTAGATTTATGACTTCTACAAGCCATTCAAGTCAATCAATGGTTTTGTTGGTAGATTGGTCATTCCTCCCATTTTAATTTACTCAAATTTGACATGCTTTCAAGGTGGATATTCTTTTTAGCATTTAGAATGACATTCTACTATTTTCACTGGTTGTCTAGTTGATATTCATTTTTCACTTTAATCTAAAGCTATGATTTGCTTTAATATGCACAATGATTTGCTCCAATGTGTTTATGAATATTCAAGTGTAAGTGAACAAAGTTGCACTTTATCATCTATGAGTGCGTTAAGATCATTAGGGCAATGCCCCTTGTAAAGTTTCCAAAATTTTGTGTCCTTTTATCTCCCACCAAGGTCATTCCTCTCCATAAGGGCACAAATGTGAACATAGCCAACTTCCAAAAGAGATCATGGTTCCCAATCAAATGGCTCTTAACTACCTTCCAAATGAGTTAGTAATTGTATTGCCTATAGATGGTCTCAACTTTATTTCTCACTATCGGCCTCTTCACATGGGTGTGGAGCTCCTAGCTGGTCAAAATCTAGCAAGTTCCCTTCCCTAGACTTGTCAATTTCTCTTGTTCATACTTAGAATCCTACAAATTAAGATCAAGAAGAGGAGGGTGCTCTTATTAGATGGGAGAAAATTGTTCATGGTTCTATCCTCCATGATGTATGAGGTAAATCAAATGACCATAATCCTGAGAACATAACTAAAGGAAACAGAGAGAAATAGAAAGAAGCAGAGCAAAGAAATGGCTCAACTTGGAGCACTGTTGAATATAAGCTCGAGCACTCATTTTATAGATGAGAAACATTAAATGTTTTGAACAACTTGCAATATCTTGTGTGGCACACAACTTTATACATGAAGTGGCACACCATTCTATAATTAATTTATTGTAACATACCCCCATAAACTAATTATACTAATGATTGGAAATATCCCCCCATAATCAAGAAAAGATGGGTTTGATCTAAAGCCTTATTAGGTACCCATGTACAATCATTTATTCACTTAATAAAATGGTTGAAATTAACTCTAATCCCCTCAAAATGACAACCATGAGATAGTCAGGTGACTCCTCATAAGCCTAAGAGATTTCGAAGAAATACAAACTTAGTCTCACATAATGCTTTGGTAAAAATATTAGCTAGTTGATCTTTTGTCTTACAATATTGAAGATGAATCACCTATTGTTGGAGGAGATGCCTAATATAATGGTGATGGACCTCTATATGTTTTGTTCGAGCATGAAACATGGGATTCTTTGACAACAAGATGGCACTTTGATTGTCGCAATGAAGTAAAGAAGCTCCTTCCTGATGTTTCTTAAGTAGTGCTAGAATAGCGCGTAACCAAGCTATTTCTTTAGCTGCTTCATTTGTTGCAATATATTTAGCCTTTGTATTAGATAGAACAATAGTAGATCGATTCTGACTACATCATGAAATAGTACCAGAACCAAGAGAGAAAACATACCCTGTAGTAGATTTTCGATCATTTGCATGACTTGCGCAATCTGAATCTGAATAGCCAACAAGTTGTAGATCTCCATTATAAGAATAGTAAACACCCATATTCAAATTCCCTTGCACATACTTCAGTATTGTTTTTGCTGACATCCAATGTGGAACCTTAAGAGAACTCAAAAACCTTGAAACTACACCAACTATAAAAGATTTATCTAGTCAAATGTGAGTCGAGTACACCAAACCACCAACCAACTGCCTGTGTAAGGTAGGATCAACATCCTCACCTTCCATATCCTTTGTCAAATTCAATCCTGGAGCAAGTGGAGTAGAGACACTCTTACAATCTTCCATCCTAAACTTTCTTATCAAATCTAGAGAATACTTTGTCTAAGAGAGGTAGATTCCATCATCTTTCTACCATACCTCGATACCAAGGAAGTTGTGTAGAAAACCAAGATCTGTCATCTCAAATGTATCTTGCAAATTTAACTTCATGCCATTGATTTTGTTTATATCATGGTCTATGATAATAAGATCATCAATATAAAGGACAATAATTATTATTCCACCTTCATCAAATTCTTTCACATATAAATTCGGATCATGAGGACTATTGTGAAATCCTTGAGTTTGGAAATATTCATCAATCATAACATACCAAGCCCTCGGAGCTTGTTTCAAACCATATAAAGATTTTCTTAATTTGCAAACCAAGTATTCTTGTCCTGGTCTTTCAAATCCTTGGGGTTGTATCATATAGATCTCTTCATCAATTTTACCATTCAAAAATGCATTCTTGACATCCATTTGGTGAAGAGGCCACTCAAAATGAGTTGCCAATGCTATAATAGTCCTTACAGTACTGATCTTCACTACTGGGGCAAAAGTTTGTGTGTAGTCAATTCCTTCTTTCTGAGAATCTAAGGGAATGTTGAGTTTTGAAGGCATTGAGTAAAGCAAGTGTTGTTCAGAAACTATTGTAGCAGTTGAATGAATGTTCCATGCTCTGAATGATCACTGTGAATTTTTGGTGAATAGTGAGTTGCCTCCTTTGAAAGTAGAAGATCATAGCTGTAGCGTCCTAAAATTGTGAAACTTGCAATTTTGACTGCATTTGGGTCTTCACGATGGCGGCGCAACGTTGAACCTGAATGGAGACCCCGAAACTTGCTTATAACACCAAAAACTGCATTTTTCAGCACCCTGGCCTGATCCCTCCTTGCACCTTGTTGTCCCGGGAGGTGGGACCATGGCGCCCAGCGCCCTGGTCCTTCAGGATTGGGGCGCCCAACGCCCTGGTCCCTGGCCCTATTTTGGGCCCGGTCTCTTTTGGGCATCGGGTCTTTAAGTTTGCAATTCAGGAAATAATGTTTCCTGGTCGGCCTAAGGTCGGAAAAATCAGTCTGTCAACCCTAATTGACAAGTATATAAACTAATTTTCCTCTCCTAGAAAGGGAGGAAGGAAATAAGCAAGAACAAGACGCGGAAGCGATATTCAAACATTCAAACATTCAAGCATTCAAGCATTCCTTCAAGCAATTGAGCATTCTAAGTCTCCATTCAAGGCTAGGTGTTGCATTCAAGACAAGGATTCAACCATTGAAGGGGAGATCACATACAACATACAACATACTACATACATTACACCTTCGCATGTAAGAATACAAACATTCTTACAACAAGGTATCAGTACTTGTTTACATTACAAACATTTACATTTACAGCATTCTCATTTCTTGGTTAATTCCAAAACCGGGGTTTGACCTAAAGGCAAACCCCTCATCCCTAACCCCCCAATCGTCCTCTCTTTTCTATGTGTAGGTTGCAGGTACGCGGCTGTAATTGAAGATCTGGAGTCCTTGTGCAGAGACGAACCGATCCCCCTTCGTTTCGCGGATTTTTTGGAGGACCGTGTGCACGCCGGGCGCCATCGTCCCGCCAACTTTCGCTCAAATTTGCAGAACAGCACCGTCTCGGCATTTTACTGCTAATTCCAGGTCCGCAGCTTCATCCCATATCCCTATCTCTGTTTATAAGCGAATCTTTCCTACTTTACATGAATTCCTAGGTCAATCTTTCTATCTACATTTCTTTACAAAAGAGGGTATCCTTGATGTCTTAACCCTTGAAACTCATTTAGAATCCAATCTTGCATTGCGTGGGATTGGATCTTGTGGGTTTCAACCCCTCTTTTGAATGTAAAGTCTCCCCTAAGTGAAAACCATCAACCCTAGTGACTCTCCCTTCTCTCTCCTTGGAGTTGGGGAGGGGAGAACAACTAGGGTTCGATTTTTCCGCTTTACAATAGCAAAAGACAAGCGTAGTTTGCAACTTGTTCATGTTGATGTCTTATGAAATTGTGACTGTCGGTAATGTCCTAAACCAAAAAATTAATATTACCCTTAGATTGGGAAAATAGATTCACAAATTTTACACAAAACTTCACCGAAAACACCCAAACTAGTTAGCTACTTTTGCACAAAAAGGGGCTAAGTTAAAATGGAACTTTATAGAACATTACTAAAAATGACTTTTCTGATATGTGCATACTATAATCAAGTCTGAAACTGATCTATTACAATAGCAACATTAATATCTTCAAACTCTAATTTGTAAGCAAAACCCATAAAAAACTATTACAATTGGATACCACCAATGTCTATAAGCACCATGAACTGATATTGTTTGATTTTCAAATTGAAAATACATAGCATATGATCTGATACAAGATTAAGAACAACAACAAATCCCTCAAAAGACATATAGAATCACTACAACAACATCAATAAAGCCCTGAACACAAACAATGGAAAACTGTTGAAATCTTGAAACTCCAATGCAACCTTTGGATGAAGTTTCTCTATGTGAACAATGGAGTTTCATCCACTATTGATGCAGAGGTCTTTAGCAGTAGTGTGGCAAACCCCACACACACTCTCACCTTTCACTCTCACAATCCCAAGCCTATGAAGGCCTCAACTCACACCAAAACCAAAACTTGAACTTTATCCCTTACAAGGGTTGGCAAACACCTTCACTATGCCCTTAGGGTCTCACAATACCTTCCACAACCCTCTTATCATTGATGGCAACAAGGTTCCACAGGTTCAACTAGCAATAGACTTCACCTATCGGCACCGGTAAATACAAAGCTCATTCACACCAGCATCTAGTTTACACCTGCAGAAGATTATACCGGTAAATTATAATTGTAGTTTCAAATACCATTTTGGAACTTCTCTCAGACTTCAAAGAACCAGATCTCCAACTTGCTCCGGCACTCCTAGACACCTATTTGGGTCACAGGCCTAGTTGATCAGATTAGGCTTGGGTTACAATGGAAGTGTAAGGGAATGGGACCACAAGGAAGATCCAATGCTTCAGAGGAATTGTCTAATGTC
Source organism: Cryptomeria japonica (assembly GCF_030272615.1). NCBI lineage: Eukaryota > Viridiplantae > Streptophyta > Pinopsida > Cupressales > Cupressaceae > Cryptomeria > Cryptomeria japonica. Next base: position 29,994,047 of record NC_081410.1, on the reverse strand, counting down.
TGAATGTACCAATTCAACCATCTAACTCCTCCTTCTAATGTCTGGCATCATGCAATCCATCAATTCTTGATTGTACTAGTCTAAACCCTTACAAAGTTTAGGCTAGGGCTTGGTGGTAAAAATACCAATCCAACTCCCCTGATCTCGCCCCTTTGGAATATCATAATACACCCCCCTAACTTGCATCCTACCAAAGGCCGTTGAGAGCCAATGACTAGATTGCAAGTTAGAGCCTCATCTTTGCAACACCCTAGGGAAATTAAGGGTTTTCGGACTTGTAGAAGCAAATTGTCAATATATCCTTCCAAACACCACTTCAAGGGGTCAGACCAGATTCATATGAAAGATTATTCGATGTTATACTGTACCAAGCCAAAGTTTTCCAAAATCATTCAATGTTTTGTACGGATAGTACAGAAAAGTAACAGAATTCAAGACAAATCAGATTTGTTTCATTTCATACTCTCCACCAAACTTCTCCAAATCATTTTGTGTCTTCAACCAACCTTTCTCATCAGTTGTACAAGCACAAATAGGCTCCTCTCAACGACTACAACCAACTTTGAAATGGTTGTGACCGTTGGAAAGAGGTTACATTCCAACCGGCAACTTTTAAAAAGTTGCTTTGACAACAATGACAAGTTTTATGCAACTTTGAATTCCTAAGCACCTAAACCTTACCAAACATATCTAAGGACATCATTAACCTTTAAAACACCTAGGATGACATTCTAGGATCATAAACACAAAATTTCATGATTCAAGCCCACATGGCCTAATAGACCTCTAGGCTTATATGTGCACCTAAGAGGTTATTGACCACACAAAGGCATTTTATTACATATAGGTTGATCCTTGAGATCCAACCTATTATGACAACATAAGTAAACACAAAACAGACACTAGACACTCCTAATGGCATGAAAACACCATGAAAAAAAGAGGTGCCCTGCACCAACTATCTACCTGAAACTCATGGGTTTCTGTCCACAAGCCTCCAATCTCCAATGGGTTTCCATCCATTAAAGAATTTTGCAGAACGTGAAGTTCGTACAATGAGAAATTGATAAGTAGAAATGGCATAAAGATCCATTTTCCCAAATATGTTTTGTATTTATCTTATCCTTGACCAATTTGGTGGGAAAATCATTAATTAGAGATATTACAAATTTCCACTGCACTCTTTCCAAATTTGCACTTTGTGGGAAAATCATTATATAGAAATATTTTAATTTTCGACTCCACTCTTTGTCAAATTTTTTTTGATAGGAAATTCATTAATTAGAAATATTTCAATTCCCACTTCATTCTTGGTGGGAAAGTCATCAATTAGAAATATTTCAAACTTCCCTTTATGTCATAAAATCCAAATCCTACTAATTGTTTTTAAATATTTTAATTTAATATTTAAATGTCCTTTTGATATTAAAAATATTTGAACATTCATAAATATTAAATTAATTACTTTCTTTAAGCTTGAAACTTGAAAGAATAAAATGAGTTAATATTGACCAAAATTCTAATAATTACTTTCTTTGAGCTTGGAACTTGGAAGAATAAAATGAGTTAATATTGACCAAAATCCATTTTTTAACAAAAAGAGGACATGACCCTGCCACAAAAGTTAAATAAAGAGAAGAAACCGTAGGTGCTCAATTTGCTTTTTATGTGGGTGTACAAATAAGTTGCTGCTATGTAAGATGGATGCCAGTGTCTATAAGATCGCTGCAAAGAAGAAGCGCAAATCCTACCATTTAGAAAATAAGCGACTGTTGCAACTCACGGCTGAAGTTGTTGACTGTTGCTGTCAAAGGAGAGTTTAAGAGTTAAAAGAGACCGCAGAAAATTCAAGATGAAGCCGTAGCTTCCAAAGATTGCAGCCGTTTTATGAGGAAATAAAGGAGCCACAGCACAAATAAAAACTGTTAGCCGCAACTGAAGAACTCTTGCTGTCTGGTTGGCACAATCCGTTCTTACCCTTGGCTCTGATACCATGAGAACAGAACTAAAAGAAACACAGAGAAATAGAAAGAAACAGAGCAGAGAAATGGCTCAACTTGGAGCACTGCTGAATACAGGCTCGAACACTCATTTTATAGATGAAAAACATTAAATGTTTTGAACAACTTGCAACAGCTTTAAGTGAAGTGGCACACAACTTTAGACATGAAGTGGCGCACCATTTCATAATTAATTTATTGTAACAAATCCTCCCCTAATGGTGTACCTCTCAATGCCTAATGACTTTGTTGGTTCTTCTTTGAAATTAGCTTTGTTAGACTTTGTTTTGTTGGTTTGCAAATCGGAGTCACCGGTACTACTCATTTACAAAATATGTTAGCTCCCACATGCTACTATTGTTTTCATAAAAATGAACTTCAAATTACGTTTGCCACAGATTTTTCCTCAGTTAACAGTTGTGCCAAATTAAATTGGTACTATAATGTCAAAATTAATAAACTTTACAAATGAAAATCTAGTGGTGCAGTGCACACCCTGTAAAAGCTCAAATGGAGCATGGATTATAAACCAGAACAAACTCGCTGGATTCTCTATCTATATATCACTCACTACTAATTGAATAACTCCGTTGCTGCGGTGCTTCCTATTAAAAGCTTCACTTTGCCTCGTAATCTAAACAATGTTTTGTAATATGAGATGCGGATATTTTAAAGCACTACAGGACCTTTAGTTAGCTCCCTCTTCTTTCTTCTTCTCTTTATTCTTTACAGTAGCATACAATTTGTTCCCAGCCACACCATTCTCTTTACGAGCAGTCTCCGCTGTCTTCATATCAAGTCCATTCTCCGGTACAGTAGAGGAATTGGTTTTCTCAATACGGGCATCAAGTTCTTCCAGCATTTTGGTTGATTCTTTTTCCCTCTTGGATTTCATGATCTCTTCGTACCTTAGGAAACTAGGTTGGTTTGTAGAAGAGAGCAACCTTGCCCACATACGGTCAGTGGTATTGACTTGCTTCCGAGTCTCTGTAATATGCTGCAGAAGATATGAAAAATACCCCAGTTTAGTATGCCAAAGTTCAGTGCTGGGCTAAGATATACCCTAGAAGTTTATTCAAGCATAAATAAATGTAATTAGATAAACTATAACATGTGCCTCAGATGGGAGCATCCTGCTGTGATCTACCATAAATATGACCTTAAATGCCAGAAAGTCCTTTTCCTGTACTGTTCATATTAGTACCATAAATATGACCCTAAAATGCCAGAAAGCCCTTTTCCTGTACTGTTCATGTACTGTTCATATTAAGCCATGTACTGTTCATATCAAGCCTGACAACTATTTTTTTTTTTCAATAAAAGTGAATTATTCCAAAAAAAAAAAAAATTGGATTATTCCACTAAATTAAGCCTGACACGTTGGATTATTCCACTAAATTAAGCCTGACAAGTTGGATTATTCCACTAAATTAAGCCTGACAACTATTTTTATGTTCAAATATTCACTTTTTGTGAAAGAATACTTACAGCATTAGGAATATAAACATGTTTGCCATTCACCGAACCAACAGTGAAACCAGTGTATCCTGCCATAGCTCCATGAATGGCATTTTGGGCCAGAAGAGAACAGTAGACATTGTCCGATGCATTGCTTGGAATCGCACGGACCATGTAAGTTGGGTCTGCAAAAAAGATTATCTGGATCAAATCGCATCTACTTTTCCAATATTGAAAGTAAAGATTCTCTAGGCGGCACTCAAAATTCTGTGAATGCAAAGAGATGAGAAGAAAATCTGCTGAATGAAGAAAGATGCAGACAAAAGGATTAAATCTAGGCATTTCAGTGATAGCAAGAGACATACCAATATACTTCAAGTTCAGCACTTTGTGCTCTGTACGAAAATGATCCTGAAGACAACAATATGAAAGTTATTTTAAAATGGCTACAACAAGTTTTAATTATGTTAGATTGTCAATAAAATCTTTGAAACAACATTATAACCGAATTTTTGAAACTCGCCTTGAGTTTTTGGGAGAGCCATAAACCAACGTCCAGCAGTAATTGGTTTCCTGAAGCATCCGCTTTATCCATACTCTGCATAGATTCAGCAACAAGCTCCTGTCCCGCACCTTCCGCAACCACTATTACAGCATGCCCATTGTCATTAATACGTTTCTTAACAAATTCATAAAGTCCACCTTCCCCTTCAAGATAGAAGGAGGATTCGGGGATTAGACAACAATCCTGCACAAAGACACCAAATCTTGTCAGAAGTTAACGACAAGTTTCCTTGGCTCGAAGAAACATCTGAAAACTTCATGTGATAAGCTTCAGAACCTGGTTGGACTAACTATTTATTACGATTACATTCAATTGACACTTTCTTTCATTCTTATGTAGAAATGAAAAAAATCTCTATGGCATATTTCATTTAGTTGATCTGACATTGCTAGATACAACAATCTTTCGAAAGTCTCACTTAACAGTTCACATCACTTGAAAATATATGTCATATGTACTAGTGAGGAAATACTCAGCAAATAAAATTAGGCATCCTTGGTCATAAGAGCTTTACTAAATAGACCTAAATTAAAGTAAGGCCTTACCACATCCCTGTTGGCAAGTGTGGCGTACATAGCAATGAATCCTGCATCAGAAAAGAAACCCATTCATTTCTTTATCAAATTGATCTTTCAGAAATTTGGACTATCAGAGGATGGTATAATATACATTCCCAATTGTAGTATATAGAGTAACACTCAAATACGGACCTCAATCTGCTTTTAGAATTCAATTGCACAACAAATAGCTAAATAATTTATCCTATAATATTCTGTGACTTACAGAGTTACTTCAAAGCTTCAGTTCTATGACATGAACAAACAGTTGATTTGAACATTTTCATCATGAATTTGGAAACATAAAACCATAAAGACTGGCTTTATGATGTCTCAAAGAAAAAAATTATTAACATCCTCTCAACTTACCACTGTATCGACCCATAAGCTTCACCAGACCCACACCATTTTCTGCACTTTCTGCTTCTACATGTGCCGCATTGATTGCCCTTTGTGCTTCCTCAACAGCCGTATCAAAACCAAATGACTTGTCAATTATCTGAAAATTAATATCCAGAAGAAAGGTCAGTATTCATCACTCTTATTTATGCTAATAAAAGAACATGCAAAGCCAAGACAGTTGAAATTGTATGCACCAAATCATCTGGACAGTTTCAAATTTTTAGTATCACTAGTTATTCATATTGACAATGTTCATGGCTCGTGATAAATCATAATATATTAAATTCAAAATTTCACGATACCGCAATGTCATTATCAACAGTCTTAGGAATCCCAGCAACTGCCACTTTCAAACCCCGTCTTTGGATTTCCTGCATATGATTTCCACATTCACAGCAACAACATTGGTTACAAAATTACATGGAAGCATATGAAAAACTGAACATGATGAAGAGGCTATCTTAAATTTCTAGAAGCTAGCAAGCTGCTATTCAAGCTTCGAGATTAAAACTAAACGCAAATATCCAAAAAGGAATTTCAACACTGAACAGTGAACACACACGTAATCTCCAAAATTAGAACATTTAGAGGCACTGATGCAATAGATAATCCATTATTTCTGAATAAGATCTCATTCACAGGAACAACATACGAAGAGCACAAATTAAGGAGGTTTCAAAATGTGGTGTTGGAATGGATGCCTATTTCCTAGACATAAATGCAAAAACTTCTTTGAATCCTTAACAAAAGGCCTTCTGATTGGAAGATCCAAAAAAATGAACCTCAAGGAATTTTCTCATCTACTCAACATGCAAATTTGCAACTAAGAAAATTGCTACATCACCGTATACTCTCAGAGCTCAAGTTGTGGTATCTGGAAAAGATGTAAATACCTCATAAATAACAGTTGCTCCTCTCTGAGTTCCATCACCTCCAAGTATGTAGACCTTTACCCAAAACAGTAACAGTCAAGATCCACCATGCTATATATATTGCTAGAAAACACCAAGTGGTGAAGGATGAGTTTTGTTCAGATAAACAAGCTATTACCTGATTGATGCCACGGTCTTGAATGCTGTCAACTATTTTAGAAGTCACATGACCACCCCGTGAAGTACCAAGAATTGTACCCCCACGTTTGTGAATATCATTGACAACTTTTGGATTTAATGGAATTGTATTGTGAGAATAAAAACCTTTGTAACCTCCCTGCAGAGTAAAATCCACAAATTCGAGATTGCTTAGGAAAACATTGCATTTAGCAAATCCTTTCTTACACCAAAATAATCTATAGAATAGATATCATTTTCAGAATTTCGTCATTCGTATTAATAATTTAACAGTCATTAAATCTAACAAATATGCAATTAACTGAAGCATTTTGTTGAATTCCTAAGCAACTACATTTTTTAAGAATTTGCCAGCAACCATCTCAAACACAAATAAATGTAATGTAAGCATTGATCAAAATCATCCTGAATGTAGCGAACTTTTAATACACCTAATATTACAAAACAAAGAAGTCAACAAATTTATATTGAATTTGGCAGTGATGGAAACGATGTTTCAGTAAAACCATGACTTCTTTAGATCATAAAGATCTTCAATCTCTATAGAGGAGTAAACATAAGTGACTGGCATTGTGAACATTAAAGAGTCAGACATTATGGACAGCCAAGTGAATCTCTACAAACAAAGACAGTAGTCAAAAAAATAAAATGAAAGTAATCAAAGCTTCAAACTTTAAAAGAAGCGTAGGGAAAAACTGAAATTATTTTCCTGTGGTAAGGAGATGCAAGACCACTTATGAAGGATCCCAAAATTATTCCTGTACCATAGATTTTAATTTTTTATATGTTTTCTTGCAAGATTGGGAACTCAACTTTGATCTTGACTGGGGGCCACAACGAGATGTGCTATCTCTTCTTTGCTGGGATAGGAGGAGATAGCACTCTGATGCCATATTCTTGATGCACATTATTTTTTATTAATCTATAATAACTCTCAGTTTTTCAGCTAAAGGGAAATAATGGATAAGGCATACACTCACCACAATACCAAGCACATCAGTAACTCCATACATGTTCTGTAAACCGCATACAATTTCACGAATGACAGTATTCAGTCCGGGGCACAATCCTCCACATGTTACTATACAAGCACGCACTTCATCCGGTTTAAAACAGACCTGTTGAGTGAAATCAGCATCATGAAGTCAGTGTGAGCATGCATAGGGCCTTCATCTAGAAGTCTATTTCTATAGAATATGCATACCCTTTCCCGTGGTCCTGCACGACGAAAATGAATTCCTCTTGGGCTGTTCATTCGCACAACAATCTGAAATATGGATGGACAAATAATAGATTAAGCTTTTGATATAAACTTAAATTAAAAATGGACGAGAGACCAAAAAAGGAACCTACGATTTAAAGTTGTTAGTGTCCTAATAGCAAACATATGTATGGAATGCAATCTTAGAAGTAAGAACTTACATCTTTAGGAACCACATCATCCAGATGAACAAAGAACTGCCTGGAAAAGGCCAAAACAACAAACATTGAATGAGAAAACAAAATGAAATGTAGAATAACAAACCCTGGAATAATTCGAAGTAAGCTTTGAAATCTCCCAACGAATATGATAAGAAATATCAAATGAATACACCTTGTGAAACATATGTATAACACTTAACGGTAAACCATCACTCTTAAATTGAAAAGCACAATATTATGAATGAAATTCCTGGTGTAAACTTACTCAACGTCAGAATAGGCAGGGTTGTCTCGTAAAGGATTTGGGTAAGTCTGCAAATGGCAAAAACAACCAAGTTAAACTTATGAATAGTTAGATGAAACATTTGTGTTTACTTTCAAAATGAAAAGAGATTTCCTGCTTAAAGTTCTAGTATTTATATCAAAGATCAATCACAGAGTGTCAATCAAAGCATCAGGGCACAACCAGATATCAGGCCTAATTGTAAAGGTCAAGGGGAAAGTTCAGCCTCGATAATAATAATCTAAAGCTAATATGAAGAGTGCAATAGAATAATTGCAAGTGATTGTCATGATGAGTAACCTAATTCAAGCCCATCCGGGCATTCCCTCGATACTCTAGAGCTTTGGTCACGAGATCAATACTTAATGGGCACAGAATTTCAACAATACATATGAGTAATGTGAAAACTTCCCTTGTTCCCAAAGGGATTCTCATTTGATAAGTGCAGTACAAAATAAACAAGAAACCAAAACATGAATCCCCTTGTTTGCAACAGAGTTCTCATTTGGTAAGAGCCCTAAAAATGCAATAAGAAAGCAAAACCTAAGGGAACCTGCTAAGGTTTCAGCAAAACATATTTTCCTATGGATACTTCATTAAATTTTACAAAATATTCGTCAATCATGCACGTTGTTAATAATTCAAACATCACATACGCTACATAAGTCATACCCTACAGTGTCTGAACAAGCCAGAGTCATACCTGACGAAACCCCAACAAGCCAAAGAGTAATTGAACTCGCAACAAGATAATTCTTTAAAAACATTGATAGATTCAAATTAATTACCGACAAACAACAAGGTCAACTGGCAATGTCGAATCTTTGCAGTGTAAAATTACCTTACATGCAAGAAACAGATAACTAACGAAATAAAAGGTTTCCTGCAAATAGTATTTTGCTAAATTAGGAAGCCAAAATAATCGAGCACAAGAACTACCCATACTATGCACCGCTTGCAGAATACTTCCCACCATGTTACTTATATTGATTGCTTTCTCAATATGGTTAAGCATTTCTATCGAAAATGTAGCTTAAGATGTCAGACAGAAAAATGAATTAGTTTATAATATCTCTGTTAATTCAACATTTTCAATCGAAACAGAAGATAAAGATAACAAAAATGATCCAATTTCTAGATGTACAAAATGTTAATTCAACATTTTCAATCGAAACAGAAGATAAAGATAACAAAAATGATCCAATTTCTAGATGTACAATGCAGATCTAGATGCAAGCTCCGGTTATAAGAAGCATACCTAAATTTATGCTTGCTACTAGCAACTCCACCTTTAATACTAACATCTATTAGCAATATTTTAAAAAGACAATAATGTTACTAACATATTTGAAATGCCCTGATTTCTAGAGTTGCAATGCAAATCGAAGCATTTTATAGGAAGAAACTGTTTCTTCTTACAGTTAAATTGGGCAGCCAATCGGAGAGATGAGGCACACCATCAAGCACGAACCCAAAATCAGAATTCTCCCTCTGCAACTCTGCTCTCGGGAACCGAACACCGCCACGCTTTAAATAACCGGCTTTCCGGCGATGAAAACTGCTTAATCTTACGTCCCCAGACAAGAACAAGAACTTATGCTTCAAAACAACTCGAGTGGTCCTATGGCTGCCACCATAGAACCTGCTACAGGAGTAATGACATGACTGCTTCTCGGCGACCAAGTGCTGAGTACTGAAATCAGAAAGGGAAGCAGAAGTGGCCATTCAAATTCAAGAAACTTAAATTTTTCTTCTCCTTCAACAAGAAATTCGAATACAAAAATAACCGTGAGAAAGCTGATCGTTCGTTGCAGTGGACACATTAGAAGAGATCCGTTAATATAATAGTTTTTGGCAGGTTGTTTAGTGATAAATTGCGGCTAAGCAAGACAGAGTGCGGACAAACCGTGGTTTTGAGTCAAACCCGCCATTACTGTTGCCGAAAGTTCCGAATTTGAAAAGCAGAGGAAAATGTGATTGGCTATACAATTCAATGTCTGCTAAACCAGGGTCCCATCATCTGCCCTTTTTCTGCCGCCGTTGTTTTGGAAGCTGTCTATTTTGATTCTAGAGTCTAGACTCATCGAACAAATGTCCTGATTCAAAAAAAAAAAAAATTCCAACGTAGAATTTAGATCCAAGTCAAAGTGGTTATTACCTAGTTAAAGCTGGGGAAGTTATATGGTTTATAACGATTTTATTAGAGATTAAATTTTTCCTAAGGATAATAAACTAATATTAAAAGAGATGAGTTAACAGAAATAAATTCATATAAATATCTTTGGAAAAAATAATATTATATATAGAGAGGGGGAGAGAGCTTAATCTTTTTAAGAAAGGTATATTTTTAAAATGAAGATTTGAAATAAAATAATGTTACAAAATATATTTATAAATAAATGCTAAAAAAAATTCATGTTTATGGGATGACTTAGTAAATCACCAACATATTTTATAAGAATGTAATATGGATCTTATTTAATTTTGAATAGATTAAATTAAATTTTGATGGAACAATACGAGGGAATGAAGAATTAGGATCAAGTTGCATTGTATGTAATGAACAAAGAAAATTAATTTATGTAGGATTAAAAAATTGAAGAACAAATCAAATAATAAGGCAATAGCTTTGGTTCTCCTATTTGGCCAAGAACTTTGTAATCAACATGAGATTAGAGAGACTCAAGTCGAAGGTAACTTGTAGGTTATTATTGATATAGTAAGGAAAAAAGGATCACCAAACTAGAAGCTCACAAATACACATTGAAGATTGTTTGACCTATCCTAGAAACCTTAATAGAATATTCAATACAACACATTTACAAAGAAGCAAACTATAAAGCAAATTTCTTAGTTGACTATGCAAGTAATAAAGAGATGGATTGCATCATGAGTTCTAAAGCCAAAACACAAGGAGGAATGCAAATAAATAGAATAGACATAGCAAAGCAACGCTTAGAAGTAGATGAAGGAGTAGCTAATAATGATCACACAAGCAGTATTTATCATTGTATGATATAGTAGCTACCAAGGTAAGATAGGTGATGGGAAATGATGATTCAAGAAGGTGGACCATGGAGTAATAACCGGTAAAGGGTGGACATGAGTGAAAATCTCAATGATATCACCAAACTATGAACTCTCCATTTATCCATTTCTTTCAATATCTTTTGCTTTGATAATTTATTGATACTAGTATTTGACTTGTGTCACCTCAACACCAAATGGTGTTCTTAAGTGCTATAATGGAGATTAAACTCAAAAGAATCTTCAATGGATATAGAATGATGATTTTTTTCTAGTTGATGGGTAAAAGAAAGAAGTTGAATCCACATGTAGGGGAAGTGTTGGACAAAAAGAATTCAACAAAAACAGATATCCATTTCATAGAAAATGGGTACCCGTTTAGGTTGGGGCTCTTGAACCAAAATTTATACCCATATGAAATGTGATGAAGGGTATTCCCCTTACAAAACCAAACATGCAACAACAATATAGAAATAAACAGAAAATGCAAGAAAGAAACACATGCCTTCTATTATCTCAAGGAAAACTTTCTTATTACATAAATTTGCAAGCTAGAGCAACAATCTGCACAACTGAAATTGTGTTTCGTAACCCTCAATCACCTTTTTATTTAGCACCAACAACCGCCTTAGAATGTTTTGGAAAGTGTAACTTTTTTTTCTTTTTGGCACCTAGAGGTGCATTGGTTCATTCTCCCACCCAGGTGGATTTTCATTGAAACTCAACTTTTGGTGGCACAACTTTCAAAAGCCATAACTTTTGACTTGGGCATCCAATTTTTTATTATAACATATCATTAGAAAGCTTGTGAAGAGATCTACAACACTAAATACATTTGAAGATCTATGTGTCTAGATTTCAAACATTTCCAAGGCTTCTAAGGTCCTCAATTTTGAGTATGAAACTTTATTAGAGAAACTTCTCAAGATGAAAACTCTAATAACTTCCAAAGAATAGAAGATATCAAGATGATTCTTTCACCAATCATTTTATTTTTCAATTTCGCTCCTTGGGATCATTTTTCATGTTCATACAAACACGAATAGGCCAAATTACTAAAAATAGCAGGTGAATATTTTTGGCTATTTCAAGCTTCTATTTGTCCTATACCTTGTAACTATCATCATGGGCTCCAAAACAACTAAAGAAACCCACAAAACAAAAGGAAATAATATTTTTGGGTGATGCAAGATTTCTCTTACACCTTGGATTAGAGAGTTTTTTAGTGGCGAATCTTCGCCAATTGCCGAATTTCGCGTATTTTTACATATTTTTTTTAGGAAATGGCAAATAGTTTGGGGCAACATCTTGGTCAAATCGCCCAGAATTTCAGGGTTAATGGTACACTGTATTCTGGCTTTGCCATTGACCACACACCGTTCGACGTGCATGCCCGTAATATTCGCTTGGAATCACTCGGATGTGGGTATTAGATCACCTCCATTATTCACCAGCACTAGTAAAACGACCACATACCCAGGACCTAATTTGCCAACGGTAAATTAAATGTTCATTGCACGTGTCGGCCAAATTCGCCAATATCAATTAAAACATTATAAGCATTCGAGGACACATTTCGTCCCGCTTAAATTAAATGTTCATTGCACGCCCACGCAATTCGCCAAAAAAGCAATCATGGATTGATATAAATACACTCTTTCTTAAAAAAATTTGTTCGTGTCTGATTAGAAAATTTGGGAGCTCTCGATTCGCATTCCGTAATTTGAGTTGGAATGTTGAAGTTCATTGGAGGGCGGAGGGCCAGAGTTACAATCCTGCCACACAGGCCCAGGCATTCTTGATTCCTGATTCAGAGAATTGAGAAGGCATAAGGTGAGTAATCATTTCTTCATACTTGATAGTATTAGTTTTAACTTTTAATTCGTAGTGAGAGGTCAAGACTCAAGATGTCACAGTCAGAAATGGGTGAGACTCCACAGGGTGGTGAAGGGATAGAGATGTCAGACAAGGGTGAGACTGAGACTCCTCAAGGTGGTGAAGGGATTGGGATGTCAGACAAGGGTAAGACTCCTCAGGGCGGTGAAACTGAAGGGATTGGGAGGCCATCAAAATGCCCAAAACTTAAACTTAAAGATACTACCATAAAGTCTTTCTTTGGAATTGGTAAAGTTTCTGGTCCATCAACTTCTACAGCTGCAGAAGCCATTCATAGTAGCTCACCACCACCACAAGGTGGGATTTTCATTGAGTTAAATGCATCAAATGAGGATGACAATACTGACACGGCAGAAGATGTTCAAAGGGATACACACAATGAGATAATTCACTCGGATGCAAATGCTAGGACTAAAGATGATGTTGGTAGGAAGAAAAGAAAAAGGAAAGTAAAATTGGGGCGAGAGTGGGAGATGACAAGGAGTTTTAAGATTGATTGGGTAGCAAAGTACCCATTCATTGAACCAGTCCCAAACAATGATAAACAACCAACAGAATGCAGGTGTAAGATTTGTAGATGGAAAACTAAAAGAGAGAAGAAGATGTAGCTAAAGCTTGACACCATAGAAAAGCATATTGGTAAGGTTTATGAAAAATTGATCATAGATGGAAAGGAAACACCAGTAGTAAGATGGAAATCAAAGGAAGAATGTCTTCATGTTAAGTATGTCATGGAATATGAAGAGCATAACCACAAAATGACACTGATTGGTAATAGTGGATTTGGAAATACAATCAAGGTTGGGCTTGAACATGCAACGAAAGATGTAAACTTGGCAAAGACTGTTCAGATGAGTGTTATTTTTCATATTCTGTCGAGAGGGCCTCCTATGAAAGATTTCCCAGAATTTAGTAATTTATTATATTCTTTGAATGTTCCTCACTATCCTATGTCACATTGGTCAATAAACGCTGGATGGGAAATGGCAAACTGTCTCACTGAGGTGGAAAAGAAAAATTTACAAGAGAGTGTAAAAGAGTCAAATTTTATTTCATTATCCATAGATGAAGTTACTGTTGTAGATAACACTGCTTGGGTTTGTATGCATGTGTATACCGTAAAAGAACACGTCCACCGAGCTCATCTACTCCGTGTTCGTAAAATGAGGGGCAATTCAACAACATAAAATTTATATTTGGAAGTTAAGAAAGCTTTGAATGAAATTGTTGGTATGGATGACTTGACAATTGCCAAGAAGTTGGTGTGTGTTGGAGCTGATGGAACTGCAGTAATGCAAGGTCAAAGGACTGGTCTTTATGCAAGATTACAAACTAGTATTGCATCATACATGGTTGGCATTCACTGCATGGCCCATCGAATGAATTTAGCATATAGAATTGTAAGAAATTTCCCTACAGTGTCAAAAGTTGAAGATCTGGTCCACGAGCTCCACTCATACTTCTGCCGAAGTCCTAAACGTTTTGTAGAATTTCAGATTTTTGTTGAGGGAGTAACAGCAGGAAACAAGCTTCTCAGGGATGTTGAGACCAGATGGATCTCCTTGCATGGACTAGCGGAACGAGTTCTAACAGAATATCAATCCTCGATCGGACTAATGTATGAGCAACGCCTCACAGTAAACAAAGCTCCTGATCTCTTAGATAAGTTAAGTGATATAGAGACTGTTAACTTTAGCTAGTCTTCTCCCCATGTTGGATTCAATGAAAAAACTTGTTAAGAAAGCCCAAGATAGAACTATGTATATCAATGAGTATAGCACTCTACGTAAAATGACATGCTTGAGCCTGGATGGTCTATATTTAGATCTAACAGGGCGAAGCCCAAATTTTTTTAGGTGGCAGACAATTACAGATTTGAATCATGCTGAAATTTTTTTACATTTCAATACAAAAAATGAGTTATGTATCTTTGTAAAAGGATTTCAGATACCAATACACCAATCTAAGAGGGGCAAGCGAGGCAGAGCACTACCAGTTAAAAAGGAAGATTTTGACAGGATTGTTAAATTTGTTAGTGATAATTTAAAGTCTATTGCATAAGAACTTTCAACTGAGATTTGTGAAAGATTCCCTCGAGAATAAATACTTGAAGCCATGGGTTGTGTGTATCCTCAATTTTGGCATTCGATTGGAGATAATCCAAATGACACAAAGATGTTTCATAAAAAACTAGAGGAATTGATATTGACATTTTCAAAAGATGCATATTGTAATGGACAACAAATAGAAGGAATTTTAAATTCAGATCATCTTAAAAAACAATGTAAACACTTTGCATTGTTTATGAAACAAAAGTTGGTTAACTTGGAGAATCCATTTGAACCTGGATCAATCACAAGGCTTTGGAAAAGGATAGATCAAAGTGAAGCATTGCGTACTGCAATACCAGAATATTTGAAACTTGTTTATTTATGTCAAACAATGATATTGGGGTCGGTGGAAGATGAGAGAGTTTTTAGTGTATTAGGGCTTTTGAAATCAAAGATCAAAAACAAATCAGACAAAAATTTGGAAACTTGCTTGAGGTTGTTTGTAACTCAATATAATGTTAGAGATTTTCCATATGATAGGGCACTAGCAATCTGGAATTCCATGCATGAAAGACGGGGGTTGTGCAACACTTTAAAAGCTAGTGGTGCTATTGCTAGTGCTAGTGCTGAGACAAATGATGGATTGCAAACTCAGACTCAGCATGAAGATGAAGAAATATTTGAATACCCGACTCAAAATGAAGATGAACCTGTTAGTACTAGTCAGTTTCCGAATCTTGAGTCCATTTGGGATATAGAAGCCTCAGACTAAGTCACTGAAGTGAATTAGCAGTCAGTTTATAGGTATTTATAATTATACTACAGTTCTTGATTCATATTACAATTTCAATTTGCAATACTATAGTTGTCATTGATGACTTTTGATATTGTATTCCTTGAATTTGTCAATCAGAATGGATACTTATTTCATATTTTTAATTATGAATTTGAATTATTAGTAAACAATTAGAATTTATTTTCTGAATTATTAGTAAATTGGTTCCACATCATGTTGAACATGAAATGCAACAATTTGTGTCACAAGATCCATAAAATTATTCATATTGCATAATTGTTAGAACCTTTCTACTGTTCTACATTAAATGCTTAACATGATGTTCATGGCAATTAGGGTTTTGTGTTTGTTTTTTTGTCTTAGTTGGCTAGTAAACTGAAGTTGTCATGCGTTGAAAATATGAGTTGTCCTCTCTTTATTTGTCCATGTCAATGTCAAGTGTGGTCAAACGATTGGTCAGACAATGAGACATGTTTGATGTTTCATCTCTAACTCGCAGATAAATTTTATGTTTAACAATTTAAGTGGCGAGTTAGCGAGTATTGGTTTGGGTTAAAATCGCAAGGTCTCTAGTTTTTTTAGTGTTATCATTTTATGTTAGTGAGCTAGAGATTGTTAATGAAATTGCTTTGGTCGCGAGGTCTCGAATTGGTTTGATGTCATGCATTATAGCCGCGAGAGTTAGCGAGTAAGTCATTAATGGTCTGTGTACCACTACTCGCACCTATTTATGATGGTAATTAACATAAAACATTGATTTTTGTTGGTACTCGTTGGGTCGTTGCAGTCAAGAGATAAAAAGTTTTGAGATTTTATGGTTATCACTAGCTTGCAAGTCCTTTATCATCAAGTCAGTTTAAGTTGCGAGCTTGCGAGTACTGGGAGATTTTAGTTGTCGCTACCTCGCAAGATGTTTTGCACTTGACCATTTTATGTTGCGAGGTTGCGACTGGGTGTGATTTTATGTTATCGCAGGTCGCGAGGTGTTCGCGGTTAATTCATTTTTATTTGCGTTCATGCGATGTGGTTGGTATCGCAGCTTAGCTGGTTTTGTCGCTTGCTCCCAGGTTTTGAAGTTGTGTTAGCATTTTATGTTGCGATCTGGCGAAAGGTAAGTTTTGGTCTGATTTTGTGGTTATCGCATGCTCGCGGGTTTGTAAGTCTTAAGTCAAAAAGTGTTGCGAGCATGCGATGGCGGTTAAGTGTCTTGTTGTCGCGGGATCGCAAGGGTTGAAGTCAATTTAAGTTTTGAGTTGCGAGCTTGCGATGAAATAAGTTGTTTTGTTAGATTTGCAGTGGTCGCCAGCTCGCAGGTAAAGAAAGAATATTACAAATGTTGTTGTGAGGTTGCGACTAAAGGGCTTGATGAAGATCAATGGTTGTCGCTCACTCGCGAGATTCTTTGAGGATTTGTAAAAGGGGTTGCGAGCTTGTGATTAAGAGGATTTGGTAGCATTGTCGCTAACTCATTGGTTACTTTCAAAAATGTTATAACCGGTTGTGAGTGTATGATTAAAGATGGGGATTGACACGTGGACTTGTTTGTCGGGTTCTGTAAAAGTTTTGAATGGCAATCGCCAATCAAATAGAAGGGCATGAATTCAAATTTCGCTCGAGTACTTCAGCTTTGAATTAATGCCACAATAGCTAGTTCATGCAAGTGTGGCAATGAATGGGACTTGAGAGAAGTGATAGCGCCCAAATACCATAAATTGCATGATCGAGCCGAGATTTTGTCTAATTGCATTAATGCATTCTATCTTCGAGGTAATCCAGTGAATTGAGCTCTGCAACAACGTTGGAGAATTCGGAGTGTTGGGTGTGGGAAAATTTCAGAAAATTGGTTAAGTTTTTCTCCTGTAGCTAAAATGAGCAAGGCGACGAGTGGAACTGGAGGTTCCAAGCCCATGGCCATGACAAGTGGAGGACCTGGAGGTTCCAAGCCCAAGGCCACTAAGGAAAAGATGGTTAAGAAAAACAAAAAAGAATTTGTAGATTTGTTGTCAGGGACTTCCGTTGCTTTGAATACAAATGATTTGGCATGGAAAGATTTATGGAGCCAATGCAGAAACCCGACCACACTTCATATGACTGGTTCTGCTCTGTTTCATTATTTCTGGAATAGTAGGGTTAAGGGTGTCCTGATGTCAAACCCTTGGGATTTAAATATGGCAAAGTTTATTGTGCCAAATGTGTAGGTTGATGTGGATTTAATCAAAGAGTTGGCCAAACGCTATTGCCCAGTATCTAGGGCAATCAAAAGAAAGAACCAGTCTGCCCTAGTTTCAATTAACAGAGCTAGCTTCGTTGAAGCTTTCCATATTGCTGGTGCTGCATGTACAGAAATAGATTTGGAGTGGATTGCAAAGGATTTTGACAAATACAAAGGTGTTATCAAGAAGCATGCAATGCGTAGATACATGCCTAGGGTGAATAGGAAACCGGTTATAATTCCAGATAATATCGAACCACCATTTGACATCACACCTTTCCACCATTATATATGCATTGTACAATCTATGGATTATGTAGAGTGTCAGGTTTTGATGGAGATTCAATAGTGTTGGCTGAATTATTGATGATGGCTATGGACATTCAACACCCAGATGTTAACAAAGATTACGATTATGTAGGCTATGTGGTTGAACACATTCATAATGATCTAGTTGAAATTCAGAGTGGTGCACCCAGCCCTACATTGAAGCATTATTCATTGTTGATGCATTTAATCTTGTTCTATAATGTTGAGTTCATGGATAAAGAATTGGAGCTTTTCAAAGAAGAATTGGGTGTCTTAATGCCAATACAAATATGGACCCAGGTTTGGGATAGTAGTTCTCCCCTTTCTTCTTTCCTTTTCTTTGAAAATTGGATTGTTTTACCAATTATGGAAATGTTAGGAATAAATAGGGAAATATTGTCAATTAATGTTAGGAGAGTTTTGAGACCTTACCAGTATGTTCCAAACTAGTCTATTTCACATAACTAGGGGAACTTTTTCTTTTTTAATAAATTTACTATGATCAGAGTCTATGGGTGTCCTCAGCCTCCCCATATTTTACCAAAATTTGTTCCAATTAGGATTGCTTTTATGGAGTTTATTTGGCAATTGACCCTAGTTGTAAAAGAATACCTTGACAGACACAAGAAGGATTCTTTTCTTCCTAGGCTTTCGGTTGCATCTAATTTTACCATTGGTAGGAATTCCTTTGATGAAGTAAACAAATTCCTTAAACAGTAGAGGTTGGTTAATGATGTGTCTAGATTCTGTGATCCTGAATAATTTATTAAACGTGCATTGCCAAAAATGACACCTTGGGCCACAATAAAGGACCATGAGCCATTGGATGATGAAGATGTGGTTAGAAATTTGTTGAGAAAAGAGGAAGTACAAGAAAGGAGAAGAAAATGGAAAAATTTGATGAGAGTTGAAGCATAATTGAAGGTTGTTGACCCTAGTTTCTCAGGTTTTTGCCCTGATAACCCGTACCTAGAGAGGACTAACATAATGAGTTTATATGAAACTCTGATGGAACAAATGCCTCAAATTCTAGAAGTGGTTGCTCAGCGGCAAGACCCCCAAGATGGACATTCTTCACATGGAAAGAGGCCACTTGGTGTGTCTGTTGATGATGTAGAGAGTGGGGATGAAGTTCAATCTACCTGAGTGCTAGTTGCAAAGAAACAAAAAACCAAAGAGGTCGGTACAATTGTGAGGAGAGACCCTGCTAGAGCAATTATTACAGAACAAGGACACTACTTTCATCAAATAAGGACGCATCTCAGAGAAGCAGAGCAGAATGAAGAACAGGGAGAAACAAACGAAGCCCTTGCTCAAGGCTTTGATGAGCGTGTGATGTTGTCAAATGAGTTCATGAAAGATGATGACTTTATTAAGTCAGATGAATTTTTAAGTTTTTTGACAAGGTTGAAACAAAATCAATTAAGACAAAATTTGATCATAGAGGAAGGAAATGTAGAAAAGAAAGAGGAGATCATCAAGGCACTGCAAGAATATGATCCTGACAAGGAGCAAATATCTGTGGAACAGGCAAGACAATTGATTAACAGTACTGGTATGATTATGATGCCTGATTGGGATATCCAATCTATTTTTATTATTGATCAGATTAGGAAGCAAGAGGACCCAATGTTTAAAACTGAATTTGAAATTGGAGATGTAATAAGAGGATCAAGATTCAATCCTAAGTCAAAGACACTTGTTGCTTGGTCTTTGGCCCCTTCCACTCAAAAGCCCCACCTTCTAAATATCCAAGTAGAAAAGAAAGCTGACAGAATGATATGGAATTTGCATAACATAATTGACATGGAGATTGCCTCATTTTTTACTCAAGTTTCTTTCACAAATTTATCAAAAACAGAGGATTTGTCAAGAAGATACACAAAAACATATTGCCAATTGATTGCATTATCTAAAAAATATGAAGAGACATTGATGAAGAAGGGCTCTCTGAAGGAAGAGTTAGTGGAGTTGAAAGAAAAAATTGCAAATAAGCCCCCTCCAATACAGATTACAGAACAAGTATAAGAAATACCAGTTGATGTGTCAGCAAAACTGGAGGAATACACAAAGAAAATTGAAAAGCTTGAAAAGGAACAAAATGTCAAGGCTATCTCTGTTGTGTCAGGAATTCTGAAACATGGGATTAATGTATTGAAAGGAAAATTGATGGTAGTGCATGATTTGCACATTTCTTTGAAAGAGGCAAGTAAAACATCCTCTGAGGTTATCGCTTTTCTTGGACCTTTGTTCAATGTTTGGTCAGGAAGAAGCACATTAATGGATAAGCTAGATACTGCAATGATGTATAGTGACGAGTTCCCTCCCAAGATCAGTGACACTAAAGACATGGTGGAGGTAATGAATGCAGCTTATGCATTTTTCACAGGGAAGGATGTGCTTATAAATGAAAAATTGCAGACATTTGGGGAAGGTTATAGTAAATTGGTGCCTTCAATTTATGGTAGTAATGGAGATTTGAAATCAGTTTCTGATTGGACCAACGAATTTGATTTGATTCTGGAGTAAGAAGAAATAACCAAGCATATAGATGAATAGGTTGGTGTTGATTTTCTTAATGGTATGCTTGATTCATTGTTCAAGGTTGAGGTTGACCATGCAAAGTTTATTGTTGAGGCCAGGGCAGTTATAGATGCCAAATGGACAGATTCAGTTGCAAAGTTGGAAGAGGTAAAGACATTCAGTTGGCCAACAGACAAAGAGGTGGACAGGTGGCAAGCCATGCTAAAGCAAAAGAAGAAATGTCAGGTTGCTACCCAAGATTCCTCACAGTATTTCTAAGCTTGTTGAATCCTCATATTATAAAAGGATTCCAAGATTAATTTGAGAGGGATGGCCACTTTTTCTTTTTGATCGGTAGAGAGGGATGGCTAGTTGGCCACTTTTATTGATGTTGAAAACTCTGATATAGTTATAATAGTTCAACTATTCAAGAATTTGATAAGTGCATAGCTAAATTACATTTTGAATTTACTTTCTGATATCATTATGAATATAATATCAATATCATTTGCAGTTTGAGATCTTCACATAATTGTCTTTGTGTTGAATTTATGTTTTCACTGTGAATTAAATGGTCAAGGGTTTTTCAGTTTACGTATGAATCCGGGTTGTGTATGTAATGGCATATTCATTCCTATTTATCTGCAAATGAATCTTATTGAAGTTTATTATCAGGTTTTCTTTGAATTGTAAGTGACTCTATGCCCTCGGATAAGGAACTGGTATGTTGTCTTGATGTTGACTTGGTGAAGTGACCTTCCAATTATAATAGTTGATTCATTGTGGGTGAATATGTATTCTTGTTTGCCTTTGATTATGAAATTGTGATTTGTCTATAACATCTATCATGGAATTGGATCCTCAAAAGATATTCCCTTTAATTGAGTTGCATGCATGTTTTACTAATTATGTTGTATTCCTATCTATTGTGGTGTTTGATACTTTCATTCTTAATACTCTTATGATTTTATATGCTATGGATGTTTATGTAATATATATGGAGGTGTTCTATGACTATCATGTACATGTTTTCCCTCCTCCATAAAGTTGACATTTACTCATACCTATAATCTGCCCACCAATTACAATGAGGTGAATCCTTAGTATGATTCCGAACTAACAAAAGTTTTGCATTCCTAGGCATAATAGGAAGCATTAATGAAAAATTACATACAACATAACAATGCAACAAATGAAAAAAGTTAAAACTCATGGTTCTGATCATTTGAAAGAGATGGAATTATACACTGAAGAGAAATATATCAGAATTTAATTTCTATTGAATAAAATTACTACTTCTGTCAACCATCACAAAATAAATTTATATATAACTCCTTCAAGAACCTGTACAAAGCTTGACACTAAATGCTTTGCATTTGCTCTGTAAATGACTATACAACTTGCTCCCTTCACCTAGAGTCTAGAATCACTACTAGAACCAGAAAAGGAACCCCAATGACTATACAACTTGCAAAACTGCTTGAGCCATGCCATTATCACCTTGATGCCTTCAGATGGAATGTGAGATGTTACGTTCTGTCCAACAGATCATTTCCAAATAGAGGAGGAAGCCTTCATGCTTAGGAATAGAGAAAATGGAAAGAGGAGCTCGAGCCTTCATGCCCACGATCAGGGAAAGTGGAAAGAGGAGTTTTAGGGTAAATGTAATATGTTGGGGAGGGGTTGAATCTTCCATGTCATCACAAATATGACTTGTTGCCACTCCCCACCCAAAAAAATCCTTCTTTCATTCCTCTACAGGCTCCTTCAAACCCCCTGCCATCTTGTGGCAGAGTAGAAGCAGAGGATGTGCCATGCTTGGCCTTTCTTGATAAGAAAAGGATTTCACACCCCCTCTGGTAATCCTTCTCACTTTCACAACCCCTCTGACAATAAACAAACTCACATAGGAGAAAACAAAAAAACACCCATCCGGTATCACAGAGCACACAAAAACTCCATGCACAATTCTACTCAAACATCATCTTCCTTTCTGAGGAAAAAACCACTCTCAGAAAATGAAAAAGGTTTCTTTTTTCTTCTACCAATTAAGTCACCACTCCAGTGTATTTATAACCTTTTAACACTTCATTTGGTGATGCTCATTCACGTGAAAAATCATCATTTTGGTGTTTTTCAACATGACTGTAGACTCTAGAAGTCATGCCTATCAAATTCACTGCATCCTGCTAAGGCTCATCTATTGTGAACGATTTTGTTCTGATTTTATTCCTCCTTGATTGGACAAATTCTGCTTCAGAATCCTTGACAACAAGCAACTTGAGCTCTAATTTCTCAAAGAAATCTGTGATCTCCCATCTCTAACTCAAAAGTTGTCCAATCGTTTTATGCCTCTGAAATCGTCGTCCTCGCTTGTCTAATCAACATCAACTCAGGAGAAACCTTCAAACTAGTCCCTCAGGAATGAGTCGGCATCCAAGCCTTAAAAATTCCTCGTACATATTAGCTTGCCACAACAGTTGTTGCTAGCTCTCATGTTTGTTTAATGTTAGCATTTTTGGGTTGCAAGCTAGCGACCAGATAGTTTGTGGTTAAGTTTTCCAGCTCGCGAGGTAAAATATCTGAAGATGTGATCAAGCCACGAGCTGGCGACAAGTTGGTTTGGGTTTACATCACGAGGTCTCTATCTTTTTGGGTGTTAGTGTTTTATGTTATCGAGCTGGAGATTGTTAATGAAATTGCTTTGGTCGCGAGGTCTCAAGTTGGTATGATGTCATACATTATAGCCGCGAGAGTTAGCGAGTAACTCATTTCATACAGTTGTTGCTAGCTCTCATGTTTGTTTAATGTTAACATTTTTAGGTCGCGAGCTAGCGACTAGACAATATGTGGTTAAGTTTTATGGTTATCGCCAACTCGCGAAGTTAAATGTCTGAAGACCTAATCAAGTCGCGAGCTTGCAAGTGAAGTGCTAGCGGTTAAGAGATAAACAGTTTTATGTTGGCAAGTACGAGATAAGGGTTAAAGTTACCACTATCTCCAAGTCGTTGCAGTGACGAGGACTTAACATTTTGTGGTCGAGAATTGGCAAGTGGCAGTTCAATTTCCCTCAATCACTAGATCTCAAGGTTATGAAGGCTTAGCATTTTCAACTTGCGAGTTCGAGATAGAGTCATAAGGGCTTGTCGCTAGGTCACGAAATTTTCTAATGGGCAGTCTTTCAAGCATAGAGTTGACGATTGTGTGCCATGTGTTTTAATGACTTAATATCTTGAAATTGCCAATATATTTTTTTAATGGTTTGAAAATAACTTGAAATCGCCAATATTTTATTTTTATGGTTTGAAAATAGGTTGAAATAGTCAATATCTTTTTTAATGGTTTGAAAATAGGTTGAAATCGCCAATGCAAATATTTTTCTGGTTTTAAAAACATTACAATTCGCTAGGATTTTTTACAAACTTTGAGTGATCACGACTAATTTGCCAATGGAGATTATTATTTTTGCTCTGTAAACCGCAAAAATTCGCCAGTAAAATTAAAATTTTCCTCAGGAATTATACAGCTTTCGCCAGGTTTTTACACCTTGTCCAAGGGGGGGGGGGGTTCTTAAAGTTTTCCCTGCCTTGGATGCTCCTACATCAAAATGGGTACCCATTTTGATTTTTAAAATAGGTACTGATGCTCTGCAAAATGGACAAGGTTAGCAAATGACAAACAACACAAGACACAAAGAATCATTAGTGTTAGTCAATCAAAAACTAATCTAAACAGGCATATCAAAAGAGATACTAAAATCATGCTAATATATCTAACAAATGAAGCAAAGATAATAAGGCATCTCCAAATGCCTCTTAGCATGCCCTTAGCTCCTTCTCCCTTGTTCCTCTCCTCTCCAAGTTCCAAAATAG
Organism: Cryptomeria japonica; assembly: GCF_030272615.1. Classification (NCBI taxonomy): domain Eukaryota; kingdom Viridiplantae; phylum Streptophyta; class Pinopsida; order Cupressales; family Cupressaceae; genus Cryptomeria; species Cryptomeria japonica. The sequence goes on along the minus strand of NC_081410.1, from coordinate 29,969,604 downwards.
TGTAGCTCTCAGCAGCTTTTTGCACTATGGATGCTTATGGAAGATTGAGATTTGGGTATTTTGCTCCAAATGTAAAATGAAAAGCTAAAATACTAGATGCTATTTAAAAATGATTGATTTTAACCAAAATAACAAGATTTTAGTTTGCTATGCTAAATGCTTTTTAAAATGCCTATAGGTTAAATGCATACAAGTTTTCAGGATCTGGATTATGAAGAAATGGGCTCTATTTATAGGGAAAATGGAGCAATGGATGGTTGAGATTGAGCAATCTCAACAAGGGTCAGGATTGAATGATTTCAAATCCATGTGAGGGCTTTCAACCCAATCCCAGGATGACAAGTGTCAATGTGAGATAGGTTGAGGGGGGAGGGAATAAGCATTAAATGCTTGATATGACCTTGGGAGTTAAAGTCAAGGTTAGTTGAATGAATAAACTCTTTATTCAAAGAATATATCTTTTATCCAATGGATAAACTCTTGTGCAAATGTGAAAATGATGAATATGGTCAAAACAATAAATGTTTGGGGAGACAAGTTTGAAATAACCATAAATGGTTATGTAAGAGCCATAAATGGTCATATAAGAGCCATTAGTGGTCTTGGAAGACTTTGGGGGTTAATTTGTTGAACACACAAAGCATTAAATGTTTTTCAAAGACTTTTTGAAATCTTTAAGAAGTGACTCCATTTTGCTTAGGAATGTGACAATAATTAAGGGATGGATTAGGCTAATTAGGAAGTGGTTAGAAGAATCTAGAAGGGGATTAGATTTTGCAAGTGGATTTGGTGGGTGAGGGAAAATAGGATTTTATTAAAATAAAAATTCATTTATTTCAATAAATGTGTGCAAATTGCATTTGTAGGAAAATACAAGTGGGGGGGGATAATGATTTAAATAAATGTTTTTATTTAATTTATTTAAAAGAGGAATAGGGGAATTTAATTAAATAAATAGATTTTATTTATTTAATTGATTTGAATTTGGTTTAATGAATGAATTAAAATAAATTGAATAATTTATTTAATTAATAGAAGAATGTTTGGAAATAAATTAATTAAATATTAATTTAATGAACTAATGGCTAGTGGATTTTTAATCAAATAAATAGCGAATATTTATTTAATTAAGCTGGACAGATTTGTGTGACTACATTTGCCCCTCTTTGAGACGGTGTGGTTTATCGTGTCGTTTCAAAGAAAGAAAAACTGGTGTGAAGAAATGCCCCATAAAATGTAAATTTAATGGGTGGTATGCCCCCTCAAGAGATGGGCCGGAAATTTTTGAAAAATCGAGCGATCTCTCGAAAAAGAAGGAAAATTGGCAGGGTGTTAGAAGAGAAGGAGTTAGCCATACGGGTGAAAAATAGAAGAACATGGAGGTAAAATGGAGAAATGGGGGGATCGGGAAGTTCACGGGGACCACGGCGATGAGCGGGGGGAAGTTACGGTGACAGTGAAGGGTATAAATGGGGTGAAAGGGATGAAAACATGATCATTTGTGACCGCGACCAGTGTGAAACCAGAGCTTTGATAGTGACGTTTTGGAGGAGTGAGCAGCAGTCAGGATGCCAGTACCGATTACAAAGCACAGATTTGAGCGATTCCGACGGTTCCAACGGCCAGACGAGTACGGACCAGCGGTACGCAAATTGGAATTTTGAATTTTTACGCATTTGTGATAGGTTTTTTATTGAGTCTAAGTCGAATCGGAGCAAGAGCGCTGAAACTATGGTTTTGGCGCTTTTGCTCCACAAACTAGCGCTATGGTGTCGCAATGGCGCTATTGATTAATAAGTGCTATTGAGGGCTTGTTTGAGAGCGATTGATCTTGATTAGCGCTACTGTGTAGTTGTTTTAGCGCTATTGCGTGCAAGTTTAGGCGTTATTGATTAATAAGCGCTATTGAGGGCTTGTTTGAGCATGATTGATCTTGATTAGTGCTACTGTGTAGTTGTTTTAGCGCATTTGTAGTTTGAGTGCTATGGGATAGCTTATTGAGCGCTTTTGTTAGGGTTGTAGCGCTATTGTTGGTAAAATAGCGCTTTTGTTTTTAGGATAAAGAGATGCCCCAGTTTGGATGAAGAAAATCTCTCGAGGCCAATGATGGATGGATGGCGAAGTGAAGTGGGAGTTGTTTTGAACCATAGCAACCTGATGAGACTTAGATCATTTGTTAGGATAAATGTCCGTTGAAGTCTAGGTGGCCATGATCGCTTACCTGTTGAGACCCGAAGATACTTGATCAAAGTATCTGTTGATAGTCTAGGTTTAAACTTAAGAAAGTTTGAAAACAAAACAACTGATGATGATTGATGAATGTCCATGTGCAGGAGGAGCTAGGCATGTTGCAGTTACGCGAGAGACATCCTGCGACACAGGGGTTGCGGGATTGATTGACAGAGGCGGAGATTGATTGCATTGTCGCGACCGGATTGTATGAGGTGATGCACATGCCTGTGATTCATATGAATCACGGATTGATCATAACATTAGCAGAGCGGTGGCATAGTGAGACGTGCACCTTCCATCTGGCACACGGGGAGATGACAGTGACCCTAGAGGATGTGTGGCATATCCTACGAAGTCCGATTCGGGGGGAGTTGGTCACATATGACAGATCTTGGGGGACCCTTGCAGTTTAGAGGATTTTTGATGAGGACATGTTTATTGATGATGGCTCGATTGCCTGGGAGGAGATAGCAGCGTTATATGAGCCTCTTCCAGCAGTCTTATCAGGTTTCGTGGTCCGGACAGGCGATCACATGGTTTGGCCGTGGGGTGGGGACAGGTGATCGAGATGATGGTTACAGAGGGGACCCGATTTGCATGGGGGTCGTGCGTGCTGGCACACCTGTACCAGGAGCTCCATGAGGTGGTGTACTGGGGGAGGGGTTCTTTAGTAGTGGGCATGATGCTTCTTCATATTTGGGCCTAGGAGCACCTACCAGTGACTCGACTAGTGAGTCTGAGATTCCGCGCAGTAGATCAACCGTATATGTTCATGTATAGCGGCATGATGAGTCAGCCCCACCTGGGGAAGTTAGAGTGGTGGCGGCGAGCATTGGACGATCTGGATGCAGTCATATGGCGACCATACTTGGAGTGCGAGTCATGGGATGATGATGCAGAGGCACTGCCTTATGTTTTTATGACCCGATTCCTCATTGGGAGGACCTCATATCATGTGGAGAGACAGGTACCCGGGAGAGTGCTGAGATAGTTTGGACGGTAGCAGGGACTGCCTAGTGGATTAGGGGAGTATGCTCGGGTGATTCGGGAGAGGTATGCATGGGGTCCATTGTTGTCGTATGATTAGGCACTGGCAGAGTTCTGGACGCTACAGGCGAGACCATGGGATATACAACCGAGGATCGTGGATGCAGGAGTGGTAGATGAGTATACGCAGTACAGGGCAGTGCACCCTATCTTACGGATATCCGATCCAGTAGAGCCGATCCCGGATTTTGAGGATGAGGGGGGACAAAGACGGAGGAGGGCAGGAGGTCGAGGACCAAGGGCAGGTGGAGGAGGTGGAGGAGAGGGTGGAGGAGGAGGTGGAGGAGGTGGTGGGTTGGGGATGCGGGTTCAGTAGAGAGGGAGAGGTGGACTACCTCTACGGATAGCACAGGGACCATTGATACAGGGAGGAGTTTGGCTGGGTGGGAGGGGTATGGAGAGGGAGATCCCGATGGACAGAGGGTAGGGAGCTACTGGAGAGGGTGGTGCAGGTGAGGTGGTTATGGATACCGGGGAGGGAGCCACTGGAGATCCGCGAGATCATATGATAGCACATTTGCAGACCCGGATAGAGGATTTGGAGGCGGAGGTGGCAGCTAGGGATGTGCAGCTATTTGCACGGGAGTCAGAGCTGGCAGTGGTGCTACAGGAGAGGGATAGTGCAGTGGAGAGATTGGCAGAGCTGCAGGAGAGAGTCTGGATTGGAGTAGGAGCACAGGGGCCTACGGGGGAGGTGATGAGGGAGATGCGGCGAGCACAGGCAGAGATAGACTACTGGCGGGGTTTATATGAGCAGGTGGTGCCAGTTAGTCAGCGAGCTCTTAGCTATTCTCAGATGCAGCAGGCCAGATCAGAGCAATCGTAGAGGGTGTAGAGCAGTGGGGGTGTGATGGGTCCTCTGCAGAGGGAGAGATCAGGGGATGCGGGAGGGAGTGGTGGTTCGATGAGGCCTCCACAGAGAGATGGATCAGGTGGTGCAGGCACCAGTGGGGGAGTAGGTGGTGATGGTGGTACAACATCTGGCCAGAGTGGCATTTGAGAGAGCATTTTTGCATATATGTATTGTATCATTGTTTATTTTTTGGACTATATCTTGGATGGCTCTTAGTAGCCGATTGTGTAGACTTCATGTACTCTGATATATGAGATGATATATATGAGGAGATCCCATAGTTTGATGATATGCAGTTGATATGTATGGATGTTTATGTAGGATGATGAGTTATTGCTTAGATGGATATGTGTACATGTATGCATTTGATGAGATGCTTCTTATATGCATGTGTTTTTATGATGATTTATGATGTTGGATACTGACATATGAATGCAGGTCTATATATGTATGATTTATGTGATTTTTGATGTAATGCTTTTATGTATGTAATGTCATGATGATGATGTATGCTTATGATGATTTATGAACAGGATTTTGGTGTTTTTCGATTGCAATATAATGATGAGATGATTTATGCGATGATGAATGATTTTTATGTATGGATATGCATCTAGATGTTTTTAGATGAATGTAATATGGATAAACAAAATGTGGAGTACAAATGTTTATATGATAATGCCTAAATGAATGCATATGTAAAATGGATATATATAAAATGGTATGAACCAATGTGTTGGAAACAAATGGATTTATGATTCTAAATGCTTAAATATGATTTTAAGTAAAAATGATAATGTGATGATACTATAACTTATGGTTTTAATAACTGCACCTTAATGCAATTAAAAAAGAGGATAATGAATGCAAGGTGAATGAATCCTAAAATGAGCATAATAAGATACTTAATAATGGATGAATGAATGCACCTTTTAACTATAAAGGAATGTATGCAATAATAAATGATAAAGGATAATGAAATGATGATGGATAATTGATAATAAATGAATGCATAGCAAATGATTTTAAAAATAATCAAAAGACAATTTGATCCCATGAATGAATCTAATTATTTATGATTGATGCAATGATGCAAATGATTAATGAAAACTAATGTAAAAAATGAACTATATGCAATGTTAAGTTTAAAAATGACATGAGTGTATTTAATGCAAGATGCAACTAAATGCGATGATGATATGACCATGAGGAATGCAAGGTTTTTGAGACTTTGCATGATGCATTGATGATGTATCAGAGTACTCGGTCGTGATTGTATCCAAGACCAGCTTTAATGGTCACTTTTGCCTATAAAGCCTACATATGAATGAATGGATGGATGGGTGACATGCAACGGAATGCAAGATATAAACAAATGAGATGGAAATGATGATCCATAGTGCTCTATTTTCATCATTGAGCTTTAAAATGTTGGAAGAGAATACAAGCATCTTGACATAATGATTCAAGATGACCTGAGTATTCCTTACATGGATTTTATATAGCAAGTTAATACAAACGACTTGATATAAGGGTCAAGTCGACCAGAGTATTGCTTACGGAATAGACAAGGATTATCTCCGTTCATGCATGACTTGGATCGTCCTCCTTGATCTTAGGCTGATCATATCCTGAGACAAGTGCATACCGTACTAAGACATAAAAACCTTTATCCAATTTGGATGAGGTAGGAGGAACCAAAGGAAGAGCAATGTTCCTGCCAACAAACAGTATATACATAAAGAATAAAGAATAAGGATCCTTGGTAATGGTTCATGTTCATATGGTCGAGGTATACGCTGCAGTCAGCAAGCCACAATGATCTATGACTATATTTGGCATAAGATCACGTAGCTTAGTGAACTTCCCACATAGACACCATTAGTACATGCCCCAGAACTTCATCGGAAATAATGCGCAAACAATATAAAATAATGCTGAAAGACCCCGATATAGATAAACAAATGATTGTACTCACAAATCAACCAAGTATTTGATAGCTTAACATAATTTTCTTGTCAAAGAAAAACATCACTTTTTGTCTTTGTTTTGGTAAGGAAGGATGCATCCTTGTTTGAAAGACAATTTCTGATTTGTTGATGTTGATTGTGTGGTTTGATTGGTAAATGGTCATCATGTGAGTATTATGTCAATGTTTGTTTTGTATCTGCGTGGATGAGTATGTACAATGTGTTGCCATGTTTTTGTTGGATTTTTGATGTTTTTTGGATTTTTGTGAGACATTTTTGAATGTTTTTGGATTTTGTGAGTCATTTTTTAATGTTTTTGGATTTTGTGAGTCATTTTTGCATGTTTTTGGATTTTGTGAGACATTTTCGAATGTTTTTGCCAATGAATCACCAGTAATGTAGAATCCACTTCCATCAACTAGATTTAAAGGGTACTGCCCCCAAGTGTAGGCATGACTATGATAAAGTGGGATGCAAGATGCATGAAGTACTATCTCTTTATTGCAGATCAAATAACAAGCCAGGGTTTGGATGGATGGATGTATGTATAAATGTGATCACAACGAGCCTAAATATACTGGAGCCATTGTCTTTACGAGTGGCGCCTGTTTGCCAGGTTTTCACCATCGTACTTACCCAAGGTGCCACCAGAGTGGTTGTTCACCGTTTGGATGCATGATTTTTTTTTACTTTTTTTAATGTTTTTGTATTTCTTTAGGACATTTTTCTGAATTTTTTTGGTATTTTCTGGTATGTAGGGGAGCCTGATGCTCTGTTCAGCTTAGGTATAAAACCGTTTGAGGTGCATGTTGTTGATTGGATCTGTGAGCGGTTCTCCTTCTGATGTAGCCAACTGATATGCCCCAGACCCGCATACAATAGTGACAACATATGGGCCTAGCCAGTTTGATTCAAACTTGCCTTGATGATCTCTGTTTGGTTGATTGCGATGATTCTCTCATAAAACAAGATCACCTACCTCAAATGTACGAGGTCTAACTCGATGATTGTAGCTTCTGCTCGTGCACTGCTGATAGGCTTTGAGATGGTTGTATGCAGCTTGTCGCTTCTCATCTAGTAACTCTAAGTCCTAAAGACGGGATACTTTGTGGGCTTCATCATCTATTAGATTATGCAAGGAAACCCATAGTGATGGTATCTCCACCTCAATAGGTAAGATAGCTTCGGCACCATAGACCAATGAATAAGGAGTTGCCCCTGTAGGGGTCCAAATGCTAGTTTGATATGCCCATAGTGTTGGATTCAATTGAACATGCCAATCACGGCTGGCATCATTGACTGTCTTCTTTAGGATCCTCAATATGTTTTTATTGGATGCTTCGGCCTAACCATTGCCTTATGGGTAACAAGGAGTGGAAAAGCGGTGTTGGATATGAAACTTCTCACAAAGTTCACAGACATCTTGATTTTTGAAAGGAAGACCGTTATCTGTGATGATGGACATGGGCACACCATACCGGCAGATGATGTAGTTGAGGATGAATGAGGCGATCTGCTTGCCGGTGACTTGGGTAAGTGGAACAGCTTCGATCCACTTTGTGAAATATTCGGTGGCGGTAATAATGAATTTATGGCCATTAGCTGAAGATGGGTGAATCTTACCCACAAGGTCAAGGCCCCATTGACAAAAAGGCCATGGTGTTGTGATTGGTTGTAGTTCCTGGGCTGGTGCATGTATCAGGTCACCATGAACTTGACATTTCTTGCATTTTCTAACAAAGTAGTAGGAATCTTTTTCCATAGAGGGCCAATAGTATCCATTCCGTAGGAGTTTCTTGGCTAGTGACGGACCACTTGAGTGAGTCCCACAAATTCCTTCATGGACTTCTTCCAAAGCCTTTGTTATCTCACCTTGTTCCAGACATCGAAGGAGAGTACCATCAAGACCGCGTCGATATAGGGTTTCGGCAATAATGGTATATCGAGCAGTTTGGCGAATAAAGGTTTTACGTTGGTTATTTGATTGGTTGGGAGGAAGGGTGTGATCACGGAGATAGGTGTAGAATTCACCGTACCATGGGGATTCAGAACTAACAAGGCGACATATCATTTCAGATTCGGGGATATCATAAGCGGGAATCCAAAGTTGTTCTATCAAGAACTCATAGCGTGTTGAATTCTGTGGAAGATCTAGGAGAGATGCGATGGTAGCCATAGTGTCAGTAACTCGATTCTGATCTCTTGGTATCTGCTCAAAAGTAATAGTAGTAAATGATGTCTTTAGATTGTCCACCATTTGCTTATATGGCATGAGTTTATCATCCTTGGTCTGATATTCATCTGTTGCTTGTCGAATGACCAGTTGGGAGTCGCCATATACTTGCAGTTCTTGTAATTTCCATTGTACAGCTAGCCTGAGTCCTATGATCAAGGCCTCATATTCTGCTATGTTGTTTGTGCATGGAAATGTGAGCCTGTAAGACTTCGGGATGATGTCACCTTGAGGTGTGATAAACAAAATGCCTGCCCCCGAGCCATGCCTAGTGTATGAACCATCAAAGTATAGTTTCCATGGTTGTGTTGTTGTGATCATGAATATCTCTTCATCTGAAAAATTGGAAATGAGAGGATGATCACCTATGAGAGGTGCATCAGCCAACTGATCTGCAATAACTTGACCATTGATAGCTTTACGATCTACATACTCGATGTCAAATTCACTTAGAATCATCACCCATTTGGCCAAGCGACCTGTCAATGTTGCTTTGCTAAGTAAATACTTGAGTGGATCAATCTTTGCAATGAGTTGCACCTTGTGTGTTAATAGATAGTGCCTTAGTTTAGCGGCTGCTAAGATTACTGCTAGGCAAGCTCGCTCAATAGGTGTATAATTGAGTTCATAGCCCACCAGTGTGCGAGAGATATAGTAAACAACACACTCTTTTCCTTCTGTATTATGTTGTGCCAGTAGTACACCCAATGTTGTACTTGTTGTTGAGATATAGAGTAACAATGGTCTACTTGGATCTGGTGGCATCAACAATTGTGGATTCATGAGATAGTCTTTAAGCGTCTGGAATGCTTGTTGGCATCGGGCATCCCACTGAAAGCGGATGTTCTTGTGTAGCAGATGTGTGAATGGGTGACACTTATCAGCCAATTGTGCAATGAATCTTCGGATGGATTGAAGCCGCCCTTGTAATCTCCTTAGCTGACTGATATTCTTTGGTGGTGGCATGTCCATGATTGCTTTTACCTTTGCAGGGTCAACCTCAATACCTTTGCTTGAGACAATGTATCCTAGAAGCTTCCCGGAGGTTACTCCAAAGACACATTTCTTTGGGTTGAGTTGAACATGGTATTGTTCCAGTCTATCAAAGATTTTATCTAAGATGTAGAGATGCCCTTCTATGGTGAGTGATTTTGCTAGTAAGTCATCAACATAATCTTCCATCATAGTATGCATCATGTCATGGAAGATGGTGGTCATTGCTCTTTGATAGGTCACGCCTGCATTCTTGAGACCGAAAGACATTACATTCCAGCAATATGTGCCCCATGGACAGGTGAAGGTTGTCTTATGTTGATCTTTTGGTGCGATCTTTATCTGATTGTATCCGGAAAAGCCATCCATGAGTGAAAGCATGGCATGTCCTACTGTCAGATCCACTATGATGTCGATATTTGGAAGGGGGAAGTCATCCTTAGGACAAGCCTTATTCAGATCTCTAAAGTCAATACAAATGCGGATGCCCCCTTTGGGTTTGCCGACAGGCACAATATTGGAGATCCATTCTGCATAATCAATTGGCCTAATGAAACCAACATCTAGGAGTTTCTTGAGTTCTGTTTTGACTAGTACTGCAATCTGAGGATGCATCTTGTGAAGCTTCTGTTTGATAGGTTTGGCTCCTTCTGCTACGGTGAGGTGATGCATGACTAAATCAGGATCAAGCCTAGGCATGTCTGCATATGACCATGCAAAGTTGATCTGACACTTCTGGAAGAACTCTATAAATTTAGGATGTTCCTCTGGAATGAGAAGAGATGCTAGATGTATGAGATGAGGATTGTCAGGAGTCCCCACATTGTATTCTTTGGTTTCCTCGATGAGAATCGTTGATCGTTCATGTTGTGTACTAGCAGGGAGAATGTCAAACCCTTCATCCTCAGGCGCCTCAGAGAGGTTTTCACCATTGGATACGCTCTTTCTTTTTACTTTTGTTGGATCAAACAGTGGCACAGTGTGGTTTTCACTGGAAGATCCATGTTTTATTGTTATATTTTTGCAACTGAAAGGTTTGGCATCTGCCTCGAAGTATGTTGCACTATTAAGTTCAATGGCGAATCTAGCTTTGTGATCCCCACTTGGTAGGTTATCCCTTAATTCCAAAAAGTCAATGATGGCCTCATCGTTTTGGAAGAAGTCAAGACATGGAGGATTTGGTTGGTTCCATTCGATGAGTTCAGGGTGGATAATGGGCATTACTTCATCGATTAGGTTAAGTGCGTTAGATGTATCAGTGAGGGTTAAGATGTTATGGTGAAGGTCGTTGATGGTACTCTCCCTGTCAGAATCAGGCGTAGGATGAGACATAAGGTCTGTGGAAGATGTTTCCAGTTCAGGAACCCAAGTGGTCTTTATCTGTGCTTCTCCATAAACAGGGATGTCTTTGCATGGCGGAGGTAGTGATGCATCTTCCTCATCTGAAGTGTTAAGCTGTACAGAATCAAATTCCCACTCATGTGAGTCGGTCTCTGAGTCACTTTCCAACATCTGATTACTATACCATACTGGGATGTCCTTTGAGTTAAACACTGCAGGTGTGATTGGTTGATGTACATTTGTAGATGAAATGATCGGTGTTGTAGGAAGGATGATGGGGGTCAAGGAATCTGATACGGGGAGTACCGATAGTGTTGAATCAGTTGCTTCTGCTGGTACTACTGGTACCATGGATGCTGTTGCGGGTTCTGATACAGTTGTTGCTACTAATGGTACTATTGATGTGATGGCTGCGGCGGATGGGATTATTGGTTCGATTGGTGGGATGATTGGCATTGGTGATAGTTGTGTTGGGATTTTGAGCCTCGGTGGGGCAGTTGTGATGGTGTTTGATGCTGCTTTGATAATGAAAGGTGTCCTTTTGGCAGTAGGCTGACATAATGGTTTGCTGGGTTTTCCTTTGAATTTGAGTTTAGGAAAGATCTCTTTTTCAAAGCCTAGGCCTGTATTACCTTTGGGTTTGAATTTCGGCAGTAGAGGTTCATGTCGTCCTTGTTTGCAATATCCCAAAGCACTCTGACCATCATACCCCATTCTTTGCATAATGAGGAGACCTTTGCCATACTAATCTATAGGAAGTTTAACTTTCGGTATATCAGTGGTGATGGGATCTTTATAGATCCATTCTGCTAAGTCCTCATCTTGGGTTTCTTCTTCTTGACTCTTTCCAAGGATGAAAGGCGTCAAAGCACATGCTGGTTTGATTAGTGGTTGCTGGAGTAACTGTTGTGGTTTACCATGTGTTCTAGGAGAAGTGGGCATTTGTCCCACACAAAAGAGTTGACTCAAGTTGTATTCCCCCGGACCTTCCTCTGCTATTTTCATTTTAAGCTTTTCTTGCTTTGGTATAGTGGTGTTCGAACTGGCAAGAGAGGCGGGATTTATATATGATGTGGAGGAAATGGTTTCTCTATTATTAGGGACGGTAATCTCTGGTTGATGGCTGATATTATGGCAATACGCAAAGGGATTTGCATCGCCCAGGATAGTGATCTCTACACTGTTATGTGGGAACTTGATACATTGATGGTAGGTAGATGGAACGGCTTGCATGGCATGTATCCAAGGTCTTCCTAATAATAGATTGTATGGCAGAGGAAGGTCCAGAACCTGACAGATGATGTGCTTTACCACAGGGCCCACTCGGATTGGTGGTACCACAACTCCTTTGGATGAACGCTCTGCATCGTCATAGGCTTTGATTGTGATCTTCTTGCGAGGATCCACTAATTCTACCACATAGCCCAATGTTGTGACCAACTATAGTGTGCAAATGTTCAGGCCTGCTCCATTATCGATCAAGACTCGCTTGATCCTGTGTTGGTTGATGAAGCCTTCAATGTGTAGCGAAGCGTTATGAGGTTGCTAGAAGGAAGAGTTGTCACTTTCAGAAAAAAGTGAGACAAGGTGATGACTTTAGATTTCCAACCATGGCTTGAAATTGGTCTGTATTCAGGTTTGCAGGGACTGACGCCTCTTGGAGCGCTTGATCCAAGATTGTTTTATGAGATGGCGATAGGCGCAAAAGCTCTAAAATAGATATAAGCACAGGGGTTTTGTCTAATTGTTCCACAAGATTGTACTGCTTTGGGATGGAGGTGGTGCCTTGTGGAGCTACCTTTATGGTGACCTTGCCATGACGTGTAACAACATTGCAATTTGAGTTGGGATTTTTGAAGGTTATAGTTGCAACTTGTTCACTGGAATCATACAGGTGATTTACAGTATAATTATATGCAGCCTGTGTATAATCCGTGGTATCAGTGCCTCGCCTAGAAGTGGAAGGACCCCTTTGATCTTGTGATGGAAGTGGATTTTTGAACATCAGATGATCATTATTGGTTGTTTTTGGGTCATGTCCTTCTATTTCAATTTCTCCTCGATCAATAAGATCCTGAATGAGATCTTTCAATCAGTGACAATTACTTGTCTTGTGTCCTCTTCCTTGGTGGAAATCATATTGTTCAGTATCTCTCCACCATGCAGGTTTGACCTGAGGCTCATAGTTTGATAGTTTAGGTAGAGTGACCAAATTTTGAGAAATGAGTTGTCGCAATACTATTTCAATGGGTTCCCCTAAGGGAGTGTATGTTCGTTTTTGTTTTTGCTGACGAGGTCTTGGTTCATCGTAAGATGTGATGCGACCTTGATTGGAAGGAACATTTGTAATATTCTGAGGTGGAGGATTTTGTCCTGCAAACCGAACCACAGGTTGTGCAGTTTGTATAGTCCTGGCATCCACAACCCCATCGTTGACGATATTCTTGTTTTTGTTCCAGAAGCTTGGTTTATCACTATTGAAGCGTGGGCGAGGACCATCCTTTGGTTCATTATAGATTTTGATGAGTCCTTTCTTGATAAGTGCCCTTTCACATTTCAAACCCTTGGTGATCATATCATTAAAAGAGTCTGTGTCTTTGACATCCAGGTGAAATTTCATTTCTTTGTTTAAGTTGGAAATGAATATTTCCACTAGCTCTCGTTCAGGTAACTGAAGAGAACGTCTGCTAGACATTTGATGCCATCATTGCAGGAATACTAAGAATAGTTCACCTGGTTTTTGTTTAGTGTTGCACAGATCAGCCATGGTGATGTCGCGTTCAATGTTATGAGAGTAATGAGCTAGGAACTTTTGGATGAGTTCCTCAAATGTTCTAATGCCACCTGGTAGTCGGGAAAACCATGATGTGGTTGTCCCTCCCAAGCTTTGGGGAAAAAGGCGCATTAGGTATGTGTCTTCATATGCCACCTCGAGGCAAGCAGAATGAAATTCTCTGACATGATCGCAAGGATCTCCCTTTCCTCTATATTTTTTGAATTTGGGTGTTTCGAATCCTCATGGAAAGGGTGGCATATAAAGATTCCTATCAAAAGGATAGGGAAAAATGTCATTGAGTGAGAATTGGTTAGTCTTGACACCACTATGAAGTTGTTGGGCGAGATTCTCGACTTGTTGCCGCAACATTTCCATTTCGTTTGGAGGAGGAGGTGGTGGGTTACCTCGAGGAATGTTATATCTGATGGGATCTCTACCTCTTTCCTCTTCATGGCAACTTTGTCGTTCTGATGCTTGTCTTAATTGGGCAAGATCAAAGTCAGAGGGGAGTTTTGCTCCTTCTTGAGCGAGTTTTAAGAAGTGAGCATCCGCATTGCTCCTGAGTATTTCGTCAAAAAGTCTGTTAAAGAGAGGGTTATGCTAAGCCCTTTCTATTGTTGTAGGAGTAGGAGTACTTGGGTTTTCGTCATTTGCATTTCCTCCAAGTGCTTCTTGAAATTCATTGAGATTTTCCTCTTCTTCTTCTTCCATTTCTATTTCTCGTTGCCTTGACTGTGATCGGGTTTGGGCCATTTTGTTTTACAAGCTTTTGTTGAGGTTGTGTGAAAATGATGATGAGTTGTTTGATGAAACGAAAGATTGATGGTTGGTGAATTGTGTTGCACGTGGATCTCTAGCACTTTTAAGGTGGATGTAACTGAAATTCCTACTTTGAATTGCTTGTTTGTTTGATAAGTTTTGATGTGATAAGGTGTAGAGAAATCTAAGATGTGTTACAGATTTAACTACCTAGTAATGAGAGGATTCACTCATGAACTAGTTTAAACCTGCTTAGATGTGTCTCTTAGGATGAGCTTATCCTAGATGTAGAAACAATCTAAAAAGTGATGTGATGTTTTTCATTTCAAGCAATATCTAAAAGAGAACTTGGGACAAGAACCTCTTAATGTTTTGAGAGTTGGGATGGATTGATGATGAAGTGATGATGTATGAGTAAGATAACAGATGAAATATTTTCAACTTCAATAAAAACTTTGTCTCACAAATGGGACAAACTCTACCTCTTCTCTTTCAGGTGTTGGTGGTATTTCTCGAGCTGTGTTGTATGTGATACAGACGTTTGGGAAAAAGTTGGGATTAATCTTACCTCCTTGGTTTTTGTGATAACTCAGAGCTCTATATTGCATTAAAGCTTTACGGTTCAATGATTCTAAATCAAATTTGTTTGTTTTGCCTTGAAGGTAGAGACGCATGTGACGCAGAAAGACTCTATGTGAGACAAAGATTTGTCTATTTATATAGAAGAATTTCCTCCTTTTGATCAAAGCCTTTGAGCTTAATGGTCCTCTTTTCAAGTTGATATTTTGATGACGCCTCTTCTTTCGCAAGATGTGAAGAATGGTCATAAAGTTTTGATATTTTTGTTGTTTGCACTTTGTTTTTGGTATTTTTGGTTGGATGAATACTTTGTTTTTGGAAGTGATTTTCTGTGGATGTTTCTTTGACAAGAAAACAAAGCAAGCACACAAACACAAGAATGTTGCCTAAAAGGCACAAATGAGTATGGGTCTAGATCAACCCAATCCTTGGACTTGTATATGACCCTTCCTTTAGATGTATTTTAAGGTGTATTTCCAAAGCCTGAAGTCAGCTCAATTTGTACTTGGTCTTGACTAAAACGAACACACTTCAAACACTTTTTATCCCTAAGGTCAAATGGCCAGTTGTGATAAATTTAGCCCACATCTTGATATTTCTTCGACTTTGGTACTACATACCTTATGAATCCCGCCTTGGCAGGTAAGGATGTGATATACTAAGTCTTGCACGAGCATAACAAATAGATGATCCCTATGATGGGGGAGTCACCACTTTTATCAAGCCACAAGTGACTTTTCAAAAAGCTATGTTTCTACTCAAGGAAATATGTATGGTGAGTATCTTGGGAGCAAAACCATCTATGCTCTTGCACTAAATTATATCGCAAATATCCTCAATCAATAGAACGGGTGGGCTACTACTTAAAGGTGTTTAGTCATGTTCGATGTTTTTGGACATAAGTTCATTCTGCAGTGACTCACTTAAGAGCCTTGTAACTAGTGGTGGGGCCCATTTGTCCTTTCGGCTAGTTACACTGTAGGAACAACTATACCCAAAGCTACAGCTTTCACTCTCACATGATTTCTATAGCGACTCGAAGGATTTACCGTGCGAGGTCGTTCCCAAGAGTGATGTGTCTCTTGGCAGGCCTCTCTTAAAAAGATAAAATTTTGAGTGTTACTAACACTTTTCTCTTGCACCTAGGACCATGAAAGCCAAGGGAGAGGATAGTGTGTGTTAGAAGTAGGACCACTCGACCGACTTTTTGCACAAGTGTGCCAAGCACAAAAAACACTTGTTCTTTTTAATCTGCCATTACAATGTGATCTAACTATTTGGAGATGTTGCTCCAACAGTCATGGTGTTCTTTTTAACTTCAATGGCAATATGTTTAAGTAACTAGGAAAATGAAATCCTGGTCAACTTAATAAAAAGCACGTTTGCTTGAAGTAAATCACTTGCAAGAATTGAAACAAGTGGATTGTAAGTTTTAATTGCACCAAAATTTGAAGTGTGGCTTGTAAATTCTTTTGATGCAAGAAAAATAGAAGTGTTGATTTTAATCCCCAAATAAAGTGTGTTTCCTAACTTGCAAGAAAACAAATGTTTGTTTTGTTCAGTTTTAATGCACCAAAGAAACAAGTGGCCTTAACTAGAAAGCAAGGAAAGTTTGTTTGTTCAAGTTTTTAAAGCACCAAAATAAAGATTGTGATTTTTAATGGTGAGTTTTAAACCCGCACAAACAACAACTGGTTAGTAAAATCCATGTTTGGGGGGGGCTTCCACAAGCCTAAAAACTTTCACTTTTTTGGTTACAAGGTCCTTTGTACAACGTTCTGTTACAATAGCGCTAGTCTGTGTTTGAACAGAAGCGCTATTTAACACAAACGCGCTAAAATAAAAATAAAAACAGAGAAGGCAAACGCGCCGAAACAGGATCAATAGCGCCAAAACAGTGTCGAAAATGCCAAAACAGTGTCAAAAGCACTAAACTTGATACAATAGCGCTATTGTAAGAACAATAGCGCTAGAACAACAAGTATCAATAGTGCTAGAACGAGTTCAATAGCGCTAAAGCGCAACCTGTGTGACAATTTCAACATTCAAACATGTTATTGGTTAAAAAAAATGATCTTTTTGGTGTTTGGATTCACGTCGGGTTCACCAAATGATGCTCTGCAAAATGGACAAGGTTAGCAAATGACAAACAACATAAGACACAAGAAAATTGTTAGTGTTAATCAATCAAAAACTAATCTAAACAGGCATATCAAAAGAGATACTAAAATCATGCTAATATATCTAACAAATGAAACAAAGATAATAAGACATCTCCAAATGCCTCTTAGCATGCCCTTAGCTCCTTCTCCCTTGTTCCTCTCCTCTCCAAGTTCCAAAATAGTGTAGCTCTTAGCAGCTTTTTGCACTATGGATGCTTATGGAGGATTGAGATTTGGGTATTTTGCTTCAAATGTAAAATGAAAAGCTAAAATACTAGATGCTATTTAAAAATGATTGATTTTAACCAAAATAACAAGATTTTAGTTTGCTATGCTAAATGCTCTCTAAAATGCCTATAGGTTAAATGCATACAAGTTTTCAGGATCTGGATTATGAAGAAATGAGCTCTATTTATAGGGAAAATGGAGCAATGGATGGTTGAGATTGAGCAATCTCAACAAGGGTCAGGATTGAATGATTTCAAATCCATGTGAGGGCTTTCAACTCAATCCCAGGATGACAAGTGTCAATGTGAGATAGGTTGAAGGGGGAGGGAATAAGCATTAAATGCTTGATATGACCTTGGGAGTTAAAGTCAAGGTTAGTTGAATGAATAAACTCTTTATTCAAAGAATAAAGCTTTTATCCAATGGATAAACTCTTGTGCAAATGTGAAAATGATGAATATGGTCAAAACAATAAATGTTTGGGGAGACAAGTTTGAAATAACCATAAATGGTTATGTAAGAGCCATAAATGGTCATGTAAGAGCCATTAGTGGTCTTGGAAGACTTTGGGGGTTAATTTGTTGAACACACAAAGCATTAAATGTTTTTCAAAGACTTTTTGAAATCTTTGAGAAGTGACTCCATTTTGCTTAGGAATGTGACAATAATTAAGGGATGGATTAGGCTAATTAGGAAGGGGTTAGAAGAATCTAGAAGGGGACTAGATTTTGCAAGTGGATTTGGTGGGTGAGGGAAAATAAGATTTTATTAAAATAAAAATTCATTTATTTCAATAAATGTGTGCAAGTTGCATTTGTAGGAAAATACAAGTGGGGGGGGATAATGATTTAAATAAATATTTTTATTTAATTTATTTAAAAGAGGAATAGGGGGATTTAATTAAATAAATAGATTTTATTTATTTAATTGATTTGAATTTGGTTTAATGAATTAATTAAAATAAATTGAATAATTTATTTAATTAATAGAAGAATGTTTGAGAATAAATTAATTAAATATTAATTTAATTAACTGATGGCTAGTGGATTTTTAATCAAATAAATAGCGAATATTTATTTAATTAAGCTGGACAGATTTGTGTGACTACAAGTACCTATTTCTATTTACATCGTAGTACTTTTTATGATTGAATTATTTTTATATTTTTAATTAATTTCTAAGGAAACTAGTCCATAAACTTGAAATATTCGGTTTTCATATTTTTTTAATAGATTCTAATTTTTAAGTTTCTTGTAAAAAAAATTGTATAACATCAATCTACACAATTATTTACACAATGAAAAAAAAACAAGAAATTATTAGTTTAGGTCAAATTATGTTGTCATACACAAGGGGTTTTCAAAAACAACAATTAGGGCAAATATAAAATTAATTAAAAATACTTGAAAAATTATAAAAAAATCATCATCAATCTTTAGTATAATATACATCTTTCTCCAAAAGGAATTGGAATATTACTTTTATTTAGGTCAAATTATGATGGTCATACACATGCAAGGTATGGTCCTAAAAAAGTGGAGTTTTAAAAAAAGTGTTTTTATACATGCCTATTAAAAATTAATTTGTACCATCTAGGTAGTAGAATAAATTATAAATTTTAAAATTAGACTCAAAATACTACATGATTACTGGAATTTTTTAAGATTCTATGTGAAGTGCTTCATTTTTTTAGGCTAATGACAAAATTTAAGAATCTGGAAAAACACTTCTACTTTTTGGCCAAAAGATGTAGTCTCAACTTCTTGCACTTGTCCTGATCACAAATATAGAGTCAATTTGCATATGGTTCTAATGTTCACTAGTTTGTTATCAATCATGGAAGAAGACAAAGAAGTAATCAATAAAATGGCTTCTTAGCTAATAAAGAAGCACTTTCTGGGTATCCCAAGAGAAAATTTCAAACCGGAGGAGAGCTCTACAACTCAATGGTTGTTCACGCCCTTGTGGCTTGCAGAGGTGACCTCTCTTTGTACCAACTTGTCTCCCTTGGCATGTGTGCTCATTTCCCAACTATCTTTTGTCATCAATTTTGTGATTTTGGTTGTTTTGTGTCCTTGCTTTGCCTATTATTTTTTTGTATTGTATGCATGTGAGGAGTACACCTTGGTAGGTGATAGATTGCTCGCGCGAATGTTCTACCCACCTATGTAAGTGTATAGATGAACAAACCCAAGTTTGTGGGAGGAGGGATGAGAATCTTAAGGATGGTGCAAGAAGTAAAAGAGATGAAGAAGTGCAAAAAAGTAAAACACTCAAGGAAGACCTACAAGCAGAGGATCTTGAGGAAACCTTGGAAAATGCAGAGTTCATTTTGGAATTTGAAAGTGATGATGTAGGGGTCAAATGAGCCCAAGGATGAGCCAATGACATTCAAATCGAAGGAGCTAAGAATCCACTCCTTCCTCAGGTGTTGAGGGTAAACCCTTACGAAGAAATGAGTAATGCATTAAAGAAAGAAGAGAATAGGCTTAAGAATGTTGTCATTTTATTCACTTGCTTGGATGTAAATACTCTCCCAGACAAGAAGTTTTTTGCTAATCGGTTAAACGTAGTATAGGGGAACAACTTAGGAACTTATATTATATTTTGCAAAATGATTCAAAACGGATTATTTGTCATTTTTCTAAAAAATCAAAGAAAGCAAGAAAGAAATATCAATTGGAATGTGGGTAAATCTTTATTTAAAGCTATTACATGGTCTTTGAATGTTTCACAAAAGGAAATCCTTTTTGTTCCACCCCAAGATGGATTATTGTAAAAAATGTTCTTGAAATGATGTGGAAATTTCTTCCCTAATTACTCAAACCCATTGGGAAGACTTTGCAAGTGGATGAAACTAGGTCTACCCTTCCTCATCTTGATGCAAGAATCCTAATATATTTTGATGAGGGGGCTCAAATACCAGAAATTCTTAAATTCCCTATTGATGGAAAAACCCATATATGTGAGATTGAAGCACTAGGGGGTCTCAACTCTTTCTTTCTATGCAAATCACATGGCCATAATAGAAGAGAATGTCCTAAAATCCCTCATAACAGGAAACACAATGGTTCAAATAACCCTAATGTTGTGTTCAATAATGTGGATGCCCGATCTCCACCTAAGGGTGCTTCTCACAAGAATGCCCCTAGTGACTCAGGGGATAATGTTTGTGTAAAAGGTTGTTCTCCTGACAAAAATGTAGAGGAACAAGGTATTCCCATGAGAGAGCCCTTAGATGGAAACGATGGAAAATTCAACTTTTAGGAAAAAGGCTTAATAATGAAATGAAAGATAGAAAAAGCACTAGTAACAATGATAACAATAAACAAAATAATAAAAAATGAGTTGGTCTGAAAGAAAAGTGCCCAAGAACTTGTTCTTGAAAAACTATAAGATTTGAACAAGGCTAGACAAAGAATTTAAGATTATTTCACATACCTTTCAAATGTTGTGAGCCCACTAGATAATGGTGTGGTAGCACTTAGGACATACGTTGATAAAGCTAATGAGATGAGTGAAGACTCAGTCAGAGGAAATAGAAACTCCGGTCATCAATAAGGATGTTGAGCCCTTTGATTTGGTAAATAAAAATATTCAGGCAATCCATGATATTACTTTGCCTTCAAACCTAACAAATTCCACATATCCTATGGAGATAGAAGATGGGCTAACAAACAATGATGAGAAATATATGATGATTGACTTAGAATGTACCAATACACTTGCCCTCATCTAAATAATGGAGATGGAGGGAAAGGGAAAAGGAACATATCTGGGAAGGGTAGAAGAAGAAAACTTGTAAGCAGAACAAATAGTGTTGTTAAAGAAGGGGAGAAAGAGAAAGGGTAGGAGCTTCCAAAATGTTTCAATAATTTGTGGAAAAATAAGAAAGAGGGTCACACCATGATTTGTGATCCATGATTAGGTATATCAGTTGGAATATAAGGGGCTTGGAATCCCCTAATAGAAAATATGTTGTTATATCATTATGTAACCAGAACAAGTAGATGGACTTTATTCTTCTCCAAGAGGTGAAAGATGTGAGATTTCAATTAATCAACATCTTGAAATTTATTTGGAAAGAATCCTTATTCTTCCAGACAGCACATGAGAAAGGTAAAGGGGGAATAGCCATCCTAATAGGGAAAGCCTAGGCCATGTTTACTGTAAACCACGGTTGTTCTCTCTGTAATAGATTCTTGTAGGTTGAAATCGCTAAATATAGCACAATGTTTGGACTATGCTCAATATATGCTCCAAATGACCCTAATGATAGAAGTGAATTGTGGAAATGGATGGTTGATGCTTTTCCTAAAGTACCATGGGTAGTAGGTAGAGACTTCAATATGATAGAGAACAAGGAGGATAAGAAAGGTGGGATTCCCTAGGGTTGGAAAGGAAATGAGGAGTTTTTTTGGATGAGGATGAAAAAGATGCTTAAGTTATTTGGTCCACTTGAAGGTAAGAGGAAGGATAGAAAAGTTATTTGGTATACATGGTGCAACAACCAAGGAAATAGAAGGAGGGTGTATTGTATATTGGACAAGTTCTATGGGAATAGAGACATTTTTTGCTTTAAGAATACAAAGGATAACAACAATGTCTAAGTTGACCTTGCAGCACTATCTAACCATCACCCAGTCAAAACTACAATTATTTTTAATATGAACAATCACATTAGGAATATTAATAAAAGAGGATTCTTTAAGCTTAATAATGAACTTCTAAAGAAACAAGACTATGTGGGTGAGATATATACCTTGAGATGTATTACAAAAGCATCAAATGGTCAGAAAGGATTCATAGTGTACTGGAACAGCCTTTCGAACAACCTTTAGAATCATCTTAGAAATATAGGGAGAAGGGAAGCCATTAAGCAGAAGAGAAAAGAGTGTTAACTACAACAAAAACTAAGTGCAGTGGAAAAAGATATACAAGAAGACCCTAGAAACATGTACCTTAATAATCAGATCAAAATTGTCCAACATTAGTTAAGGAAGTTTCAAAGTCATGGGGCCCAAGGGGCTAGAGTGAGAGCAAGGCTGAATTGGATGAAAGAAGGTGATAGAGGGACAAAATATTTCTTTAATATTCTTAAAGAAAAGCATAGAGTAGAGGCAGTTGGACCAATACAGAAGGGGATAAGTGGTGTTTTAGTAATGGAGAAATAAAAGAAGTATTCCTCAACTTTTACAAAAACCTATTTACTGTTGAAGATACAAACATAAATTGTAAATAAGAATAAAATTTCAAATTAACCATGCTAATCAAATAAAAATTTGTGGATTTTTGTAAATTTTTACATCTATTATTTTGAAGTAAAAATTTTAAATTGAAATAAGATTATATTAAGTTATTTTCTCCATTGCATACTTGTTTAAAATTTTGGTTTAAAATTTTGAAGAGTACTCAAAGAAAAACTTGACAATGCAATGTATCTTGTGATTTCTTTATAAAATTAAAATTTTGATAAATCTTCATATTTATTTATCATTAAAATATGTTTAACTCAAAACTTTAAATAACCCATAAAAAACAAACTAGTATTTCAAGAGTTATCTAAAAAGTATGAGAAATATACTTGACAATGAAATGTATCTTGTGATTTCTTTATAAAATCAAAATTTTGATAAATCTTCATATCTATTTATCATTAAAATATGTTTAGCTCGAAACTCTAAATAACCCATAAAAAACAAACTAGTATTTCAAGAGTTATCTAAAAAGTATGAGATATATACTTGACAATGCAATGTATCTTGTGATTTCTTTATAAAATCAAAATTTTGATAAATCTTCATATCTATTTATCATTAAAATATGTTTAGCTCGAAACTCTAAATAACCCATAAAAAACAAACTAGTATTTCAAGAGTTATCTAAAAAGTATGAGAAATATATAACACTATAATCCGTGATAATATATTTGTTTACATCTAAATGCCAAATATCAAATGAAATTTGCTAGCCATATGAATGTCATGACATTTTGTTATATTATCATGGATTATGTGTTATTTCTCACACTTTTCATATAACTCTTGATATACTAGCTTGTTTTTTATGGGTTTTTTTGGAGTTTTGAGCTAATTGTGTTTTAATGATAAATAGATATGGAGGTTTATCAAAATTTTAATTGTATAAAGAAATCACAAGAAATATTGCATTGTCAAGTTTTTCTTTGAGTAGTCAAGAAAATCTTAAACTAAAATTATAAACAAGTGTGTAGTGGAGAAAATAACTCTGTATGATTTTTTTTCAATTTACATTTTTTGCTTGAAAACAAAATGATAGATGTGAAAATTTATGACAATCTACAAATTTTTATTTGATTATCATGGTTAGTTTGAAATTCCATGCTTTCTTTTAATTAATGTTTGAAGATACAAATTTTAAGTTAGCTTCATATTTCCTATCTAGTAGAAATCCTTGTGGACCCATAATTCAAACTTGGGTTGGTGCAGTGGCAATAATGGATTGATGACTGGGGTTGACCCCACACTACATCGGTTAGCTGCAAGCCGCCTACATGGGAGGTCTTAAGTTCAAATCTCAAAAGCATTGTTCAATATAAAAAAAAAATCATGGATTGATGACTCTCAAGAGAGATTTACCAATGGTTGAGATGATTTTAAAGTCATGGAATCTACAAGAGCACTATGTTAGCTAGATTGGGTAATCATGAGGCTTTCCCATATACAAACATATCAACATTCTATGTTCACCAATAATGGATATTTATGACTATGGTCTACTAAACCATACTTATAGAGCAATGTGGGTCCTAACAACAAAACCAATATAATCCTAATAGTGTACAAGTACTATTGGTTAAAAACTAGCATTATCTCTATACATCTCACTTGAAGCATGTTAAGTACATTTCCTACTACTTTTCTCCATGTGCTACCTATGAAACATATTATCAATGTATACTAAAAATCACACAAACTACAAAAGCATATTGCTCAATTAGTATACAATACAAGACTATCAATATCAATGTGTTTCATTCTAGAATGTGTGTTTATATCTATACAATATTGAGGCTATATATAGATGGTTGTCTTTATCTTATGATAACAACTTTATGTTTATTATGTCCATTAATTATATCATGTCACCATATTATATGCTCACATGATCATATCTAGCTTTCATAACTTTTCATTGATTGCTTAAATCAGGAGAAACATGGGGGCATCATGCCTTCCCCATGATATATGTGCTTTCATGACTACATCTTTTTTTATTTTATCTGTTATCATTATCATGTATGATTTCCCCCCTTCATTTCCTTGCATCTATTGGATGTAACCAATTGGAGGGAACATATATTGTTCCTAATTATTTTCATCATTTAAATTTTAGATGCCATTTTGTACTAGATAGAGGCTCACCACCCCATCCGAAGAGATTTTTTATCACATTACATTGTCACATCACATTGAACCCTTATGACATTTAAATTTAAATTTTAGATGCCATTTTGTACTAGATAGAGGCTCACCACCATATCTGAAGAGATTTTTTTATCACATCACATTGAACCCTTATCACATTTTTCCATTACAAATTTTTTCATGCCACTATCCAAACAAGCATACTTGTCTCTCCCTTCTCTTTTCTTTTCATGTTATTAGATAGTAAAAACATCTTTTAGCTCATGCTCATTTTGACCATGTGACAAATACCACTCATTTTATGATTTTATATTATTTTGTTAGTTTCGATGGATCACTCATACCAAAGATTTTAGAAATAAGGTTCATTATATCCATGTATAGATATAGTATATTCATTAGTGTTTAAATACTTATTTTTCATGATTGAATGAGCATTCCATATACTTTGAAATGCAAACTCCTTAGATTTTCATGCATATCAAAGCGGCAACAAAATAGAATGGTAAAATTAACATAACCATGCTAATTCTCATTTTGTATTATTTTGAACTTAATGGGAATATCTTAATGCAATAACATATTGAAGGGGCATAATCTTGTGTTAGGATTGGCCCATGGGCCCATCCTTGTTTCAACCCCATTTTGCATTGATTCATATAGACTTGATCTTTACCTAAAAATAAGCAATTTATTCTTACATGTAATTATCATTGGCTACAAGGTTGACCTAGCTCAACCTTGCAAAGTGCAAGATCTTTAAATTTCAAGATTCTAAATTTGCAAAGTACAATATCTTTAAATTTCAAGATTCTAAATTTGCAAAGTACAATATCTTTAAATTTCAAGATTCTAAATCAAATTCAAATTTTGCACCCACTTTTACTAACCATTGTAAGTTGTAAAACACATCTCGTGCAATATGTTATGTCATGGTATTTGAAGACGTTCACTATGCACTTATTTCAACATATCTATTCTAAAGGGCAATAAAGAAATCAAAGTTGCATTATTATCATATATATCATATATATCATATGTTTGTGAATATTATCTTTGATCTTTTTATCACTATTAATTCGGACCACCAAGGGTTGTGACCTAAGAATACTTATTTATCTATTGAGTGAACAAACAAGCCCCTCAATGATGCCTTTAGACACCACTTTGACTTCTCAAATATTCAATAGGCAAATGCAAATAAATTCCAAGAGAGTATTTTCTATCAAACCATTCCCACACATCACAAATTAGTTCTACACATGAAAATCAAGTTCACAATGGATGGGATAAATCACACAATGTACAACACAAATTTTTCTATTCTAGTCTAGACTTTAAGGTATTGATTAATAACAAATGAATCATTCATAAATAGCAACAACATATCCTTCTATCTAATTTATCACATTTATTTCAGCTCTATTGAAACCCAACTCTACTACTATCTACTATCTAGGTTAATTGTTTACTAGTTGTTTGCTTTTATTTGATTACCTATTTAAATTATATAAAGCCTTTATTTTCTTTAAAAATATAGAGTGATGTGCCACTTAACCTTATAGGTTAATTGTTTACTAGTTGTTTGCTTTTATTTGATTACCTATTTATATATAAAGCCTTTATTTTTTTTACAAATGTAGAGTGATATGCCACTTAACCTTATAGCATATTGTGTGTGGTAAAAGTGGTGCAATGAAACGGAAATTTCGGTTTCTAGACAAGTCCACACACCAATGAGACTCTTGGTGCAAGTTATGGAGTTATGTTGAATAGCTCAACTCCCCAAGGGATGTTCCATTGTTCTCTATCTCACAAGATCCCTCAAGTCAATGCCTTTGCTCTCAGATCACTAAGCAAAGTGACTTAGGAATGACAACTATCAGAATGAGGGATGAATGCATTCCTAGTTATGCATGATATTAAATCTAGTATGAATTAAACTAGCATGAATATGATGATAAGATAAAAGATTAGTAAAACCTATCCTAATATGATATACTAGTCTAATATGAGAGTGCTATGATGAAAATGCTTCTTAAAATGCTTATTATGATGATTTCTATTCAAAGAGAGACTAAATGCTTGATTAAAAATGACTATGGATGTATGAGAGATTTAGATGCTTAGTAAAATATCTATAAGTTTGATACTAAAGACTTGGATATGAAAATGATAGAAGGAGGGCTCTATTTATAGGAAAAACAGGGCAATGGATGGTCAAGATTGGATGATCTTGTCAAGGGCCAAGATTGAAAGTTATCAATCCATGTTTACAATTCTCACCAATGAAATGGTGACAATTGTCAACAAGATACTGCTTGAGAGGAGATGTAAGAAGCATTAAATGCTTGTGAAGACCTCATGGTTACCTTAGAAGGTAAGGGTTAAGGTTAGGCTAAGGTTATCCATTGGATAAAGATTTTACCCAAAGGGTAAACTCTTGTGCAAGGGTTAAAGGGATAACCATGGTCAAAGAAATGAATGCTTGATGAGACCCTTGAATTAGATGAAGGTTGAGTTAGGCAAAAAGTCTCTAACCATGTAAGAAGGTTGAGTTAACCATTAATGGTTTGGAAGACTTTAATGGTTTTCAAAGACTTTGAGGGTTTGAGAAGTGACTTCCCTTTGCTTAGGGATGTGACAATATTTAGGAGATGGATTAAGCTAAATTAGAAGTGATTAGAAGAATCTAGAAGGGGTTTTAGGGAGGCAAGTGGGAGATGTAGGATTTTGCAAGTGGATGGAGGGGAATTTTAATTAAAATAAATTACTTTATTTCAGCAAAAATAGATGCAACTTGCATAAATACAAGTGGGGGGATTAAAATAAATAAATTAGATTTATTTACTTGCAAGGATTAATTTAATTAAATGTAAATTTAATTAAAAGGGGAGAAAGGGGAATTAATTAAATAAAGTGATTTATTTAATTAAAGGATATGAAAGACTTAGGTGAATTTAATTAAATAAGTTGATTAATTCATTTAATCAAATATATGAATGTGAATAAAAGTAATTAAATAGGGGAATGGGTTTAGAATGAATATTAAATATTCACTTAGGAAAGTGGTCATTTTTATGCGTCTACATTTTGCCCCTCTTTGAAGTGACGTGTGTGCACATGTTGATTCAAAGAAAATTATCGGATATGTCGTCAAAAATTTATTGATGTGATGTTGTGTGTCGATATGTTGATGGCGTGCCCCAGATTTGATAAATGATATTGATGATGCCCCCTTAGGAGATGAATCAAGGATTTTGAAAATTTGATTGATTTGATGATCGTTTTTTAATTAATTGCATTTTGAAATTTCGACTGTGTTGAATGTAGTGTAATTGATTCATCTCCTGAAAAAATGATGTTCGATAAGGTTAAAAGTGAGAAAATGAGCAAAATGCATGCCCCACCTACTAACCCTTTTTTACTTTTACCCTATAAAAAGGTAAAAAGTGTTTTTATTTTCATTATTTGCACATTTGACCTCTTGTGATAGTGACACGTGGAGTTTGACAAAAATGTCGGTTCCTTATGCTTCTCACCGATTCGAGTGCATTCGTCGATACTAGAGGCCCGTCGCGTATGGTCCACCTATAAGTTATCTGAATTTTGCCATGTTTGCGTTTGATTTTGTTGATTTTGGTCACGTTTTCCATTTTTTGCTTTGAATTTTGTCATTTTAGCGCGTAGGAGGTCTCGCATAGCGCATACGATAAGCATAGTAGCGCGTAGGGTTTCTTAGCTAGGGTAGTGTCTAGGGTGCTTTCAGCGGTGCGTTGCAAGTATAGGATAGTGCATAGAGTCTTTTGGTGCATAGGTGTAACAGGTGAGCGCGTTGGGAATGTAGGATAGCGCATGGGATAGGCTAGCACATGGGGTTGACAGGTTAGTGCGATGGCAATTTTTGATAGCGCATAGGGCAAATTAGCACGTAGGGTAAAGAGTATAGCGCGTAGGCGAAGAAGAATAGCGCATGTCTAGCAGCTTAGCATGTGGAAGGGCTGCTTTGGCGCGTGGGGTAAAAATGTTGGTAGAAATGATTTTGGAGTGCGTCGCTTGGGAAAAGAAATGAGGTAGATGGCTTAGGGGTGGATAGGTGCCTGCTGAGGGTTTTGGGATTGGTTTCGAGCCAATGTTTTGCCTGTTGTGATGATGTCTGAGTTTTGATTTCAGAGAGTCTATTGAAATTTATTTTGTTATGAAGTGCCAAGTTGATTGATTGTTTGAATGAGGATCCTGATTTTTTGTTGATGTGGATCTTTAATTTTTACCTTGCAATATGAAATTGATGTCTGATATGAGTTTTGATGCTTGATTTCCGATATGATTCCTGATATGATGCTTGCGATATGGATTTTGAGTTGCTTGTGTTATGGGTCATTGATTTGATTTCTCGATATGGTGCTTGTCTTATGGATCTTTGATTTGATTTCTCGATATGAGTCTTGGATTTTCAATATGGGCCTTTGATTTTCGATATAGATTTGTGATTGTCGATATGGGACTTGATTTGATGCTTCGTTGTTTCAAGTTGATTTTGTTTTGATTGGATATATCGGATAGATATGGGAACTGATGATGGACATTTGTTGTTTTGCAGGCACAACTTGGTGTACTCCAGTCGCGAGAGTGATTTCTGAGACCATGGTCATTGATTCTGCGGTTATCACAAGTGGATAGAGATGTTATTGAGAGGTGTGGTTTATCTTCTTTATTGAACATGCCTCGGTATTTCATAAACTAGGGTTTGCTGACAGCTTTAGCAAAGATGACACAGTGATACAAACACCTTTCATTTGGTGACAGGTGAGATGACAGTCACTCTAGAGGACTGTTATCGGATTATGCGGATTCCAATGATTGGGGCACTATTTCCATAGGAACAGTGATACTACCTATTTAGGTAGGACCGATACAAAGAGACACTATGTGCCAAGTCTTAGACGTAGACTTAACATACAATATTTTATTGGGTCGTCCTTGGATACATGAAATGCAAGTGGTGCCATCAACCTACCATCAGTGTGTCAAATTCCCATATAATGGACAGGAGATTTCCATATCGGCTGACAATAACCCCTTTCAACATTGCAATTCTATGTGGGCAGCTCAAGACAACTTGGTTCCACACAACAGGGAAGCTCCCACTTCCTCAGCATTAGATCATCACCAAGAAAAGCTCAAGTCTTTATCCATGGATTTCAAACAAAAGATGAAAATCAAAGAGCGAGGCATGAGAGAATATTCTTTTGAACCCATGTGCTTATCCAAATTGCCAGCATCACCAAAATCTCATGGACAACCTTCCGCATCAACACATCAAGAAACACAACCCATCACCAAGTTTGATGGCAAATTTATTCAATTGGGCACACTAGCACATGAATCAGAAGAGAAAGACATCCTTAGTTGGCTATACAAGGATGAGGGAGAAGTCAGAGCTGCTACTCTAGAGGTAGCCATACCAACACAATAGTATGGAAAAGGATTCCTGATCATGCAACAGATGGGATACAACAGAAAAAGGACCTTTAGGCAAGTGTTAAGAAGGCATTACAGAACCACTAGACACTCCTTCACAATTTTCTCGAGACAAAACATGAACACAACATACCCCCAAGGCAAAAGCAAAATAAATATCAAAAACCTCAGTGGAAAGCAAAGAAGAAATAAAACAAGGACTCATGGCAAGAGGCACTACACCAAGCAGCATAAACAATAAGGAAAGAGCGAGAACACGAGGAAAAAGAGAAACGACAAGATGAGCTAACTATTCAAAGAGAAGAAGCCTCTTATGAGGAAGTGCACCATATTCAGGAACCTATTCAAAACAAAGCAGAGTCACCTCCTGAAGAAATCACTACTCCCCAAGGAGAAATAGTGTATGAACAAATGCAAAGGGTACAAGTAGGTTTTGATTCGAAACCAGAGAAAAACTACAAGTCTGGTATCAATTATCAGAGATCTCTTTTCACCCTACAACATACCTATCCACAAAACTGAAAGACTCTCAGACCGTACTTCTAAAACTGATTCTAATGACTAAGAATGGGGTAGTTGTTCAAATATTACTGAAGATGTCCCTAAAGGTGATATACACACACCCCTTTCTCAGGAAGGATAGGGTACAGAGTCTCGATTACTTGAATTCGGTCCACACCATATCTACATGGCTAAGGAAAACGAGCAATGACACTACGAGAAAGTCTACATGGAAGATGATACCATCGAAGACCTTGACAATATCATTAACTTAACCAACATCCCAGACAACCTTAATGATACCGCTATCATGAAACTTACCACAGCCGACCTCGACCTACCGAATGACTCTTTACCACTTGTATTTCCTGATTTGATAGACTGGGACGAACCTAAACACCATGATATACCTATTTTCCCAGATGACGTGTCCATTGTCCATTACCTATGTACACTCAACCCGAAAACAAACTCTACTAGCGAACAAAATAATGATAACTGCAATCGGGAGGGTGCCAAGTCTCTCAGTCGCAAAAATGAAAGAAAAAAAGGATCTAATGCTGAAAACTAGTCAATGGCAGCACTAGATCACAACAAAGTCAAAATAAAGGACACATATGAGGGTGAAAACCTTTTTAAGGCACCTAAGGATGGGAGACTTGACACTCTTCCTGAACACTATCAGGAGCGATCACCCATATTGATTGAGCCCACTCAATCAATCAACATTGGTATAGAAGCAGCAGCTAAAAACATACACCTAGCAGAATCACTAACAGAAGAGGAAAAACCAGAGTTTATCAGATTCTTCAAAGAAAAGAAAATCAATTTTGCTTGGTCCTATGTTGATATGCTCGGAATAGATCCAAACTTAATCATGCATCATTTATCTATTGCTCCAGGAGCTAAGCTAGTCAAACATAAATTAAGAAAGATGAATTCGCATGTAGCATTAATGGTCAAAGTTGAATTAAAGAAATTATTAGACGTCGGATTTATTCGACCTATAGACTATGTTATCAATTTTGCTTGGTCCTATGTTGATATGCCCGGAATAGATCCAAACTTAATCATGCATCATTTATCTATTGCTCCAGGAGCTAAGCTAGTCAAACATAAATTAAGAAAGATGAATTCGCATGTAGCATTAATGGTCAAAGCTGAATTAAAGAAATTATTAGACGTCGGATTTATTCGACCTATAGACTATGTTGAATGGATTTCAAACATTGTACCAGTTTCAAAACCAGACGGAAGCATCAGAATATGCACAGATTTTAGAGATGTCAACAAAGCCTGTCCAAAGGATGACTTTCCTTTGCCCAACATCGACATAATTGTGGACCTCATAGCGAGCCGTGCAATGCTATCATTAATGGATGGTTTCTCTGGTTACAATCAAATCAAGATAGCTCTAGAGGATCAAGATAAAATAGCGTACCTTCATGGAGGACTATGTAGATGATTTACTGGCTAAGTCATTCACCCGGGCAAAACATCTAGGCATATTAGATAAAATCTTTCAAAAATTGGAGCAATTGCAACTCAGGCTGAACCCTAAAAAGTGTGTCTTCGGGGTAACATCAAGTAAACTATTAGGCTACATTGTTGTCTGAAAATGGCATTGAAGTAGATCTAGTGAAGGTACAGGCCATCATGGAGATGCCACCTCCCCGGAACATTAGTCAACTCAGATCTCTACAAGGACGACTACAGTCAACTAGGCGATTCATAGCCCAACTAGCAGATAAAAGTCTATCATTCAATCATCTGCTACATAAGAACATACCATTCGGATGGGAAGCTAAATGTGCGGAATCATTCTATCAAATCAAGCAATATCTAATGAACCCACCGGTTCTGGTACCACCAATAGCAGGAAAGCCACTCATTCTCTACATATCAACAACATACATATCATTGGGGGCATTGTTAGCACAAGAAGATCAAGAAGGCAAGGAACGAGCTATATATTACATTAACCGAACATTAAATGGATATGAGTTAAATTATACATTCATTGAGAAAGCTTGTTTAGTTGTGGTATTCGCTTCTCAAAAGTTCCACTATTACATGCTAGCTCACACAATCAAGCTAGTAGCAAAAATTGATCCTCTCAAGTATTTACTCAACAAAGCAGCTCTTACAGGCCGACTGGCTAAATGGGTCATGATTCTTAGTGAGTTTGATATCCAATACATAGAGTGTCGGGCTATCAAGGGACAAGTAATTACAAATCAATTAGTTGAAGCACCACTACCAGATAAGCAACCAATGAAGGTAGAATTTCTAGACAAGGATGTCCTTACTGTTATAATCAAGCAATGGACCCTGTACTTTGATGGTTCCTATACTCAACATGGCTCAGGTGTCGGCATCTTGTTTGTCACCCCTGAAGGACACACCATTCCAAGATCATATAGGCTCATGTTTCCATGCACCAATAACATCGTTGAGTATGAAACCTTGGTCATAGGAATCAAAATGGCTGTAGAATGGAGAATCAGGGAATTAAAAGTCTATGGAGATTCCCAAGTGGTTATAAATCAGATCAACAATGAATATCAGACCAAGGACAACAAGCTACTGCCATACAAAAGAATGGTAGATGACTTCAAATAGTACTTTGTACACATTACCTTCGAGCAAATACCAAGGTTGGACAACAGAGCGGTCGATGCAATGGCTACTATCGTTTCACTGCTACAAATTTTAGAACAACAGAGTCGTTATGAGTTTCTGGTAGAGCAATTGTTTTCCCCAGCCTATGACAATTTTGCTTCTCACGTCATCTATGCCTTAACCAGTTCAGACTCTCCTCTATACAGGACAATCTATGAATACCTTAAAACCAATACCCTACCCATTGACCTATCTCAAAATAAAAAATGCAACTTTATCTGGCAAGCCACTCGTTATACCTTAACCGCTAATACCCTTTACCGCCAAGGTCTAGATGGTACTCTTCTTTGTTGCCTTGATCGTAATGAATCTAGCTCTGCTTTACATGAGTTTCACGAGGGTATCTGTGGCACGCATTTAAGTGGTCCTACTCTCGCTAAAAAACTTCTGAGAATGGGATATTACTGGCCGACAATGGAAAAAGACTTATCAATTTGCAAAGAAATGTCCTAAGTGCCAAATTCATGGCAATCTTATCCATGCACCAGCACAGAAGCTACAACCATTTACAACATCATGGCCTTTCTGTCAGTGGGGACTTGATTTAGTAGGGAAAATCCATCCTACCTCTTCAAATGGACACAAGTTCATTATCACTACAACAGAGTATTTCACAAAATGGATTGAAGCAGTCCCTATGACCACAGTAACTGGAAAACAGATTGCCTCATTTATTCTCAATTTATCTAATTTGCAGATATGACATTCCCAGTTCCATCATCACAGATAATTGATGTCCTTTCAAAAAGCAAGATGTACGAGAACTATGTGAGCAATTCAAAATCCAACATCGTTTCTCTACACCTTACTACCCACAGGGGAATGGTCAAGCAGAGACATCAAATAAAACAATCTTGAAAATCTTAAAGAAGACAATAAATGATGCATGTAAGGATTGGCATGTACAACTCAATCCGACACTCTGGGCATACAGGACTAGCATCAAGACACCTACAAGGGCTACGCCATATTCATTGGTGTATGGATCAGAAGTAATTTTACCTCTTGAAGTAGAAATTTCATCCCTTAGAGTATCTTTAAAAGGCCTCATACTTGATGAGGAGTATCGGGTCAACAGATTGCAAGAACTAGAGCTTCTGGATGAAAAATGATAACATGCCTATGATCACCTCAAAGCATAGCAACAATGCATGTGCAGAAGCTACAATCATAGAGTCATCCCTAGGATTTTTAAAGTAAGTGATCTTGTACTCAAAGAAAATCCCATAAATCAACAAGATCGAGAAAAGAAGGGGAAGTTTGAACCTAACTGGTTGGGTCCCTATGTTATTATATCAACCTATGGATCAGGCGCCTATCAGTTAACAACTTCAGAGGACGATGTGCTCGACGAACCAATCAACAACATCCATTTGAAGAATTTCTACACTTGAGTGGTCTAATGCACGGAAAAATGAAAAATACAAAAAAATCTGAAAAATGCAAAAAAAATAAAAAACAACAAAAAAAAAGGTGCAATAAAAACAAGTGGTGAAAACCTGGCAATAGGCGCTATTTGTGAGGGAACAACTCCTCTATCTACCATTACTCATATCTTTTGCATCCAAGTCAAAGCTAAATGGCCATCGCCCAATACTTTTTACGCAACATTATCCCGAACATACTTAGCGTAGTCACTATCCTTGCTTATCTGAAGATCAATTCCTCATATCCCACCATGGCTTGGTAATCATTGTGAATATCCACATCAATCGACATCTATAACTAGGTGCAGTGTTCCTCTGACTTCAAGCATTCCAACAACAAACAAACAAGAATCACAACGCACCAGAAATGTGTGCGGGAAAAGTGGTGCAATGAAACGGAAATTTTGGTTTCTAGACAAGTCCACACACCAATGGGACTCTTGGTGCAAGTTATGGAGCTATGTTGAATAGCTCAACTCCCTAAGGGATGTTCCATTGTTCTCTATCTCACAGGATCCCTCAAGTAAATGCCTTTGCTCTCAAATCACTGAGCAAAGTGACTTCGGAATGACAACTATGAGGAGGAGGGATGAATGCATTCCTAGTTATGCATGATATTAAATCTGGTATGAATTAAACTAGCATGGATATGATGATAAGATAAAAGATTAGTAAAACCTATCCTGACATGATATACTAGTCTAATATGAGAGTGCTATGATGAAAATGCTTATTAAGATGATTTCTATTCAAAGAGAGACTAAATGCTTGATTAAAAATGATTATGCATGTATGAGATATTTAGATGCTTAGTAAAATGTCTATAAGTTTGATACTAAAGACCTGGATATGAAAATGATAGAAGGAGGGCTCTATTTATAGGAAAAACAAGACAATGGATGGTCAAGATTGGATGATCTTGTCAAGGGCCAAGATTGAAAGTTATCAATCCATGTTTACAATTCTCACCAATGAAATGGTGACAATTGTCAACAAAGATACTGCTTGAGAGGAGATGTAAGGAGCATTAAATGCTTGAGAAGACCTCATGGTTACCTTAGAAGGTAAGGGTTAAGGTTAGGCTAAGTTTATCCATTGGATAAAGCTTTTACCCAAAGGGTAAACTTTTGTGCAAGGATTAAAGGGATAACCATGGTCAAAGCAATGGATGCTTGATGAGACTCTTGGGTTAGATGAAGGTTGAGTTAGACAAAAAGTCTCTAACCATGTAAGAAGGTTGAGTTAACCATTAATGGTTTGGAAGACTTTGGAAGTTAACTTGTTGAAGACATAAAGTCTTTAATGGTTTTCAAAGACTTTGAGGGTTTGAGAAGTGACTTCCCTTTGCTTAGGGATGTGACAATATTTAGGAGATGGATTACTCTAAATTAGAAATGATTAGAAGAATCTAGAAGGGGTTTTAGGGAGGCAAGTGGGAGATGTAGGATTTTGCAAGTGGGTGGAGGGAAATTTTAATTAAAATAAATTACTTTATTTCAGCAAAAACATACGCAACTTGCATAAATACAAGTGGGGAGATTAAAATAAATAAATTAGATTTATTTACTTGCAAGGATTAATTCAATTAAATGTAAATTTAATTAAAAGTGGAGAAAGGGGAATTAGTTAAATAAAGTGATTTATTTAATTAAAGGATATGAAAGACTTAAGTGAATTTAATTAAATTATCTGAGTAATTCATTTAATCAAATAGATGAATGTGAATAAATTTAATTAAATAGAGGAATGAGTTTAGAATGAATATTAGATATTCACTTAAGAAAGTGGTCATTATTATACGTCTGCACATACAATTCTCATTCATTTATGTTTGTTAAGTATATTAAAATTATTAAACGCTTTTTGGAGCATTTTGGAGGTAAATGTGAACAAAATTCATCTCAATATGATTCAACAAATGCTTCTTCTACCACAGTTATTAAATAGATCCCAAGTAATATTCCAAAATTGTGTAAGATCTTGGTCCCACTTAAAATCAAGAAATCCATAGACCATCTTCATCATTCAACAAACGGGTCTTCCGGACTTCCATCATAGTTATTAATTAGATCAAAAGGAATAGGTACTCCAAATTCATGGAATCATAGCAATTCTCGGTCCTCTTAGATTGGTTTTAGAAAATTGAATGTCAATATGACTGGTTTTTAGAAAATTGTATCTCAATCTTCCCCATCCAAAACAGTTATTCAATGCTCTCCAAAATAATATTATTGAATGCCTTCCAGAAACAACTCTAGAATGTCCTGTAATACAGATCAAAACAATTAAGGGTTTCCAGGTTGATATCCTGTTCAACTGCAGTGTATCTTTGCATGTTACAATTGCCTTGACAAGCAATTAAGAGTAAGATGCTGGAATGGATGTAGACTACAAATACAGAAGGTTAGGGCAGTAGCTTTTGCTTGTACCAGCTACCCCAGAAATCTGATTACCAGCTTGCTCTCTTTGAATCAAATTCATTAAATAAATGTGTCGATTTATCAGATGCTAGCGTATAACATGCCTCTTTGAGAAATCAACTTTTAAACAACTGAAAAAGTAAACTTCGAAGCTGGTATTTTCCTCATTGTTGAATCTCAGAAAATTTACAAAGGGAAAGCTCGATGTACTCTGCAGGCTTGTAAAAATTGACATAGAACATGGATTGAAAAAATTGAACCATAAATGTGGTTCATGCCCATGGCATCTCATCTATTGTGTAATTTAGGATATATATAGAGATTTCTTTTACATATTAATAGCTTCAGGTATAAACTATCAACATTGCTTTCAAAACTTTTCATGAAGCTTGAGAAGCATCATAGAATTTTTCATGTAGGGTTGTAGGAACCTTCATATAGCCCCTTCTTTCTCCTTCAGCTTACTTGCCAATTCAACATATGATTTATGCCAAGCTACACCATTTACTTCCAGGGAAGAGTCGCCCTTTTCCCCAGCAAGACCGTTCCCTTCCTGAACAGGAGAAGTGGTTTCCTTTATGTCGGCATCCACTTGTTCTAACAATTTAACTGATTCTTCTTGCATCTTGGTCTCCAGTACCTCTTGTGACCTAAGAAAGCTTGGCTGGTTGGTAGAAGAAAGCAACCTAGCCCACATACGATCAGTGGTCTTCACCTGGTTCTGGCCTTGGGTGACACGCTGCAGAAAAAACAAAAAACATAATTACCTGAGCACTAAGTTCGTTGCAGTCTTATCATATACTAGAAAATTTTACCCCCATTTACAGAACAACATGAATTTAATACATAAATAGTCAGGTATCTTCCTCAAATTTAAAATGCCACCACCATATAGCAAATAGACCTTAAATTTTTCTGAAATCCAAATCTCATCTCATGTCCAACAACTTTGTATGTGTTCATATTGTTATGTATAGCACTCTCAAATTGGGAAGGGAAACTTACAGAAATCGGAATATAAGCATGCCTTCCATTCACTGGTCCAACGGTGAAGCCTGTGTAACCTGCCATGGCTCCATGGACAGCACTTTGTGCAAGCAGAGAGCAGTAAACATTATCTGATGCATTGCTTGGAATGGCACGAATCATGTAAGTTGGATCTGCCAAACCCAAGTGTGCATACCGTAGGATGCATTAAGTTAGTTATAACTTAGAAAAATTGAAAAATATATTCAGAGTACTTAACAATTTACGCCTTGAATGTCAAGATCATCCGTATGTCGAACAATAAAAAGGCTGTAAAATAATAGATAAAGAAAATGACAATGTCTGTAATCAAAAAAGTTATTTCAATTGATAGATGACATACCAATATACTTCAAGTTTATCACTTGTTTGTGCTCCTTAAGAAAATAATCCTGCAAAAAAAGAAAAAAGAAAGGGCTTTTCAGTTGAATCATCATAACTTACAGAATCAGCTGTGACACTTAAGATCAGTTTCAACCTTGTCAAGTAATCTTCATGTTTAGACTTTATACAACACCATTATAGCCTTACCTTGAGGTTTTGAGAGAGCCATAGACCAACATCTTGTAGTAAGCGATTTCCTGAAGCATCACGTTGATCCATACTATGCATAGATTCAGCAATAAGTTCCTGACCAGCACCTTCAGCAACAACAATTACACAATGCCCATTCTCCTGAGTACGTTTCCTGACATATTCACAAAGACCACCTTTTCCTTCAAGATAGAATGGTGATTCAGGAATTAGACAACAATCCTGCACAAAAATGGATGTGAAATCTTAGTCAGAGAAATTGATATTTTCTTCACTCAAAATTTAAAGATCTAATGAAACTATTCATTACTATCATCAGTTTTCATCATTGACATAGTTGTTTATCAGTTTTCATGCATTCTTATCTAGGAAAAGGTTCAATTCAAGTTAGAAGTTCCCTTTATTTGAAACTGATGAATTCAGCAATATAAGACTATTACTGATATGAATTGCCGAAAGAATCACATGACCAATATGTTAAATTACAGTGCGTCTAAATTGTAATTGTTCAAAAGAATCTGGGATCTCTGCTACAAATGATTATCACTGGAAACTAGGCATTCTAACTCACAAAATCACTTTCTCAGTTCAACTAGATAAGAAATGAATCCTTACCACATCACGGCTAGCAAGTGTGGCATACATAGCGATGTATCCTGCACCAGAATAAAAATCCAATCATTTTCTTATGTCTTAAAATTTTGAAAAGTACAAAAACAGAGATTTGATCAAATATTGGTATCTATTTCCAAACTCTAAGAAGTCATTTGTTCCCTAAACTAATCCATCATTCTTCCCATATAATTTGAGACTACATTGTGGATTTGTTCCCAAAAATTAATACCAAAAAGATATTTGCATATGTTTAAAAGTTAAAACTATTGATTTTAATTCCTTTCGCATTGTCCTTGTTAATTTGGATCTACCAAAAATTTGGCCAAGACAGGTGGATGCATGACTTACCACTATAGCGGCCCATAAGCTTCACAAGACCCACACCATTTTCAACACTCTCTGCTTCTACATGAGCTGCATTGATTGCCCTTTGTGCTTCCTCCACAGCAGTGTCAAACCCAAATGACTTATCTATGACCTGAAAATTCATGTCTAATGAAAATCCGTTCACATATGAAGAACAATATCCACATACATAACTTTACGAGATTGTTAAATAAACACAAAGTTAATATTAATGGATCTTAGATAATTTGGAAGTTCATTATCCAAAAAAATGAAATAGTATCCAAATTGGAATTTTGAAGTTCATATTTGTGATGTTACATATCAAATTTTATTATTTAAGGCTCATCATACCACAATATCGTTATCAATGGTCTTAGGAATCCCAGTGACAGTCACTTTCAAGCCACGCCTTCGTATTTCCTGCACAACATTTCAACCTTTATAAACCATTCCACATTCATGAAACTACCAAATCTCGTGAACAGATACTTCAAGCAACATGATAGACGAAAAAGATTATAAATTTTCCAGACGAATCGAGGAAGAATTCATATTTCTTCAACATAAAAGGTCCTAAGGCTTCTTGAAATCACTTGTAAGAAACCTCTTATTTTGGGAGGTACAATAGCATGCCATTAAATTCTCGCAGCGATAAAAAATTGTCTACAATTGGATCCTAGTTTATTTGTTTCACAGTTTGAAAGAATTTTGCCTCAATGTTATAAGTCATCATGTTATCAGCAGAATTCCCATTAAGGTATATTGACAAGATGCATATAGTAAATACCTCATAAATAACACTTGCTCCTCTTTGTGTTCCATCTCCTCCAATAATATAGACCTAGCATACAAAAGCAACTGAAACTTTAAACACATTTGATGGTAACATGGAATCATTGT
Source organism: Cryptomeria japonica (assembly GCF_030272615.1). Lineage (NCBI taxonomy): Eukaryota > Viridiplantae > Streptophyta > Pinopsida > Cupressales > Cupressaceae > Cryptomeria > Cryptomeria japonica. Next base: position 29,929,091 of record NC_081410.1, on the reverse strand, counting down.
GTGGCAATAAGACGAACAGACAAGGTCATTGAAAGAATCAAGCACCTGGTTAATGCCACGGTCTTGAATGCTGTCAACTATCTTTGAAGTTGCATGACCACCCCGTGAAGTACCAAGAACGGTACCTCCACGTTTGTGAATATCATTAACAACCTTTCGGTTTAGGGGGATGGTATTTTTAGAGTAAAAACCTTTATAACCTCCCTGCACAAGAAGAACCCATAAGGTTACTTATTCACAAAAAGTTACACAAGAGTTCTGATTAAAGGAAACTTCCAATAATATGGTCAAACATTCGGCTGATTTCTCAAACCAAATCCAATTCAAACTAGGAAAACTTTAAAATCAAAAAAAATTGAACTGCCTCTGGGGAGTATTTTCATTTGCAACATTCAGAACAAAGAACAGAGGAATAAACTTACCTCAATCCCAAGGACATCTTCCACTCCATAAATATTATATAAACTACATACAATTTCACGGATAACAGTGTTAAGCCCTGGGCATAGACCTCCACATGTTACTATACAGGCACGCACTTCATTTGGTTTAAAATAGACCTGTTAAGAAGAATCAGTGTCAAATATATTCAAGTTGAGCAAACTTAAAATTTTGCTTTGAAATCTATTTTCATCAAAGAGACATACATTTTGCCTCGGTCCAGCACGACGAAAATGAAGTCCTCTTGGACTATTCAGTCTGACAACAATCTGGAACTCAGGAAAAGTCACAAATTCAGATATCAAACTAGACTGAAACAAAATAAGATGCACTGAAAAATTAAGTGAACATAGAACAAACGTATGGATTGTACTTCTCAGATAAAAGAACTTACATCTTTTGCAACTACATCATCTGGGTGAACAAAGTACTGCCTGAAAATGGCAATTTCAACATCTTACATTAGAATAAGACTAGACTCAAAAGAAACCTGCTTCTTATTGGAGAGGAATGTGGATTCATTCAAACCAAAATTTCCATAGATGTATATTAAACTAAAATGGATTGCAAAGAAAATCCACGAAGATAAGAACATAAAACTTAAAACATAAACAATTTTTTTTATTCAAACTTACTTGACATCAGCATAAGCAGGGTTGTCTTGCAAAGGATTTGGATAAGTCTGCAGCATACACATAATCCACCAAAAAACCCTAAATTAGTAACAGTCATAGCTAATGTTGTCCATATTTTTAGTTCATTGACATTAAACAACCTCTATATAATCATTTGTAAAATGAAGAAATGTTTTGAGTGGATTATTTTGACAGCAATAGGAGACCAGAGTATATAGAAACAACAATGCACTGTACTTTATAGATAATCGGCTCAGATACAGAAGCATTGTGGACAAAACCATGGTCAGTGAATTTAGCATGATGCAAAAGTTAAAACTTCCAATCTCGCATTCACTAATACAGAAACTGTAAAGCTGGATGCATCAGGCTTTGGAATTAAATGCACAAATTGTTTGTTTTCAGAAAATTTTGCTCTGCTTATACCAAAATCTATAAATGACAATAGCAAAAGTGTCGAGAGGAGCATGACCTCTTTCAAAGAGCTGAAGATCCTTATTGTGACACGTTTTGAAGTCCAAATATAATAAGACACAATACTTGTTAAAGAATTTGCAAATGAGGTATCATACTAAGCAGATTTGATTGTGGAGAAAGATCTAGAATTAAGTGTTCTTGAAACAAAATATTGCTAGGCCTTTCTTGTTGTATGGCCAAGGCTGGGGCAGCTACTCCTATGACGTGACATGTCTCCAAGGTCATCCAAATTCCAGAGCGCTTATGAAGAATTGGTGTAAATAAGGTACCAAGTTAAGTGTGCTTAATTTTAGAGAAAATTATGATTAAGCATGCTTGAACCAGAATAATATTGGTAATTTACTGTTGTAAGGCTGGGGTGATTTCTCCTCATCCTGTGATGTTTTTTCGGTCATCATGTACTAGTTCAAATGAGACATCAAGCTAAGTGGGATGGATTGTGGAGAGGACTATAATTAAGCATGCTTGGTCCGTAATTTTATTAAACTCTACTGTTTTAGAGCTGGAGTGAATCTCTCTGTGATGTGGAGTGGTTCCTAGAACATAAAGATTGCTTACAAGCAACTGATCTAAAGGAGGTACAAAGCCAAGTGGGATTGATACCAAGGAAATCCCTGATTAAGAAATTGAGCCAGATTAGTATTGTGACTTTACTCTTACAGGCTGGGTTGATTCCTCCTGCCATGTGAACTGTTTCCTAAGTCACTGAGATTGCTTACCAGAGACTGGTGTGTATCAACCACGAGAATTTGATGTGGATCATTGCCTAGATCATTGGGGTTGCTTACAAGCCACCAGTATGTGTCCACCTGCTAGAACTTGAACAGAGTGAGAGGCCATTAAGCGTCTCCGGTAGCCAGGGTAGTAGCCCGGGTGGGTATAAGAAGCTTTGCCCTGAATTTGAGGACCAAGCGTCGGCAGTTCAAAATCATATATTATGAATATGGGTCAAGAAAACAGAACACATACTAAAAGGATAGTTGATTCTAAAGCAGAAGGTGGGCAACTGTCTATTGAACACTTTTTGGTTCCACGGTGCTGACTCACTGAGGGCTGCCACTATCACTTCATAACATATTCAATTGCTACAGATCCATTTCTGACATCATAAAAAAGCTAGCGATTGGCTTCGATACCCAACGGTGATAGCTCTGTACTAAGTGGCCCAGATTCACTCCAATGTAAGAGGAGCGCATGTGAATAATTCGACACCATGCAAAAAAACTAATCGAAAGTGTTATTGAACTCAGAGAAATTTCGAAATTATAACAAATTCCCAAAAATAGGGATTAACATTTTGAAGCCTTAATTTTTTAAAAGCTAAATCAAATTTGAAAAATAAAAAAACAAATAAAATCTTACAGTTAAATTAGGTAACCAGTCGGAAAGATGAGGAACATCGTCGATCATGAATCCAGAATCACAGCTTCCATTATTATGCGCAGCCATCACAACCCCAACACCGCTCTTTTTCAACACAAGGCCGCTTAAACTCACATCCTTATAAAGCAGCGTGTGCTTGAGAACCAGCCCGGTCGCACGGCCATGTGACCGGAGGCGCCGCTTAGCCGCACACAGTCTCTCTGAATTCTTTGAATGTGTAGACTGAAGAACGTTGAAATGACCCAGAGAACCAGCCATCTAAATTCAATACTGTTTTTCTTTCAATCAACAATTTTCAAACCAAAGAAATACGAGACGAATGGGTTGCGTTCGAATCACAGCAACAACGAATTATGTAGGTATATGATATTCGCAATGCACCTGAGAATTTTTCCTCTCTTGTTCGATAGTTTCTCGTGTGCTTAGGTGTTAAATAGGCGGCTACAGACAGAACATTCCAAGTCCTGGATTTTGTAATTACTGGCGTATGGAAATGTGCTTTCTCTTAACTGCGGTTGGGTCTCGTGGGTTTGTGGTTTGACTGGAGGACAAGTGGGTTTGCTTTGAATACTGGCTACAACTGCCCTTGGTCCTCCAACATGTGAGGAGCCGCCAAGTAGAAGATGCGCGTTGTTTAAGCTTTTGCCGCCTAGACGAGACCCACGTGTTTACGTGTTGGGCCTTCCGCTGTACAAGTCGCCTTTGAAGAATAAAATTGAGTTTGATTCTATTTCAGATCCTTCTAGTACAAACATCTAGGTAGATAGGTACATACATATGTTTTTAACTTACAATTGATCTAATTTTTATAGGTAATTTGGTATCTAATTAGGCTATAATTAGGTTACATATGATGCAAAATGGTCTCTTTCAATAGATTCAATTAGCTAATTTTTAATTATTTATTATTAATTATATCTTGATTTCCACCTTTCAAGTGCCACTCATTTTAAGTTTAACTGATCAATCAATGTGTATCTCAATCATGCCATCAGTTTAACTTCTTAATTATCTCAATCTAATATCTAATATTAGATTGAAAGTGTCCTTATATAGAAGGAATATAAAAGAAAAGTATAATAATAATAATAATACTAATAATAGTTTGATAATATAAAAATAATAATATAATCATATCTTAATAATGGTTTAATATTAATTACAATATCATAATATAATAATAATAATAATAAATTTTAAAGTGGAATAATGAACAAATATGATAGGCGTACTTTACCTATATCCTCTAAAGATAGGTATTGTAGTTTTAGTTAAATAGATATTATTTTTATTAAGAGGTTCTTTCAATGGTATGTTGGTTAAGTGGTGGTATTGTTGTGACCACCAAGGTTCATGCGATCACAAGCGGCCAGCGTTTGAAGAATAAAATTGAGTTTGATAATATTTATCTAATTTTTAGAGTTAATAAGACTTATTATACTTACATATGATGCAAAACCTTTGTCTCTTCCCATACATTCAATTAACTAATTTTTTAATTATTTATTACTAATTATATCTTCATTTCCACCTTTCAAGTGCGGCTCATTCTAAGTTTAACTAATCAATCAATGTGTGTATCTCAATCATGTCATCATTTAACTTTGTAATTATCTCAATCTAATATTAGATTGAAAGTGTCCCTATATAAAGTCCATTTTTTTCTAAGAATAAAGATACGAAGGAATATTAAGAAAAATATAATAATAATAATAATTTGATAATATAAAAATAATATATATAAACATAATAATATAATCATATCTTAATAAAGGTTTAAAATTTATTGCAATATAATAATAATAATAATAATAATAATAATAATAATAATAAATTTTAAATTGGAATAATGAACAAATATGATAGGCGTACTTTACCTATATGCTCTAAAGATAGATATTCTAGTTTTAGTTAAATAGATATTATTTTTATTAAGAGGTTCTTTCAATGGTATGTTGGTTAAGTGGTGGTATTGTTGTGACCACCAAGGTTCATGCAATCACAAGCGATCAGCCTTAAACCCCACACACTAAGCAACATATTAAGTCTAGAGGATGTTAGTCAACTTTGTCCCTCACTTTTCATAGCTCCAGGCCAAAAGTTGATCTAATGAGCTCACGTGAAATGAACTCCAGAGGGCATGTTGTGCCACACGTGCCAGAATTGTGGTCATGTGAAAAAGTTTACCTAACACTTCAAAAAAATATTATTTTTATTAAATCATAAATTATTGATTAGGGAGATGTGACATAAAAAATTCCTTCCTGAATCACATTTTGTAATAGTATTTATAAAAAATATATTTTTCTTATAATAGTTATCCTATTAAAAATTTGTAATAAAAACATGTCTTACTTAACCTATAACTATTTTTTTAATCTTATTTTATGATTTTAAATTTTATATAATATATAAAAAATATGAAAAAAAAATTTAATTCATACATATAAATAATAATACTTAATTTCACATACACATAAAAACTTGAATTAAAATTTAGTTTTTCTAAAACTATTTGTCATCATCTATACCATTCTTTTTATTAGAATTATTATTTTTAAATATTAAACTTTTATATATATATATACCTATACCATGATCCAAATATTTACAGAAGAACAATAAATTAAATAAGAACTTTTAAAAAATATCAATCTTCCGAAAAACTAATTCCTACGAACTTGGGTGCAAATCCATTGAAAACTCAAAAGGAGAGTAGAAAAAGAATATAATAAAGACAAAAGTGAAATTTTAAAATTTGAACTAAAACTGAACTTTCCCTTTTTCCTCTCTTATTTTTTCACGTTATTCTTATTATTATATTATTCTAGAAATCTCTCTGTTGTTCTTCTGGATTATGACACCTACCAAAAGTGGTTAGATTTGTATTTCAAGTAAAAACAATTCAAAAATTCCATGAGCGTAGTAAAATAGAGTTTTGTGTTTTTGTGTGTGACTATGTAAGAATTGATCTTAGGCAAAGAAACTAACAATTGGTATCAGAGTCACGGTTGGCTTGAGCAGAGATGGGATCCAATTAGATAGTTGATCCTGGAGTTGGGTGCTTTTATGTTATCAATAAACAGGCTGAAGTTTCAGATGATGAGGCCGAATCAGTCATCGAAAAATTTCTTGGCAGTCTAGACTCGGTAGAGAGTGATGTCCAAGTGGAGGTTGAAACCAAATGTCATTGGTGGGATGGCTGGAAAAAGGAGAAGACTTTGGTTGAAGAAGAAGAGGGTTTGTTGTATTCACTGTTTGAAGAAGAGACTGGTTTGTTTCCCTTCCAAGATGAGGAGGATGCCTCCAGAGGTGAGGAGGATGTAGTCTCGAATCTAGCGAATGAGGATGACCCTGAAGAAGAACAAGCAGATTGCAAAAGTGATGATTTATTGTTTCAGATTACAGCAGTGGAGGCAAAGTGGAATGCATTGATTGCAGGTACTGCACAAAATACAACAAATTCATTCAGTGAGGCAATCGTGAGAATTGGGAGTGACGTTTGTAGGCTATTCACACCTGTACGAGAGTTTTATATTCGGGTATTCAAATCTGATAATGGTGATCTAGATATTCTATTACGAGGGAGCACAAGAACAAGAGACTTTGATGGAGGAGTGTATTATGCATCAACAAATAGTAGTGTTCCTGATTATGGATTACTAGATGAAGTAGTTAGAGAATATGTTTTTAACTCTAATCTGACTTGGAGAAGATTAATTCGCACTATTCATGAACAGAGTTTGGCGACATTAAAATCTTCTCAAGAGTTGGTTGTAGTATGAGCCATGGAATGGAGATGCGGGGAACGTTATAGGTTGTGCCGCTTGGACTTCACGGGGGAGATTGTTGGGTATATGAAGCCCAACAGTCACATGGCTGTTTGTTTTGCCCAGAATACTCTTCATTTTTTATTTGATATGTTTATATAAATGGCTGTGTGTAGCCCATATATGATGTACTGTGTAATTGGATATTGGTTAATAAGAATCCTCCCTGCGTTTCTGGTGGACGTAGCCACTTAGTGGTGAACCACGTTAATCTTGTGTCTTGAGTTCTTTGTTGTGTCTATTATTCTTTCTGCTGTTTTTTGTTCACTATTATGTGTTTTCTCTGCTCGTTTTTAAACTAACAAAGAATACTTATCTTTTCTTTCTTTTAAATAATTTTCAAATTATTATTTTTTATTTGTTAAAACATTAGAAGTTGGCTAGAGAAAAAAGCTAAGATGGAATTTCAATTTATTTTATTTTTTTAAAATAATACCAAATTTTAATAATGTCTAATTTTGACAGTGTTGATGTGAATGTATATGATTTGATCGGGTTAAGAGGTTTGGAGGAGATCGAGATTAAATGGAAGCAACGTGAGATAAAAGGTGTTAATATTTAGTCTTAAATTGTTGAGGTTGGAAATTGTTGACGTCCAATAAAGCAGGGGAATTTGGGCTTGTTTCATTCCAAATGGAAATGGGTGGCTAAATAGATGGAAAGCTATAGAAATTGAGGATGAGAAAGATGCTCCAATGTATCAAATGTGGTGGGTGACTATTTTCCCCTATTGTCATGAGCATTTGATTTTGTCCTCGAGCCTTGAAGTATTATATGAGGAAGTAAAAAGTTCAAGTTGAGGGTTAATATATCAATTTAATTCTTTGTGGACTAAATTAGCTAATCTCCATTTGTGGATGACCAAAAATTGATCAAAAAAGATAAAAGACGTGATAGAAACTTATCTAAATGCTTAGGGTTTTTTGTTCTATCATGTCAATATGTTGAAAATAAATCCATGTTGTAGCAAATGGCCTTGGTTTTGGGATAATTTATTGTTCTTGATCAAACCATGGTTTATGGAACTTAAGCTGATAATTAAGTCCTCCTCAATAATGTCAATATGGATCAAGAGAAGTGATATGTTAGAGATATTGTCGATGATTGATCCAAAAATCTATGGTTTAATCCACTCTATATCAACAAAGATTAAAGTGGAATTAAATATTTCTAAAGGATTCCGGAAAGAAATTTGGTTAAAAGTAAGGAATAAATTTTGGAAGAAAGCTTTATTTATTTAGATGTCAAAAGAACCTCTAGGTTGTGCATATTGTCACAGATTGCTCAAAGAAGAAATCTAAAAATGCTAAATAGGTGATATGGTGATAAGGGGCTAGGTTATCCCATTTATTGGTCAAAAGTACTACTTCAAAATCTTAATCTAACTCTCAAGAGTGGAAGAATAGTTTTTAGATTAGATTGTGTGGTAGTTTTTCCATGGCAATCAAGAACAATAGTTTTTGTATGACAATCTAATCTAGAAACTACTCTTCCAAATGTAATGGATTGTAGGAACTTGATGTACTCAATAAAGTCTAAGGAAGTTATGGATGACAATAAAGGATACAAGTTGTTGCTAGGTGATGTTATGCAAGAGGCTTAACAACAAAAAGTGTGTATATAACCACCATTGCCCTACCAAGGAAAATCTAACAAATGCTCATCTTAGAAAGGTAAGCAAAAAGAGTTGCTAAATTTAACATATAAAGCAAAATTTGAGAAATATTTTTCAATTATAGAGAAACAAATTGAGCTTTATCCCTTGCCGCCAAGATAACTTGTGAAAAGATTTATGAGGCCTAATTAGTTTCCTATATTAACTAAGGACGAATAATAGGGCGTAAATATTGATTTCCAAGAATTGTTGTTAGCTATCAATATCAACCATTATTTGATTCCTCAAATATATCATGAAGTAAACAAGGAATCCTCTAGATGGAAAGAGGTTAAATCTAAAAGAAGAAAAAAAGTGAAAATACAACCATTAAACATAGGGTGCTTAAATTGTATAGTAAGAAATGAAAATGGTAGTGGTTACAATCTCTTTTATATTGATGGGTTTGTTTCATATATTATGTTGTTGTGTTTTTTTATGTTTGTTTGATCACCCAATAGTTTAATTAAAAACATAGAATAAATCTTATTAAAATATATTAAAGTAAAATAATACTAGTTTATAGTAATTCAATGGAAGTGGGGTTGTTATTCTTGAGTTATCCCTATGGTTAATCAAATTTATTGCTTCCTATAGGAATAACTTGTCAAATAGATATGAGGGGGATCAACTATTCATTATGGTCATCTAATAGGTTTTTCTCTATCCACGTGCTTAATGGTTCGAGTGAGAGAACCATCTTCTAAAATTGGATAAGATGAAAACTTTCCAAAATTGATCAAGTGGCTAAAAGAGATTTCAGTTGCATATTGGAGTATCATTAAGATAGAAGTCACAAGACAATAGCTCTAGGTATTTTCTAAGAACACTCTTATTCTTAACATGTTTTTATCATATTCATGAAAAACTAGTCAATCAAAGCATTCAATGGTTTACTAGAGAATATATAGGATTGGTTACCTAAATTAACTAAGTATGCTAAACTACTTCTACATCTTCCCTAACATATATACTCTCTCAATCCTCACCACTATTAGCATATCTAATTCACTTAATAATCGCAACCCTTTCCCTTCCAAGTTCAACACCACACATGCTCATCAAAAGGATTGTCTTGAAGTCTTGATTGATGCTTGAAAAGTAGAAACTAAGCCTAAAATATCTACTTGGATTACTTGTGTGGTGTGGCATTGTTTTTTGCACCACTTAATTTTGAGAGTATGGGTAGATGCTGGCATGAAAGCACAAAACTTTGGAAGTGAATTTTAAAGGGTAGTTGAAACGAGGTGGGGCTCTCTTGAGTTCACCTCCCACAAATGTCTCTCTTTTGTAAGAAATTGCATACTCTAAAAATAAAAATTAGTCTAATATAAGTTCACAAGGGTAAAGGCACTTAAGTATATGAGAAAGACAACTAGATTAAAGACAACAACACAGAAACTAAATTCTTTTTTTTTTTTAATATAAAGGTCGCAAACACAAAAAAAACTTGATGGCATATTTAGTCACTGCATTTCCAAAGATTGATGAAAAATATAACTATCTTGATAAATTTCTCACTAATGAGAAATTTTATACTAATCGTCACTTAATAGATAATGAGATAATTCTAGGTATGAATTGACTACTTATAGAATTCTTCAAGGCTCTAAGGTTGCACTTTAGAGATGACTTTTTCTTTGTTTGCAATATATTTGTTCTTAACACTTTTAGTCCTAATATTAATCAAGGGTTCATCAAGATTCACCTCAAATGATGAATTAAGACATGGTAGTTTGTTGGCAACCAATTACCCTCGTCAATTCTCCTTATTAAATTATTGTTGAATCCATGGTACTTAGGATTGAAATCTCATCACTCAAGAGATTGTTAGACTTGAACAAACAAGATTCTTTTGTTGTAGTTTTATCCTTGAAAACTTAGTTTTGCCTTAAAAAGGTTTTGAATGGGCTCAATAAGCTACTCAACATTCTCTTCTTATCAAACTTGAATTTGATAAAGCTTTTGACCATATCAAATGCCCCTTTATGTAAAAAAATGTCTCACTAGATTTTCTTTGGCACTTATATCATTTCTCATATCTAGATATTATTTGTTGATTGCATTCTATAAGTTAGAGTCAAAGTACTAGATGTATGTTGCACTAGATTCACAAGCATTGTGTGTATCAACAACATGAACCACACTATCATTACATAAGAAAGCATAATTAACATCAATAGATTCATCATGAAGAAAGGAATATCACGTGAGGGAGAAACCAAATAATGGGCATCACATAAGTAATAATCATATATCTCATTATTATGAAGTGGAGTACAAGTACTCAAAATTAAAACATCATTATTATGCTAATGAAAATCATTGTCATTAGATATAAGAGAAGTGTAGTCAATGTACAACACATAAACAAGTAAAGTGAGTCAATCTAAGAGGGGGGGAGGCAATGGATAACTATATGAATGATGCAAAAGCATATATACAATAGAATAATGGCTCCATAAAAGCTAAGTCACTAGTTCTATGGGATAAGAGGACACAATGGTATCAAGGATCATATGTAAAAAAATTAGAAACACAAATATATAAGGAATGCATGGAGTGAAGCCAAAGAAAATAGTGTATGTGAATTCATAGTGAATGATGTAGTTATAATGCATCAAACAAAAAGGGTGGGAGGCTCAAAATCCAAGAGAAAATGGACACAAAGCTCAAACCTTTAATTTTAAGGGAACCACAGTATAAAATTATTTGAGATCTAAAATGAAAGATGATTTAATCAATTAGAATATCATAGTTGAAATAGAAAGGTAGAAGAATAAACCCTAAGGCTAAACAATATGAGGTGTAGGAAATGTCGAGGTTCAACCAAATGAAGAGGATAAATAATGACATCTAAGGGTATCTAGGTTAATTATTGCAATATGCCCAAGCACAATCATAATCAACCTAGATACAAGAAGTGCGTCTAGAAATAAGAATTGAATTAGGCTATATAAATAATGTAAAGAAGATAGAATTGATAAACTTTGTGTGACATGTATGTTTTGTTATAGTGCACGCTTAATGATCCAAAATAGATTTTTTCTACCAAGCCTATGATAGTGGAGCTATAGTAAATTGTGATATGCTCTATTTTAGTTCAAACCCACATGTGTAACCCTAATCTAGAAATTTGTAAGATTGGACCTCTTTATATGATCCCGAACTTTTTATGCAACCTTAAACTATGTAATTTGGGTCTCGAAGTTATTATTCACCTTTGTGTACTTGAAAATGTTGGTTCTTAAAACTTCGCTAGAACTTGTCATTCCAAGGAAGGGAAGTCAGTTAGCTTGTCAACTTGTGCCTTAGTTAAGTCCCCCGTTTCATTCAACAATTTGTAACTAGTTTGCAGGCATGCTAAGAAAAATGCAAATGCCCAAATTTGTTCTTATGGCTTCACATGTTGATCCAATGCTCTCTATATGATCAATTTCTATATATGTTCGAGCTATCAAATGATCTAAAATGATCTAAAATGAACTAAGGATTTGTCTTTTATGTAACACCTTAGTATTCAAATTTTAATAGTGTACACTTCAGCTAGCGAATATCAACTAATTTGAATTTGATTGGCTTAGGTTTAAGATTAAATTTACTTTTAGGAAAAGGGATCCTAGATTATAGGTGTACACATTTAGAATTATATCCATGATCTTAACTCGAGATTAAAAACAATTATTTAAAAACTAAATCCAACCCACTAATAAATAAAAAAACTCATACTCTAATAAAATACAAACAAATGCTAACCCTTATACAAATATCAACTATTTAAACACTAAACTATTCATCATAAGTGTACTACCAACCATATTTAATAACTTCTTAATCTTTTATCTTATTAAAAAGTAAACTTACTAATCAATCAAGTCAACGCCATATGAGATAACAATCTAGACCTTTTAACTATTGACTTGTATCTCTTTCTTTTCTATAAGAAGAAAAAGAAAACTAATTTGTAGTATTGGATTTCTAGAAGATTTGATTGTTTCGTTTAAGGTTGTCCAAACAAGAAAGTTTCCAAGAATGAGTGATTTAGTTTACAATTTAAAATCAAACCCTAAATCATATTTAGTAACTTCTTAACCTTTTATCTCAATTTAAAAATTAACTTATTAATCAATCAAATCAACATCGTATGAGACAACAATCTAGACCTTTTAACTATTGACTCGTATCTGTTTCTTTTCTATAAGAAAAAATCTAAAACTAATTTATAATAATGGATTTCTAGAAGATTTGATTGTTTCTTCTAAAGTTGCCCAAACAAGAGAATTTCCAAGGATGGGTGCACTGGTTTTCAATTTAAAATCAAACCATAGTTTGGAATTATATAATATTTTGGGATTCCTTATGTGAAAGGAAAGGAAGTAGTTGTCCCCATATACCTAAGCAATCCAATGTTTTGGCAAAAACAATTTGAAGTGTCAAGACAAGGAAAGTGCAACTTTGGACTTTATTTTTATATTAATAATAATATTTTTAAAGTAAAAGGCACGAGTTGGGAAAGTCGCCCTTTGAATTCTAGAAGAGTTTCACCCCTTAGCGATTCAAAAAGGAACGAAGACCCACTTTTCTTGTGGAAAACAATGGGACGACTAAAATATAATTGTGAGAAAGTTGCCGCAGGAAAAAAAATTCTCCCCTGAAAATTCTCCACTTGGGATCTGGAATTTTTTTTCGGTTTACCGCCTATTTTGGCCGGAACTCTTTGACATGTCTACAATTTAAATTAGGAAAGTTGTCATGGTCGTTATAGTTAACTTCATCTATTCACATATTCTAAATGGTATATTGAATTTAGACTATTTTTTGGTGTGTTTCTGCATGTAACTTAATGATTATAGTTATTGTTTTGGCTTTTGGGTAGTAACAGTGCATGCTATGGGATCTATTGTGCGTGCATAGGTCAAAAACTACACATTTCAAAGAGTCGTATGACACTGTGTCAAGATGCCTCAATAACCATGCACTTAAGATTGGCAATTTTTATGCACAAATGCCCTAGTAATTGTGCACCGAAATGGCTATGCAGTCGACAAAATTAAACTCTTGTTAATTGTTAAAAATGTTTTGCTAACGAATAAAAGAATCGTTTTGTCAGTTGCATAGACACCGCCACATGCAAAATTAAACTCTTGTTAGTTGTTGAAAGTGTATAAACACCGCCATCGTGCACTATGGGTACTAATAAAGGTGCACAAATGGGCCAATTATGGTCCAAAAATGCTAAAAATTGGCAGCTATTAGTACATGTGAAATTTGTTAATATGCTAATAGTTTTTTTGGTTTTTTTTTTAAGTTAGTGATGGGGAATTGGGTGTGCAAGGAGTGTTCAGTTATTGGAACTATAACGGTTGTTGGTGCTCTTCCCCTATAGCTCAAAGCCCAAATTAATGGTAGCAATTTAATAAATATGGTTTTTGAAATGTATTTACACTCTTGCTATCTATGTTTAGTTTGCAAAATGAATCACTTTTGAGGCTCATTTAGTAGTGTAAAATTTATAATATAAGTTTGAAGTAGCTTCTAGACTAAGCCAAAAAAGGTGGGAGTCCAAATCTATGTGGTACATATTTCTAGCACCTCTAAGCATGCAACAAACACTTGTCCAAGATTCTCTAACTCCTTTTGCATGCCTTCAAACTTCGACACTTCATTTTCACCAAAAATAGGTATGACAAATGCTCTTACACATCTTGCAACTATCATAGAACATGTCATAACTCATAGCACTTCAAGTGGCAAAAGAATCTAACATAACTGACTATAAATAATTGACTCTCTTACAACCCATCATAACCCAACTTGGGCATCCATATTCTCCATGCAAGATGCCTTCTAACACATTTCCAACTTGTAATAGGAATGAGTCATAACTTGTCATAAGAATTTGTTATACAATAATGACTTACATAGGTTTCTAAGATGTCGGCACATGGCAAAATATCTCTACCTAAATGGGACACCTACTTTCCCATGTAGGAACAAAAACACATCCTTGTCATCTTCCATGTCACCTACCAGCATGAAGACAACTCATTGTGCCATGTCACACTAGATGACAAAATACGATGAGCAAGAAATTACAATTTAGGCACCATATATAATTAAATAAATAAACATTGTGTTAGGAATGGCTAAGGTTGAGACACCTTAATTCCTAACACTTATTAGGTACACAATCCTCTACATTCACAACTACCTCGAGAAAATTTGAGTTTGAGTGCTTATCCAACACTATCATAGTATACTGCATTTGCTTCTTATTAGGGCACTTATGATTAGGATTCCATGACTTCTTGCAAGAAAAATAGAACTTTGCTTCCTCTTGAGCTCATTTTTGGTATCTTTGTCTACCTTTTTGTGTGGGGGTCCCTTTAATTTGTTGTGATGAGGTGTCTGAGGAAATGATTTATATTTTTTTCTTGGTTGCACATGTGATTATATGTACTCATCATATTGTAAATACCTTTTCTTCCACATTCTTTGACTAGAGTCAGGTTGTGCTTCTTCTCTAGTTCTTTTTTGGTACTCATCTATCCTTTGATTTTATTCATTTTGGGCAATATGAGAAAGAGAAATCTATTTATTTTACAAATGATGAGGCTACCTTCAAATCTTTTGGTAGATTCTAATATTTGGCAAGTCACATTGCAATCTCTTCTTCTAATGACTTCATTAATACCATAAACTATGTGAAAGATTTTTTTGAAGGTTTTTCTAGAGTCATATATACATCAAAACTAATAGCAATCTCTTCATCTTCTCTCTTAAGGAAAGTGGATATGAGAGGTATATCCACAGATATCCTACCATTTTCCTCTACTTCTTGTCATCATCACCTTTTTTCTTGGTACCATCAGCTATTGAACTAGAGATTGTTTCATCAAACATTAATAGCTTAAGGAATCTCGTGACTCATAGGCTAGTAAGAAAAGGAGCCTTGCTACCCCTATAATGTCTCCAATAAAATATTGATGGGACTACTTTTAATACTCATTTCAAATATTTATTTAATTGGCTATTCTAATCCCCAAGTAATATCCTTAATGTATATTAAAATGTACTAACTAGGGTTCTCCTTTTTAACCAAACATAAACATATATCATGACTCGTGTTTGATAGATAACAAACTATATAAATGTAGGACCCTTTTCTATACTTTTATATAATGATTTAATTACATTAGAATAATATTACAAGAATATACCATGTATTTCCTTATTCCCTTCCACTATGATCCTAACCTTAAATGGTGTAGAAAAAAATAATCAACAAACCAAAAGGTATCTCATATAGCACGAGTAAATTGGTGAAACCGATTTGAAAACTTAGATTTTCATTCAAATTGATAATTGGTTAAAATTGATTTACAACACACTCAACCATTATTGGGTAGTTCTTACATTTACAAAAAGTAAGAAATACATTCCAAACATTTCTCCAACAACTTTCATAGATTGAGAAGGCTCTAGTTGAGATTCACAATGTTTTGCAGTTGGGTTTGGTTTGTTCCTATGGATAACCACCACCCTTGACACCTTTAGATTAACTATTTCTATAGTGACAATTGCAAGTGTCAAGTTGACTTGATATGGTTAATGTCGATCATTGTTAAATGCCAATTGTGATCTTTGGATGATAATTACTTATTTGAACAATATGGGTTTCATCCTTGACCACTCACAAACCAATATGATTTTTGTCCTTTGGTTATTACTGTGTGTGTGAAATTTGGGGAACCTGCAAAGGCACACACACTGCAATAAACCATTATTTGCATGGGTTAGTTAATCAAAAACAACAAAATGAAATCCATTGCAAGTCGGCTTATTGCCTCCTAGAAGGTGCGAGTGTGGATTGCTCTTAGATTGCTAAGCTATCCAGTGACTAGACTACACTCAAACGGAGAATTTTTAAATGCATGTAACTAGGTGAATGCAAGATTAATGATTGAATACAAGATTAATTGATTAAGAGAAATGAGATTATCAAGCTAAATGGTCAAAGCTCTAAATGAAGCTAAGCTAGATTGTATGCAAGAAATTGAATCTAGATAAGAGAAATGAATCTAAGCTAATGAACTAGAAGTCTAAATGATTCTAAGATTAAATGAAAACTAAGTTGATTGATGAATTAACTATGCAAAGATTCTTCAAAATTTCCTCAATAATCCGCAACACAATATTAGCATAATAACGATGTAAAATTCTTGGATGTTGATTGAAGAATGAGAGCCCGAATTTATAGGAAAATCAAGAGGGAGACCAAAGGTCAAGATTGATCTTTAATGAACAATCGAGATCGATTCGAAAGAAGCACAATCCAGGTGAAATGATTTGATTGGACAATTTAATTCCATTTTGAAGAGATAAGATTGAGTTCAAATTAGCAACTCAGATTCTTTCCATTTTTCTTGAGTTCACTCGATTTGTTTCCTTTTTTGAATTTTTGTGCTCATAAGTTCCAATTTATTTTTCAAATTAATTCCTCTTTCTTGATTTGTTTCCTTTTTTGAATTTTTGTGCTCATTATTTCCAATTTATTTTTCAAATTAATTCATCTTTCTTGATTTGTTTCCTTTTTTTGAAGATTTAAGGCATTTTTTATTTATTTATTAAATATGCAAAAGATATTTAATTAAATAAATGAGATATTTGCTTTTAAAAATATTTTCTATTTTGGATTTTGAATTTGATCAATTAATTAAATGAGAATTTAATTAATTGTAATTGCCATGTTGCATTTTTATACCTTAGGAATTAATTAACCAGGCTCTCATGATTGATTTAAATTGATTATTTGATTCGGGACCTTGATGAATTTTATTGAATTTAAGCACATTAGTCGAGATTAGGGGCCCATGGTTTTGGATGACCATTTTTAGGGTATTACAATTACATATTTGTAGGATTTTATCCTTGAACCTATTTGTTTGAACATAAGTGCTTGAGATAATTCTAGTAAAGTTTTTGGTGTATGCTTGAAATTTATTTCCATTCTAGGCTTCCAAGCCAAAATACCATCCAAAAAGAGGTTTGAAATGACATGGGGATCGTTAGGTACTAGAGAAGTACATAGAAGGGAGTGCCCATATCCATTGTAATCACTTTCCTTTGAATTGCACCCAAAATCCATGTCCACGTACACATAAAGGTATTGGAGGGTATGGTGGAAGATACTTGAAACCTATAACAACTTTTAGCATTAATGGTGTGGTGATGTATAACCAAAAATTCTAACTACCACATTAATGGTAGCTAGGGAATATATACTTAGGTCTTGTGATAGAAAATACATATGGATCAACATTCTTCAAGTATATAATTTCTTTAGTGATATGGTATCACAATTGGAGCCATGTGCTAATAATAAGCATCATGATGTGTTGACATGTTAGGCAATGGGTGGGATGAAAAGTGAGACATGGCAAGATTGGTTAGAGTTGAGGGTACTTTATGACTCATACAGGTAGTCATTGATCAAGGTTCAAAATGAAAATATGTTGGTAAGAGGAAGTTTGGATCCCCAACAAAGGCTTATGAAATGTAGGGTTTTGTAGAGAGGTAAGGAGAGATAGACATGTATAATTGTCTAATAAGAGAAATGAATGAAGGTAGGTGATGGTTTTGAGGAATGCTTGAATAGGAAACATTGAAACTTTGATAGAAGTATAGAAGAAAGAAGACTTTGGGAGGAAAGTCATGTTGGGAACGGAAATTCTATAACTTCAATGCTTGGAAAAAGAGGACACATGCTACTATGATATGTGAATCTAGGGCAGGGCAATGGGATAAAAGATAGCTCACTATGTATACCCAAACCTTAATATTGAAATATATAAGCATATAAGGATCAAACCTTAGGTAAATATGAAAATATATAAAAAATCAAAATTTTCTTAGATCTAAATGTGAATTGGTTCAACCCTAAAGGGAATATAAGGTAGTATAAGATCAATCAGATTCACCAAAACATAAAGGAAAATTACTTTTCCCTAAGTTGTAACTTGGGCTATCTAATCAAATGAATATACATAAGCACAAACCAACCATGACTAATAAATGACAGTTGGAGTATTGATACTTTAATGATTTACAATGATTTAATGCACAAAATGTAAATTAAAGTAAATGTACTTAGCTTCATAACTAATGAGTGTCCAAAGACTTTATAGAATTGAGTTTGATATGCCTTAGGATTAGGAATAATAAATGATAGGATTGTAGTTACCTTGAAATCAATATATTTTGTTAACTTTAGGTAGGTACAAATCCATAATTGCAAACTTTTTCTACACTTGAGAATTTGTCTTATGTGAATTATAGACTTCTACTCTTAGTTTACTTGATGTATGACAATTTCCTCTACTCTTCTTGAATAATTAGGGAGTTTGATGGTATTTAAAAATACCTTAAACACTATTGATTAGTCACAAGGGATTGAGTTCTTCCATATCAGCTCTCCCAAAATTGAATAATGATTCAAAAATAACAATCGTTGGTCACAAAAAGCTCCTATAATGTATATGTAGAATTAGATTTCTTCTAGTGCACCAATTGAAGTGTGTAAAAAATGATATGCAAATATATGTCTCAAATCATTGAATGACTAGAATAGATGCATAAAAGGACTTTAAATACAAGGACATATCAATATATTGTGCAAACTTGTGTTTAGTTAGCCTTATGCAAGAAGGGTTAAGGCTTGAAATCAATCACAATTGAATTAAAACAAATAGGGAGGGATAAGTTTATAACTATGAGGATGACCTTGTGATAATGAACTAGTCTTGAGATACAATGGGCTAAATCACAATGGATGGCATGTGAATGGAAATGAGTGAAAAAATAATTATATTGAATAATTTATTAGGGTGAAGGTACAAAGGTATGCATGAACATGTGAAGGGGATGAGTGGTGTTGATGTATAAACAAAAGTGTAGGGCAAGGAACGTGATTTTGATCAAAATCACGCCATTTGTCAATGTGTCTATTTATCAAAGCACTTCTCTCGAAAAAGACAAATAACTAAATGGGAAATGACATGGGTATACAAATTGCACCATTAAAATTATCTTGAATTGATTTATTTGATTTCATAGTCATTTATAAAGATATGTCTTTTAACTACCCTATTAGTTGTTACTATTTTTGAAGAACTACATCTACTTAGACAACATTAATATAACCAACACATAACACTAATACATACTAAAATAAACACAAGGTGGATCACAAACTCCAAATCTCTCATAGAGAAATCAAACACACTAGAAATCACCCATGGAAGACCAAGAGTCACTACTTATAAATCTACTTTTATTTAGAAACCACCTCCATATTAGAAGTCAACTATCGAAGATCAAGAATCACAACTTAGAATTACACTTCAAATGTCCCTATGAGGAATTGAACTTGGGTCTTAACAATGAAAACTCAACGTTTTAACCAATTGAGCTCAACCCCTTGAACAATTTACAATAATTTAATAAAATAGATTTTATTTTTAATGTAAAATCACTAGCTTTTGGAGAAGGATACATACAAAACAATGAAGTCCATTTGATGTTGGATTTGAGGACTCGAGCTTACAACTTCTTAGTAAATATTAAGAGATAATAATCCCCAAATGGGATAAGAATATTGCTCACTATATTTATTATAACAATTTGCACAATAATTCCCCATGGAGTAAGATATTGTTCATTATATTTATTATGAAAATTTGCCATAATTAAGACTGAAATTTGATAAATAACATTAAATGAAAAATTTGAGAAAAAAAAAAATGATTAAGAGGCACATTGAAGATAATAAATTCCAAATAAAAAGCAATTTAGAATCCAATGCTAGGGAGAACATTAAACAAGAGTGAAATATACTTTGTGTTTTCAAAAGGAAAAACAAACGAATTACATGTCCAAAAGATTTCGAATCTGTAAAAATTGATGCACGCCCGGTGGGACTCGAACCCACAATCGCCTGATTAGAAGTCAGACGCCTTATCCATTAGGCCACGGGCGCTTTGCACTATGTGCTATATTTGTACAAAATTTATAAAAACTATTTTTCTGCAAAAATTTCACCCACCTACTTCGTTACTTACTGTCGTTCACAAACGATAAAATAGTCGCGCCGTCTCAAAATAGAATGAATATATTTTTAAAAGTTTAAATTACAAATTTCATGCGCGCGGGGATAGCTCAGTTGGGAGAGCGTCAGACTGAAGATCTGAAGGTCGCGTGTTCGATCCACGCTCACCGCATTTTTTTGTTTTTGTTCATCTAGACCTATAACCGTTAATTGAGTACTTTTTTTGGGGACTTTTTCTTCACTGATTTATTTGTTTTTACATTCTCTATTTATCACTTACTCATATTTTGTGTATATTTTAATGTTTCTTAAATTAATATATGTATTTGTGTATTTGTCTTTTAAGTCATTGTTTTTAATCTTTTGTTTTTCCTTATAATAAATAAAATGGTGTCAATTATTTTTTCTTTTAACTTTATCAATTGGTATGAACACACATTAAAGTGTTGGATCTAGTCTTTTTGACAATCGCATACATTGAAATCAAATCCATTCATAACAAGAGATGCATTGCATCAAGTTCCCACTAATAGTGTGATTGTTTTTGAAGATTTAAGTAGTGCTACTAAAGAATGAGGTTAAGGCTTCAAAGAAGGATTCGCTTACTAAACTCTTAGAAATCACTACTTTTTTCATATACTCTAAAGATTAAGAAATATTTATTTTTTAAGTTTTTTACTTTTGAGGATCAAAATCCCAAAAGATGATACACCAATAAAGATATACATATAAGAAAAAAAAATTGAGTACGAATATAACCTAAATAATTTAATATATATTATTTTTAATAAATATATTATAGACTATAGTTAGCGGGAACTTGATAATTGATAAAGTAATGACAAAAATTTCAAATTATTTAGGTGGGAGATGTATTTGAATTGCATGATGACTAGACGTGACAATGTGGCTCCTTATAGTGATGCTAGACGAGTGATGGATGCTAAGCCGAGGTGGATGAATAACTTATGGTACAATAAGGCCAACTGGAATAAAGGGTGGGGCTCTCTTTGTAGCAGGCAAGACATTGAGGGGGATTGGGGGGGGGGGGGGAGATGTCTGTTAGGCTAACATTGACACCCTACTCATGGCCCAAATGGAAGAAAGGGTGGCACCTCTTGTATAATAAGCTATTTGTCAGGGGGGTGATGATTACTGAGATGATGTAGATGCCCAACTCATGGTACAACAAGATAAGGTGGACGAAAGAGTGGGGTCCCCTTTATAGTGAAGGGGTTGTAATGATGAGGTGGTTGGTTCATGCCTGACTTGTTCGTGTAACCACCCTAGAGGGCCACTTTATGATGTCGAGAAGTTACCAATTTTTTATGCAACCATGTTGATGCAATGACTAATAAGAGCAAAAAAATACTTTTTTAATGGATGTTTTAAGTGTTGCCATTTTTCATTCTTGAGAATCCCAACATAATCTTTCACTTGGTATTGAGGGAAAGGGTTGGCATGCTCACCATTTATTGCAAGTGCTTATTAATTATTACATCATCATTGGCATGCATTTAACCATGGCAGTTAATTCCAAGGCTTCAAAATCTTTTTAATTGGCTAATTTTAGAGTGTTAGAAAAAGAAAGGGCTAAGTCTCTTGTTTGGGTTCTCTTTGTTACTATGTTATCTGTGATGAGTTTTACCATGGGTGGGGATAGGGTAAGAATTGAGCCCAACACCCACAATGAGTTCAAAGGGAACCCCATGGTGTGACATATATGTAATGAGGGAGGGGTGGCCCAATTTATTGAATGTATAAATGGTTATGATGAAAACCTATCTATCCATTTTTTTAGGTCTTGGGTTGATAGGAGGGTTACTGTGGGGGTGTCTCATTTGAGATTAGTGAGGAATTCATAGATAAAGCGACGAGTCTCTCCACTAGAGGGAGAAAATGGAAGAAGCAAAGCTAGATAACATATAGTGAAAGTTTATCCCAATTCTTCAGGGAAAATGAGGAACCGATTAAGCTACATGGAGGATTGACTCAAGCCAAACCGCTAGACCCATGGAGCTAAGTTTTCCTAATGTTAATGAAGTTCTCTATTTTAGAGGGAAGATTCAAAGTGTATTACTATTACTATCTTCCTTTGCTTAATCATTTTTTGTAATCATTATTTTCTCTCCCTTTTGTTTTTCCTATTAAGCCCTCTGGAAAGTTTGGTTCATGATGCTCTGTATATGGCCAAAAATCAAGGTTGGAAACCCATACCCCTCCACCAAGGCCTTATTTTCTCACTGTACCATTTCCACTTGGCCCTTTTCCCTCTTAGACAGATAACAGTTATAGAGGCCTTTGAAGCCCTTGAAGGCCCATGCTCTGACTCACTTCTTGT
Source organism: Cryptomeria japonica (assembly GCF_030272615.1). Classification (NCBI taxonomy): domain Eukaryota; kingdom Viridiplantae; phylum Streptophyta; class Pinopsida; order Cupressales; family Cupressaceae; genus Cryptomeria; species Cryptomeria japonica. Next base: position 29,906,224 of record NC_081410.1, on the reverse strand, counting down.
TGCTACTATATTTGATTCCTCGAGAACTAGAAAAAAAAACACCTGCAAATCCTAATTGTAGCTAAAGCCCTATCTCACCTTGGCTCCCCTGCTACCCCTACCCTTGGCATGGTGGCTATAGATAAACACCCAACTATCACCTCTACCACAGATAATAAAATGAAACCCTAGAGACCCTCCCCATTAGAAAAAAAAATACAAGATTACCATTTAGGAGGTGGTCAATGATGAGCAGGAGGAGGGTAGTGAAGATGATAGTAAGAGTGGAAGCACTAATCGCAAAATCTTGCATAGGTTGGTTGGGCGTATGGTGGGAAAAGCAAATGGTAAAAAAATGGTCAACTATGAGGAGGATTAGGAGGAGGACATTGCTAACAATGAGGATGTCCCTGAAGATGAGGAATAAGTTGAGGATGGCATGTGGAAGGTTGAGACAAATTCTCTATCGACAACTTTGTGAGCAGTGGTAAAAATGAACCCTTGGACCTAACTGAGGAGGCCATGTTGAAAGAGGTGGACAATCACTAAGGGGAGAGCATGTGCAGCTGTGCTAATTATGGGATCATGACAAAAGACTTGGAAGCCCTGAAGAAAAAAGCGATGGAGATGGAACAAAAGATGATTAGAGTCTCCAAGTTTAGTCTCAAGGTGATGCACAACTCAACCACTTCCTTGTGCTTGATGTAGAAAAAAATCTTGGGTAAACATGTTGATAATGAAGGGAACTACAAGGAACTCTTCAAGTTCCTCACTAATGACTAGAGAAATGTGCTCAAATAGCCATTGGTTGGTTGGCTTTAGCTATTTAGGCCTTTTGGTTTATTTTGTTAAGACTTTATATATCATTATCATTATCATTATCATTATCTTGTTAAGACTTTTATGTTGTAAGTATGCTTGTTAGTGTGATGTAAGTTGTTAATGTTGCCTATGGGTTGTTAGTGTAAGGGGTCAACACCCTTGTTTTGATTTTCATTAAGCAAAAACAGGTTTTAAGGGACCCGAAACCCAATTACATTCAAAAGATATTCAAGAAGGAAACAAGCAAGACAGCTGCAAAAGACCAGCAAAAAAAAAACCAGCATCAGAGAAAAGGACAACAAGAGGCCAGCAAGAAATTGACCCCAAGCCTAGCATTACAAGAAAATTAAAAACTCTTCATAGTTTCCTCAGCATTCTGCACCAAGAGCATCATTGCCTTGGCCGCTTCCCTCAGGTCATTGTTTTCCTGTCCAATCTGACTCTCTTTCATTTTCGTGTCCTTCTCAACAGTAGTTTGCCTAGTTCTGCGCCTAGTGTTCTGGTGGGTTGGGTTGAAAGTTGGAGCATCTTCAATAATTACCAGGTTCTTCTCCTGGTTTTTCTTTTCCAGATGATCCACCAACGCGTTCATATTCTGGGATGAAACTTTAAGGACCTGGAGACTGTGAGTCATGAGGCTTTTCAATGCTTTCTCATTACGGGCAATCCGGGTGTTGATGTTGTCTTTGTCCTCCTCCACCTGTTCTTTCATAGTTTTAATAACGTCCTCCAAATGTTTCAGGTCGCCTTTTATCAGATCTTTCTCCAGCCAGTCCTCCATCTCCATTTCCTCCTCCACTTCACTGTTTTCCGTATCCTCGTTCTATTTCCCAGAGTTAGACATCTTAATCAGCTTATTGATCTTATCTTCCAGCTCCCTTTGCTTACCCTGCATGCTGGTGATGTTTTCAACAACCCATTTCTGGAAATTGAAATATCAAAAACAAAATAATTGTAAATTGTTAAATTGTAGGTAGAAATAACTTTTTAATTAAATTATTTTGCCACTATGTCATATCACACTATTTAGTGCCATTCAAAAAATTAGTAGGCTCAACAATTTAAGCACAAAATTTAAAGCATTGCAACTTTTTTTTTATAAAAAACAATGACAAATTAGTTTTGAAATGATCATTTCTAAAAGAAACCAATAAAAAACATGTACAATAAAGTCAAGATATGCCATATACAATAGTGATATGTCATTCAAACCATAAATGCGATTGACATTTGATTGATAAATTAGATGCTTTAAGAAATACCATTTCTTTTTAAAAAGAGAAAATTTAGATTTTCGCTCTTACTGTTTCTAATATAAACCAATAGAAAGACAAATAAATGACAATTTTACAATCACTTAAAACATAAAATTAAATATAACTATAAGAATTTTGATCAAAAATTTCAATTCTATGTTACAATTGGCTAAATTATTGAAAGAAATTGAATGTGTAAGTATTCCTACCTTGGATGAACTAATAAGATTCAATGCTTTTTGTAATGCTATTGTTAAATTTGAACCATGGTAATACGCTTCTTATCTTCTCTTCTTAGACATGGGTTTTGTAGTGTTTAATAAAGTTCAACTTAGAATTTATATTCGATTGAGTTTCATAAATTTTCTTTCTCTATGATATTTTGTTGATAGTCTCATTGAATCTTTAGAGAAATTTATTTTTCACAAATAAAATAAATTTTATTTTCTTTATCTTGAGAAATACATTTTTGTAGAGATTGATTTGTAATAAGTTATTAAAGAGTTCATTGATGTTCACATAACACGTCAACATTTCTCTCAAAGAGACTTGAACCTTTCTCTTATGCTTTGTTTATGTTCTAGGTGATAGCCCCTTAAGCTCTTCAAAGAGCTCATTAGGTTGTTATAACTATTGAGAATATTTGCAATAAAATCCCTTATGAGTGTATGAAAATTTGAACTATAATGATCTATATTCAAGGATAATGAAATGATGATTATACAATTACACAAAATCAACAAACTATATGAACACATAATTTATATGGAGAAACTCTTTTAAGAAATATGTCACATGAGAAAGAGGGCAATTATGTATTTTAATCTTCAACAAAAAGATACATCTAGTACACTAACATTCTCTTCACTCTAACAACAGTTGCACACATCTATAAAATAAACTTACGAAACTAATATCTCATGCCTCCAATTTAAAATAATACACCATTAAATCATATGGTAAAATGAAAAAAATTCTCACATCCAAAATGAAGAGGGTCTTTTGAGAATAGTAAATGTATCTTCCACTAAATCATGAATAGTAAAAACAACCTCCATACTACGTTCCTAATGAAGGATCATGGAGTTTGGTCCAAAATGTCAAAGAAAAAAAGTCACACAATCAAAATGAGAAACTATTCACAATATTATGAACTGTGAAAATTGTATGTCAACAATCAATACCCTTCACGGGAGGGAATTACATTCCTAATGAAGGATCATGGAGTTTGATTTGAACAACAAAGAAAAAACTCACATAGTCAAAACTAGAAACTATGCACAACCTCCATACTAGTAAAAAAATGACATCTTTGATTTGTAACTCCTCCATAATGGCTCACATTCTAAGGTAGATTTTCAAAATTATTGCCCCTCATATGGAACCCACCAAATCATGCAAGATGCCCCACTACTCAAATCTCATGCCCAATTTGAGAAATTTTCTAAAAATAACATTGTAACCACCAGTGCCAACTCCATCTCCTCTATGAAAGCATGTAACAACTAATGCCAAGATTACCAAGGAATATTAAAAGAAATATTTTCCAATTAAACCATAGTTTTTCAAGGATGCTTTCCAAGAGTGTTGGAGATAAGTAAAATATGCATTGAATTGCATGGTAAATGACACTAATTGTAAAAATAACAATTAATCAATGGTCTTTCAGTACCTTTTGAATACAACCATGGAATGATTTTCTTTCAACCACCTCAGTTTTTTAATTTCTCATACAAGAAAAGAAGTGCAAACTTGTCATTAACATTGATTAATCACTTCAATTCTAAAGCATTCACCATATTTTTTTTGGACTTTCCCAAATATGAATTTAGAACATATTCAACATCTCAAATATAGAAATCAATATCTCAAATATAGAGGTAGGACTAAGACTTCCACCACTTGTTCTCTTACCTATAGAAAATAATATCTCAAATATAGAGGTGGGACTAAGACTTCCACCACTTATTTCAACCAATCTAAGAATTATGGATTTTGTTGACCCTCCATATTCAAGCCAAGTTCATTAATTAGCTTTTGAGATGTGGGATTAATTCAATAATATGCATCACTTGCAAATCATCTATCTTTCTTACTTTGAGTTAAATATTAATATGGAAAATATTTGTCAACTTGCCTTCCGCTTGAGACCTACTACTCTCAATAGATGAACCTTCATCACTATGTCACATGGCGTGTAATAATATATCTAGGAGATACAATTAATATCCTTAACCTTTCTGTCCAAGGGGTTGAGCTTAACTGGTTAAAACACTGGGTTCTCACTATGGAGACCCAAGTTCAATTCCCAATAGGGACATCTGAAGTGGAATTCTAAGTTGTGACTCTTGGCCTTCCATAGGATGAGGAAGGTCTTGGGGCCAATCTAATCAAACATAATAATAATAATAATTCAAAGATATGTAATGGGGATGGGGCCCCCTACTGTGTCCCCACTCGTTCATAGCTCCAGTCAAAAGCTATTTAGGCTTTGGCCAATTACCAATAAAAAAAATAAAAAATCCTTAACCTTGCTCACAAATGAATAGTCTTGTTGTTGATATTATCATAAGGGCTTAATGTTGAATAAAGTTTCCAAAAAATCTCTTATATATTCCTATCCTTATCATAATAGTAATAATGATCCTTGTCTTTTTCATTTGGCATAACCATGATTATGGCTCTCTTCTTTCCTTTGACTTGCCTTTGCCCTTTCCTTTGTCAACACTTTGTTGCTAAATTTTACCTTATTATTTTTATCAATATGACACATTTTTCTTCTTATTAATCTCCAAATAATAAGTTTGAGAACACATTGAATCAATGTCCTTAGTTTTGGCCATCAAAATTAACCCCTTCAAGTGCCAAAATAGCCTTCAAATGTACCTCACTAGCACTTCATGATCCATACCATATTTACAAGATTCAACCACCTTGTTTTAGAATTTGGATGTTTACTCCTATGAACTTTAGCCTTGTATTTTCCTATAGAAGTTAAATTAGATGTCCCTCTCTTCATCATAGCATATGGACCTAAAATAGATTCTTTAGAAACTCTTTCAAGTCTTAATACTTGGAAGTTAGTGGAAAAAAATGTTTTGCATTATTGAATAAGAAGGTGATAGAACAACCAATGCTAACATTACTAGAGTTGAATAAACTATTCTAGGTTGATGCACTCCAAGAAAAGGAAAATAAACAAGATGCATAAACAAAAGATTGAATAATAAACAATTATTTTACCTTGTTTACATTGTTCCTTTAATTGAGAGAAAAGTGAAGTGCACCTTAATGTTTGGAAATTTTTACCAAGGGCCAAGATGAAAATTTTGATGAAGGGATAAGATTCAAACATTGGTGGAAGACTCAACCTTGTAAGAAGCATCACAAGAGGACAAAAGGAGATTGATGAGGTATGAGAGAAGAAGGATATTGATGTGGTATAGGGGAAGACATGCTGACACATGTGAGCAAGACATGTGTAAGAGGTATATTGGCTAAATTAGAGTAAATAAGTAATAATCTAATTGTTGGCATTTTGATGATTATGTTGTGATTGTCATTGATGGACACACACTTGCTATGAGATCAATTTGAGAATGTATGAATTATGCTCAGCTAGTAATTGTTCCAAACCGGTATCATGTTGTAGTCTTTAGACTACTGTTGTTATGCAGAAAGTGTTTACCGATCTCAAGTGGTATAAAGACCCAAGCAACATAGAGAGATCAAGTGGTTTAAGGATATCAAGTGAAGCAGAGCAAAGGAGCCAAAAGAGGCAGTTATCTTTTTCTCAGTCTTCAATTTTCGTCAACCGGTAATCCGTTAAACTAGTATTACTCTCAATCACCAACCGGTAACCGGAAAGTTGGATAAACTGGTAATACTTTGTGATGAGTTACCAACCGATATATTTTTGTGATGAGTTACCATCCACCGACACTTTGATGGTGTTTTTGTGCCGTGTTATCAAATTTGTTTAGATACAATGAACCTAGGAACTTGTAATGAAATCATATTGGACCGACATGAAATTTGATTCCTTTTTAGGACATCATGTCTAGGGTTTTGTATGCGTATGTATGAGGGTAGTTGTTAGGTTTTGGTGGATAATTTTTTAAGCTCTTGAATGTGCGATCTTAACTGAGAAGATCAAGTCAGTGAGTTGTAACAGAGTAAGGAGTTACTAAAGACTGAAGTAATGCTGAAATGCATTAGCTATGAGCTACAATGGATCTAATCAAGCAGACTGTGCCATTTGCTAGATCATTCACTTGTTGATTACTCACATCTTTGACAAGTCAGAAACCCTTAACCAGGTAGGCCCATAAAAGCCTTTGTAAATCCTCTAACAAGGTGATTCACATTTGTGGATTTTAAATCCTCTCACAAGGTAGTCTTTAATTGAACTTATCTCCTAACAAAGATTGAGATTCCTAATAGGATCTGTTCTGGTAAAGAACATTGTATGACCTTAACCGGTCTAGTTACTATTCTACAGATAGTTACTTGTGAGTTTCATCTCACCATGGTTTTTCCCATTTGGGTTTCCACGTCAAAATCTCTTGTGTTATGGTGATTGTGCTTCTATGGGTGAATGCATTATTTGCTATTTGATTTGCATGTGTGTTAACCGATTTGTTTGCTAAACTGTTTTACCAGTTTACTGCTAGACTATTAAAGTGTTTAAGTACAGTATTTTTTGGTATACTAATTCACCCCCCCCCTGCTCTTAGTATTCATCACTAATAATTAACTATTAAGTGGACCCTCTTACTTTATTCACTTAAGCTAAATTTAGGAATATTTAAAAAAAAATTAAATTAGGTTATGTGTTTTTTTTGTCTCATGACATAGGATGAGGACATCATAATCTAACGATGTTCTCACCTAGGGTTTTATCTAAGGGTTTTTTATCCCTTTTTATAAGGATTTATTCATTGTAATCATTCATTTAAGGATCTATTTTGTATCAATAGAATCCTCAAATTCCATAACAAATCCATCTTGATTTTCTCTCTATTGTGATAGGTGTTTAGGTTGTAGGTGATTTTTAGGAGCTATTAGATTCAATATCAATTCCTGTTGGCAACAACAATAAGGAAAATTGAGAGGGGGGGGGGGTGAATCAATTTTCACCGGATTATAACAATTAAGCACAATCTCAGATCTGATCAATTGCAACAAAAAGAAAGATAATGACAATATCAACAACACACATAAAACCAATTTTTTTGATGTGGAAAACCCAGTTAATGGAAAAACCATGGTGGGAACCTACCCACAATGAGATGATACTCTGTAGTAGTATGTGTAAATATTACAATGGGGAATGCACATGCATTCAGACACACTGCCTAGAGATCACTGCTCAAATTACAATGACCTAGAAGGCTCCAATCCTCAGGGAAGGTTCACTACCTTACAAAATGATTCGGACTACAATCTGGAAAGAGTGAACTGCAAAAATAACATCTGCTAATGCCTGATGATAGTTTCAGTTAAGCTCAAATGTCTGCCCTTCACCAATCTCTGCTCTACACACCACATCAAAAAATGAATTCACTTGTTCATACATACACCACTCTCTGATAATGCAGACTCAACATGACACCAAATTACATGAATATTACACCCATTTATACAAATAATCAACCTTGACTGCAAGGTTGTCCAAACCCATAGCACCTAATTACAAAATTACATCACACGATACATAAATCAACCACCAGACCAATATAATGACATAGACATCATAACATGGACCTAAATCAAATCTCCAAACACTCATCACCACCGAAAATCTCGCCAAGATCAACTACAACACGTTACACCACCAAAATACTGCATAACACGAAGAACATCACCAGATCATGAAAATCATCAAAAACTCGCACAATAATGAATGCGGAAAACCAAGATAAATAGGACATGACTAGGAAACACCAACAAGAACATTAGAATCATCCCCAATAGCTGCACCAACACCACTTATGAAAATCTTCATCAATCAACATGCTAACGTTCAAGAACACTCAACAACAACAACTCGAATAAGAAAGATAGCCTCTGGAGCACGAAATCATGAACCAATTAAAATTAAGACACACACGAACATCCAAAACATTCTCCCAAATCCACAACACAAGATATAATCATACCAAAGCTCAATGGATCAGAAACCAGACTCTACCAGCCACAAAATAGAAATACCAAAAACCTCAAATACAATCACCGGATCAAGTGATATGATCAAGAAGACTTCTGGATTACTGAAACCAATTCTATGCAACACCAAAACACAGGAATATGTTGGCATCAATGACAATAACATATCCTAGCAACAACAATATACAACAATTCCAAGATGGTATTATAGCACCACATTTGCATATTTCTATCCAAATTTTGAGAGTTCTAACCTCAAAAGAAAAATTGATGCATCATGGAGTTAAACAAACCTCACCATAGCATCCAAAACACCAAAACATCTTAAAATTAATTATAAAATCATCAAAATCTAAGCAATGCAAATTTGGGTGATTTTTTTGGAGGTCACCATTTTTGAGGTGGAAAATTCCATAGAGTTATATATGAAATTCATACAACTATATGGAATTCATATAATCATATAGATCTATTTAGGTTGTATTCTACCTGATGCTCTGCAAAAAGGATTAGAAAATCTGTTTGATGGCAACACACACAAGAGCACAAGAAACAAACATTAGTGTTAGCAACAAAAGATTATCCTAAACAGGTATATCAAGAGAGATATTAAGCATGAAATAGAAAGCATACAAACATAGAATAGATAAACTATACTCCTCCAAATGCTAATCAAGATGCTCATAGTTGCTCCTCCCTTGTTCCTCTCCTCTCCAAGTCCCAAATGAGTGTAGCTCTCAGCTTTTAGCACTATCCATGGATGCCATATGGAGATTCAAGATGGTTGAATATGATAAGCAAATGCTATGCAAGTGTAGATAGTGATGCTATGAGAAAGCTCTATGCTAATGCCAGTATAACAACAATACTCTAAAATGCTTCCTTCTTTGCTTGAGGAGAAGGGTTCTATTTATAGAAGAAATGGGGAAATGAAGGGTTAAGATTGAGCAATCTTAACAAGGGTTAGGATTGAAAGATATTCAATCCATGTGAGACTTTCAACCCAATCCCATGTTGACAAGTGTCACCATGAGGAGGCTTGAGAGGAGTGATAAGGAGAATTAAATGCTTGAGGGGACATGATGGTTACCCTAGTCAAATAAATAAATGCTTTGAAGAGACACATGGGTTACATGAGAGTTAAGTTAGGGGTCAAAGTCCTTAACCATGGGTGCAAGTGGAATTAACCATTAATGGTCATGTAAGAGCCATAAGTGGTTTGGAAGACTTTAGAGGTTAATTTGTTGAACACACAAAGCATTAATTGCTTTTCAAAGACTTTGGAGTCTTTGAGAAGTGACTCCAATTTGCTTAGGAATGTGACAATATTTAGGGGATGGATTAGGTTAATTAGGAAGGGTTTAGAAGAATCTAGAAGGGGTTTAAGCATGCAAGTGGATTTTAACCATTAATGGTCATGTAAGAGCCATAAGTGGTTTGGAAGACTTTAGAGGTTAATTTGTTGAACACACAAAGCATTAATTGCTTTTCAAAGACTTTGGAGTCTTTGAGAAGTGACTCCAATTTGCTTAGGAATGTGATAATATTTAGGGGATGGATTAGGTTAATTAGGAAAGGTTTAGAAGAATCTAGAAGGGGTTTAAGCATGCAAGTGGATTTTGTAGGAAAATGCAAGTGGGAGAAATTTTGGTATTTTCAATTAAAATAAAATCATTTATTTCAATTAAATGGTGTAATTTGCATTTGGATAAATATTCAAATAAATATTAATTTATTTAAATGAGAAAAAGGAAGATAAAGCATTAAAATGCTTGAAGACTTTGAGGGAAACCATTAAAGGCTTGAAGACTTTAAGGAAAACCATTAAAGTCTTAAGAAGACTTTAAGGGAAGCCATTAAGTTTGAAGACTTTAAAGCCATTAAGTTTGAAGACTTTAAAGCCATCAAGTTTGAAGACTTTAAGGGAAACCATTAAAGGCTTAAGAAGACTATAGAAGGAAGCCATCAAGTTTGAAGACTTTAAAGCCATCAAGTTTGAAGACTTTAAGGGAAACCATTAAATGTTTCAAGTGGGTGAGGATAAATATGATTTTAAATAAATAATTTATTTAAAATAGTTGTGCAACTTGCATTTGTAGGAAAATACAAGTGGGTGGAGGATAAAAGTGATTTAAATAAATTATTTATTTAAAATAATTGTGCAACTTGCATTTGTAGGAAAATACAAGTGGGTGGAGGATAAAGGTGATTTAAATAAATTATTTATTTAAAATAATTGTGCAACTTGCGTTTGTAGGAAAATACAAGTGGGTGGAGGATAAAGGTGATTTAAATAAATTATTTATTTAAAATAATTGTGCAACTTGCATTTGTAGGAAAATACAAGTGGGGGGAGGATAAAGGTGATTTAAATAAATGTTAATTTATTTAAATGTGAGAGGTGGGATTTTGGGGGATTTAAATAAATATTAATTTATTTAAATGTGAGAGAATATTTAATTAAATAAATATGATTTATTTATTTAATTAATGGTCTGAATTTGGTTAAGTGAATTAAATCAAATAAATCAAATAATTTATTTAATTAATAGGAGAAGAGGGTTAAGATGAATTAATTAAATATATTAATTTAATTAATTATTAATTGATGGTTAAATAATCAAATAAATATTAAATATTCATTTAATTAAGTGGACAGATTTATGTGACTACACTACCATACATAATTGTATCTACTATGTATGTGACACTTCTTGTGTTTGCTTTCTGCCATTTTTATTTTGAGACCTGATTTGCATATTGATATTGTATATAATTATTTAGGATTGTGCATACCTCCATTATTTTTGTATTGGCATCTACAATATGCACTTTGCAAGACACCTATAGCATTATCATAGTGTGTTTATTATGTTGTTGATTATTCCAATTGATTATGCATGTATGATCTTACAACTGATTATGTTTATGATGTTAGTCCTATTCGAGGAAATTGTATGTGCTTCGACTATGTTATATATGCATATATGTATCCTTGATGTGTGTTAAGTGATGTAGGTACAGGGTATTGACTTCACCTAGCTACATAGGTTTTAACATACCCCAATGGTGGTTAATGTGAGATATCACACTGGCCAAATTTCCTTAATACCTTACCTATTGTACTTAATTGAGTACAATTCCTAATGTTATAACAAGTATATACCTGGACCCATGATTGGTAATGCTTAAAAATCCCTAATCCCTCTTCTGATTGACCAGTAACAAGTGTTTGCATGCTAGTGCTTGATTGAATTTTTCATAAAATTTTAATGAATGGATTTCACAGTTTTAATTGTCAATTTAATATTTGGAAATAAAAATAGGTCTTATGTGTATTCATTATATTATGTATGTTGCATAATTAGGGCATAAATGTGAAATTGGGGAATGGACAATAAAATTTATTTTATTATTTTCAAAAATAAAAAAATTCAATGGGGTTTTATAAGGGAAAAATTAGCTTAATTTACATTTAGTCTATTTTGGCATTTTCTTGAGAGAAAAAAAATACCTCTTTATGCTTGGATTTTTGAATTGCACTTATGGAGTGGATTGTGATGGAAATTAGATTGGATTTTTTGCATTAGAATAGAATTGGATCAAGGATTGCTCCATGGATTCGGGAATTCTTATGGTGTTTTGGAAGCATTTCAAGTTTTCAATTTGATGCAATCCTTTTAAATCATGTAAGATCAAATGATGTTATTGCAGGAAGAAAAATTATAACAATGAATTCCTTCTAAAATAAATTAATGAATTAAAATAATTTCTTCAAGATAATCACATTAATTTGTTAGATTCTTTTAATCCAACATAAAAAAGGTATATCATATGTTCATACTCAAACGTCTTTTGTGGAATTATCATTTAGGGATGACTAATATAGTTAGATGACATGCATTGAGATCTCATCTCCATCTCTTGTTACTTTTTCAAAATTTAGTTTGTTACATTCATAACTTCTAATTATTCTTTGCAGTAGGACCGCATTCATTGTATTCTAGATATAATTAATTGGGATTCAAGTACAAGTGAGTACATTCATCCCCTCTTTTATGATAGCTCCTATGAAGTTTTTTTAATCATCATATCATGATGACACTTTCAATACCTCTTCTTCTTTCCTTTCCTACATACGCATTTATAGTAGAAAATTTTGTAACTATTTCAGAGTCCACATATCTATCTTAGCAATTCTTTATGTTGAAATCTTCTACATGAGTACACAAGTCTCATTAGTCCATCTATCTTACATATGGTGAGCATCATACATGCATGATTACTAAAATTGAATCTTGCATCTTTCAATAGTTGTTGTACTTATGGTGAGCATCATATTATTCTACCCATTCATTTCCTTTTATTTTCACTTTATCAATATTTTACATAGTTTGTTAGTGGCTTGGAGATCATTAAGCATCATTCATAAGATATTTATCTTTGGATCTTATTCGACATCCATTTCCACAAGGTTTTGATTCATCACTTTTTTTAAAAAAAATTATGCCTACAACTTCAAGTTTTCTTATAGCATCTTTCAACATTAGAATAAATACATCTAATTAGCTTCTAGAGACACCATATATTGATTCTTCTTCCCTCATATTTATTTTAGGAATGAGAAGATATACTATACACTTATTTTCTCTTGTTTCTTTCCAAGGGGAGAAACAATTTTTGAAAATCATGGACTATGTTATGCATCTCATTTCAAGTATCTATCATTTGTGCATGAGATTGATTGAAGGGAGGGCTACATGGTTTCTCATCATCCTCTCCTGGAGGAATTTTTTCTTATAATTTTTCTCATTCTCATCCTTCGAGGGGCATCATTTATTCATGGGTATCTCACCATTGAACCTAGTTGTCAATACCATTTTCACATTTCAATTCTCTTAAGTTGCATTTAAGGGGTGGTTGGTATAATTATTTAATTGCATCTTATTATATTAAGTTTACTTAGATAATTTGTTAATTATTTAGAAAGACTCATATAATTGACACTAATACATTTGATCTATATTCTGATGGAGGTTTCCGACGGAGAAGGTATATTGTGACCAAATTTGATTTTTTTTAAAGAAATGCACGAATTCGTTGAAATTTCGATGATAATTTCACATTTGGTTTCGACAGAGAAGACATTAGCAATAAAATTTATTTATTTTTTAAAAAAAGTGCCCGCGTTCGTCATAATTGCGATGACAACGGGCATTATACTTTTAAAAAAAGAAGAGGGCAAGTCATTTGTGACATTTGCAATCCCGCACAGGCTTCCGCGTCGAGCTCAACCCCTGGCAAGATCAAATGACAAACTCACCATTCGAGGTAGAATCTTCACCTTCATTTCAAATTTGCATAATATGCGGAATTTCTGAATCTTCACCTTCATTCATTGAATCTTCGGATTTGCATAATATTTGCATAATTTATGGAATTGCTTGGGTAGAATCTTCACCATTCAAGGTAGCTGAATCTTCACCTTCATTCATTGATTTGCATATATGAGGAATTGCTTGCATCCCACCCATTGCTTGAGCTATCCACTGCATTTCACAACTACCCGTGCTTTGTTTTTCCTAGGTCATCGTAAGTCTTTTAATGTTGCCCCCATGCCTTGGTTGTCGATGTTCAGTCTTCCCCTTTCGCCACCATGAATTCTATATGCCCCAAAGGGAAATCGACCTCTGTTTCTCTTTTCTCTCTCTCCCACCCTGCCCCTACAATGGCACTAGGACGTATACATAGCGAAGAATGAGCTTACCAGTTTTAGGGAGGTATCTAGCAAAGGAAGTAGATATGCCTAAGTCTGAGAGCATACTATACCACAATTATACTATGCTCTCAGACTTAGGCATATCTGTGTTTCCTTGCACATTTACAAATGTGCATGAGAGTCATCTTGAATCAGTTCTAGGGAGTTATATAGCAGAGGAAGCTTCATAACATTACAATTTGTCTTAATATGTTCCAAACATATATGTAAATAAAAATTTGACAAATATACCTCAATTTTGAAATGCTTTAATGTTCCTAGAACATGTTAGTGTATGCTTTCATCATGGAAAAACATAATGTAGTTAATCATAATTGATGTAACAAATTTGTATCTTTGAATGCCTTATTCCTTGATTATAGATCTATGCTCAATTGATTTGAATTGCTTGATTGAAAAATTGGTAGATGAGGGTTGGAGTTTATAGGGGTTTGAAATGAGAAATAGACTTGTATCTATATGCAACTTGCACCTTTTCAAATTGAACTTTTGGAAAAGTCCAAATTTGGAGAGAAATTCCTATTATTTGCGAATCCAACATTCATCTTTCAAATTTTAGGTCCAATTTCCATGAATAATGGTTCCCAAGACCCTAGTCCTAGAAAATTGAGCCATGAGGAACATCATGAATAAGGGAATGAACCAAATTTATGGAAACATTCTAAAACCTAAGTGCAATTAGGCATAAATAAGGCACAACCACTAAAGTTAGTCCAAACCTAGTGTATATTTATAAAGAGATACAACTTATGATGCAATATTTAGCCCCCTCTTAGCAAGAGTATGAAATTATGCTCATGTACTCTTGGGAAAATATGGAGAAACCAAATATTCTGAAACCAAGATATTGAAGAGTCAAGATGACTAAAAGTTTGGAAAGGTGGTAGCTCCCAAGACTTGTGATATTGCCAATCTACAATATTGAGATAAAAGGGAAGTACAAAGTGAGTAATACGAGTAACATTGGTAACACACATGGAGCATGCAAAACACAAAGTTATGACATTTAGAACTAGTAAGATTCATATATTCTCACTAGGAACCATATAAAAAAGACAAGGCATAGATCTAGGATTAGTAAGATCCTTATATAGTTACTAGGAGTCATGTCAGAGACACATAAAAGCATGACACCCAAGTTAGTAAGATCCTCTAATACTTAGTCATAGATCGCATTCTAACAACAAATAGAAGGTCATATCTTGGTAATCTAACTAGTCCATGAGTAATAGCTCAAAATGTTATCAAAGATAGGTTAGGTTAGGAGCCCCAAGAACCTATAATGTGTCTTATAATGGGTGTTGAAAATAATCTACACTCAAGCCAACAATGGAATGGTAAGAAAGGGGGCAATAGCTCAATGGTAGAGAAATTTATTAACAAATAGAATGCCTTAAGTTGGATTCCTAGCTATTTTATGAGTATTAGCTTAACATTTTCATGCGTAATAACATCTACTCCCACCTCTACCATAGATCCAGCTTCCACCATTTCTCCTTCCACAACCTCTAGTCACCTTCATGTACCAAAGCCACTAGTGCAACACCTTTAGTACTTACATCCTTCACTTATCATCCACCATATGGCCTATTTATCAAATTTATTTTTTCTACATGTAAAATCCATATGCACAAGATGGAATGACAATTGGTAGATGTAAAGGCCATATTCCACAACCTTTGCTAAAATCCTTTCTGTCAGTGCCAAAATGTGAGGTTTGTAACAGAATGCGACATCCATCAAAACATAATAGAGATGAGATTTCTAACAAGATGACATATCAAACAATGTAGGAAAGCATTGATTAAAAATAAATACAATATTGTAGTTTATAGAGTTAACTTCATTTTGTATTTTTGTGGCATTGAATTTCATAGTGTTTTAAAGAAGATATCATAGTTTTTCCAAAAAATGTCAAAACCTTGCCTAATGTTTACCGAGAGGAGTAAATAATGTATAGTTTGGTCTCCCATGCATATAAATTCACCCAAATGTGTGGGAAGACCTTTGTTCATGATATGTATCATATTATGTTGTGTGCAGGGCTCCAAATTAGATTTGGTACATGTTTGGGCATGAGGACAGTCTGATATCTCTATGTATCAGATAGTAAAAGGCAGCAAGAGTGAATAATTTGGTGGGAAGACCAAGCGATTGGTATTTTAAAGTGGTTGATGATAGAGAGAGGGGTGAGGCGACCCTATGCAACCTTCGGAAGGGTTTGTGGATCAAAACCAAATGAAATAGATTAAATTTCTATGACTGTCCTAAGGGTATTGATTGTCACAATCATAGTTTTACTAGTGATATTGTTTTTGTTTTGATAGAGTTGTGTTTGTAAACCCAAGTGTGGACATGTAATGGAGTCATGATATGTCTTAAGAATGCATCAATACTTAACAACAACATAGTGTGTAGGCACCTAAAATATGAAAGGACTACATATTGGAAGGCGCGTGTGATGATGCCATGAAAGGTCTAATATCCCTATGTATCATACTGAGAAAACTAGTGAAAGACAAAAAAAATTGTATTGAGAATGCAAAAGGTTGTATTGCCTAATGTTTGTTGTTGAAGTGATGTGTGGGGACCTTTCCAAGTCAAATACCTTGTTGTAGTTTCAAAGGGTGGAAAAAGAATAAGCATTTTATTTACCGTCCTAATAGACCATCCATCATAACAATGATTACCAATGATGTGTGTGTTGCAAACAAAGTTCTAGAGGAAGGCTCTTTATATTGTAATACCAAGTGAGTGTTCATAGACCTTGTGTAGGGTCCTCCAAGCCTAGAGTAAGGAGTTCAAAGCCTAGATACATTGATTTGGCCTTGTGGCCATCAATGCGTGTTGACCCAATAGGAGAAGTCTTGAGATTGACAATTTTGGAAGTGTGGCATTGTTGAGAGCCAACACTTATGTGTGAACCCCATCTTCATGTATTATGATTAGTTTCCATGATACTTGAGCCTATCCTCATGGTGTTGGCTCAATTCATATTAGTGTGTTTTGTTGAAGAAACATGATGTGAGAAGTTTGATGCAGAGGCAAGGGTAGAACTCAGTATTTCATATTAGGACATCAACCACATTGATTAGGCAAGTCAGATAAGGTCTCTCCAATGTTTAGGATACACAAGGGCAACATTAGTCATGTAAGTATGCATGAGCATGGGAATGGATAGTTGCTTTCCTTTTAGACTGATTTGGACAGTATTGAGAGGATCCTATAAGGAATGACTATCACCATACTCTCGATGACTTCATAACATTGATAATGAATTCAAGTTAGACACTCATGGATTACCCCAATTAGACATTAGTCAAATTAAGATATGATACAAGGATTGCATACCACAAATCCATTAGATATGTTTTGAGATGAAAAAGAAGAGTTAAATGGTTTTGGTTGTGGCCATCAATGAGTGTTGACCCAATAGGAGAAGTCTTGAGATTGACAATTTTGGAAGTGTGGCATTGTTGAGAGCCAAAACTTATGTGTGAACTCCATCTTCACGTATTATGATTAGTTGCCATGATACTTGACCCTATCCTCATGGTGTTGGCTCAATTCATATTAGTGTGTTTTGTTGAAGAAACATGATGTGAGAAGTTTGATGCAGAGGAAAGGGTAGAACTCAATATTTCATATTAGGATAGCAACCACATTGATTAGGCAAGTCAGATAAGGTCTCTCCAATGTTTAGGATACACAAGGGCAGCATTAGTCATGTAATTATGCATGAGCACGGGAATGGATAGTTGATTTCCTTTTAGACTGATTTGGACAGTATTGAGAGGATCCTATAAGGAATGACTATCACCATACTCTCGATGACTTCACAAAATTGAATGAATTCACATTAGACACTCATGGATTACCCCAATTAGACATTAGTCAACTTAAGATATGATACAAGGATTGCATACCACAAAGCCATTAGATATGTTTTGAGATGAAAAAGAAGAGTTAAATGGTTTTGGTTCAATGACGATAATTTCTATGTTCAAGTAATTTAATTTGGTATATTATACTGAAACGTGATTTCATAACTAACATTTCAACTTCTATATAACTAGTTCTATAGCCTGATTTTCTTGCATGTGAAGAAAGACCATGTCAGACAATATCAACGAACAACAAAATAAGGAGACAATTGCTAGATTGTGGTCTAACTTGAAAAGAAAAGGTGATGGAAAATGTTATTGTCCCTACAAAATTTGTAAGGGGTTAAACACTAGAAGACTTCTAATCAAAACAACTAAGAAACATTGTAGGCTGCATAGTCACATTGAAGGTGGACATGATTATCATCCATTGGTAAGTTTTTCATTATATCATTTTAAAAATTTATATACATAATAAATCACTTGATGATGAGATCATGATCATGGTTTATTTATGTTTATCAATTTTATATAGGTTGAGCACCCCGGAGCACATGATATGGATCAACACAACCTGAAGAATATGGTTTTTGAAGTGGACGAACATGGAGGTGTGAATATCAAAGTTGAAGATAATGATCCCGTGGAAGATGATGATCATGGGCCACAAAACACAATTGAAGATGATGGTACAAATACATTGATCCATGACACATTTAGTACTCACGTAGCTGATCATGATGATGAAGATGACCTTGATGTTGTTCATGATGTCCCTCTACTTGAGAAGGCATCTGAGGCCCTTTACGAAGGCTTGCAGACAATTCTTCTCTCCGTTGTATTGTTGTTAGTGAACTTGAAGGTTATGAATGGTTTATCCAACATAACAATCTCATGTATGTTAAGGCATGCCATATATGTCATAATAAATGGTGAATCATGCTGTACCATTAATATTCTTTATATTAACAAATTATATTTTTTTATTGTAAATTGATAGGTGAGTTTTTGTTACCACCATCAAATATTCTACCTTGCTCATGCCGAGAATTATCTGCCATTATGAAAGATATTGGAATGGAGTATTAAGCAATAGATGCTTGTCCCAATGATCATATTATATATCACAAACAACATGAATTTTAAACTGAATGCCTTGAATGTCATATCAGTAGAGATCAAATAGATCAAATAACAATAAGGGTTCCTCGCAAGGTTCTTTGCTATATTCCCATTATTCCACGTATGCAATGATTATTCAAGTGCACTAGCTTGGAACAATTTATGGATTACCATGCACACAATAGAAGTCGAGATGACATTATTCGAATGCCTTCAGATGGTTCAGTAGTTATGAACATAGAGGAAAAGTGGCCACACTTTAAAGAAGAACCTCGTAATCTCAAGCTTTCATTGGCAGTGGACGGTGTCAATCCATTTGGAGAGATGAGATCTGTTTACTCAGTGTGGCCTGTTTTTGTTCTCAACAATAACATTCCTCCATGGATGTCAATAAAGAGGGAGCACATAATGTTGGCAATGATTGTTCCAGGTATTTTATCATTTAAATATAATCATCTACATTTAATTATAAATAGTGCAGTAAAATGGTCATAATAATTATGTAATGTTTTTGTTCATTCGATTAGGTAAGTACCAAGTTAAAGATATGAATGTATATATCAAGCCTCTTATCGACGAGTTGCTAGAGTTATGGAATGGTGTCACTATGTATGACGTCTCTAGACCAATAGGACCAAGACAATTTCAATTCCATGCAATGCTTGTATGGACAATACATGATGCCCCAGGGCTAACACATTTTTGTGGTATATTATAGTGTTTAAGTTGTGCGTGAACATTATAATTCAAAAAATTATCATATTTAATCCAATTATACATTATCTTGTAGGTCTTCAAACAAAGGGAAAATTTGCATGTCCAGTTTGTGGTCCAAAGATGAAATCTCGTCATTCAAAAAGTTTAGGAAAGCAGGTGTTTGACGAGTATAGGCGCTTTCTCCACAAAAATCATAAGTATCGAAATACTAAAAAACATCTTTTCAATGGGAAAGAAGAGAATACATCAAAGCCACGAAGAATGACACCTCACATGTGGAAGTTGGAATATAATAGAATTAGTCGTCAAGGTAATGCCATTCCATCTAATGGTTTATGCCATAAAACATATTTTCTATTTTGTTTTGTTTACTGATGATGTGATTGATGATCATGAAGGTCGTGAAGGCATAAATGACCACCTTCCTAAGGGACTAAAAAGTTATCCCCGACAATTTAGTAGGTTTCCCTACTACGAGCAGTTACAAATTTTGCATTTGTTTGATACTATGCATATTGGAAAGAATATAACAGAGACATTATGGAAAATATTGGATGGAAGGCATGACAAAGAAAAAATTATCAAAATATGTAGTGACATTCAGGATTCCAATCATGCAATGATAAATGTCATTCAATCAAATAGCCATGGAGACCAGATTAATATAAGTGAGCTTCCTTGGTTATTAATGGACCAACAAAGCAATGCTATAAAAGAAGTCACATGAAAAATTCGATTTCCCATAGGATTTGTTGCGAACATAAACAATCTCATATCAAAGAAAACTGAATTTGGGCCAGGGATGAAAACACATGATTGACATACCTTCATTAAGGTAATTCATGTTCTTGTGTTTTTACTATGTATTTAAGTACTGTGCGTATGTGTACTTTTCATTGTATTATGTTAGAAAAAAATGAAAAGATAATTTTATAATTGTTGCAATACGTTCTACCTCTATCTCTCCCAGATGACTTCGACAATAATGTCAAGCAAGTCATATGTGATCTTGGAAAATACATGAGGTAAGTAGTGATATTTGTTCAGTTCATTGTATAGATATTATATTTGTGATTTGTTTTAATTGTTATGTAATATTTTTTTTTGCGCCTTGAATATCTTGTAGGTCGTTGTCATGTAAATAAATCCATAAAGAAGATATAAAATATTGGAAGAGAAAAATTCCTCATATAATGTGTGAAATGCAAAAGTCTCTACCTCTAGCTTTTTTCAATGCACAAGAACACTACCTCATACACCAAGTTGAGAAGATTGAATTGTGTGGACCTGTACACACTAGGTCAATGTGGATGGTTGAGAGGCACTTGAAAATTTTCAAGGCTTTGGTTCGACAAAGAGCAATTTTTCAAGGCTTTGGTTCGACAAAGAGCACATCCTAAGGGTTCTATGGTGGAGGGATATATGGTATACTAGATTATGGTGTACATTTCTGAATATCTTCCTAAGTTTGCAGCAAAGATCCACATGGATCGCATTTGGGATCCCAACCCCATTAACAAATTTGAAGGGGAGTACTTGACGAGGAAAGGTAGATTGAGGAAAGTGAGAGGTAATTATAAGATGTTATTGTAGTTAATTAATTTTTAATCTTCAAAATAAATTGGTTGTAAGACGTCTATTTATTTTTTGTACAGTTGGTCGAGAGTGGGATGCACTACATTTGTATATTGCAAATAATCTTGATTGGACGATGGTATGGATTGAATGTTGTCAACATACTAAATGCACATTAACATGGGAAGGTGTGGCTTCATTGGTTAAAGAAGCTCATCGTAATGGAGATTCAAATGTTACGCAAAGGGAAATTGATTTAGCATATGGTTTAAGAGATAAATATGTATGTATAAACTTATTAATCACCCATATGTTTATCAACTCACAATGTAATAAATTTTACATGTTTGACATATCGCAGGTCAAACACCACAACACTATGTGATGCAATGGTCATAAATTTCACATAAAAAAGTTGGATGACACGAAGAAAACTTGTGATTCTGGCATCACTATAGTCTTTGAGGTGACAAATATTTCATCGAGAAATGACATATATCCTCAACAGTCTCAAAATCGATACTATGACATTTTGGATGATATACTTGAGTGTGACTTTAATTCCTTCAAATTAGTTTTGTTCGTCGTCAAATGGTATAGGCTACAATTGAATAAAGATGATCCTGATAGAACTATTATTGAACATGATAATGGTTTTATAATGGTTAATACAAGGTCATTTGAACCAGTTGGGGATGAGCCCTATGTTCTTCCAAGCCAATGTGAGCATAATGGTTTTATAATGGTTAATACAAGGTGATTTGAACCAGTTGGGGATGAGCCCTATGTTCTTCCAAGCCAATGTGAGCAAGTATTTTACTTAGAAGTTCAATAATGGTTTATATTTTATTCTCTTTTATGTTATTAACTAAAATATGTACATGTTGTTTTTACAACAATTTATCCGCCCTCATGAAAGTCGTTGCCATGATCAGGGTGTTGCAGGTACTTCAGGTGATGACGATTTTCTTGTATTATCTCTTGCTTGGCCTATCACTTTGAGTACCCAAAACACAACATACTTGATACTCTCAATCTTCAAAATAAAGGTTCATCCTTGTTTACAATTCTTGCACTTTTCATATATTTAATGTTTGATATATTTAATGTATTATTCTTCAGTAGCTGTCAATGTTCCTTTGCAAATGCCACCGTTGCCTCATCAGAGGTTAGCCCCATTTGTATTGCCAACTGCAATGTCGACAATACGTAGCATGCAGACATCCTCTACTGCACATCATATTGGCTTGTCCACTGTTGGTAGATCCCTCTTTTGCTCTATCTTCTATTATGTGTTTATTTCCCTTCAAGCATTCTTTCTTGGGGGCATTTCATAGTGGATTCATTTTCTGCAAGAGGAGATGCACATGAGGATACGCCAAAGGTGACTACTACTGATAACATACCATTATTTCTTATATCTTCTCGTATTTTTAGTACAGGAACGTTGTAGGCCACATTGGTGGTGAGCGACAAAGAAAAGATTCCCTTAAAGATACAAAAGGTTCCAGATACTTTAAAATTATTATTATATATAGTCTAATTGTAATTTACTTTATGATCACTTGTTTTGGACTAATGATCCCATGAATTTTTTGTAGGAAATGATATTTTCTATAAACATCTTAGTGACATTGCATTGCAGATATTTGGGCCCACCATATGTAAAAGATGGTACATCATATGTGAACTAACCCTAGTCCACTATTTTGATTTCATATCATTGTTAGAATAGTTTTCCTTTGATCCATTTCTTGAACTGTAATAAATGTAGCTTCAGTTCAATTCTGAATCTAACATGTTTGTTTTTTCTTTAAAAGGTGGAATGACCAAGAAAAAAGGTTAAAAGATGAATTGACAAACCAAATGATTGAGTAGTTTGGAAATGACACCTTTGACAAAACCAAGCTCCTTG
Source organism: Cryptomeria japonica (assembly GCF_030272615.1). Lineage (NCBI taxonomy): Eukaryota > Viridiplantae > Streptophyta > Pinopsida > Cupressales > Cupressaceae > Cryptomeria > Cryptomeria japonica. Next base: position 29,883,007 of record NC_081410.1, on the reverse strand, counting down.
AAAAAGCTGGCACATATCTAAAGTATGTGAGGGACCAATACAAGACCCATTTAGAGAGGAACCTAAAGTACGAGCGTCCCCCCATGATTCCAGAGAGGGAGTGGAAGGACTTGATTTTGGATGCCAAGGAGAGAATTGAAAGAAAAAAAGGAAATACACCACTAGACGCCAGAAGAAGGTACATGATACTATTAAGAATGTAATTATGTACTAATTAATTACTCTTTATATTTATATAACTTAACATATTTCAAACCTTTTATAGACTGAGTGACACATCAAAGGAAACCAAGGCAAGACAAGAAAATCATGGGCAACACAAACTCGGCTCTAGTGGTTATATGAAACTTGCTGCATGAATTGTAAGTATCTCATGTAAACGAAATATTGCATCAAAATATTAATAAATTGCAAATGATTTTTTTTTATCAAACAATGCAAGCAAAATTCATGATACCAAGCAAAAATGTAGGGCTCTGAATTCAATAGAGCACCCACAGAAGATGACAAGGGAATTGCCTACCAGCAAGGCTATTCAGCCATGGCTGATCGACTACTAGAATTGAGTGAGCATACACAATATTCAAGTGCATCTGTCACATAGGTAAATATGCTAAATGGAAATTGTTTCAAATTGAATACTTTACCAATAATCTAATTGATGTTGAGTTCCAACATAAAGTGACTATATTTGTTTTAAATAAGCAAACAATGATAACAATGTGCATGACATTTGAATGCAGCCTGCTAATTGTGAAACACGACCTTCACATGAAGGTCTGGATGTGCATCCCAGTAGTGGAGGTATTCATTTTCTATTCAAATTTATTTATGTAGTCATTAATACAATTAAACATCTTAATTTGTAATTAGATTAGTAATTAATGTAACCTTTTTTGTTAATATTTTAGAGCATGTAGTCGGTGGTGACCAAGTGGAGTATGGGTACACAACATTGGGAATGTGATGTTCCCCACTTAGGTAAAGAGGACCACTGTTATTCCCTTAAACAAATATAATTGCAATTGGTGTTCAACATTAATGTAACCTTTAGTATTTCAACTCTAGATGATCTGGAGGGTGTTCAACATGTTGAGGTTGAGGCTAGACAAAATGATGTGGCCCCATCAGGTAAAGAGCACAACAGTTATGTTCTCTAAATTAATGAAATACTTATAACAATAATAATTTTTTTTGAATTTAATCCATTTCTTTGTTATTGTAGAGGACCCCCCTTCTCTTCAGTGTCCTCATCCTCAGTATAGGACTAGGTATACATCAAGATCACGAGCAGAGGGTGGAACAACTGCAGAGGGGGGAAATGATGAAGAAACTGATGTTCCACTTAGTCTTTTCATAGCTTCAAAGAAAAAACAAAAAAGAAATGATTGTAATTATACCTTATTTGATAATGACTGATTTTTATGTTAGTGAATGTAATTATGTGCTAATTAATGGTTATGGATGATATGTGTTAATTAATATTGATGAATGTTGTGTGTTAATTAATGTTAATCAATGTTATGTGTTAATGAACGTTATGTGATATTAATGAATGAATGTTATATTTTATTAATGGTAGAAAGAATGAATGAATGAATGTTATAAGATGCTAACGAGGAATTTAGAGTGATGTTGGGGGGGGGGGGGGGGGGAGGGGCCAAATGAGCTTCCACCTTCACGTGGTTGGCCCTGTTAAGTAGAGAATATTAAACTATTCTTGAAACCAAGCGAAGCTCAACAAGATAACACACTTTTCAATATTTCATTATGTTGCAAAGTTAATCTTATTGAATAATGTATATTGAATCTTAATTGTAGGGTCCAACAGAGCCAACACGAACAACAACACCACAAGTTGCTGGGTATAATGAACTCCCATATTGTCTTGTATGTACACTAACAATATGAGTTGCTTCTAGTGTTGATATCCATGGCGAGACTACAAAAGTTATGAATATGCCTCATCCTTGTAAGTTTTTTTATTACTTGTCATTTTCTTTAGCATTTTGTTACTTCATGAATGAGATGTTTTCAGATGTCTATTCCATGAATACCTCTCTATTGTATGCTTCATGATCTCTCTTATGATTCAACTCTTTATATGTCCTAAAATTGTATGAGCCTAATAGCTTCTACTCTTGTTGATAGTTTGGTGGCTCTGAACAATGGCTCCTTTGAAGAAGCACGATCCTTGTAATTTTGGCCTTCCATGATGTGAAAAAGAGGTTATGTTATGAATAATGGTCCAGATGATTTAGTTATTTCTTATTATGTTGAGTATGAGTAAATTTGGGCTTCCTTGGCTATGGTCACTATTTTGTACTAACTATTATCATTTAGTGTGATTTGAGCATGGACTTCAAGTAATCATTAGGGTGGAAACAATATTCAAGTGTTAGGGGGTACGTGGCCTTGACCAAGGGATGAGAGTATCGAGAAAGTACAAGTGATTCATGTGTAGATCAATGTATCATTCACCTATTAATTCCTAGCAACATTCTCAAATAAACAAGCAAAGAGGCATGTTGAGTGCATATATACATTTTATGTTGCCATGATATAAGTAAGATATCAAACATGTAACTTAGATTGATTTGCAATTTCGTTCATAAATATTAGATCTTCCTTGTGGATTTTTGAATGCATAATGTCTCATTGATTTCAATATCTTTATTGCAAGTACTCTTTTCAGCATGAAAATCCACTCATTGAGGTCTCTTACTAAATGCAAGTCAGTTATCCTATCAATGATGATAAGTTTTGCATGCATTTTATGGGGAAATCTTATTAATAGCTATGGTTGGGTTGTTAATTATTTTGTGAAAATATATACAAGTAGATTGGGACATTAGAGTTATAAACACTGTAAATTGTGTTTGAGATCATTGTCCTAATTGTAACAATCAACCACCATTTGCCCAAGGCCACACCAACACCATTGTGACACCAAGGTTTGTGCATACTGGTGTAAGGGCTACTCTTAGGACATTTCATTACCATTACATATACACACCTAGTGGGGTTTCCAAACACAACTTGTTTGAGTAGGCAGTATCACTAGTAAACTTGTGATTGTCACAATTGGTACCCTTAGGATAGTCATTAATATTTGGTCCATGGCACTTTTTTATGGCTTCTAAATGCTTCTATGGGGTGTGCAGGGGTCCCACACATCTCTTCCAACATTCCATCCAAGGCACTTCACTCTCACCTATCTTTTATTCCACTTTCTCTATGCTTCTATCCCAAATGTCTAATACATGCTGTTAACATTGCTTTGATAACTCCAAATTCATATCTAAGCTCATCCTAAGGTAACATGTTCATAGTCAATCAATAAGCTTTCTCTATGTGATTTCAAGTAAGATATTGATCTATATAGTTAATTTTGTGATTGATTTGAGGGATACATCCATTGTCAAACCTTAAGAAAATTTTGTTCCATATCCTAGATTTATTTTGTTTTAATTCTCAGTGAGTAATTTTCAATAGTAATAAAGTGGTATATATCCTTATATTTCAATGACAAAAGATCAGTTATTTGAATAAATACATATAAACATAAAACATATTTTTCAAATCTTATCTATTACAATTAAATATATATAACAATACTATATTATACATATCCCATTTATATAATGAACGATAAAGACTTCTTTACAATATTATATATTCATTATAGCTGATAATGCTTACCAAAAAAAAGATAGATAAGAGTTTATATGTTGAACCATTCTTAAATAGATATGGTTGCAAATTGCTTTGATATATTATGTATAACAAATTGCTATAATCGAATTTTTGTGCTATACTCTTGGATCCAATACTCATGATTTTGGATTTTAGATAGCATGCCTCGCTAGATCACTTTGGACTATAGGTGTAGATTCATTGTGGTTTATGCTAAAAGAATTCAAACAATTGTACATAGTTTATGGGTAACTTCACTTAAGAAACTCATGTCTCATCTCAATTATGTTCAATTACATTGTCAATTTGAAGATTTGGTCAAGTTTGAGGTAGGAACTCAAATTCCTCCTTTGTTTTTCAATTGAATTGATTTTAGTTTGTTGCAAATGAATTGTTGAGTGAATTAAAGTATTCTTTCAATTTAAATCTCTCCATTTGGATGATTATATGATTTGTATGAACTAAATTGGAAATTACGAGTATATATGAGGTTCGCTGTTCAATTCTATTTGGGATGTTGAAATGACAAATCGAGGGAGTATTGTATTGTTGAGTTTATTAGAATCAAAAGGCTAATCTTGCATTTTCATTTTATGCACTTTGAAATTTCAAGGTTTTTGAGGTCCATTAGTTAAGGGTGTTTGTCTTGGTCCCATAGAATACTTAGTCTCGTGGACGTCATTAAAATCATTCATTCATCCATTTAGCAATGGTAATTGGCCTCATGACTGGTTTTTGGTCCAAACTTGGGAATTATTGAAAAGTGGTATTTGATGATTTTCTATTATGTAATCATGATAACATATATGTGAATTTTGATAAGGGACCAATTGGGATCCATTCTCTTGGTGTTGTGCCCAATTGAGTATGTCTTGTTTATGTATGAAAATGGCATTTTGCAATTGAGAAAATTTGATGTATTTGAGATGTCTTGCATTTAGATATGGCATGAGCTTAGTCCTAGAGTGAGACTAGGGAGTGGCTCCCACTTGTGTCCCTCGTCTGAAAGTGGTACGCTTGGCATTCGTGTTTGGGGAGTTTTGTAATCAAGTGATAACATAACGATAGACTTGGGTTAAAACAAATAACAAGAAAATTGGTTCCTTGAGCACACCTTGAGGGCTATCACAACACCAAGGGTATTTTGGGAAGGCATGCTCACACATGGAGAATTGGGACTTGTGCGAAGAGGCATGCCCACTCACACAAGGATTATGTGATCATTGTTCTCGCTCACATGAGAGAATGCTTAGTTCCATATGGTCCGTCCCCATGTAGCACATATAATGAAAGGCATGCCTGCACATGGAGCGTTGGGACTTGTGCAAAAAGACATACCCGCTCATGTAGCATAGGGATTGTGTGATTGTCATTCTCATCCATATGAGAGAATTCTTGGTTCCATATGGTGCGTCCCCATGAGCACATACAATGAAAGGCAAGCCCACACATGGAACGTTGGGACTTGTGCGAAGAGACATACGATGACACTTCCTCCACTGCACTCTAGAATCTAATGCCTTGTGTAGTTTTAAAGTAGTGACCCTATGTGGATTCATGACTTGGTATCATCCTTCTCTATTGATGTTGCACTATATTGTTCCATTACTTGTGTCATGTATGCATCGTGTATGGCATGTGTGAGCCTATCACCCCCCTTGTAAACTTTGATTGACTATTTGGAACTATCTCCACAAGCACGATGGGGTGGACCTAAGGGTTCCACGTGGTCGAGTGGCATTGCAAACCACCATTGGGGACTGATGGACTCAATTCGTGATCACCTCGGAGAGCACTTCCACCTCCCTCAACACATATTCTTTCTCTTTCATCTATTCTTGCAAGTTGCAATTCAAATGTATATTAAAATAAGCATTGTAATCATTGATAATATGTATATTAAACACTCCAAGTGGAGATTGATGTAATTGAACATAATTGATATGGTTTATGCTAACTTCACTTAAGTATATTATGGGCCCATAGCCCATAGGTCCCAAGATCAATTTCATAACTAGAAATTAAGATATCTAAATGAGTTGAAATTTTTTAGGAGTAAACATGTGGGCATGTTGAACTATACAGGGGGAGAGATGACCTTTAAAATTTAATTTTTTATACCAAAATTTAAATTCAAATACCCTAGTTACTTAAACAAAAGAAAGGTTGGAACTATTTTATATCAAGTGTTTTGTGGGTGGTCATAATGAATTTATGTTTTCTTTTAAGATGCTAGTAACATTATTTTTAGTACTATCTTTACCTATTGTACTTTGCTATTGGACTCGATCAACCCAATAACCTTGTACATGTGATTTATTTTATTAAAGAGGATATTCATGTAGTCCGGAATGCATGATTATCGTCTTTGAATATATGTTGAATATATAATAACGAGTGACTACTTAGTATGAGATATATATACACTATCTTTATCTATTGTAATTTGCTATTAGACTCGATCAGCCCAATAACCTTGTGCATGTGATTTATTTTATTAAAGAGGATATTCATGTAGTCCGGAATGCATGATTATCGTCTTTGAATATATAATAACGAGTGACTACTTAGTATGAGATATATACATGTCATTCAATAGGTATATGTCATGTATTGACATAGGATGACACTTTATATGAGATTATCAATTTGGGATATACTTATAAGAAATATGTGTATATATAGTAGATAAATTCATTTCATGTATATATATATATATAGTAGATAAGTTTTGGTAGCTCCTAAGAACAACTAACTTAGATAAGGTAGATAATGTCATTTCATCTCCCTGATTGGCTTTAAAGGCTCTTGTATTTGGGTTAGCTAATTCCCTATCAACACCATTTTTAATAGGTTTACCAATACTCAGTTGTTCATACGGTCCTCTTAGGAGTTGGACCATCTCAACCATGGTGCGCTTGATCATATTAGCTTGAAACCAGTGCGCCTCATATTAGCTTCAAACATATGCCCTCTATTGGTAGCTGATGGAGATAGAATATCATTCGCTATACATATCAATGAGGTGTAATTTACGTCTAGATAATAATAATTTTTTTTTAAAATAAATTTTTGTCAGAATTACGACGGAGACTAAGCTTTCCACCGACGATGGAATCGTCAGACCAACAACGTTCTCGTTGGTGCAAAGTTTCTGGAATCTGTCAAAATTATGACTCAAGCTACACAAACATCTGACGACACTTCCTTGTTGGACGGTCGTCAATGCATATTAATGGACCGATGACAAAACCATAGGACAATCAACATTCTCATCGGTGCAAAGTTTGAGACTTCTGTCGACATTCCGACACAATCTAAACAAACATCCGATGATGATGCTGTATGTTCGATGACTTTTTTGACCGGAAGAGCGATCATGCCCACCGTCGGTAGAGTCCATGGGGTCATCGTACTTCCGATGGTCAGAGGCATTGTTGACAAGTCCGACAACGAGTTTTTGACAACTACATTTGTCGGCAGTCCGATGAAAAGTAGTCGCAATTCCGATAATCGACTGTCGAAAATTAGCCCCAAATGTACTAGTGTGAATACATGTTATTTTCTTCTTTGATGTGATTATGATTTTATCCTCATCTTCTTGGATCTAGAAATTCGGCTAAATTAATTCCTTATCTTTTAGTTTTATTCCTTTTCTCTTCCTTGTCAATTTTCAAATATTGAGGCTATAAATTGTAATTATTTCTTTTCATTGAATGCTTGATTTTAATATTAGTCTCGTCATATATTGATTATTCAAATTTATTTCTAGTGATTAGTCATTACATTTGGTCTTGGATAGAATTCTTGTTCATGCAAAATATTAACTTATACCCTTTATGAAAAAGACCATGTTTGAATTTTGATTTCTATCAAATGCAGATAAAGATGTAAAATATGTAATTAAAGTAAATATAACATGTATAAGCAAGTAGAAACATGCAATTTAAAAAATGTAGAAGTATAATTTGAACTTATAATATATAGTATTTACAAGCAACTACAATCATACAATGGAGGAAATGTAAGTAAAAGGAAATGAATGAGCAGTATAATATGAGCTTATAGTTAATAATTTTGTGTTAAGTATAATTTACAAATACAATGACAGTAAATTAGAGTCACTATAATAACACATTGATAATCATGTGGTATATAATAGACTAAAAAAATATAGCAACATGTCAAAAATTATGTATAGATTTGCAAAAAAAAATTAGTAGAGAGAATGATGTGTTTGTGACCATATCATTTACTAAAATAGTTGTTAGTCATTTGTACACTTTTTGTTAGCAAAGGAAAAAAAACAACAAAAAGATTTGATTACGATGTGTTGCTACACAAATGAGAATTTTATCAACTTGCTGCACAAATGAAGCTTTTATCAACTTGCATATAATGGTTTACATTTGCCATCTTTTATAGAGGTTTTTTGAAAGATGAAGAAGTTTCCAGGTTTATCTTTCACTGACTGGTGATTTTCTAGACTCATCTATTTCATCTATGTGTCTAGATGGAAAATTAAATGCTCGATGGTGGTAGAAATTACATGATATTTCCTACACTTCCATTTGTTTTGATGATATTTGATTGTGAGGGTTGAAGCATTTAAACTAGAGGATTGAGTAGATGGATTTGGTGATTTTGAGTTATGCTCACAAGTTTGAATGTACTAATTTATTCCTAAATCCCCTTCTAGACCCTTCTAACCACTTTCTAATCATTCCTAATTAGCCTAATCCATCTCCTAAATATTGTCACATTCCTAAGCAACTTGAAGTCACTTCTCAAAGCCTTCAAAGTCTTTGAAAAATATTTAATGCTTTATGTGTTCAACAAGCTAACCCCTAATGTCTTCCAAACCACTAATGACTCTTACATGACCATTAATGGCTCTTACATAACCATTTATGGTTAAATCCACTTGCTTCCATGGTTAGAGACTTTACCTCTAACTCAACCCTCATTTGACCCATGTGTCTTCTCAAGCATTTATTGCTTTGACCATGGTTATCCTCACTAACTCTTGCACAAGAGTTTATCCATTGGATAAAGGCATTATTTATTGGATAATGGCTTTTATTCTTTCAAATCAACATTATCCTTACCTCCCAAGTTAACCCTCAAGTCATGTTAAACATTTAATGCTTATTCCCTCTCCTCTCAACCCATCTCTTGTTGACATTTGTCATCCTGGGATTGGGTTGAAATCCCTCACATGGATCTTAAGCCCTTCAATCCTGACCCTTGTTGAGAATACTCAATCTCAACCATCCATTGCTCCATTTTACCTATAGATAGAGCTCATTTCTTCATAATCCAAATCCTGAAAACTTGTATGCATTTAACCTATAGTAAAATTTAGAGAGCATTTAGAACAAACATTTATATTTACTCTTTTGGACTAAAATCAACTTTAGATTAGATAATATCTCATTTTAGCTTGTTCATGTTTGCATTTTCATGAGCTTTTATTCACAATCTTGAACCTCCATAAGACATCCAAAAAAATGGTGCAAAAAGCTACTGAGAGCTACACTCATTTGGGAACTTGTAGAGGAGAGGAACAAGGGAGGAGCCACTATAAATGTTTTGGTCAGCATTTGGAGGAGTTTAGTTTACCTATTTTGTCTTTGCATGCTTTTCATTTCTTATTTAGTATCTCTCTTGATGATTAGGCTATTGTTTAAATTGTGATTTCTAACACTAACAATTGGTTTCTTGCTTGTTGCTTGTGTTTGTCATCCTAACAATCTCCTTTTTGCAGAGCATCAACTATAACAACTTGTTGATAATGATGTGGTATATAGTAGACTAAAAAAATATAGCAACATGTCAAAAATTATGTATAGATTTGTAGAAAAAATTTAGTAGAGAAAATGATGTGTTTGTGACCATATCATTTACTAAAGTAATTGTTAGTCATTTGTACACTTTTTGTTAGCAAAGAAAAAAAACAACAAAAAGATTTGATTACGATGTGTTGCTACACAAATGAGAATTTTATCAACTTGGTGCACAAATAAAGCTTTTATCAACTTGCATATAATGGTTTACATTTGCCACCTTTTATAGAGGTCTTTTGAAAGATGAAGAAGTTTCCAGGTTTATCTTTCACTGACTGATGATTTTCTAGACTCATCTGTTTCATCGACGTGTCTAGATGGAAAATTAAATGCTTGATGGTGGTAGAAATTACATGATATTTCCTACACTTTCATTTGTTTTGATGATATTTGATTGTGAGGGTTGAAGCATTCAAACTCGAGGATTAAGTAGATGGATTTGGAAATTTTGAGTTATGCTCACAAGTTTGAATGTATTAATTTATTCTTGTTATTTTTTATCCTTTCAAATTATTTTGATGCCTTTATTGGTGAGCTTTATAAATTTGACATAATTCTTTTAGGCATGCATAGTGGAACAGACTAGTTGTTGGACAAATATAACTTGAAGATGTTTTGATAGGAGAGTTGATAACCCATTTTGTTATTAAAGGATTATATATTTGTATTACAATCTTTTTATAAATGAACTCATTTTTGTATTTGAGATAAGTAACATACAACTCTTTTATACTTCTTGATGGATTAGGAATAATTAATATACATCTTTTTTATGGATTACAATATTGACAAGGAGATTTATATATGCCAACCCTCTGTCACATATATTGAATATTTAATATTTGATAAAAAAATTAAATTTGAACAATAATTATATCCATGAACTAAAAAATATGAATCTTATAAAAAAAATTAAATTCAATCGCCGTAGCACATGCTTCTCTTTCCCTTCTTCATTTTTCTTCTCAAAACACTTGAAATCTCAATCTCTCTTGATTTGTTGTGCCAAATGATTCATCGGGGTCGCCATCTTTATGAATTTGCAACAACAACACAACTACCAATTTCTTTACGATTTAGGGGAAAATGTGTTCTCCTTCTCTCCTTCCCTCGACAACACCATTTATATTCATTTTTATGAATCTTGCGCATTTGAAAATTTGTGTTCCAATAAGAGAAAGGACAACCAACCTTTGGCGGTGAGAGCCACACCTTGGCTTTCTTTACTAGGTGGAAGATAGGGTTTTATACAAAAAATTGCTTCTTTGAAGTTTAGGGGCTTAGATCTAGACAAATTAATGCTTTATAATTACTATAGGATTTGTTGGCCAGTTCAGAACTTGGCAATACAAATCTTGGGTTTTACATGAACAAGATTCCATTTATTTTGACATGCATAATCTTGATTTTCTCTAACCATTTTAATTATTAGTTATAGATCTTATGTAGAATTTGATTCTAACTATTGTGATATTAGTTGTTCATTTAATATCTATATTTGTTGATTTAATATCTATACTTGTTGATTTAATGTCCCTTTTTTTGACAACATTGCACCAATAATTGTGACTTTAAAGTTGTTATTTCTATGATGACTACCCATAATTGAATGAAATGTACCGTTAGTTATTACCAAAAAAAAACCAATCATGTGATGCCACATTAGCTGCACAAGTATTGGGGCTTCTTTTGCAAGACTATTGGTCTCACCTTTTTTTTGGGTTGTTTTGGAGACCCTGGAAAAAAGAATGTTGATGTGGAATCATATTTGATGATGTGTCCCTAAAACCTTAGTTATAAGCATTAGACTTGTTGGAACTAAGCTACTGTAAAAAAATGGGAATGATTTGAGATTTCCACGTAGGATTTTGAGAAGTGCAAAGTTAGGATGCACAACTACTAGGTCCTCTCCCTTATTTGTTTTTCATTTTTTCTAGGTTTTCTTTTAGTAGATTGCAATTGAATGTAAGAGAATCAACCAATAGGACATTTTGAAACTGATATTAGTATTGTCTGTTAGTAGCAGGACATGTGTGGCTATTCTTCCTATATTATATTACATACTTCTTTGTATTATGTTTGGTTGATTATATAACTAGAATCAAGTAAAAGATTCATAGTAGCCTAACTATAGGTGATCGAATCAATCCGTTGTTTAGCAGCCCAATAAATAGCATAATGGTCACAAACAAGATAACATAAACAAAGTCAATAAATTATTTGTCTACCAATGCTTTTCTTTCACTTTATCAACATATTAAACATTTTATATGATAGTTTCCATTGAGAGAGAAGAACACAAAATAGAGAGAGAATTCTTGACAAAACAAATCAAGAATGCCAACAAATGACTAATTACAGTTGTAGTGCATTTATTCAAATGAATCTAGGGAGAATGACAAAATTTCCAAATGCTTATGGAATTATTTTTGTCGAGTGATGGTTTTCCAATATACAATTAAAGCTGTCAAGAGCTTAGGTATTTTCAAAGTTTAAAAAGTTGCTATTCACATTATAATTTTATAATATTAAAATTAATTTACTAATTCAACATGTGAAATTCAGTCATTCAAAAGGGACAATGGGAAGGATCTTTTAAAATTTTATACAATTTACAAATTAATTAATTAAGAAGAGAGATGGTAATAATTTTATTTTGTAATTTAAGTCAGATTGAAATAGGTATTTTTCATTTTTTAAAGTAAAATATTTTTTTGAGTTATTTTAGATCAAATTAAAAATATTTGTATAAATATATCTAAGTTAATTTAGCCCTATTAATTGATAATTGTATGTTAATGTATTCTTACGAGCATATATATTATTATATATATAAAGGAAGCCAAGAGATATCGAGGCCAATAATGACTGTGTCCCCTCAGACAATTCCGTTAAGCTCCCCTAACGTTTGTAAGGACGACAGGATATATTATGAAGAAAACATTTTTCCTTGTCGCCCAAGTAAAGTTTTAGGTTTGAATTTTAGCACAATCATTATGATCAGATTTTAAAAATTCCTTTCACCACCCGTGAGGTTGGTGCAATTGATACATCGATAGACTAAATGAAGAGAAAATATAAATAAATATTTACATTATGTAATGAAGAATATAAAAACATAGATTTATAATTTATCATAATTATATTAAAAATATAAGAATTATAATGACAACAAATTTAAACATCTAAAAGATAAAAATAATAAAATGTACAAAAGGCTTGTGTTAAATCTCAAAGGTAATAGGAATAAATAAATACAATGTAAAAATATATATTCATTTTGCAAAAAGATTATAAATAAAAGATTGATTATAATATAGAGAGTATAATGGCAAAGGATGAACAAAAAGAAAAAAAACCTAAATGAAATTAATGAAATTGCATAAGATGCGAATTGAAAAATAATAGAACGTAGACAAGAAAGAATGAAGATAAATGTAATTCATATTTGAACTTGTCCATATCAAAAATAATTTGAAATTTATGTGCACCTCTCTATATCCCACTGATGATTAATGCAATAAACAGTATAATGATGATGCATGTATCAAAACCCTAACTTTGATTTGTTGGAGGATGCTTACTCATGCATGTTTTCTAATAAAGTCATATATGCACCTAATGCACCTCTATAGAAAGGCAATGGGAAAACATGAAACCCATTCACACAAACCTAAATGTATTAACATATGCATCATCTCTTTTTTAATAAAACAATTAAATATTTATGGGTATAAGAATGGGGTTGTGTCACACTTTGGGCCAATTGAGAGTAGTCTAGCTGAACTGAGTCCGGTCGGACTACCCCCGGGTCACGTGACACCTATGTGGCACCGAAATGGTGTCGGGAGTCCGACTGGACTGAGTCCGATCAAACTTAGTTCGACCGGAATCCCTTAGTTCAAATGAGTCCATTCAAATAAAATTCAATTTTTTTTTATAGTTTGAAATAAGGCTAGTCCGACTGGACTGAGTTCGGCCATCTGACCGAACTAGTCCATGTGTCATGTGATGTGACACAAAAAAGGTGAAAAACTCTGTATTTCTGAAAATTTTCACTTTTGCTCAATTTTTCTTTAAGCAAAATATTTTTTTAAAAAAATCGAAAAATACCCTTTTGTAGAGCTCAAAGTCACGATTCTAGACATATTTTTTTTAGTATTTTGATTAATTTTAATATTTTTTATTAATTAAACATTGCGAGTAGCTTTTTAAAGTTTAAAAAGAGGCTGATTAGAAATTATAAAAAATATATTAAATGATATTAAAAAAAAATCAAAAAAATTATTTTTCACTAGATAAGAGAATCTTATTGAAAAGGGTATTTTTTTTTTGGTTAATGATAAATTTAGTAGTCAAAATGTGACACCGAATGAAAACTATCAAATTTAGCTATGTTGGAATTCAAAATATTATAACAAGAAAAAAATACATCAATTTTTTTTTTTTTAAACATTGCATATATATGTTCTCTATTTAGAAAAAAAAATTAGAAAAAAAAAAGTCTGTTTTCATATTTTTTGGTGACGTCGACTAGAACCCCTAGTGATTTTCAACATTTTTCAGCAATGAAAAATCTTTCTTTGAATTTATAAAGAAAATATCAAATTTTTTCCTATTTTTTTTTTAAATAACAAGCATAAATTTCATTCATATTTCTACATTTGATCAGTTTACATCATTTCAAGATTTTAGAAATGCCACTTTTATGCAGTTGAAGTTAAACAGTTTTAGTTGTGTTGGTCGATTCCTTTATAAAAGTGTGACACAACATTGTGTTTTTACCTTTATTAATTAAAAAATTATTCAATTTTGCTTTCAACAAATTATCACATTAATTAATATTGTCGATATATTATTTCGTGGGTTCAGTCAAGTAAATTATTTTGAATGTGGAAGTTGTGAAAACAATGCTCTTTAATAAAATTGCTATTGATTTATTGCCTTCAACTGATATAGGATTGCCAATGCATGAGAACAAAATCATAGCATTTTATATTTAGTTTATGAGCTTGACGTGTAGGATCTAGGCCCCATGCTCTGCTCAAGGTCCAAGTCCTAGCTTTGTTACTTCTTACACTCCCTATTGACAACTATATAGAAGAAACATTATAGGTCATTCCAAAGTTGGGTTGTAGCCCTCAAGAGAAGTATACGAAATAATACAACTAGAACAAAAATAAGGATTATAATTATCATTAGAATTAATGTTGATAATAATATAGTATAAAAATACAATAATAAAATTAAAAAAATAATGTAATAATGGATAGAATATAGTAATATATTAATAAATAGAGTAATGAAATAATAATGTAATAATAATTAAAATTTAATAATACATTACATACAATCTAATAATACACTAATACAAAGAAAATTTCACGATTCTAAGTAAATAGAAAGAAAGAGAGATATTCAAATAAATGTAAAGGAAGAAACTTATAGAAATATGTGAGAGAACAAACTAAAGGTGTAATTTTTTTTACATAATAAGATAAAATTACATAATTTAAAAACATGTTAAATTTAAATATAGATTATATAAGTTTAGTTAAAAAGTAATTAAATATCAAGAATTTACTCAATTTTGTGAGAGGAATAATATTTGTACACATTTGTTTGAGGATACACATATGTAAATGTTTGTTTACAAAAACATATATGAAAATTGCTAAGTCTTAATTTTCAAAAACATGTCATGCATATCATTGCAATAAGAATGCAAAATTTATTTTTCCCAATACTACATTTGTCTTTTATATTATATCTGTTGGTGTAATTAATTATTCATGTTGGATATTATTACACCTTACTTAAGTGTAATTAGGATAATGCATTTCATAGTAGTTTGGGTATGAGACACTTGGGTGTTTGTGCCACATTGGGATATTGTGTGTAGGAGAATTTCCACCTTTTGTGGTCTTCTTGTTACATTCCACATTCGGTGGGTGATCCACCTCATGTGGAATATTATATTGTTTCTCCTACCTACCCCTACTTATCCCTACCTACCCTTGTTTGTTATTGAGCCACATGTCATGTTTGTGTGCTCACATATCCATATAGCCTTTCCTATATAAGTAGGCTCATATTCATTGTATGTAACAATTGATCATTCATTTATTGATGAGAATACAATTTATTCTTGTCCTATATTTTGTCTCTCTATTTTCTACTTTAATTGAGCTCTTAATCTTGGCAAAATCTCACATGGTATCAGAGCCATTAGAGCGTCATTGATTTGTCTTGGAGACATTTTATTGCAGTGTTAAGAGGTAGATCTAAGGAGAAGCATCTTCTAGAGGCATCCTAGGCCAGATCCAACCTCACCATCGCGTCTGGGTGGCCGTTTCCATGAATTTTGACTATAAATTCACCTATATTGGGTGAAAGTCGATTTTGGGGCTTGGAGGAAAAATTTTGCCCTATTTGGGCGGTACGGTACTAATTTGTTAAAAAAAAAATAAAATTATTTTTTGTGAAATATTTTTATTAAATTTCAATTTCTTTTAAAAATTATTTCGTAGTTTTTTATTTTTAAATTGTAAAAGTTTTTTATTAAAAATAAAAAAGAAAAATTGGTTTTGGGGGGGACCCTTGTCCCTGCCCCCCTCCGTACTCCTTCGGTAGACCTGCGTGTGCATGTGTACCTCTACTACCGTCACCATACACCGGCTTCTCCCGTGGGCTCCGTCTCCTGCTCCGCGCTCCTTCCCGATGACCCTGTACCTTCTAGTCACCACATCACCGACAACTTACTTTGCCGATAACACCTCTATTTTTGACATCCTACGGCTTTGTTCTCCTAGCGTGTACCTCTGACTACCACCGAACTTCTTCTCACCATTGACCATCCCTCTTCACCAACTTCTTCCTGCTCCTGACATAGCTTTCCACAACCTGAGTCACCCCCTGCTCCCAGCACAACTTTTTGGTGACTACTGCTCCCGCCGCTGCAAAGAGTCATTGCTGCCCCTCCAACATCGTCAATCAGGGCTACTCTTCCTGGTAGGGTTCCAGCGGGTCTGCATCCACCATGTGGCAGGCGATCACTGGCCCGCAACATTATTACTCTACACTCATCTGGGCAGGATTCAAAAACCAAGTCAGCCTCGCCACATATTTCATACGGTCTTCCACATCAACAGTCCGTATGCCACTTGGGATGTCACGTGGACGACCACCTCATCAGGATCGTACTGCTACATGTGCACCCAATCAATGCCACATCACCTCTACGGATATGTACATCTTTCGCCACACAGTTGCCACATCATATTCCGTACGACACCTGTCATTTTGTGATTTGACCACGTCAGCAGTCCGTACTGTACGGATGTCTTGTAGTACCCCTACTCGTTTGAACTCATTGGACTCATTTTATTATTGGTTGTTTTCACTAGATACATTACCATGATTTGTATTCAAAATTATATGACATTATGTCATGCTTTATCTGGATATGAGATGCATAATTTATTTGCAGTATTTCAGTACTTGTGATTTATGGCATTTTATGGATTATTGCTATGTACTAACACTTTACTTTATCTATGCAATGTGGAATTATATGTTGTGTGTCTGCGAGTGTATTGGATGCAAGGGGATGATTTTCCTTCACTCATTTCGATGAGACAGGGAACGTCGTGATTCTCCTTCATCGGTGTGTATGCCATGTTTTCTATATTGTATATATGCATGTGTGGTTTGGTGATGCAGGATATTGTAGGTACAAGTACCGGGTAGGTACGGGGTATCGTCTCCACCTGGCTTCATAGGTCTGAGCATGCCTTATATTTTTCGATGGAAGTGGAGGAGATAGTAGTTGACCCTATTTTATTCAATTACACTCGTGTGAGTGTCGTCAATTGATCATCCTGTCAGTTTGTTCGGCCTTCGTATTTTGTTGTTTGATCTTTTATGAGTATTTGCTTGAGGTTTGCTCAGTTTGTGTGTTTAGTGATTTTATTTATTGCATGTTATGTTTTATTTGTCTATGAAGAGTGAAAAATTGTTAATAATGTGAATTAAATAGTGACTATGATTTAACGTCCTTCGTGTAGAAGTATGTGAATTATCGAAACTATATTCAATGTTTGGTTTTCGAAATTATACTATAGTTGTTGGCATTATAATAGACAAAAAGAGATTGTTGGCATTTCAACAACGATATTGAGAAGGTTGTTGATGATTATAGATATGACTGATCAAGGATGTTTACTGTCTTAATATTATTATTTTGCCATTGATGTCAAGAAATTGATTTTCTAATTCAGTATGATGTTGCCATATCTTAAGAAGTATGATTTGATGAGTATAAAGATGTCGGTAAAAGACATAGAAAGAATGTGATGAATAAGGGGAGGAATAAGTTATTCAATGGGCAACTATTACCGAGTTAGACAATGATGAGATCATAATGTTTAGATTGTTTTGATATCCTACATATGTTATTGATTGTAAGGTTAATACTATAATGTGTTACCGAGCAAAGAACCTAGTTGGTAAATCCTAAGGAACCTAGTCGGTAAACCGTAAGGTTATTTCTATCGGTTAATGAAGGAAGAATGCCTACCGAGTGAAGTTTAGTATTTACTGAGTTGCAATTGAGTAGTAACATAATGCATTGAATGAATAAAAGTATTATTTAATGAAGGAAGCTGATGAGCTGGAACTGATTAAATGATTGGTATGCCATGCATGAAGTTTGTTAAAGAATTTATAGTAAAGGAAAATCGGCAGGAAGATCTACAGCTCAGATTGAACCGCAATACCCTAGCACAAGTTCCAAGAAATATATGCAAGTTCCAAGGCAGGGTAAAACATTTTCAGATCGAAGGAGACATTGAACCTAGTCAAGTTTGAAGATCTAATGGTTGTGATTGATCATGGGATATGTGATCAAGGAGATTAAGTAGTTGGTGAATTGTTTATAAATAAGGAACTGTTGATAAACAATGCATGCGGGCAAGTGTATGCACAGGGATGCTACATAGTGATTACCGAGCACTGAAGCTTGAAGACCTGTTTGAATAACAGAGTAAAGAGCCCAGCAGATGGACAAGATAAGTCCTATTGTATTAAGAAAACAAGAATATGCTTTAGCATTTTTAGATATGAAGTTGCAGATAGATTTTTATTACTATTATTTTGTAAAGTGACAGAAAATCTCTTAACCGAGTGGACTTAACAGTCTTATTTGTAAAACCCTCTAGCAAGGTGACATTTTGATTGAGTGTTTGAAATCCTTTAACAAGGTCACTTCTAATAAGGTGAAGATGATAGTTCTAATACTTAATATAAGTATAGATCCAATAGCCAACAAGATGTGAGGGGGGGGGGGTGAATCATACAAACTTAATCTTCCATAAAAACATCAGATTCAACCTCGGTAAGATATATTTCAGTAATATAACCAAAACTGTTAAACATGCAAACTCAAAAGCATATGAACATCATAAACCTCATAACACCAGATTTAATGTGGAAACCTAAATAGGGAAAAACCACTATGGGATTTCAGACCCACTAAGAAATATACTCTTCTAGAGTATGCTTGGTTAAAAGCAAATCCTGTTAAAGATTACAAACACATTGCTAGATGTGACCCGGTTAAGGGAATTCCCTCAGATCTGTTAGGATCTTCACCTTGTTAGAAGTGACCTTGTTAAAGGATTTCAAACAATCAATTAGAATGTCACCTTGCTAGAGGCTTTTACAAATAAGACTGTTAAGTCCACCCGGTTAAGAGATTTTCTGTCACTTTCACAAAATAACAGTAATAAAATCTATCTGCAACTTCACATCTAAAATGATAAAGCAGATTCTTATTTGATCAATACAATCTAGACATAGAACTAATATTGTCTATCTATTGGGCTTCTATACTCTGTTATTCAAACAAGTCTTCAAGCTTTTGTGCTCGGTAATCACTATGTAGCATCCCTGTGCATACAATTGCCTGCATACATTGTTTATCAATAGTTTCCTATTTATAAACAGTTAGGTAACCACTTAATCTCCTTGATCACATTTTCTATGATCAATCATAGCCATCAAATATTCAATCTTGTCCAGGTTCAATGCATCTTTTGATCTGAAAATGTTTTACCCTGCCTTGGAACTTGCTTATTAGTCTTGGAACTTGTGCTAGGGTATTGCGGTTTAATCTGAGCTGTAGATCTTAATGTTGACTTTTCATTGCCTTAGATTCATTAACAAACTTCATTCATGTCCCACCAATCATTGATCAGTTCCAGCTCATCAGCTTCCTTCATTAAATAACGCATGTAAACATTTAATACATTCTGTTATAGCTCGGTTACAACTTGGTAACAACTCAGTGAATACTAAACTTCACTAGGTAGACATTCCACCTTCATTAACTGATAGCGATAACCTTAGGGTTTACTGATTAGGTTCCTTGGGGTTTACCGACTAGGTTCTTTGCTTGATAACATAGTATAGTATTAACCTTTACATTTTACAACATATGTATGATGTTAAAACAATCTAAACATCATGATCTCATCATTGTCTGACTCGGTACTAGTTGCTCATTGAATATCTTATTCATCCCCTTATTCATCATATTCTTTCCTGTGTCTTTTACCGACATCTTTATAATCTTCATATCACACTTCTCAAGATATGGCAACATCATACTGAATTAGAAAATCAATTCCTTGACATCAATGACAAAATAATAATATCAAGACAGTAAACATCTTTAATTAGTTATATCCATAATCATCAACAACCTTCTCAATATCCTTATGAAATGCCAACAATCTTTCATTGTCTGTTATAATGCAATATTGCCAACAATCTCTCCCTTTGGCATTGATGGAAAAATCAATTGATTTGACCTTAAAAGATTTGGATTGCTGTGATTCTGAAATGCTGAAATGCTCTCCCCCATACATTAGACTTCTCTTG
Organism: Cryptomeria japonica; assembly: GCF_030272615.1. NCBI lineage: Eukaryota > Viridiplantae > Streptophyta > Pinopsida > Cupressales > Cupressaceae > Cryptomeria > Cryptomeria japonica. Next base: position 29,862,524 of record NC_081410.1, on the reverse strand, counting down.
TTTTCAGTCTTCTTTCCAATCTGTAGTCTGCTCAGTTTTCTTTTAGTCTTCTCCCCTAATAGGTCTTCTTCCTCTTTATATTAGTCTTCTCCCCCTTTGACAACAATGCCAAAAAGTAAAGAACTAAAACACAATTACTTTCTGTAAGAAGTTATTTCCTGCTGTTGTGTATCAACTAAGTCTCGGTCAGAGCATTTGTCTTCAATTCCTGTTCCCTGTAATTTTTCCTGTATTATTTCCTACACACCTTTAGAAAACATCCTAAAGTGTATAAATTAGCATCAACTCCCAAAAGATATTCATTAGAGTCATCAGATTGATGCTTTCACCGAACTCGGTTAGTGAGTAGAAGATAGGGGTAGGACCCTTAACTTACTTCTGAGATATTCAAAAGTGTCCCTTAGTAGTGGTTTGGTGAAGATATCTGCTATTTGTTCCTTTGTGCTAACATACTCCAATACCACTTTCTTCTCTTGAGCTTCTTCTCTAAGATAATGATATTTGATAGATATATGCTTTGTCTTAGAGTGCAGAACAAGATTCTTTGAAATATTAATGGCACTAGTATTGTCATAGAATATAGTTACTGGCTCAGTAACTTTCTCATTTATACCTTCCAATAGTTGTTTGATCTATGCAATGTTAGTACAATTCAATGCTGCAGCAACGTATTCAGCTTCTATTGATGACTGTGAAACACATCCTTGTTTCTTGCTAAGCCAACTCACTAGTCTTTCTCCTAAAAAAAAAGCTCCTCCACTTGTGCTTTTTCTATCATCAATGTTGCCTGCCCAATCAACATCAGTATAAACTTTTAAATCAAAATCATTTCCTTTCTGATATACTAAGCCATACTCCTTTGTGCCTTTCAAGTATCTAACAATTCTTTTGATTGTTGTCATGTGTGTTTCCTTAGGATCTGTAGAGAATCTTGCAACTATACCTACTGCATGTGCTATATCTGGTCTGCTATGAACAACATATTGTAGCTTTCCAAACATGGATTGGAAAAGTGTCTCATCAACAGATGCAGATTCATCATTCTTTGATAATTTGCAGTTGGTAGTCATAGGAGTACTTACTGGTTTTGAATCCTCCATTCCAAATTTCTTCAAGATTTCCTTTATGTACTTGGATTGAGTAATGAAAATCTCATATTTCATTTGCAGTATCTGTAAACCTATAAAATACTTTATCTCACCGATTAATGACATCTCAAATTCTTTGCTCATTTCATTTCCAAAGTTCTTGCATAAAGAGTCATTTCCACAAAATATAATATCATCAACAAATATGGCTAAGATCAGTATTCCATTTTCATCATTCTTCATGTACATGTTATTGTTCTCACTTGTCCTTATAAAACCAATCTTAATCAAATAAGAGTGCAATCTTTCATACCATGATCTTGGTGCTTGTTTCAAACCATATAAAGCTTTGGTCAATTTACATACCTAATCTTTATTCTTGTCTTCAACAAATTCTTCAGGTTGTTCAATGAAAACTTCTTCTTCTAATATTCCATTCAGAAATGTAGATTTGACATCCATTTGGTATATCTTGAGATTTTTGAAAGCAGCATAGGCCAACAATGTTCTTACTCCAAGTCTAGCAACAGGTGCAAAAGTTTCACCATAACCAATTCCTTCTTCTTGAGCATAACCTTTGCAAACTATTCTTGCTTTGTTTCGAATGACCTCTCCTTTTTCATTTAGCTTGTTTCTAATAATCCACTTTGTACCGATTACATTTTTGTCCTTCGATCTTGGGATTAGTGTCCATGTGTCATTCTTCTTGATTTGATCAATCTCTTCTGTCATAGCATTTATCCAATCTTCACTGTTAAATGCCTCTTTCACTATTCTCAGTTGAAATTCAGATATCAAACATATGTTCTGTCTCAGTTTGTTTCTTGTCATCACTGGATCATCCTTATCTCCTATAATCTAACTTGGTGCATGATGTCTTCTGACATACTTGGCTAATACAGGCTCGGTAGGCTCTGTATGATCTTCTTCATCACTCGGTAACTGGATAATTTCTTCATTTTCTTCAACAGTCTTCTTGGTAGGACTTCTCAGTTGAACATAGACAAATTCATCATAGTCTTCTGGTTCCTTGGAATTTCCTTCATCATTTCTTTCTGCAAATTCATCAATTTTCACATTTGCACTTTCTACTATTTTGTTAGATGATTTGATCAGACATTTAAATGCTTTGCTTCTAGAAGAATAACCTAGAAATGTTTCTTCTTCACTTTTTTGATCAAATTTTCCATTTCTATTATCTTTATGAACATAGCATCTATTTCCAAAGATTTTAAAATAACTTACATTAGGTTTCTTATCATACCAGATTTCATATGGTGTCTTCAAAGTACCTTTCTTCAATTGAACTCGGTTCAGGGTGTAAACTGTTGTGCTTATTGCTTCTCTCCAAAATGTTTGTGGTACCTTCTTTTCAATCATCAGTTTTCTAGCACAATCCACAATAGATCCGTTTCTTCTCTCAGCTATTCCATTCTACTGTGGAGTTCTCGGTGCAGAGACTTGTCTTTTAATACCATGATCATTGCAAAATAAGTTGAACTCATCAGATGTGAACTCTCCTCCTCTATCTGATCTAAGACATTTCAGTTGTCTTCTTGTTTCATTTTCAACTCTTTCCTTCTACCATTTAAACATTTGAAAAGCTTCTAATTTTTCTTTTAAAAACATTACTGACATCATCCTTGAATAGTCATCCATAAATAATATGAAATATTTATCACCATAATAACTTTGAACTTTCATAGGACCACAAAGATCAGTGTGCACTAGATCTAAAATTCCTTTAGAAGTGTAAGACTTACTTGTAAAACTTGATCTTGTCATCTTACCCATCTGGCATCCTCGACACATAGCATTCTCAGGATTTTCAAGACTCGATAGACCTCTTACTCTGTGGTTCTTGCTTATTTTGATCAGATTATCAAAATTGACATGACAAAACCTTTTATGCCATAACCAGGTATCATCTAACTTTGCATGCAAACACTTATTTTGAGTTGAGTCAAGGTGAAATGTGTTACCTTTTGTTTGTGTCCCGGTAGCAGCTAACTTTCCATTTTTGTCATGAACTTTGACAATTCCTTTCTGAAATTCTATTCGGTAACCTATGTTGTTTAGCTGTGCGACACTCAACAAATTGTATTTCAAACCTTCAACCCAATAAACATTATTGCATCTTGCATTATCAAGAAGTGTTATAGATCCTTTACCTCTCACTAGACATGGTGCATCATTACCAAATCTAACATAGGCTCCATCATAATCTTCTAATATAACAAACTTGTGTTTATCTCCTGTCATATGATGTGAGAATCCACTATCTATAATCCAAGAATCATTAGTGTTTATGTGAGATATTAGGGTTTTTTCTTCATACCTTTCTTCATCTGATCTATCCTTGATAGCCACATAAACTACTTCCTCTGTATTAGTCTCATCTAATTTGTCATCGTTGGATTCCTCATCAGCTATTAGGCATGTCTTTCTATCTCTTCTTCTAAAGTCTCGATGTCCTCTGTAATGATTATCTTTTTGTCTATCATCTCGGTAATCTCTCTTTTCAGTAGAATCTTTGTCAGTACAGTTAGAGGCCATATGTCCTATTTTATCACAATTGAAACATTTCAAAGGTAGTTTTCCTTTATACTTACCTTTGCCTCTTGATAACCTTTTGGCTAATAGTGCTTCAAACTCTTCTTGCTTTCTGATTTCCTCATATACTTTGTGTACTGCCTCCATGTTCTTACGAAATATTTCACTTGCTCCACTGTGATCTCCTTCAGAGTGCTTATACTTTCTTTCATTGAAATCATTAGATTCATCAAGATGAAAAGAACTAAATGCAGATTCAACTTTATTTACCGAAGATCCACTGTTATCAAAATTACTTAAGTCAAATGCATGTAGCTTACCAATAGTAGCATCTAAAGAAACTGACATATTAGGTACAGACCTCAATTCATTGATTGCAGAGACTTGGATTGCATAAGCTGGTAGAAGGGTTCTTAACAACTCACTTGTTATATACTTTTCTTCAATAGTTCCACCTGCTCCTTTGATTTGATTGACAATATGCTTTAGTCTTGTACTGTACCGAGTTATGTTCTCACCTTCATTCATCCTCATAGATTCAAGTTTTCCTCTTAGACTATCTACTTTTGCTCTTTGAACATGTTCATCTCCTCCATATACTGATATGAGCTTATCCCACATTGCCTTTGCATCATTGCAGCCTTCTAGATCATTAAACTCTGAATCGGTCAATGCAGATGTTATTTCAATCATTGCTTGAATATGTTCTTGCTTTGCCTTTATCTCTTCCATAGTCAATGGATAGGTGCTTGGTGTGACAAAATCATTCTCCAGATAGTATACCACATATTCTCCAACTCTTGATAGATGTAGCTTCATCCTTTTCTACCTTGTAGAGAAACTTGACTTGTTCAGCTTCGGTGCATCCCTCTTATACATCTTTGGATCTTTAACTCAAGTGCCTTCAAACTTTCCTTCCGGAGTCCAAAGCTCTGATACCAATTGATAGTTCTGATACTTAATATAAGTATAGATCCAATAGCCAACAAGATGAGAGGGGGGGGGGGGGGGGTGAATCATACAAACTTAATCTTCCATAAAAACATCAGATTCAACCTCGGTAACATATATTTCAGTAATATAACCAAAACTATTAAACATGCAAACTCAAAAGCATATGAACATCATAAACCTCATAACACTAGATTTAACATGGAAACCCAAATAGGGAAAAACCACTGTGGGATTTCGGACCCACTAAGAAATATACTCTTCTAGAGTATGCTCGGTTAAAAGCAAATCATGTTAAATACTACAAACACATTGCTCGATGTGACCCGGTTAAGGGATTTCCCTCAGATCTGTTAGGATCTTCACCTTGTTAGAAGTGACCTTGTTAAAGGATTTCAAACACTCAATCAGAATGTCACCTTGCTAGAGGGTTTTACAAATAAGACTGTTAATTCCACTCGGTTAAGAGATTTTCTGTCACTTTCACAAAATAATAGTAATAAAATCTATCTGCAACTTTACATCTAAAATGATAAAGCAGATTCTTATTTGTTCAATACAATCTAGACATAGAACTAATCTTGTCTATCTGTTGGGCTTCTATACTCTGTTATTCAAATAGGTCTTCAAGCTTTTGTGCTCGGTAATCACTATGTAGCATCCCTATGCATACACTTTCCCACATACATTGTTTATCAACAATTTCCTATTTATAAACAATTAGGTAACCGCTTAATCTCCTTGATCACATTTCCCATGATCAATCATAGCCATCAGATCTTCAATCTTGTCCAGGTTCAATGCATCTTTCGATCTGAAAATGTTTTAGCCTACCTTGAAACTTGTGCCAGGGTATTGCGGTTCAATCTGAGCTGTAGATCTTCATACCGACTTTTCATTGCCTTAGATTCATTAACAAACTTCATTCACGCCTCACCAATCATTGATCAGTTCCAGCTCATCAGCTCCCTTCATTAAATAACGCATGTAAACATTTAATGCATTCTATTATAGCTTAGTTACAACTTGGTAACAACTCAGTGAATACTAAACTTCACTCGGTAGACATTCCGCCTTCATTAACCGATAGCGATAACCTTAGGGTTTACCAACTAGGTTCTTTGCTTGATAACATAGTATAGTATTAACCTTTACATTTTACAACATATGTATGATGTTAAAACAATATAAACATCATGATCTCATCATTGCCAAACTTGGTACTAGTTGCCCATTGAATATGTTACCGAGGTTGAATCCGTTGTTTTTATAGAAGATTAAGGTTGTATGATTCACCCCCCCCCTCATCTTATTAGCTTGGCATCTGAATTTAACATTAAGTATCAGAACTATCAATTGGTATCAGAGCTTTGGACTTCAGAAGAAAAAGTTTAAAGGCACATCAGGCAAAGATCCAACGATGTATAAGAGGGATGCATTGAAGCTGAACAAGTCAAGTTTCTCTACATGGCAGAAAAGGATGAAGCTGCACCTATCAAGAGTTGGAGAATATGCTGTATATTATCTGGAGAATGATTTCATGACACCAAGAACCTATCCATTGACAATGGAAGAGATAAAAGCAAATCAAGAACATATTCAAGCAATGATTGAAATAACATCTGCATTGACCGATTCAGAGTTTAATGATCTAGAAGGCTGCAATGATGCAAAGGCAATGTGGGACAAGCTCATATCTGTGTATGGTGTAGATGAACATGTTCAAAGCGCAATAGTGGATAGTCTAAAAGGACAACTTGAATCTATGAGGATGAATGAAGGTGAGAACATAACTCAGTACAATACAAGACTAAAGGAGACTGTCAATCAAATCAAAGGAGCAGGTGGAACTATTGAAGAAAAGGATATAACAAGTAAGTTGTTAAGAACCCTTCTACCAGCTTATGCAATCTGAGTCTCTGCAATCAATGAACTGGGATATGTACCCAATATGCCAGTTTCTTTAGATGCTACTATTGGTAAGCTACATGCATTTGAGTTAAGTAAATTTGATAACAGTGGGTCATCAGTAAATAAAGTTGAATTTGCATTTAGTTTTGTTCATATTGGTGAATCTGACGATTACAATGATAGAATGAGTAAGTACACTAAAGAGGATCACAGTGGAGGAAGTGAAAGATTTCACAAGAACATTGAAGAAGTACACAAACTGTATGAGGAAATCAGAAAATAAGAAGAGTTTGAAGCACTATTAACCAGAAGGTTACCGAGAGGCAAAGGTAAGTATAAAGGAAAACTACCTTTGAAATGTTTCAATTGTGATAAGATAGGACATATGGCTTCTAATTGTCCTGACAAAGATTCTACTGAAAAGAGAGATTACTGAGATGACAGACAGAAAGATAATCATTACAAAGGACATCGAGACTTCAGAAGAAGAGATAGAAAGTCATGCTTAATAGCCAATGAGGAATCCAATGATGATAAATCAGATGAAACTGATACAAAGGAAGTAGTTTACGTGGCTATCAAAGATGGATCAGATGAAGAAAGGTATGAGGAAAAAGCCCTAATATCTCACATAAATACTAATGATTCTTGGATCATAGATAGTGGATGCTGACATCACATGATAGGTGATAAACACAAGTTTGTTATGTTGGAAGATTATGATGGAGGTTATGTAAGATTTGGTAATGATGCATCATGTCTAGTAAAAGGTAAAGGATCTATAACATTTCTTGACAATGCAAAATGTAATGATGTTTATTGGGTTGAAGGTTTGAAATACATTTTTTTGAGTGTAGCATAGCTAAACAATACAGGTTACCGAATAGAATTTCAGAAAGGAATTGTCAAAGTTCATGACAAGCATGAAAAGTTAGTTGCTACCGAGACACAAACAAAAGGTAATACATTTCATCTTGACTCAACTCGAAATAAGTGTCTGTATGCAAAGCTAGATGATACTTGGTTATGGCATAAAAGGTTTTGTCATGTAAATTTTGATAATTTGATCAAAATAAGAAAGAAGCACCGAGTAAGAGGTCTACCAAGTCTTGAAAAACTTGAGAATGATGTGTCGAGGATGCCAGATGGGTAAGATGACAAGATCAAGCTTTACAAGTAAGTCCTACACTTCTAAGGGAATTTTAGATCTTGTGCACACTGATCTTTGTGGTCCTATGAAAGTTCAAAGTTATTATGGTGATAAATATTTCATATTATTTGTGGATGATTATTCAAGGATGATGTCAGTTATGTTTTTAAAAGAAAAATCAGAAGCTTTTCAAATGTTTAAATGGTACAAGGCAAGAGTTGAAAATGAAATAGGAAGACAACTGAAATGTCTTAGATTAGATAGAGGAGGAGAATTCACATCTGATGAGTTCAATTTATTTTGCAATGATCATGGTATAAAAAGACAAGTATCTGCACCGAGAACTCCACAACAAAATGGAATTGCAGAGAGAAGAAACAGATCTATTGTGGATTGTGCCAGAACCCTGATGATTGAAAAGAAAGTGCCACAAACATTTTGGAGGGAAGTAATAAGCACAACGATTTACATCCTAAACCAAGTACAACTAAAAAAAGGAACTTTGAAGACACCATATGAAATCTGGTATGACAAGAAACCTAATGTAAGTTACTTCAAAATCTTTGGAAGTAGATGCTATGTTCACAAAGATGATAGAAATGGAAAGTTTGATTAGAAAAGTGAAGAAGGAACATTTCTTGGTTATTCTTCTAGAAGTAAAGCATTTAAATGTCTGATCAAATCATCTAACAAATTAGTAGAAAGTGCAAATGTGAAAATTGATGAATTTGCAGAATGAAATGATGAAGGAAATTCCAGGGAACCAGAAGATTATGATGAATTTGTCTATGTTCAACCGACAAGTCTTACCGAGAGAACTGTTGAAGGAAATGAAGATAATGTCCAGTTACCGAGTGATGAAGAAGATCATAAAGAGCCTACCAAGCCTGTATTAGCCAAGTATGTCATAAGACATCATGCATCAAGTCAGATTATAGGAGATAAGGATGATCTAGTGATGACAAGGAATAAACTGAGATAGAACACATGTCTGATATCTGAATTTGAACCAAGGATAGTGAAAGAGGCATTTAACAGTGAAGATTGGATAAATGTTATGACAGAAGAGATTGATCAAATCAAGAAGAATGGCACATGGACATTGGTCCCAAGACCGAAGGACAAAAATGTAATCGGTACAAAGTGGATTTTCAGAAACAAGTTGAATGAAAAAGGTGAGGTCATTCGAAATAAAGCAAGACTAGTTTGCAAAGGTTATGCCTAAGAAGAAGGAATTGACTATGGTGAGACTTTTGCACCTGTGGCTAGACTTGAAGGAGTAAGAACATTGTTGGCAAATGTTGCTTACAAAAATTTCAAGGTATATCAAATGGATGTCAAATCTGCATTTCTAAATGGTATATTAGAAGAAGAAATTTTTATTGAACAACCTAAAGGATTTGTTGAAGACAAGAATAAAGATTAGGTATGTAAATTGAACAAAGTTTTATATGGTCTGAAACAAGCACCTAGAGCATGGTATGAAATATTTCACTCTTATTTAATCAAGATTGGTTTTATAAGAACAAGTGAAAACAAAAATATGTACATGAAGAATGATGAAAATTGAATACTGATCTCAGTCATATTTGTTGATGATATTATCTTTTGTGGAAATGACTCTCTATGCAAGAAATTTGGAAATGAAATGAGCAAAGAATTTGAGATGTCATTAATCGGTGAGATAAAGTATTTTATAGGTTTACAGATACTGCAAATGAAAGATGAGATTTTCATTACTCAATCCAAGTACATAAAGGAAATCTTGAAGAAGTTTGGAATGGAGGATTCAAAACCAGTAAGTACTCCTATGACTACCAACTGTAAATTATCAAAGAATGATGAATCTGCATCTATTGATGAGACACTTTTTCCGATCCATGATTGGAAAGCTACAATATGTTGTTCATAGCAGGCTAGACATAGCACATACAGTAGGTATAGCTGCAAGATTCTCTGCAGATCCTAAGGAAACACACATGACAACAATCAAGAGAATTTTCAGATACTTGAAAGGCACTAAGGATTTTTGCTTAGTATATCATAAAGGAAATGACTTTGATTTAAAAGTTTATACTGATGTTGATTGGGCAGACAACATTGATGGCAGAAAAAGCACAAGCAGAGGAGCTTTCTTTTTAGGAGAAAGACTAGTGAGTTGGTTTAGTAAGAAACAAGGATGTGTTTCACAGTCAACAGTAGAAGTTGAATATGTTGTTGCAACATTGAATTGTACCAACATAGCATGGATCAAACAACTGTTGGAAGGTATAAATGAGAAATTTACCAAGCCAATAACTATATTTTGTGATAATACTAGTGCCATTAATATTTCAAAGAATCCTATTATGCACTCTAAGACAAAGGACATCTCTATCAAATATCATTATCTTAGAGAAGAAGCTCAAGAGAAGAAAGTGGTATTGGAGTATGTTAGCACAAAGGAACAAATAGCAGATATCTTTACCAAGCCACTGTCAAGGGACACTTTTGAGTATCTCAGAAGTAAGTTAGGGGTCCTACCCCTATCTTCCATTCACTGACCAAGTTTGGTGAACGCATCAATTCGATGACTCTACATAATATCTTTTAGGAGTTGATGTTGATTTACACACTTTAGGATGTTTTCTAAAGGTGTGTAGGAAATAATAACAGGGAACAGGAATTTAAGACAAAATGCTCCAACTGAGATTAAGTTGACACATAACAACAGGAAATCACTTTAGACAGGAAGAAATTATGTTTTAGTTCTTTACTTTTTTGGCATTGTTTTCAAAGGGGGAGAAGACTGAAGAAAGAAGGAGAAGACTAATTTATGGGGAGAAGACTGATAACAGGGGGAGAGCATTTCGGCATTTCAGAATCTCACAGCAATCCGAATCAGTTAGGTCAAATCAATTGGTTTTGCCATCAATGCCAAAGGGGGAGATTGTTGGCATTATAACAGACAAAGAGAGATTGTTGGCATTTCAATAAGGATATTTAGAAGGTTGTTGATGATTATGGATATAACTGATCAAGGATGTTTACTGTCTTAATATTATTATTTTGTCATTGATGTCAAGAAATTGATTTTCTAATTCAGTATGATGTTGCCATATCTTAAGAAGTATGATTTGATGAGTATAAAGATTTCGGTAAAAGACATAGAAAGAATGTGATAAATAAGGGGAGGAATAAGTTATTCAATGAGCAACTATTACCGAGTTAGACAATGATGAGATCATGATGTTTAGATTGTTTTGATATCCTACATATGTTATTGATTGTAAGGTTAATACTATACTATGTTACCGAGAAAAGAACCTAGTTGGTAAACCCTAAGGTTATCGCTATCGGTTAATGAAGGAAGAATGTCTACCGAGTGAAGTTTAGTATTTACCGAGTTGCAACCGAGTAGTAACAAAATGCATTGAATGAATAAAAGAATTATTTAATGAAGGAAGCTGATGAGCTGGAACTATTAAATGATTGGTATGTCGTGCATGAAGTTTGTTAAAGAATCTATGGTAAAGGAAAATTGGCAAGAAGATCTACAGCTCAGATTGAACCGCAATACCCTAGCTCAAGTTCCAAGAAATATATGCAAGTTCCAAGGCGGGGTAAAACATTTTCAAATCGAAGGAGACATTGAACCTGGTCAAGTTTGAAGATGTGATGGCTGTGATTGATCATGGGATATGTGATCAAGGAGATTAAGCGGTTGGCGAATTGTTTATAAATAAGGAACTGTTGATAAACAATGCATGCAGGCAAGTGTATGCACAAGGATGCTACATAGTGATTATTGAGCACTGAAGCTTGAAGACCTGTTTGAATAACAGAGTAAAGAGCCTAGCAGATGGACAAGATAAGTCCTATTGTATTGAGAAAATAAGAATCTGCTTTAGCATTTTTAGATGTGAAGTTGCAGATAGATTTTTATTATTGTTATTTTGTAAAGTGACAGAAAATCTCTTAACCAAGTGGACTTAACAGTCTTATTTGTAAAACCCTCTAGCAAGGTGATATTCTAATTGAGTGTTTGAAATCCTTTAACAAGGTCACTTCTAACAAGGTGAAGATCCTAATAGATCTGAGGGAAATCCCTTAATCGGGTCACATCTAGCAATGTGTTTGTAATCTTTAACAGGATTTGCTTTTAACTGAGCATACTCTAGAAGAGTATATTTCTTAGTGGGTCTGAAATCTCACAGTGGTTTTTCCCTATTTGGGTTTCCACGTTAAATCTGGTGTTATGAGTTTTATGATGTTTATATGCTTTTGAGTTTGCATGTTTAGCAGTTTTGGTTATATTACTGAAGTATATGTTACCGAGGTTGAATTTGTTGTTTTTATGGAAGATTAGGGTTGTATGATTCACCCCCCCCTCTCATCTTATTAGCTTGGCATCTGTACTTAACATTAAGTATCAGAACTATATATATATACTACAATGTATGTGAGTTCTAATAATTCGATCATGTTCTTATAAATACATATGTAATTATTGTTTATATAAACAAATTTATAAAATTAAGTTATTTAATGAATATCCAAAATATATATTTAATTATAGAAAATGGTTATTGAAGAATTTGTAAGAGTTTAATGTTTAATATATATATTAATCAAACGTCATTATTTATATATATAAATATAAATTAAATTAAAAAAAATTAAAAATTTGAAATAATGATAAGGTGGCGGGTTAAAGAAAGGTATTAAAACAATAACTAGGGTGGCCGATAGTAATATCGACCACCCCCCTTAATAAAAGGGAGGGGTCGGTATTACCACCGACCACCCCTCCTCCCATTTAAGTAAAAGGTCGGTATTACCACCGACCACCCCTCTTCCCATTTAAATAAAAGCTACACCACATGGAGATAAACACCAACCCAACTATTTAAACATAAACCCACATAGCTGCTATTAGTAAGGAATGGAAGTCAATGTTGACTATTCCACGTATGGAAGGGAGGGAGTCCGTGTCATTTCCTATTATCCACCCAAAACTCCACCTTCTCATGCGTTGGTATTGCTATTTAATGTGGCATGAATTAATAGAACGTGGCTCACCAGCCCACGTAAACCACCAATGTTCACACCTTGATCGACAAGTGTAGAAAGAAATTAGTTTTAGTTAACTTTGCATGGAGTGTTAAATCTACTATCATACACATTAAAAACTACAGTTAGACTCCTCCATTCCACGCAGCTAGAAAAAGACACTCAGTGGTGGCATAAATAGCAGAAAAAGATGCAAATAACTGCAGTAAATAATATGATAACATACACATAGTGCCAAGAATCTAGGATAGTCAGTGATAGGAAACCAATGAATAGTTAAATCTTGCACAATAATAGCAAAAAATGCATCAAATAATGCCATCTCTTGTAGACATGGGAAAAGTAAGAAGAGTTAAAAGTAATAGACTCTTAATCAATTACAATCACCGAGCCTTTGAATAGGGAGAAATCGTAGGGAATATTTGGATAAATAGAGGTGGGAGATAGGAAGAGAGGACATTCATTCGCAAGCAATGAAGGACGATAGATTCGTGAAGAGAAGAATAGAATAGAAGAGAGGAATAGAGAAGATACTTTTAAGGTATCAAAGAGAGATAGAGATAAATTTGAGATAGAGATAGGAATAGATTGGAGATAGATTTGCAAGCAAGGCGTAGTACTATTTGGTGAAAGAGAGTCGAAGTCTTACAAACCAGTCCAAGCTTACAAGAAGTCGGATTTCTTTTGATTATGGTTATTATTTGGAATAAGAAAGTATGAAACTAGAAGTTTTAGAAATAGAGTACGATTATTTATATGTGTTGCATATGTCGTTATTTATTGGAAATGCATTATAAATCATTTAAAATAGATGAAAGGAAATCATAGAGATATAGATGTTAATTAATTGCTATAGTAGTGCAATTTGTCTAAATGATTAGTTTTTATTCCCATTAAGAATGTGTTTGCATACCTTTTTGTTTATATATGAAAGAAAATTCATTCATGTATAACATCTTCTTATGCATTGCATTATAATTTTATTAGGATCTTGTGTAAATGGTGTTTGCAGTCAAGTTTAAATTCCATTGCAATTCTAGTTGAGTTGTCATTGTTTCCTATGTTATTATATCTCCTTGGTCAAGTGTTGTTGTATAACCTTATTGATGTGAGCCATTGTGTGTTTTGTCCAAATGGTCAATCTTGGGTTAGTGATTGTGTATCCTTCACCTGTAGTTTGTTATGATTAGGTATGGTTGTCTGTTTCGCCATAGAGTTCTCATAGAGAGACCTTTCCTATAGTGTCTTATGAGAGAGAGTGGCTTTTGAGTGGGGTCCGTGCCCAAAGTGGATGACAGGATAACCCGTTGAAAGTCAATTAAAAAGTGATAACCTAATAATCGATTTGGGATGGGTGAGATAAATATTAATTAAGATAATGTACCTCGTGCATAGGTGAGTGCTAGTACAGGGCTCATAATGTTACAAGTAGGCCTGGAATGGTAAACTTACCACCTTGTCTTCACAGAAGGATTGGTAGGGTCCGTATGAGACTTAGTTGGAACTAGAGGTTCGTGAGAGGTTACCAGGATAACCCAGGATGGGGCCTTTGACCTATGGAGGCTGTACCATGGTATCCATCTTAAGCTATGCGATGACACTCTCTCCTTAGAGTCACTAGTGTTTGTGAGTTGAGTCACATGGATGTTTGCAGAGTCTTGTAGTTCTTTCGTACTTGTCTTACTTTGCTTGCTTGAGGGTTTTCTACTATCTCCTAGCACGATGGGGTGGTTCCATTTCGGGATCACATGGTTGGGTGGTAGTGCCACTTCCCATTAGATGCTCTGGAATGTATCTTTAGGTGAGGAAGGGCTTCGCTAGTGTTTCTGGGTTCGTGGTTCATGTACCAGCTCATGTTCGTGATCATTGTTCAGTTGAGACCTTGTGGTCATTGTATCAACTTTTATGTAACCTTGATATTGTAACTTTGTAATCCATGGTATTATTGGAGACCATGTATTTATGGATAATGTAAAAGGGAATCATTGGAATGTATGTTAATTCAGTTGCTTTAATCTTTTGTATATATGTTCTATAGGAAATGAATGCATTGGAGTACTTTGATTCTTTCATTATGGAATTTAGATGTATGTGTAGATTTTATCTTAAGCATTTAATTTTCCTAATTAGCTGTACAATTGGATTAACTGGGGTGTTAATACAATCTATGAATTAATCTTCGTTGGTAACCCTTAGGAAATCATATGTTAGACTTCCGTTGTGTTGTTAAACATGCTATTGATATGATTATGCACTTAATCTTTAAAAAAAAAAAAATTATTACGCCCTTTTAGTTGCCTAGTTTTATTGTTTTCCTTAAGGGTTTTTGGCAGGGCATTACATGTCTAGTCAGCAGGGGAGTGGAGTTTTTTGTGATGGTCATACGGTCGTCAAATTTAATCACATGATTTTTTGATGTCATCATTTGATCTCCTCACCACTGAGCTTTTTGATTTTGCATTTCAACTTCAAATGGCCTTATCTTTCTCATTTTTACTCCTTTTTTGGTGCAATTTTTTTTGAAATGGGCTAATTTTTCGTGTAATTTCTTGTGGTGGAATTATTTTCTAATTTTTAAGAAATCTTAGTTTTTGGTGATTGTACCTGTCCAATCCCCATTTCTGCAACTTCTGGGACTCCATTTGGGCTCATACGAACTCCTTTTAAGGTGTCATTTTTTTGAAAGTGCATAGTTTTTCATCTATTTTCATAATCCGCTATCAGTTTGCAGTGATTTTGAGTAGAAAATGTACTTTCAACATATGGTCTTTTTTTGGCCAATTTGGCACTCGTATTGCATAGATCTATCTTTTTGGTCTTTTGCATTGTAGTTATCAGCCTATTGGGGAAGTTGTAAAACAAAATCATAATTCCACCTTGCCATTGTTTGCAAGTGGCCTATTGTACATGTACTACATATAAAGTGCCAAAATCATCATTTTCGGGGGTACTTTGATTGAGTAACTTTGGGGGGCTGTCTCTTGTGATTTAGTGCTCTTGTGTTCTTCCTTTTTGCTTCTATAGGTTCTCTTAAGTTTCCTCTCTTAACTCCTCATAATTATGCTACTTGGAAAATTGATGCATGGAGTAAACTTATGGAAAAAGGACTAACTCATTACATTGATGGAACTATTGTTACTCTCGTTGATCTTGTTGCTCATTTAGATTGGCTCACTAGAAATATCATGGCAATTGGTACCTTAAAAAATTATGTATCAAAGGATCTCATCTTTCATATTGATAAATGTACCTCAATTAAGGATGCTTGGCAAAAGTTTCAAGACTTGTATGGTCAAGTTGATGAGATTAGGGGATATCAAATTGATAGTGATCTCACCATGTTAGATCCCAAGAAATTTGATACTATACAAGATTATGTCACTACTAAGGCAAAAGAGTTGAGGGTACAACTCAAATATTGGGGCATTGATAAGAAGGATACTCAATTGATCTTCAATTTGATGGGCAAACTTCCACAAGAATATGCAACATTTGTTTCTAGTTTCCAAACCCATAGGAAGACAATGGTTTCAAGCTACATAATGCCTATATTTGATGCTTTTGCCAAAATGTTGATGATGGAACAAACTAAGCTGATAAGCATGTGCATTCTTAAGACTTCTAAGTCTCAAACATTAGTGGAAAATCAAGGGAACAAAGGAAAAAAAGGAAAGGACAACTCAAACAAGAAGAAATGGAAATCAAAGCCTAAGGACAAAGCACCACCTTCTCCACAACAAGGAGATTCATCCTCTTCCAAGAAGGAAAATTCACCAAAGAAGGAGAGACCTACTTGTGCCTATTGTAAAAAGGTTGGTCATGAGGAGCATCGTTTCCATTCTAAGAAGATTGAAGAGCTCACACATATCCTTGAAAAGCACAACATTAATTTGCCTCATGCCTACAAGAAGGAGGATTCATCAACTTCCACTTCCTCACATTCAAAAGGGAAAGGGCAAGCATTTATGGCTTCTACAAGTGGGAAGACTCACTCTTTTGGGACAAGAAAAGGAAAAGATATTTGTGCTACTATAAGTCATGATTTAGGGAGATGACTTCTAGATTCAAGGGCTTCTCATCATATGGCATCTTTGTAGTCTATGTTCTCTTCATTTGAACCTTGCCACATGCCATAGATTTTGATGGGCAACCATACATACATGTGTTAGGACCCGGAGGAAAATGAGAGAGGGGGGAGGGGGGTGAATCAGTTGTCTATTAATTTCAACCCAATTATAACTTAACCAAACTTAATGTATAATACCGGTAAACCAAACTTAATGTTGGTTGACAGTTTAATAGTTAATAACAGTACCGGTAAAGTTTAATGCATGAAACAAAAAGACAAATAACATCCACAACACATAACACATATATTTGTACATGGAAACCCTGTAAGAGAAAAACCACGGTGGGAAACCTTACCCACAATCAAATGATACTACTACAGATAGTATGTGTGTACAAATGGGGTCTGCACATGCAAAAAGGCCAACTACCTAGAGCTCATTGCTCAATCACAAAATGGGAGTCACACTGACTACAACTGGATGGTTAGATCCAATGATAATGTATTGCTCAAAATAGCATATTCATATGTTGGATTCAGTACCGGTTAAGCTCTGATTGTCTTCTTCATACCTTCCTTGTATCTTCAAATGATGTCTGCATGTATAGCTCTGCTTACATTCACATTTACTTGTTACAATTCTATACCACACCTTATATTAATCTCACAAATGAGATCTTACATATATACCAAAACCTAAGACCAAATGTGTAGGCTGGCTCACTAAGAATATTACAATTAAATCAATTACAAATGAATCAATATGCGATGCATCATGTTGGCTCAATGCATTTACAATAATAACCAATCAATAAATCATCTCCATAACATGTCGTGCTGATCTGGAATAGATAACACTTGCCGGTCCATAACCTAGACCTATTTGTCGGTAACAACAAATATGCAAACTTGATTAGACCAATAACCAAACCACCAAAACCAAGTGTCCAAACAATGTCTTTGACATAACCAAGTAATCTATAGATGATAACAGATCATCCTCTGTGCCGATGAACAATATAACCTGTCGATGAACCAGATACCAGTGACTATGCATAAGTCACTGAACATGCCGGTGAACATAACCAAAGATCTTCAGTGCTGATAAGTGTTCATAAGTGTTGACAAGTGTTGACATCAATGAAAAAACCAATGCAACACATCCATAATACCAACAATCTCCCCCTTTGGCATTGATGGCAACACAAGATGGAAAAACCATCTAAGTGCCAAGGCAAAAATGCCAAAAACCAAAAACCAACAATCATAAATCAAAATACATAATATTACTCCCCCTAGGAATAATCTCTACCCAAAAGATAATGTGTTTTTCCATAGATATCTCTCCCCCTTTGACATAAAATGCCAAAGAAATACAAAACCAAAAACAACACATCCATAATACCAACAACATGGATGTGATTGGGAAAGGATATATTGTCACTAGGGATAACTCCTTCAATGATATGTTGTGTGTACCCCATTTGACAAACAATCTCCTTTCCATCTATCAAATCACACATGGGGCAACAAAGAGAAATGTGGAGTTCACACCTGAGTCATTTTTCATTAGAGACTTGTAGACTAGAGCTATCATTGCAACTGGGGTGGTGGATCATGCATCTCGGTTATATTCCTTTTCAGATTTTATTGATGAGGATGATTTTACATATGATGATCACACTTCTTGTGATGATTCAGATTTTGAGAAGAACTTTAGGTACTTGAACTTAGGGATTCTCACATGTGATCCCATTCTTGAGAATTGTTTTTCATCTCCTCCTATTGATATCACATCACCTATTGCACCTAATGATGTAGATAGTGCGACAATTTTACCTTCTTGTGATTCAGTGCAACATGATATATCTTGTCTTCCAACTTCAGTTTCATGGGATGATTACTTGAGAGACATTGTAGGTTTTTTTGTAGAATCCTTCATTGTAGATTTGGGAGACATCATTGATGATATTCATCTTCTCTTTGATGAAGATGATCCTTCTTTGATTGTTGCGAGGGAACACTCTAACCCTCTTGTTCATTCTCTACATGATCATTCTTTCGAGATTGACATGATTTTGGATTCTTATGTACAATAGTTGGAGGAGGTCTCTTTATCCTTAGAAGAGACGTGTGAGTCTTTGGGACTTATTCTACTTTCTTCTCCACTAGATCTTGGAGTGCCTTTTTCAGCAGTGTGGAGCAATTCACCACCTTTGGAGGGGGTATCTTTCAGCATCGACATGGGGACACTTGAGCAGTTTTCAGAGATTTCTTTCATCATGCATTTTTTTCCTACATTTCCCTTCATGATTGGGGAGACTTCATGCATACACCTTTGGTTTTATTTCTTCCCAAGGGGAGGAATTTTGTTCGACATTCATGGAGCAGTTTCTTCATTCATCTTTGAGCTTCCACCATTGGTGCAGATTATACATTGAGGGGGGGCTACCTAGCTTCTCTTCTTGTCTCATATGGGGGGACTTTTTCCTCACATGGGGTTTTGTTCCTCACATACTTCTATGAGAGTTCTCTTGTATAGTTTTCATCTCTCTTTTTGGGGGAGGGTTTTTTTCCACTGGAGTTTTCTCTCTTTCCCTGCTTTATGAGAGATTTCATTACATTGGTTTGCATGCATTTGCATTTGTACATGGGTACCTAACATGGCCTCGTGTCACGAACCCTATTTTTCCATAATTATTTAATTAGGAAAATAATGTTTATTTTTCAAATGAAATTGAAATGAAATGAAAATAGAATTGTTAATGAAATAAGATAGGAGATCGAATGTACTGAAATGATTTATATACAATTGAATGATCAATAATATTTTTTGTTGGGATTGTCATTGATGATGAATTATTGAGTGCAAGTGACGTAGGGGCAGGTGAATGAAGTTGAAGGCGAGAACATGACTCAAGTAGAGTTATTTTTAACTAATGACTTTAGTAGACTAGGGGAATCTCACACACCACATTGGTGAAGTTATACACATGTCTGCATTGATGAATGATTTTGAGTCATGAATGAAATTTTGTGAGTAATGGAAAATGTTATGTTTGATTTGTCTATGAAGAGTGAAAATTTGCTAATAAGTTGAACACATATAGTGACTCTATGATTTAACGTCCTTTGTGTAGAAATATGTGAATTACCAAAGCTATAATTAATGTTTGGTTTTCAAAATTATATTATAGTTGTACATATTTTAAATATATATTAGGACTCGATCATATACATATATATACGTAGGTAAATATGGTTCATGTTTAATTATATTGATTATTTTTAATATGATTATTTATAAGTTGAATAAATTCAATTTTACGACCTAACGTAAGATATATAGAATGATTGATTTTAATGATCATTTTGTTATATTGATGCAAGTTAAATATACATGGTAGTAGATAACTTCGATTCTATCTGACACACATATATACGTATATAATTTGAGGTGAATATTTAAATTAAGTTTATACGATCATTTTCTTATGCTACAAACATGATTATTCATAAAATGTATTTATGAATATTCACATTTATATAAATTATGATTATATATTAATTCTTTAAATGTTTAAGTTAATAGTTAATTTGCAACTTATTATATAGTCGCATATTATATATATTTATTTATATATTAAGAAAGGTGGTGGGTTTTAGTTGCCATAGGATAGCGATTATGTCGCATGACCATTAGGGTGGTCGATTAGACACAAAGTCAGTTAATGTAGATCTAGGGTAGCGACATTGATGGAGATCATGGCATTAAACTAGGAAAGACCAATGGTTTAATGCAGACTTAAGCGACAACGACGTGAAGACCATGGTTTAGATTTGGTAGTGTGAGCGATGTTCAAGCTCTTGACAAACACTTAAGTGTTTGTAATTACCTTTCACTTTGCCAACCCCTCCATCGAGCGAGTAATCTGCTATAGTTTCCACGGTGATTAAAGAGAAGAAGTCCACAATAAACTGCAGATAACTCCTTCATTCCATGCAGATTAGAATCGACTGATAACGTCCACGTTGAATAAAGATTGGAAGTCTACAATCAGTGGCATATAACTGTAGGAAGAAGTGGCATAAAACTGTAGAAAGAAGTGGATTAACAGGCACGTGGTGCCATGATATTTAGAATATACATGATAAGAAGCTGATGCATAGTCGACTCATACACTTAAACTAAAGAACTCTTAGACATGTAGACTTGAAAGAGAGTTAAACAAAGACTCAAGTAATAGAATTCAAATCAACAACCATAACCGAGCCTCTAAATGGGGAGAGATCGTAGGAGAATTTAGGATAAATAGAGATGTAGGATAGAAAGATGAACACACAAGAAAAGACAGTAGGAGAGAGGAATAACGAGAAGAAATGATTAGAAAAATAGAGAGAAAAGATTAGGAGATTAGAGGAAATGTAATAATGGAAATTTCGATGTGTTTACGACTGAGTCGTAAAAGACCAATGATGAGCATCTCCAATTTAGTGTTGAACTTAGAAAGTTACGCTCATGAATGAGTGTTAATTACTTTATTATTATCAGATGAATTTTTAAAATATTGAAAGGATATGGACTAGGAATAGAGAGCTCGTGAGATAGAAGAGCACCGAAGAGGAAGGCATTGAAATCCAGACATATTGCAGACAACTTGAAGTTATCAAGGATCGTAATAGCCATGGATCGCGCTGTTACTACTTATCAAGTTGCCATTAGTTTTTATATTCAAAGTCATACTATATATTCTAATAGGTTAGCACTACCGAATCATGCAGTTGGTATAAACAGAGAAGTCGGTATGCACAGTCTAGTCGGTTATAGAAGAAAGCAGTCACAAAACATAGTATACACTGAAGCCGTCTATCGAGTATCTTTTTATGGCTATCATGCAGTAAAGTTAACACACCGAGTTGATATTCACTGAGTGGAACGTGTTACTAGATACATTGAACCTGGACATGCATATGAAAATGTGTTACAAGATCGAGGCACATCTGACCGTTATTCCATTGGAAATTGCACTAGAAGATTGTGTATGATTACAAGGACAATCTAACCAATGAAATATTTTGTTTAGTTATTCATTCGAGGAATCTTGTTTGTAAGATCGAAGCAATGAATTGGATTACTATTTTAAGAGATCTATTTATATAGAATGAATTAAGAGCAAGGTGTGTGCATATATGTATGAAGGAAGACTATTACAGAGACATAGAGGTCACCAAGAAGGTTTTCAGAGAATAGTCAAAGAATAGAGTAAACAGAAGGGTTTACCGAGTTACTATATGAGTTATCGAGGTATGCTATAAGAAAGGTAATCTTATCCTAAGCATATAGAATCTGCTATAACATTTCAGATGTAAAGTTGCAGATGTTTGTAATGATTTTATTGTAATATTGTGAAGTTGAAAGAGAAACCTTTAACAGGGTAAAAGACTCTAACCAAGTCTATAAATTGTAGAGCCTCTAACCAGGTGTAGCATTCAGAATAAATGTTGTAAATCCTTTAGCAAGGTAGATCTAACAGATCTTGTTACTCCTAATAGGGCAAGTTATGAGAAATAGCTAAATGTAGCTCTAACTGAGCATTCTTTATTATTGCAGTAGTGAAGTTGTGGGTGCCATCCCCACCGTAGTTTTTCTCTCTAACCAAGAGTTTCTGCGTAACAAAAATATATGTGTTATGGAGTGAATCATGTATGATTGTTATCTGTTTGTTTTAACTTTATTTTATGTTACTGCACTATTTTGTTTATGCATAATAGTAAAGTTATTATTAAAGAAAAGTTTTGGAGTATTGATTCACCCCTCCCCTCTTAGTACATTAGCTTTCCATATTGGGCCTAACAATTGGTATCAGAGCTTTGATCTTGAAAAAGGGTTTAACTACCTAAAGAGAAAGATCTTATCAATGGAAGGCTATAAACAATCTCGGAGGATTGTGTATCTGCAAGAAGAGCTGGATCATGCAAATCAAGTGATTGCAAACATGCAAAGGCAAATGCAAAAATCTTTGAAAGTAAGAAGAAGATTATCTGATGACTTGCAGGATTCTCAAGAGTTAGTTTAACAAATTGAGACATCATCTGAGAATAGTATATCTGAAGAGACTAAAGAAATGATTGGAGTATTGAAAGAAAAGAACAAAGCATTGGCTGATCAACTAAAAGCAATGGAAAGAGAAGATGAACATTTCAGTACACAGATGACTGAAAATCTAGATGCATTGAGGACAACAGAGGATAAAAGAAGAGATCTACAAAGAGAGAAACAACAACTTGAAGTCTTAGTATCTGATAAGAATGATGAAATCATAAGGTTAACTGGGATTCAACAAAATATGACAGATCAACTAGGTTATGCATATCATGAAGCAATTCTAAAGAATGATGAAAATCAAGCATTAAAGCTTGAAGTATCAAGGTTGACTGATGAACTTGAAACAAAGAAGAAATCCAAAGAAACATTGAAGAAGAGTTATGATGCATCAAAGATGTTGGATGAGCAACTGAATACAAGAAGACCCAACAAAGATGCAGGACTCGGTTACAAAGGAAAAGAATCAACCGAGAAAGGAATTCATACTATCGAGAGAGGAGAATCATCAAAGCAAGCTGGAAACAGGAATAACATCAAAATGAAGAAGCCTATTTGCTACTACTATGGAAATCAAGGTCATACTACCAACATATGTCAGATTAATTAGAAAAGGTATGAAGGGAATGCATTCTCTAAAGGTTAAATCATAACAATTCCCATTTTATTATGTACAAAATTCAAAATCTGCATAGTTAAGATGCCTTAGTAAGTTTGAAATTCTATCAAAAGTAATTTACAGGAAACCTGTCAAGTCGGTGTATACAGGAAGCTTGTCAAGTCGATAAATGAAGGAAATTTGGTTACTCGGTTAAAACGAAAAAAAGGACTAAATCGGTTAAAGGTAAACCGAGTGCATTTAATGTTTTGACCTAACCCACATGGAGCCCGATAAGGTATTTTTGTGTACTTAAAGGTATTTTCGCGGTCATTTTCATTCACCAAAGTTTTCAAGAGAACAGAGCAAAGCGAATCAAGGCGATCAAACTTCATTCAAAGCGAATCCAAGGTATTTACATCAAATCTCATCACTGTTAAGCTGGTTTTCCGATCTTGTCAGATTGCTACTATCTACCAAGTGTGAATCATCTGTCGTTTGTAAACCATCAATACCTAAGGCATGTAGTTGGTTTGATAGTGATATGTTGAATATTTTTCATTTTAGTTAGTTTTGAAGTCCGACTAATTATAATTTAGATATAGGTTTACGTTTGAACACATAACTTGTTCTATATATGTCAAAATTCAATTTTATTTTTTTTGTTAGAAAGAGGACATCAATAGCTAGGGCATTGATATTTTAAAGATATTTTTTGAATTACTTTTCTATTTTTCCCAATGCATTGAACAAAGAAGTTCATGTTTGGTGGAAAACCTACATTCATAAGAAATAAAACAAAAATATATTAATGAAATTAAATATATTGAAAATTATACTATTTGGAAAGCTTATAATAAAGACTAAATAATTAAAAAAACAAAACTTCTAAATGAATTCATTTGACCCCCCAAAAGCTAACGTAAAATTGGTTTTTTATCAGCATTTGATAGATGCAAAGGAGACTCCATTGCAAGTATGATTTAGAAGTAGAGAGGTTCTATCCAAGAAATTTTGATCTAAGAGCCTTTGATCTATTTCTCTTCAATTAATTACTTCAAATGGGACCTCTTAAAGCTTAAATCATTATATTTTCTAAAAAATGTATGATTTCATCAAAAATCAGGATGTACCAAAAAGTGGGAACCAATATTGTGAGTTCACCCTATTATTGAACTTACGACAACTTGAAATGTGTAAGTATTGTATGATTGAGATACTACTTTTATCGATTTATGGAATAAAGAATCTTTATATTTTATAGAAATTTCGTGTTTATTACGATTTAAATGGAATGATTAAATGAAGCTATGGATGGAAATTTGGAATGAAATAGACTTATTAACTGATCTATGTGTTTACTTAAGAATAAAGAGTATTTCGGCTATTATTGAAGTTAGCTTGATTTACGTCTTTAAATTTTGGTATCAGAGCGCAGTTTATAACTCTAGGGCCTATGAGCCTACTTCATGAATGAAGTAATGTGCTTGACAAACTCGCTATTGGATATTTAACACATGAAACTTGCAAATAAAGGAGCATAGAGCCTTTTCAAGGTGAATTGATGACAACGACCTAGAAGAAGGAGGATGGATGATTAAGGATGAAATAATTCCTTCTTACTATGAAATGAATTTAGGATATTCAAGATGAGAATTATAAGGTCGAGAAAGGCAGTTGTCTACTTCTAGGATGAAAGAAGAAAGGAATCAACTTTTAAAACCAAGAAAGAAGAAATAGCTAAGCAAGCTGAGTAGGGTAACAGAAATCTCACCTACCTTTCCGTTGGGAGACAAGAATAGTTGGACTAGCCTATTGAGGAGATAGATAAAGAATACATATGAGTATCTCCCTACTAAGTTAACTATATTTAGTTCATATAAGTCGAAAGGATGCACCCCATTGACTCCATGAGAAGAGATATAAATTTGGGTGATATCATTTATGAAGAATCGATAAGTAAAGTTGCTTTTTGCAAAATCAACATGGTCTCCAGATAGATGGAGAAAGAGTATCTCCTAGAATGACATACTTAATGGACACATTCATCGGAAGATAGTTATTGAGTAAGAGTTGGGTGCTTATATAGTAAGTTGTGGTTGAGATTTAATTGATAAATGATGGTTGTTATTAGAACCTATATGCTTGAGATGCTTGACTGATAATTATTTTAACTTGTATCTTGTGAAAGGATCATAGACTATGTCTATAGTGTACGAGTTAGGTACTATATGGATAGGAATTATGAATGATATGATGAAATCTTCATAGAACTCTATATTCTAGTTTGTGTCCTTATCTTCAAACATGAAATTGTAGGTACTATGTTTTATACTCTCTCTCGCACACTCTGGAAAAGTTACCCCAAGGTGTTGTAACACTCCTTCATATGTCATTAGTCCTAGTCACTCAGTACATTTGATATGTATTCAATTTGATGTTTTATTTGGTTTATTGATGAATTATTTGATCATTGATTTTGGATTAGTTTTCACTTCTTGACTTGATTATATTTTATTTTTCATTTTCTAAATGGACAAATTTTCTATTTTGTGACCCTTGGTCACACTTGACTTAATGTTTCATTATGCGCATTTTATAATTTACTATTGAAAATGATCAGTTGTTCTCTTAACCTTTATGGTCGCTGATATAATGTTTAAAATTTCTATTGTCTTTTGGTTGCATATTTCATTTCATCCTTATCATGATCATAGTGAACCTCTGATGGTATGTCCAAGAGAGTAAGAGCAGAGAGTGTACCAAACATAGGTGTTGTCAATGAAGGATGTACTCACTTAGAGGCATAAACTTGAGGAAGTAAATATTGCACATATTTAAAACATTTGGAAATATCTAGTTAATCTAGAGATTGTTGATAAAGATGTGACGAACCTAAGAACTTTTGAAAAAGGTAGTTGAGTATGTGGTACAATGTTTAGCGAGTGGAAGTTGAACATGATCATATTATAGGACTTTTGTATCAAACCTAAGTATAGGTGGTTGAAAATCAATATGACATTTATTCAAGAATTGCTTTTGAGTAAGAACAAGTATGATATTATAGTTGGATAGTGTCAACGGATTGACAGAGATTGCATATTTCGTACTTGGATATATATAAAGATGAATCATTAAATCTTGTGAAGACATTTACTCATTCAACTTATCAATTGCATAGAGTTTCAAAAATAGAAATATCAAATAGGAATGTTTGGATGACATTTTGGAATTGGACAATATTGAATATATCTTTGGGAACTAAATTAAATCGGCATGACATCTTTACGTAGATGACCGAATGGAAAAATAAAAAGAGTTAATCAAGTTGTAAAAAATTCATTTTGATGTATCGCATGAATTAGAAATACAAATGGAAGAAATATTTGCCTTTGGACTGAGTTGGCATACAACAAAATCTTTTCATACGTTTTTAAGGAATGATACCCATTATGATGCTTATGACGGAAATGACAAATATTTTTTAGTTGGGATAGAATAAAGATAAGATCATCATTGGTTCTGATATGCTTAAAAGAAATGAATGAGAAAATGAAACTGATCAAGAATAAATTGGAAGAGATAGTCGACAGACAAGAAAAAGCTATGATAATAGAAACAAGTCTCTCAGATAATTGTCACTGAAGAAGAAATTCTTTTGAGGGAGAAGCCTCATAAGAGCTTTATTTTATAGAGAAAATCATTAAAGTTGGTACCAAGATATGTGGGACCCTTCGATGTGCTGGAAGTATGAATCCAGATGCTTATAGATATAGGATCCAGGAATGGTGCTAGTGGAGCACGTCCAAATTCTTGATCGGAGTAGCGTTAAGCTACATAGCAGAGATTTCACTCAGTATTGGATCCAGTGGGACTGATATTATGATGATAGTGCTATTTGGGAGGATGAGGCGACGATTGACTATCTGTGTGGGGGAAAAAGTGACACTAAGCAAACATGCCCTAATCTCACTTTCAACCACACACTTGTGGAATACGAAAGAGCCTAGAGGTATCACACAATTGGCTACTTCTTTTTGTGGAAGAGAGAGCCATGGGCTACCTATTAGGATTTCTATTCCTTTGTTGTAATTGAAAGATAAAATGATGCAAGTTCAATCCTTAACCCCAAAGTGCAAGTATGAACTAATAACAAGATTGCAGAATTGAACTTAAACAATGGAAAGCTGTAAACACAAGGACAAGGCAAGAATGAAAATGTGTACCCGGAGTCACAATCTGACTGAAAATGTTTAGGACGGGGGCGCGGGCGCCACTGTCCTGATTCTGCCCCTGAAACTGCTCCGGAAACTGCTGTTTTGCAACCTGGAAAAAGCTGTCAAAAATGCTGAAAATGTTGTTTGTCAGGAGGACCAGGGCGCCCAGCGCCCCTGTCCCAGGGACCAGGGCACCCAGCACCCCTGTCCTGGCAGGACCAGGGTGCCCCACGCCCCTGTCCTGGTCTTTTGCTCTGAAATTTGGTGGGAAGGTCGGTCTCAGTCTGCTTCTCCCGGATCTGCAACCTGCGGCATCGTCCGAGTCCCGAAACCTGCACTTAAATCTGAAAAGGTGTTTGGGCGGCTATATAGGGTTTTGCCTTAGTCAAACCCCCGCTTCAGTGATTTCCACCTCCACGAATAGCCAAGTTGTATTGTAAAATGTATTGTGTGTGCAGACCTAGTGTGTGTGCAAGGTCCTAAAATGCAAGAAAGCAAACTAGAGCAACCTAGAAAGTAAACCCTAATTGCTTGTAAATGATAATGTAAATGCTCTAAATCAAGATGCAAAGTGATCTAAAGCATAAATAAAGGATATATTGAAGCTTATGCAAAGACATGAAAACAACATGAAATCATACCCAACCCTCAAGGGAGGAGTACAAGCCAATCTTCAGTCGGTAATCTCCTATTGTTCTTCAATGTCTTCCAAGCCCTACATGGATGAATGAAATTGATAAATGCTTGATAGAAGGATGTTGAATGTTGTTGAAGTCTTCAAAGATCTACTCTTTCACTACATAGAAGGTCCTTGAAAGCCAAAATTCGGATCCTTTCAAATGAAGAAAGAGAGCTCTTATGTATGAAACCCTAGGTCTTAATTTCAATTTTTGGCCGACCTAGAGATTGAATATCCCACCAATTTCTTGGGGTTAAGCTTTATTTTATGATTGGATCGCGCTCCTAAAATTTCGAGAAAAATGTTGGGGACCATGTGCACTCCGGGCGCCATGGTCCCGACAACTTTTCACCAAATTTTCAGGGCCGTCGGATATGATGATTTTAGAGAGAATCCCGAAGTTACAGGTGATTTCGAGATGTTTTGACCCCCGAAATCAAGCCCCCAAGTTCGAAATAGGACCTAATTAGGGTTTTTGATTAAATGATGTATTGGAGGAATAAAATGAAAAAGGCACACTTTAATGAAAGGGCCCAACTTTATGATATAGGAGATGATGAAATAGAACCTTAGACCTAATTAATTTAATTAATTAAGTGCTAAAGGGGAAATGCAATGCAAAATGCAAAATGCGCCAAGGCGGGTGCTAAACTAGGTGTGAAATTGTACCACTCTAGCAAGTGCGTACAATTTATGACGCTACACTATCATATTCATCTTTTGTTTTCTTAGAATAGTATTTGCTTGATGCATGAAATACTTGAATACTCTGATTTTGATTTACATGTTGTAAATTTGGAAAGTATAGATGATACTATTTTTGTTATATTTGATTGAGACCACAATGTATGGTTAATGTTTATGATGTTGAGAAAGTATGTGCTTATTGATAGAATAATAAGACATCGAGACGATGTCTCTTTTAAGAGGGAAAGCATGTCACAAACCCTATTTTTCCATAATTATTTAATTAGGAAAATAATGTTTATTTTTCAAATGAAATTGAAATGAAATGAAAATAGAATTGTTAATGAAATAAGATAGGAGATCGAATGTACTGAAATGATTTATATACAATTGAATGATCAATAATAATTTTTTTTGGGATTGTCATTGCCGATGAATTATTGAGTGCAAGTGATGTAGGGACAGGTGAACGAAGTTGAAGGCGAGAACATGACTCAGGTAGAGTTATTTTTAACTAATGACTTCGGTAGACTAGGGGAATCTCACACACCATATTAGTGCAGTTATACATATGTTTGCATTGATGAATGATTTTGAGTCATGAATGAAATTTTGTGAGTAATGGCAAATGTTATGTTTGATTTGTCTATGAAGAGTGAAAATTTGCTAATAATTTGAACATATATAGTGACTCTATGATTTAACGTCCTTTGTGTAGAAATATGTGAATTACCGAAGCTATAATTAATGTTTGGTTTTCAAAATTATATTATAGTTGTACGTATTTTAAATATATATTAGGACTCTATCATATACATATATATACGTAGGTAAATATGGTTCATGTTTAATTATATTGATTATTTTTAATATGATTATTTATAAGTTGAATAAATTCGATTTTATGACCTAACGTACCATATATAGAATGATTGATTTTAATGATCATTTTGTTATATTGATGCAAGTTAAATATACATGGTAGTAGATAACTTCGATTCTATCTGACACACATATATACGTATATAATTTGAGGTGAATATTTAAATTAAGTTTATACGATCATTTTCTTATGCTACAAACATGATTATTCATAAAATGTATTTATGAATATTCACATTTATATAAACTATGATTATATATTAATTCTTTAAATGTTTAAGTTAATATTTAATTTGCAACTTATTATATAGTTGCATATTATATATATTTATTTATATATTAAGAAAGGTGGTGGGTTTTAGTTGCCATAGGATAGCGACTATGTCGCATGACCATTAGGGTGGCCAATTAGACACAAAGTCAGTTAATGCAGATCTAGGGTAGCGACATTGATGGACATCATGGCATTAAACTAGGAAAGACCAACGGTTTAACGCAGACTTAAGCGACAGCGACGTGGAGACCATGGTTTAGATTTGGCAGCGTGAGCGATGTTCAAGCTCTTGACAAACACTTAAGTGTTTGTAATTACCTTTCACTTTGCCAACCCCTCCATTGAGCGAGTAATCTGCTATAGTTTCCACGGTGATTAAAGAGAAGAAGTCCACAATAAACTGCAGATAACTCCTTCATTCCATGTAGATTGGAATCGACTAATAATGTCCATGTTGAATAAATATTGGGAGTCTACAATCAGTGGCATATAACTGTAGGAAGAAGTGGCATAAAACTGCAGAAAGAAGTGGATTAACAGGCACGTGGTGCCATGATATTGAGAATATACATGATAAGAAGTTGATGCATAGTCGACTCATACACTTAAACTAAAGAACTCTTAGACGTGTAGACTTGAAAGAGAGTTAAACAAAGACTCAAGTAATAGACTTCAAATCAACAACCATAACCGAGCCTCTAAATGGGGAGAGATCGTAGGAGAATTTAGGATAAATAGAGATGCGGGATAGATAGATGAACACACAAGGAAAGACAGTAGGAGAGAGGAATAATGAGAAGAAAAGATTAGAAAAATAGAGATAAAAGATTAGGAGATTAGAGGAAATAGAATAATGGATATTGCGATGTGTTTACGACTGAGTCATAAAAGATCAATGGTGAGCATCTCCGATTTAGTGTCGAACTTAGAAAGTTACGCTTGTGAATGAGTACTAATTACTTTATTATTATCATAGGAATTTTTAGAATATAGAAAGGATATGGACTAGGAATAGCGAGCTCGTGAGATAGAAGAGTGCCGAAGAGGAAGGCATTGAAATCCGGACATATTGCAGACAACTTGAAGTTATCAAGGATCGTAATAGCCATGGATTGCGCTTCTTGAGGTAGGCACAAATCTATTATGTTTTCTTGAAAGGATTTAATGTAATGCCCATACCCTAGTCGGACTTGTAAAACCCATTTGACCTTGGTTGACTTCCTATGTGGCATTCTTGAATGGTAGGTTAACCGTGATGCGATGTGTAGTTTAGATAATATAAATAATTGTGCATACTTATTATTGTGCTTTTGCATCGATTCTTGTGTAAATGTAATTGTTCCTAACCCTTGTGATAAATCTTGAGCTAACGCCTTCACTGAATATGTATATGTATATGTATTCTTGCGTGATTCATGGGTGCAGAAGATTGCAGGTACGACACCGCCTAAGGCGAGGGTCATCTCCTTCGGGGTTCGCAGGTTTGAGTAAACCTCCTTCCTCCTTAGAATTCGGATTTGGGGGTCATTAAACTCTCGTCTTACCTTAGCCATGGTCAGGTGAGCATCGTGTGTGGATTCGTGGGGCTTTCTTTGCATTGGGTTGCGTGTCATGTGATTTGGTGGACTTCCTCAGTTTGCATGCCTTGCACGGGGTAAGTGGAGTTTGTTACCCTAAGTATTTAATTCAATTTAATGAGTAGAAGTACGCACTAGTATTTTGGAAATTTAAAATAGGTAGTTTCTTTTATAGGAATAATTGTTAATTTAAAAAGAGATCGCTTTAATTATAATTGTAGCAAGCTTAAAGCATTTTAATTGAAATAATGTGTTCATTTATGCATTAAAAGTTGAGGAATTAAAATAAATAGATTTCTTTCATAAGATTAGTCATTTATTAAAAAGGTCACTTTATTATGTTATAGCGAGTTAATTTAATAGCTAATTTTAAAATAACGAATTTAATGAGTTATGCGTTTTAGAAAGGAAAGATTTAAAGTCATTTGGGAAATAGAAATAAATTAATCATTTTCGCATTTTGGAAAGAAAGGGTAAATTTTATTATTTAAAAGGAAATTATTCTTTTTACTTGTAAAGTCTATTTAGTATAAAAGATTGATTTTTTTTGGAAATTTAAATTAATTAAAAAAAAACGCTTTACCCTGGTCAATAGTTTCGAAATATAATATAGGCCTAAATTAGAATCGAGAAATTAGAATTAAAATTAAACAAGAAATAGAAACATTTTAATTTTAATTAGAAAAGCAAATAAGATGTATTGAATAGTGGAAAGAATGATTTCCATTTTGGATTTTCTTTTATTTAAAAAAAAAAAAATGCCTAAATTCGAAATTGAAAAATTAGGGCAAAAATAGGGTTTCTCATTTAACCTAGTTTTGAAATGTTTTTGGGGGTTCATTCGGGGGGAGCTTTTTGGGAAAAAAAAAAAAAAAGGAGATGGGGGGAAATTTTGAAAAAATGGGAGATTGGCTTTGAGTTGCAGGTGAAGCTCTTCATCAAAACTCTTCCCGGAATGCGTTTGGAGGTAGGATTCCAATCTTCCCTTTTTGTTATTGTTGAAATTAAAAAAAAAAAAATATAGAAAAATGGTGTTTGAATGTTCTCCATGAAATGCTGGAAAAGAAAAAAAAAAGAAATAGAAATACTCATGAATGTTTCTAAGATTTAGTTTCAGTTTTGATTTTTGGGTTGTTCTTGGAATCAAGATTTGTTATGGATTTCTTGAACATATTGAAAGAAGAAAACCTTCCCATTTAAATGCTTAAACATTCTGAAAAAAAAGAGAAAGAGAAATGTTGATTGTTTTCAAAAATGGGGTTTGCTGGAAAATGTTTTAAATATGTATTTCAGACTGTGTGTTTTGGTGAGTTATTCATTCCTTTTTTTTATAAGTAAAAATAATTTTTATGAGAATTTTCTTGACTGGGAAATCTGTGACTGCACATTTTGGCAGTTTGATTTTGGTCTGATATTGTTTTGTTTCTTTTTTAAAAAAAATTAAAAAAATAAATTTAAAAAGAAAGAAAAAATAAAATTTAGTTTAACCCCCCATGCTGCTGGGAGGTAACATGCTACCCAGGGCAGCACTGCTACCAGTTGGTAGCAGCGCTACCAAAGGTAGCAGCCTGCTACCATTTGGTAGCAGCGCTACCAATGGTAGCGTGGGCTACCAAGAGGGCCCACGTGGGGGTCCACGTGGGTAACCCCAATATAATATTTTGTTTTATTTATTTTTTTAAAATTTTAAAATATTTAATTTTTTTTTAATTATTGTTTTTCTTTTAAAAAAAACAAAAAAACAAAAGAAAAACAAAAAAAAAGGGGCAAAAACAATAAACTAATGATATGTCAATAAATAAAAAAAAATAATAATGATTTTAAATGTAGTTTTTAAATTATTTAAATTTAGTCTTTTGCTTCCTTATTCATTTAATATTATTTAAGATAAGTATCAAATAATATTTGGAATTTAGAATATTGACATTTAAATAACCCATATAGTAGTATATGCTTTTGTTACACTCCGATTTATATAAATGGCATTAATAAATATTAATTATGAATTATGGTTAAATGTGGGTGTTTCATAACTGTTATTTTAGGTAATCCTTATATCAATATATAATATTGATTATATGTGGCTTCTGGGTCCCCTTGTAACGAATTCCGTCAGTGAATTAACCCTTAGTGCTCGGACATTAATTGTAATCGGTTAGATATTTATTGAGATTCATGTATACTTGCTTCATATATATATGCAAGGGATTTATAAATCATTGGGGAGCATTTTCTTTCATTTCAAAGTCTCCTTTTAAAGTATATTTTCTTTGATTTGAGTATAGTTGTGTTGCTAGAGAGGGGTACTAGTGTATAGTTCTAGACCAATATGCCAGTGATGTTTATCTAAGGATTAAGTAATATACCTGGATGAGAGATGCTTACATTTATGTGAACTTGGTTGGAAAACTTGTAGAGATGTATTACTAACCGAAGTGGTCATTTGTATTATGGTTGTGATCGCCTAAAAGGCAGGATTGTAAAAGACATGTAAATTATGTAATCTTAACTATATTAAATGCCAGAGGGGTCTTGCAGTTGAGCAGACCCGGAGATGTAGCCCTCTAGGGGTGAACTCCGAGATCATATCTATGTTATGCGATGTTTTAGCTTCCTTTGTCTCATACTTTAAGTTATCATGTATGGTTGTTATCTTGTATAAGTGTATGGTGGAAATTTAATGAATTTAAATCTAAGTGCATAAAATTATTCATCTTGACAAATGTAGTAATCAGGTTCATAAAATATTGTAATTAAGATTATGGAAAAGTATTTTGATAATGTGAATTAAAAGTAGTAATAGTGGGAAGAATCTTGCTAGGTTACATCATTGGATTAACCTGTTACTAAGCATGTAAATTGAACAAGTGAGTATGGGAAACAAAGTTAGAATTGATGTTAAAACTCCTAAGTTGAAATCTAAAGGATGAACGTCATATAGGTATGTACCTTTATCTTCTTAAATGAGTAACGCCATGTTAATTATATTTCACTACATTGGATGAATTTGTTTAGTTATTTCACGTTTTTAATCTTAACAAATAATCCCTACCAAATTAACTTGATAATTGGGTGAACTCAACTATTGATCCATCATTATAACCCTAACCAAAGAATCTCTTATGGTCGCTAAAACAGAACTAAAATGGGAAGTGATTGTATAGTTGTTTATATCTAAATCTTAGTAAATGTACCTTTTCATATTAACTTCATTTAACCAAAAAGAGTGATATGCAACAAGATAAAAGTATTTTAATCCTAATGGAAGAACGCCACTATGAACTTATATTTTAATCTTGAAATGATGAATATCATCTTGCTAACTATATTTTAATTTAAGGGATGCTCTCATGCGTCCTAATACATTTTCACCTTAATGAATTTAGCCATCTATTAGCATTATTAAAACTTCACTAAATTCTATGGCTACTCACATTTTATCTTTCATAAAAGAACTACAACTCATTAGTTGGCTATGCATGAAATCAAATGAAGGGACCTCACTCTATTAATTGTAGTTTAATCCTTAATGAATGTATCTCATCTTATTTACCATACTTTTAATATTTAAGAAAAAACATCAAATGTGGGTGGTTATCTTAAAACCCAAATGAATGAACTTTGTTATAGTTATCATATTGAACCTTAAGGGAGGTCTCTTAAATTAAATAGGTGTTAATGTGCATTGAGTAAATAACCTCTCGATGGCCTCCTAACCACCCAAAGTAAATGAACGCTTCCTAAAATTCTAAGATGTCATATCATTGAGCATATATATAATCATGTCTTATGCATTATCTCACAATTAGGATGCCCAGATTAATGGATCATTTGACGCAAGATGAGTTAGGTGCTAGGTTATGTAATCGCGTTGGGAAACTCCTTAGGATCGTTTAGCTGTCCATTGTGCTATCTATGTTTCAGATAAATCCAAATTATCTTAATGTTGTAACTTTTTATTAATGCTCTTAATTATTATTTAAAAAAAAAAATATTTACACTCTATTCGAGTGTTTTTAACTTAAACCCTTAGGGGTTTCCTGGTGGGGCATTACATTTAAGAGATTAAGAATGATCTAGATTTATATTTATGAAATATTCTAATGGAAGAATTAGAGTCACAATATCAATCAATTGATAATTGTTTAAATTACGATCATGCAAATATAGATGCATTAATGATATATTTTATGAAAGTTGGCTGATAAAACTTAGTGAAACTCTTAGAAATTAGATCACCCAATCCTCTAGAATGAACCAGAACACATGGGAATATAGAGAGCTTAGAATTCTAAACCATAAGAAATGGAATGTACATTAATGATTAAGTTATTTAAATGTTTTGATAATTGAATAAAAGAATGTGT
This sequence comes from Cryptomeria japonica, assembly GCF_030272615.1. Lineage (NCBI taxonomy): Eukaryota > Viridiplantae > Streptophyta > Pinopsida > Cupressales > Cupressaceae > Cryptomeria > Cryptomeria japonica. The sequence goes on along the minus strand of NC_081410.1, from coordinate 29,826,366 downwards.
GCTCATTCTATTCAAATTCTATGTAGAGATACGTACATGTGTTACACCTTCTTAATATTTAATTCCTGTCTTTAAACTGCTTGAAAGATAGAAGGGAAAGATTGTTTTCTTTGAGATGTATATTTGTTTATCCATGAAAGATTGCTTCCTGTCAGATAGGATTGGTAGTAGTAAAAGATTGATTCTTTCAAATTTTATTTAATGAATAATTGTCTTCTTTAGCATTGTATTTTATCTTACAAGAAATAGGAAGCTAGAATTGAAAGGCGAAATATTGTCATCCTACTTTGTATTTATTCAAATGATGATGAAATTATAATTGCTTTTCAAATTATGAAAGATTGTATTCATTTATGACAAAGTAAGGAAGTAGTGTTTAATTTACGAAAGTGATAGGAAAGATGTTATATTGGTTAGTTAAAAGATTCTTGTGGGAACCAAGCTATGCATAGGCTTGTGTATAGAAAGTTACCTTCTAGGACGGGTACCGAATATGGATTCTTAGAGAGAATAGTTTCTTTTTCCAACTATTTATTTTTGTTGTGCATGGCAGTATACTCGGCCGAGTAATCAAATTGAATAAACCATTGAAATTGATGGAATTCTTTTATTTTATGCTCTCTACCATATCCTTGATTGATAATGAATGCTTGTTTCTTGAAAGAATTAGAAATAATGAAAATGCTTGTATCATCTAGGCATGCACCAAATTCCTTCTTGCCTTTCAAATTCTTTGGTTAAAACAATTCATCCAGGGTCGGGTATTCTTGATTGACCAAGAATTCCGGGGAAGCGTAAGCTTCAAGGTTGGGAGGAAAAAGCACCTGAATCTTGTTCTCGTCTTCATGCTAAAGATTGCATTGGTGATAGCTTGGGTTGCAGATCAACGGATGCATCTCACCCTTTACTTTGTATTATTTTTTTATTGAACTTACGACAACTTGAAATGCGTAAGTGTTGTATGATTGAGATACTACTTTTATCGATTTATGGAATAAAAAATCTTTATCTTTTGTACAAATTTCGTGTTTATTACGATTTAAATGGAATGATTAAATGGAGCTATGGATGGAAATTTGGAATGAAATAGACTTATTAACTGATCTATGTGTTTACTTAAGAATAAAGAGTATTTCAGCTATTATTGAAGTTGGCTCGATTTACGTCTTTACACCTCGTAGCCAAGACCCATCTTGCATTGCTTAGTTGCATTGTAGACTTAAGTGCATTCCCCTAAGTTGCACTTAAGGGGGGGTGTTGGTGTAATTAATTATTCATGTTGGATATTATTACACCTTACTTAAGTTTACTTAGGATAATTCATTTTATAGTAGTTTGGGTATGAGACACTTCGGTGTTTGTGCCACATTGGGATAGTGTGTGCAGGAGAATTTCCACCTTTTGTGGTCTTGTTGTTACATTCCATTTTTGGTGGGTGATCCACCTCATGTGGAATATTATATTGTTTCTCCTACCTACCCCTACTTATCCCTACCTACCCTTGATTCTTATTGAGCCACATGTCATGTTTGTGTGCTCACATATCCATATAGCCTTGCCTATATAAGAATACTCATATTCATTGTATGTAACAATTGATCATTCATCTATTTATCATAATACCATTTATTCTTGTCCTATATTTTGTATCTTTATTTTGTACTTTTCATTGAGCTCTTGGTCTTGAAAAAATCTCACAATATCTATGTCTATGTCAAGTACATTTGATATCAACAATTGTTTATAATATGTATGTGTTTATTTAGATGCATGCATATGCAAATTCACTTCTCTAACATTATAGTTTTCACTTATATTGAATTGATATGATGTACATAGGTATGTGCACAAAGATGGTGGTCAGAAAAGTGGACACCACCCAAAAAAAACATGAAAACACAAGCAGCGCGTACGTAGTTATAAAATTTGAAATCACCCCATACGCGCTTAAGTTCATTGTTCCCGGGCCTAAAAAAGGTAGCGTGTACGCATTGCTTTTAGGAAAGTGAGCGTGTACGCACTCATAAGCCCTAAAGAACCGCGTACATGGTACCTGTCAAAAATAGTTTAAAAAAAAAACTAGGTCTTATTTTCCCGTGATCACAACGTTTTTTCCTCCATTTCCTCCATGAAACCGCGAACGGGTTGCCTCATTTCTCCTCCAGATGCTATGGATCAAGGTTAGTTTTCTTTATTTTTGTCTTTCTTTCCCGTTTATTCAATTTGTTTTACGTTTTGAATTTAATTTCGTTAATTTTGATTAGGTTTTTTTATTTTTTGTTTCAAAAACTAGATTTTGATAAAGAATAACAAAATGCACTTCCTGAAAAACCACAATATACACCCCCAGTTCCTCCTTTTGACTGCACACTTGAAACACATGAGAAATTGATTAATCAGTTAGGGCAAAACATGTCTAAAATAAATAGACTGATTAATAAATTGAAAACATCTGAACTTGAGCCTCATAAATCCCTCGCCACTAGCCTAAAAACATTAGCTAGTGGTGCCACAACCGTTTCCACACAAATTACAAAATGGGGAAACTTTAGGGATAGGTGTCATCAATACTATGCTGATGGGTTATCAAACGAGGGAGTGAAAAACAAAAATATTAATAAACAAAAAATATGTGCCCTTTTTGTTGATCCTAAAACTGGTGAGTCGTTACCTCTTAATGCAAAGAGGTTTCCCATACATTGACGTACTGATGTGCAGATGAAGAATCTTTTTTGGCAGAGGTGGTGGATGGTCTTTGATGATCCACCTTGTAATAATTATGAGGTGCCATTGTATTTTTTGAGAAATGTATACTATGATTTTTCCCTCAATGTGTGACCAAACTATTTTGACATGAGAGAGTTCCATGGTAGAGGTGGCGGCTTTGTCCAAGATAGACCTGGAGCCCATAGGCAAGTAGCCCCAGAGAGTCATCATCCCCTAGCACCCAAACTCAAGGTGCATCAATTTGTCCCAATAGAGATGAAAGAGTCGATGGAGCTACAAACTCTTCAGGCAGCCACAACATTGATTGGTGTCATCATCCAACATGGGATGTTGTTAGCACACCCTATTGTACTGGATGATGAGCCATTAGTTGCTCCAGGCGGTGACAAAGATCCCATTCAACATATGTGTGTTAGTTTCTCGGGGATATGCTCAAGGATGGATGATGCAGCCGTTGTAGATGGATCCACATCTCATTCATGCACGATTTGCAAGAGTAGATGTCAGGTCCGCACGACTGAGGATTTGGCGTTGATAAAGGAGTTGATGGGCATGGTGTTTGCCTATCAGCGAGAGACACATGTGTGTTGATTTGAATTCATAGCATTTTATTTATTAGTCACTTTAAATTTGTAATTACATAAATGAATTTTTTATTTATACATTGATTTAAATTGAGACAAATATTATGTATTTCAGGATGCAGCAATGGTATCCCATACTCCTCTCACAGTTACTACAGCTGCAACTTTGATACCTGAGGTATAAATTTTATCACATGTTAAAATAGAATAATACACTTTGAATTCAAAAAAAATACAAGATATACTAACTATCTTTAATGCTTGGTCCAAGTTTTGGTTTGTAGGTGTTGACAGGGGACCAAATGTCCTAGATATATGACATCACACTCTCAGTGATCGATTTTGGCCTACAAGGCTAGATGGTATCATTTTTTGTACAACCTATTTTATGTATTATTTTGATGGAATATGCAATTAATTTAATTTTAGATTTTTTAAATTATGTTTAATATATTATCTGTACTAATATCTCATGTTAATTTTGATTTTTTAGGGTACCCCCTCCACATCTAGGCCTCATCCTAAGAAAAAGAATTCCTCGAAGATGCCAAAATGTGGGAAGAAGGTAATTGAACACATTTTTAGTTGTACAATTGTTTGAAAATGTTGAAATCAAGTCTTAGTTGGGGTTTGTAGATTGATTAGTGTTTTTTGTCTATTTTACATGTACAATGGTCATTGAGCTATGTGGATTTTTTGAATGCATCCGATTCTCCCATGGATCAAGATAGGGTAGAGGTATGTATCTCTACTTTATTTTCTTGATTTCATGATTATATGCATGTGTACATGTGAACTTGTGATAAATTATAATCTTCTAATTTTTTCATACAAGAAATATCCATAGTTGCTTCATCAATGGCGAGCCCTCCTCCGTGCACTAGAGAAGCATCTTAGGATCCGATACACTTTTTTTTGATACATTAAATTACTTTTTTTTAACCTACAATACTTATCATTATAGTAATTGTATTTAATCTTTGATCATTTTTTGTATAGGTAATAGCGATAGTTTCTCCATCGATGGTGAGCCATCCTCAGTCCATTGAAGAAGCATCTCAGGCACTGATACGTCATTGTTCTCTATATTATAGCTTTCAAGTGTTTTTGATCTATTTATGTTAGTACATTGTATTAATTGTACATTTAATTTACAATAGACCCCTTCACGGTTCGGCCATAACGTGGATCCTTTTAATTTTGTCTTCAAGAAAACTCCTAAGAGTGACAAGGAGAGGAGAGCAAAGACATTAGCTCTGAGATCAGCCGATGAGGTAATCTACATTTCAATTGCAAAGAAATTATAGTTAAATTCATAGTTACGTTTTTAATTGTGAACTATTTTCTACAAAATAATTCTAACTTGGCTTTTGAATTATGGTTTTGCAGCCATCTATAGAGTCGCGTACTACATCGAAGAGGCTCAATTTTGATGATCCACCACAAGTTTAGGATCATATAGTGTTAGTTGTGGTCATATAATGACCAATACATGTAGATATATTCTACATTTTTATTGTATATTGATTTGGACATGGCATATGCCATGTTTTTGTAATAATTGTATTGACTTGGCAGACATGCCTTTTTTTTATATATATATAAATATTGATATTCAATCTAATAAATGTGTACTAAGTTCAATATTGTGTATTCGTTGTATTTCGTGGTTGTCCTTTTATAAAGTTAATTGATCATTTGCCTATGTAATAAACAATATGAATATAAACAACAAAAATATATGATATAAAATATTGCAATCGTGGAATATGATTTGATAAAATTTCTAAAATATCGAATTAACCCTACAAAACTTCTTGTATTCAGTTCATTATTATGTATTCCCTATAATTGGTGGCTTCCCTTTTATAAATTTAAATGAATTATTGTCTACGTAATCAACAATATGAATATAAACAACCAAAACTGACAATATGAATATAAAAAACAAAAATCGACAATATGAATATAAAAAACATGTGTGTGGTGGGAGAGCACCCTCACGCTCACAATGGTCAAATTTTATTTCTTGTATGAACAAACCAACATCATGAGCACGTCTGGGTGGGCAGGTTTATGCTAGGCATGCTTCTCTCATGCATCCCAAAGTGCTAGAATGTCGAGAGTCATACCCTACCTACGCGATCTCTCAAGTGCCTTGAGTCCAAAAATTGTCAAACTTTGATGGACTATTTCTTTCAATCCAGGACACATATGATCAATTTGTTTGAACATGTGGGGTTGCGTGAGGCTCCTATACAATGACCTATCTTGGTTTTTGATGACGTGGAGCTATTTTCAATTGGTAACATTTTTTTGCCTGCTGCAACAACTGTCAGTTGTGTGCAATGCAAAGTTGAAAGATAGGCTATAATTGATTTGGTTTGTCATATGCACAAACTGACATCACAAGCGCATCCGGATGGGAAGTTTTATAATAGGAGTGATCCTCTCCTGCATCTCAAGTGCCTTGGGTCCAAAAAATTGTCAAACTTTGACAAACTATTTATTCCAATCCAAGATGCATATGATCAATCCGTTTGAACCTATGGGGCTGCATGAGGCTCCTCTACAATTGCCTATCTCAGTTTTTGACAACTCAGATCCATTTTCAATTAGTAGTATTTTTTTGTCTACTACAAAAATCATCAATTGTATGCAATGCAAAGTTGCAAGATAGGCTAGAATTGATTCGGTTCATGTACAAAAACTGACATCATGAGCATGTCTGGGTGGGTAGGTTTACACTAGGCATGATCCTCTTGTGCATCCCAAAGCACCAGAAAGTCGAGAGTCACACCCTACCGGCGCGATTTCTCAAGTGCCTTGAGTCCAAAAAATTGTCAAACTTTGATAGACTATTTCTTCCAATCCAGGACACATATGATCGCTCCTCTACAATGGCCTATCTCAATTTTTGACGATTCAAAGCCATTTTCAATTGGTAGCATTTTTTCGCCTGTTGCCAAAACCGTCAGTTGCATGCAATGAAAAGTTGCAAGATAGGCTAGAATTGATTCGGTTCGTCGTGTGCACAAACCGACATCACAAGAATGTCCAAGTGGGAAGCTTTATGCTAGGCATGATCATCTTGTACATCCCAAAGTGCCAGAACATCGAGAGTCATACCCTACTAGCGCGATCTCTCAAGTGCGTCGAGTCCAAAAAATTGTCAAACTTTGATGGACTATTTTTTCCAATCCAGGACATGCATGATCGATCTGTTTGAACTTGTGGGGTTATGTGAGGCTCCTCTACAATGGCCTATCTCTATTTTTTTATGACTCAAAGCCATTTTCAATTGGTAGTATTTTTTTGCCTGCTACAAAAATTGTTAGTTGCATGCAATGCAAAGTTGAAAGATAGGCTAGAATTGATTCGGTTCGTCGTGTGCACAAAACTACTTCACGAGGGAAACTGAGTGGGAAAATTTACACTAGGAATGCTCCTCTTGTGCATCCCAAAGTGCTAGAACATTGAGAGTCATACCCTACTGGCATGATGTACAAGTTGCTTGACAACTTTTTTGACAATTTTTTTGACAATAATGACAATTTTTGCTCAAATTGTATCTAGACTCAATATATGACTCCTATAACCTGATAATGACTCAAATAATTCTCCATGATTATATAAGAATCAAGAATACTCATGATTGACCTTATCACATCACATAAACTCAAAACATAGTCAAAAAACATAGACACAAAAAATAGTCACAAAACATTGTCACATATTATTCAAAAATTTGCCTCTAAATATGTTCAAATCAGCTCTTGGCTATTTGAATATACAAAAAAATGTCTTACAAATCATATCATGGGCTTTTATACAAAATTTGGCATTACAATATGTGTGATTCAGCTCATCGCCAATGTAATATACAAAATTTGGCATCTAAATATGTACAAATCAACTCATTATCATTTAAATATACAAAACTATGCCCCTAAACATGTAAAAATTAGCTCATGGACATTTATATATAAAAAAATTGAATATAGAACAATTTGTTGATGATATATACAAAATTCTCAAAATCATTCCACTCTGAATTGTAGAATCAATCAAGTGAGCATTCGGGATCAACTCTAACCTGTATTGTGTCAAGTATTGCCTCGTGGTCAGATTTATGAACTTTCATCAAATGAATATTTGTTGCAACAACAAGGTTAGAGAAATGAAGAATGTCTATGTGTTTCAAAGTCCTTGAACAACCAAACACGAAAATTCTTGATAGGGTGTCTCCTAAGCCATGTTCCTGTCATGACAATAGACCCTATTGGGTACTCAATACCCTCTCCGTCAATGATTGTGGTTGTCAATTTTCTTTTAGGCTCAACACAACGACACAAATAGTAACTGCATACACATGACCTGCATTTTATAAAGTGATAATTAATACCAAAACTAAAGTGTGATGTACAACAAAATGAACCAAAAAGAATACTTGCAAAACAATTAACTCAAAAATCACCCAAATCCACTACGTCAGATACATGGTCAAAATCCAGTGATGTCTCCATCTGGTTCAATTGTAGTGCTTTGGGAATTTGATATGTATCAATGAGAACCAATGGTATACAAGACCATTTTTCAACCCACTCTTGTGATTCACATTCTTCCCACAAACAATACATGCATGAAGAGAAAAAACATACCATTTGTCTCGTATAAATTACTAGTGAACTTGCATTTGAACTAAAAAATGAGTACATGTCACTCGATCCTACAACTGTACAACAGTCTAGATAGTTTTCAATGTTAGATTCAATGATCAACCAAAAATATCTATGAATCATTGACGTACCTGGATTACTTGGACCCATCGTAGACTTACACCATCACACAATTGTTTTTGCATCTATCAACTCAACACCACCTTCATACTTAAATTCTTCTCTAGCTAGGGCTCTTTTTACACATGCTCCTACACCATCGTGCTCTCCCTTACCATGTCTAGCCTCAGTGAAATTCCAAAAATGTTGTACACCGCTTGTCATATGCATCCTTGTCAACCAATAAAACATCCTTGCATTCTTGAATTGTGCAGTGCAATTATCTGACCATATTAAGTGTCGGTTGTATTGTATGTTTCTTTCCTTTAAATTATCATAGAAAACTTTAAAGCATCCTTGTACGAACTCCGATGAATGAGTACGATCATCACTTATGTAGAAGTGATACTCTTTTACAACCTTTCTATCCTCTTTTGTGCTATCATCTGCATGCATGAATGTTATGTGTACAATAATAGAAACTTGTGTAGAATGATAATACATAGTTTGCACTTCATTTTGAGGTTGTAGTATATAATTTTCAGCAAAATCAACAATAGAGATAATGGTGGCAAGAGGAAATGTGTCCTTACATAAATTGAATTTCTCATCTAACCATCGAGCTCTATGTGTATGCATTATGTACTCATAAACTAGTTTCTCTTGAAACATTTTCATAAACTCAGCTACACATATATCATTTTTCACTAACTCACATCTCTTCAAATCTTTTCCATCTTTAACTCCATATGTGACCATCTTGTATTTTTTAAAAGAAAGTAGTTTCCTAGCAATTTCATGTGTGCTCTCCAAATGTACACATCTTGGTAAACGTTGCAAACCACCTCATATAGCACAAGAACCTTCCAAACACGACATTTTATAATAAATGCAACCATCATGTCTATTACATAGCACACTTGAAATAAACTCTCTTGCTGACTTAGGAGGTGCTTGTATATTGCATTCCTGCGAAACATCGTTAGTGTGCAAAGTAGAACAAATATGATGAAAAAATATCATAGTGCATGAAAAATTCAATATGCATCCTACAACAACACGTGGTGCATACATGATTAATCTTAATATAAAAAGGTTTTGCCATTTCAAAAAATCTTTGAGAAATTCTTATTTGAGGAAACTTTTGAAGGAATCTTTCATAAAATTTTGTTTGAGTCATATCCAAATAGTGTTTGGCATGTGGCTCATGATTTGTAGATCCGATTCGCCTTTTAACAACATCTCTTTGGTTGGGCGAAACTCTTGTGTTGTCATGCCAAAAATTTTCAATTAATGTTCTTAGTGCATCAACAACAACCTTATCTTTGTGTGGTAGTCTACCCGAAAATGCCCAAAGAGAATTATTGTTAGGTTCCTCTATTTTTTCTCACCTCTAAAATGCTTTACTTAATGTTGTTCTACTAACATTTAATGCCTTGTTTTGCTTATCAAACGATCTTTTTAAATTTTTTTTCTCATTATGGTTGATGTAATGACACGTCGAGTAGCATTATAATCTTTAGTACGTAATTTTGAACCAATAGCTTGATATGCATCAATAGATTTCTCACAATAGTTCTTTCACTGTTACTTTCAGATGATCTTAGGCCTAGAATTTTCATTCTCTCTAAAATTCAAAATTTTAATCATTTGAACAATTAATTGACATCTTGCGGTTTGATTTAAGTTTTCAAAATAGTATTGCCATATTCTTTTAACCATTCTCCTACAAGTTCGTTCATTCATTTTATCAGGCATTGGCTTCATTATATTCTCATCAATGTCAATTAGATAATGATTCTAGAAGGTGTTAACATCAGTGCATTGTGTACATTCAATTCATCAAATAGAGAAGCTGCATGTTCATTATTTAATTGATTATTCAATGTGGTATCTTCTTCAGTTGCATTAGGTTCATACGGTAAATCAAATGTCTCTTCTTCAATTGCATTAGGTGCATTATGTTCGTTTGGTAAATCAAATTGAGATGTTGAGGATGACATACCTTCTTCTCCCAGTGTTCTTATGTCACGTAATTTCTTCATACGCTGCCTTTGTCTTTCATTTTCAGCCTCTCATTTTTCCATCGTTCCTCGCTTATTCTTTCCCATGGTTGATATTGGTTGTCCTAAATAGAATCATATTACATATATATGTAAATAAAAGTTCATAAAAAAACAAATAACCATAAATATGCATCTTATCATTATTTTTTTGAATCAAAACTATTAAACAATCACAATAATATTGATAAAACTAATAAGAACGACAATTCGATCATTGGAAATCATGTAAAAACAAAAAAACCACTTACTTCTATGTATAAAATAGTGATAGAAGTGCAGACACAGTTGCAATGGGGCCTTCAATGACCTCAAAAACTTTGAGGCCGTTGAGGCTCTTGGGAAAATAAAAAAATGTCTAAGTACCCCGTACACACTATATTAATAACCGCGTGCGTGCTGTTAGTCCCTAAAATGTTGACAAGCCCAAAAATATTTTTTTCTCACCCTGTACTCGCTTAGAACTAATAATTAGTGTGTATGCGCTCCTAGGCCTTAAAATTGTTATGGCAGGGCAGCAAAATAATAGGCTCAATACCTCGTACGCACTTAGAACTAATAATTAGCGCATACCCACTCCTACGCCTTAAAAATGTTATGGCAAGGCAGCGAACTAATAGGCTCAGTACCCCGTACACGCTATTTGTAGTAAAGAAAATGTGAAGGAAAAGAGAGGGAGAGAGGGAGAGAGAGAGAGAGTGAGAGAAGGAGGGGGGGAGGGAGGGAGGGAGAGAAGAAGGGGTATGGAGGAAGGGAGAATGGGAGAGAGGGAGAGAGAGGTAGAGGGGGGGAGAGAGAGAGAGAGAGAGAGAGAGAGAGAGAGAGAGAGAGAGAGAGATGGGGTATGGAGGAAGGGAGAAGGGGAGAGAATCAAGTCTCTCTCTCTCTCTCCCCCATTCTTTATCTTTGGAGTCTCTCTCTCTCATCCTCTGTCTCTCCATCTCACTCTCCCCTTCTCTCAGGTGTATCTCTCTCTCATTTTCTCCCTCTCTCCCTCTCTTCGTCTCTTCACACCTCTCTCTCTCTAGTATCGTGTACTCTCCTTCCATCCCTTCCTCCATCTCACTCAGACTCTCTCTAGCTCTCACCCTCTCTTTCTCTCTCTCTCACCTTCCCTCCCTCCACCTCTTAGGTCTCTCTTTCTCTCCCAGTCCCTCTATCCACCTCTTAGATCTCTCTATACCTCCCCCACTCCCTATATATATCTCTCTCTCCCCTTCTCTTAGGTATCTCTATCCCATTCTCTCTCTCTCTCTCTCTCTCTCTCTCTCTTTGAGTACCCTTTTCTATGTTTCTCTCTATCTCTATCTCTCCCTCTATTTCCCTCTCTCTCTCTCTCTCCATCTCTCTCCCCCTCCCTTTCCCTCTCTCTCTCTCTCTCTCATTTATCTCTTGTCTCTCCCTCTCAGTCTCTATCTATCTATCTCACTCTCCTCCTCTCTTAGGTGTATATCTCTCCCATTCCCTCCCTCTCCTCCCCCTCTCTCCCTCTCTAGGGTCATATGGTATTCTTAAGGGTCATATGGCATCCTAGGGATCCATGCATGTGTCCTACGGGGTCATAGGACACCATATGATCCATAACAACACATAAGAGGTCATATGGAGTCCTAAGGGGTCATAGGATACCATATGACCCCTTGGCACACCATATGACCCATAATGACACCAAATGGTGTCCTAAGGGGTCATAGAACACTATATGACCTCTTAGGACACCATATGAAGTCTTAAGGGGTCAAATGGTAACCTAAGGGGTTGTAGGAGACCATATGATCCCTTAGGACACCATATGACCCTGAATGACAGCATATGGTGTCCTAAGGGGTCATAAGGTGTCCTAGGGGTCATAAGACACCATAAGACACATAATGACACCATATGGTGTCCTAAGGGGTCATAGGACACCATATGACCCTTAGAATACAATATGACCCCTAACAACATCTAAGGGGTCATAAGGTGTCCTAAGGGGTCATAGGACACTATATGATCCCTTAGCACACCATAGGACCTATAACGTCACCAAATAGTGTCCTAAGGGGTCATAGAACACCATATGACCCTTTAGGACACCATATGGTGTTTTTGTGGGTCATATGGTGTCCTGAGGGGTCATATGGCATCCTATGACACCTTAGGACACCATATGGTGTCGCTATAGGTCGTATGGTGTCTTAAGGGGTCATATGGTGTCCTAAGGGGTCATAGGACACCATATGACCTCTTAAGAAATAATATGACCTCTAATGACACCTAAGGGGTCATATGGTTTTCTAAGGGGTCATAGAACACCATATGACCCTTTAGGATACCATACGACTCATAAGAATACCATATGGAGTCCTAAGGGGTCATATGGTGTCCTAAGGGATCATAGAACACCATATGACCCCTTAGGACATCGTATGACCCATACTAACACCTAAGGGGTCATATGGAGTCCTAAGGGGTCATAAGACACTATATGACCCCTTAGTACACCATACGACCCATAAAGATTATCCAACCAATATATCCACATGATCCAAAGAAACCATACATTCATCTTCTTCAAACTTTCTACTTTATATCCTATCTTCTTTATACAAATAAGAAAACTGTCCACCTTGTCAAGCTTCTTATCACCTCACCTATATGCAAACAAAAAGAAGATATATTGGAGGAGCCTCCCCATGACTATTTATAAATTATGTCATACAATTTTCCTAATTAATAAATGATAGCTAATAAAATGATGTATTATTTAAAGTTATGAATAGAATATCATACAATTTAGAACATCGGTAGTTTAGTTTTCATATAGCTAAGCTAGACCATTGTTAGCATAAGAGAGACTCCAGGTGAACAAACAACGAGGCTTCGCTAAAAAGCAAGTGTAAGAGCTTGCCCTAACCCCAAGAGTACTGCCTTTCTAAAACATATGATGCTCTTAATTTTGGAAGGCTATATGAATGATCTCAATTGTGACTATAGGAATTACACACTTGATTTCTTTCATGGGTATGTACCCTTCCAGGCCTTTTGACAAGTGATGATCATCATATACTACCACTATCATGCTTAAAACAAACTTCAATTTCTTTAGATGACAGGTGTTGTGTAACAGCATGGGAACTCTCGCATACCCACCACTATCATTCTTTGTGACATCATCTGTGTTACTCTCCCTCTTTCTCTTCCTACCGGTTGTTTCCTTCTGAAAAACATATTGCAGGTAGTCTGACTCATCATTTTGCTTTGTTGACACTATTTTCCACATCTGTTGTGCTCATTAAAAGCACATTCGAGAAGAATATTGTTGTAGGTTTCCTTGTTTGTCATAGTAATGCACCTGTGGTTCAATTTTAGACCCTTCTTCCTCCTATTCAATACACACACACAAATCCATCAGTCAATTTTCTTAGGAGAGCATGCATGATAAAAATCAAAGAGGAAGTTGTAGACAAGAAATAAATTTACTTACTTCTAGAGAAGTGCAGACACAGTTGCAGTGGGGTATGGAGGGAGGGAGGGAGAGAAGAAGAGAGAGAGGGATGGGGTATGGCGATAGGGTTTCCCTAGCTTTCTCACACTTCACCTAGTTGGTGGTTCTTAACTGCACCAACCTCTCCAGGTCTAACTATGCTCCAAGACCTCCAAGTCCTTCACGATCTCTTTTAGGACTTACTCTTTTTCAATCTCAAGGTGTTTGCAACAAGTGTTTGACTAGGACCCCTACCATTTCAAAGTGTTCCCATATACTCAATCTTGCTATCTTGACAACAACTTGTCAATTTCACCCCCGTAATGTTGTGAGTCATTGCAGAGGTGTGGAGGTGGCATTTACCATGGAATGATTTCAATTTGGCCCATTTTTGGTTTTTCATTCACTATCTTCCTTACCAATTTCACCAATTTTCCTAGAAATAGGGCTACAAGGATGAGCCCCTATTAGGCCTCCAAAATCTGGTTTTCAAGGGTTTTGAGGGAATCAGTCCAAAAGAACCTACAACATGGTTTATTTTTCTTCAAAAACTCACCCAACCCTAAGAGATTTTGTTGGTTTTAGTCTTCCAACTCGCTGTATAGTGCCCTAACCCAAAATGAGGGTTTGTTAGGGTTTCTAGGCCTTTAACCGGTAGTGATTGTTCAAGTTTGTGAAATGGGCATCTAAATGACTTGTCAAGGTTTCTCCTTGCTACTACAACTCTGTATGGACCTCATGAGTCATCCTGAATGATTTGGTTAAGGTTTTGTATTCACCCCTGCACTATGCCTTCAATTCTCACCCTGTTTTCTCTAGTCGAGTTGCTCTTGGACTCGCTTAGAACAAGGTGGTAACCATGATGAACTCCACTTCCAGAACTTCTCCCTATATATTTACTCTATACATAGGGTTTCCTTCTATTTCCCAATAGGTCATGATGGTAGCACAGAGGGTTTTTATGGGGCAACCATTTTACAAGAATTTTCTATTTACAAGCCAAAGCTGGTTGTTTGGAAACAAAACAATGAAAGTACTAACACACCCTATATATAAATAATGAAATGAAACAAATAGTATTAGAACACACCAAAGAACTACAATCCAAAACTGGATGAATGGATTCAATCCATTACTGTTCACATTTTATGCAAAAGAAGACCAAAACAGTGATAACAGTCTGAAAATGAGTAGTTTCAGATTGTCAATCATACAAAAACAAACTTCCAACCTTGGTAACCATGCAAGAGGAGGTTTAAATAGTCTTCCCCACATGTGGAGGCATCCTAGGACAATGTGCTAACCCTAACTCCACCGCTAAGCACTTTTAGGACCAAAGTTGTCATGACAACTTTTACAACTTTCCACTTTTTGTCTTTTCAACCTAAGCAACCTATTACAAGTCATTACTCATGACTTTTGAAACATTCCTAAGACTATTCTAAACCTCTCTAATTCTCTTACCAAGTTATGCCTCTTTTGACCATCAAGAAGGCCATTTACGTACTCAAACTACCACCTACTCACAAAGTGCAAACCTAGGAAGAAAACTAACTCAACTAGGCCTACACTTGACTCAAAACAAACTTTACTCACACACCTTGGACCCTCCTAGAGTCCTTATTAGGAACATAACTTGGCTGAGGTCAGTACACGCCAAAATTATGGAAGGACTATGAGCCTAAGTCCTAGGTGCTCCTGCACCATTCTCGCAAACAAAAGAAAACTAAGTCACCTCTTTGGGGATCAGATTCTGATCAATGCCTAACTTCTTAAACTTTGTCTCAAGAAACCATGTAGCCTTAGCATCATCCATACCCTACCACTTAATTAGGTGCTCCCAATAAATTTGGTGTCTTGTCTTCTTAGCGATCCTTGAACTCAATACCTTTTTTAGCCTTTGGAATTGGTCTTGCTGGTACTTGAAGGTTATTTACATCATCTGATACCTCTAAGTGACTGCAATCTGAACCTTGAATTGGCCCTTTGTAAGAAACTAATTCTGCTATGTTGAAAATCGGTGACAATCCTATTTCACTAGGTAGGTCCACCTTGTATGCATTTTCCCCATACTTGGCTAGGATGGCACATGGACCCAACCTTCTCATCTGCAACTTATTAGGTACTCCTTGTTATAGCCTTGCTTTTTTTTAGATGCACCATGACAAGATCACCTACTTGGAATTGTAGGTTCTTCCTTCTCTCATCAACCTTTTGCTTGATCTTACTTGTGTTCTCCATCAATGCTTGCTTGGTTGATTCATGTACCTCTTTCATGGACTGAGAAAAATCTTTAGCATATCCACTCCTTGTTGCTGCAATACCTAAATCCCTTAACTCCAATATACCCCTTGGGTGAAGACCATATACCACCTCAAAAGGACTTTTGCCTGTGGTTCTATTTATTGTGTCATTGTAAGCATATTCAGCTTGTGATAGCACTTGATCCCATGTCTGACCACACTCCTTGGTAAGGCACCTCAATAAGTTTCCTAAGCTCCTATTAACCACTTCGGTCTGCCCATCTGTTTGTGGATGATAGGATGATCCAAAAGATAGGTTGGTGCCAAGATTTTGCCAAAGTGTCTTCCAAAAATGACTCATGAACTTTGAGTCTCTATCTAAAACAATGCTCATGGGTAAACCATGTATCCTTATCACTTCCTTGAAGAACAACTGAGATATATGACATGCATCATGAGTAGCCTTGCAAGGTACAAAGTGGGTCATCTTACTAAATCTGTCCACTATGACATAAATGATGTCAAATCCCTGCTTTGTCCTTGGTAAATGTGAGATTTTGCCAAGATCAAGAGGCAATGGAAAGCACAAATAAGAGAGAACAAAATATTGATAGGAATAAACTATATTCTATCAAGAGAAAATACTAATCAGCTGGATCATCAATCGTTCAATTACATACAATGAATATGAGCCTTCTTATATAGGCAAGGCTATATGGATATGTGAGTACACAAACATGACATGTGGCTCAATAAGAAACAAGGGTAGGTAGGAAATAGGTGTGGGTAGGTAGGAGAAACAATATAATAGTCCACATGAGGTGGATCACCCACTGAATGTGGAGTGTAACAACAAGATAAGTCCATAAAAGGTGGAAATTCTCCTACACACACTATCCCAATGTGGCACAAACACCCAAGTGTCTCATACCCAAACTACTATTAAATGCATGTACCTAAGTAAACTTAAGTAAGGTGTAATAATATCCAAGATGAATAATTATTTACACCAACACCCCCCCTTAAGTGCAACTTAGGGGAATGCACCGAAGTCTACAATGCAACTAAGCAATGCAAGATGGGTCCCAGCTACGAGGCCATGTTAGGTACCCATGTACAAATGCAAATGCATGCAAACCAATGCAAGGAAATCTCTCACAAAGCGAGGAAAGAGAGAAAAACCCAATGGGAAAAAACCCTCCCCCTAAAGAGAGATGAGAACCATATACAAAGAACTCTCATAGAAGTATGTGAAGGACAAAACCCCATGTGAGGAAAAAGTCCCCCCCATATGAGAGAAGAAGAAGAGAGAATAGGAAGCCCCCCCTCAATGTGGAATCTGCACCAATGATAGAAGCTCGATGATGAATAAAGAAACTACTCCACGAAAATCGAACCACGTTCCTCTCCTTAGGAAGAAACAAAACCAAAGGTGTATCCATGAAGTCTCCCCAACCATGAAGGGAAGAAGTAGTAAAAATACTCATGATGAAAGGAACCTCTAAAAATTGCTCAAGTGTCCCCATGTCAATGCTGAAAGTAACCTCCTCCAAAGGTGGTAAACTGTTCCACACTGCTGAAAAAGGCACTCCAAGATCTAGTAGAGATGAATATAGAACAATGTCCAAAGACTCATATGTCTCCTCAAAAGATAAAGAGACCTCCTCCAAGTGTTGTACAAAAGTTTTCACAATCATGTCAACCTCTAAAGATTGATCATGTAGAGAATGCACAAGAGGGTTAGAGTGATCCCTCACAACAATCAAAGAAGGATCATTTTCATCAAAGAGAAGATGAATGTCATCAATGGTATCTCCCAAATCTGCAATGTAGGAGTCCACAAACAAACATGCAATGTCTGTCAAGTAGGCATCCCAATCAACTGAAGTTGGAAGACATGAAATATCCCACTGCACTGAATCACAAGAAGGCAAAACTATTGCACTAGCTGCATCATCAGGTGCAATAGGTGGTGTGATATCAATAGAAGGAGATAAAACGCAAGGCTCAAGAATGGGGTCACATGTGAGAATCCCCAAGTTCAAATGCCCAAAGTTCTCCTCAAAATTGAAATCATCAACATAGGAAGAATCAACCTCATCAATAGGACCAAAATCTGAAAAAGAGTACAACCAAGATGCATGATCAACCACCCCAGTCGCAATTATAGCTCCACTCTCCAAGTCTCTAATGATAACTGAATCAGGTGTGAACTCCACAGTTTTCCTAGTTGCCCCATGTGTGATTTGATAGATGGAAAGAAGATTATTTGTCAAGTGGGGTACACACAACACATCATTGAAGGAGTTATCCCCAATGGCAATAGATCCTTTCCCAATTACATCCATGTATGTATGATTGCCCA
Source organism: Cryptomeria japonica (assembly GCF_030272615.1). Taxonomy (NCBI): domain Eukaryota; kingdom Viridiplantae; phylum Streptophyta; class Pinopsida; order Cupressales; family Cupressaceae; genus Cryptomeria; species Cryptomeria japonica. Next base: position 29,808,140 of record NC_081410.1, on the reverse strand, counting down.
TCAAAATCTATGGCATGTGGCAAGGCTCAAATGTAGAAAATATAGACTGCGAAGATGCCATATGATGAGAATCCCCTGAATCTAGAAGCCATCTCCCTGATTCATGACTTGTAGTAGCACAAAGAGCTTGTCCCTTTCCTTTATCTGTCCCAAAAGAGTGATCCTTTCCTTTATCCTTGGAAGAAGAAGCTGATGTAGACATTCTAGAAGGTAGGTTGATTCTATTCTTCTCAAGAAGATTCTTCAACTCATCAATATCCTTCTTATAACAATGATGTTCATCATGTCCTGACTTCTTGCAATGTCCACAAAACAAATTGTCCTTATATGATTTCCTCTTAGGTGAGAATGGTGAATCACCTTGTTTTGTAGAGGAAGATTGTTCTCCATCTTGATGAGGTTTTGACTTAGGTTGCTTTTGATTCTTGCCTTTTCCTTGATTACTTTGATTCCCTTTATTAGCCACCAAAGCTTGTGACTTTGAAGATTTGAGAGTCCCCATCGTGGTCAACTTAGATTGCTCAAGTATCAACATCTCTGTGAATGAATCAAATGAGGGAGAAGTGTATGAGGAACGTTGAGCTAACCTATGGGTGTGAAAGCTAGATACAAAGGCTGCATACTTTGAAGGAAGCTTGTCCAACAAGTTATAAACCAATTGAGCATCCTTTTTGTCAATTCAACAATCCTTTAGCTTTGCTCTTAACTCAGTTTCTTTTGTGACATAGTCTTGGATTGTATCAAAATCCTTGGGATCCAAAGTTGTGAGTTCACTATCAAGCTTGTAGCCCTTAATCTCATCAACTTGACCACTTATCAATATCCCAAGCCTCTTTAATTGTTGTACACTTATCAGTGTGAAAAATGAGGTCATCTGATACATACTTTCTAAGAGTTCCAAGAATTTGAGCATTAGGATCAACCTTAGGATCAGGTGGTGCTGTAATAATTTCATTTACATAATGAATGAGTCCTTTTTCCATTAGTTTACTCCATGCCTTAATTTTCCATGATGCATAATTATCTGGAGTTAAAAGTGGAAATTTAGGAGAACCCATAGCACCAAAATGAAAAAACACAAGATAGAGAGAGGCACAATCACACAAGACACCCCCCCCAAAATACTCAGTCAAGAAATCCCCTCAAAATGATGATTTTGACACTTTATACTTAGTGCGTATACAATGGGACACTTGCAAAACAAGGCAAAGTGGACTTCTGATTTCAATTTACAACTTCTAAAAATGAGATCTAAGAGACTTCAACAAATACTGCTAGTGATCTAAACTGAGATCCAAGCAAAATGCAAGTACCAAATATGTCAAAAATGGCCAAATACTGAAAGTACAATTTCTACTTAAAATCACTATAAACAGATGGCAGATTATGAAAGTAGATGAAAAAATATGCACTTTCAAAAAAAACGACACCTGAAAAGGAGTCCATATGAGCCCAAACAAAGCCTCCAAAGTTGTAAAAATTAGGATTTCATGATTTCCGAAAAACCTGTATCCAAAAATCAAAAAACTCCTGCACCATTGTACAGATCATGAAATTCTACTCCAAAACAAAAAAAATTGCTCGAAAAAATGAGTCTGGATGAGTGAGATATCGCTATTTGAAAAATGCCTGCAAAATTATAATTTCTAGAAAATTTCCACTGCAATGTCAAACTTCAAATGCCTCTAGATTTGGCCTCCGAAGTTCGATTTGGATGAAACAAAAGGCAAAACTGACTTTCTTGGACCTCCTAAATCCAATGGTAACCTTATATTTGACCCATCAAGCTTCAATAATAACTTGCAATAGAAAACTCCAAAATACACAACCCCAAATGGCATCAAATTTCTCTCAATTAGCAAACCAATGACACTCTAATGGCTCTGATACCACGTAAGGTTTTGCCAAGATCAATAGGCAATGGAAAGAACAAATAAGAGAGAAAAAAATATTGATAGGAATAAACTGTATTCTATCAAGAGAAAATACTGATCAACTAGATCATCAATCGTTCAATTACATACAATGAATATGAGCCTTCTTATATAGGCAAGGCTATATGGATATGTGAGCACACAAACATGACATGTGGCTCAATAAGAAACAAGGGTAGGTAGGAAATAGGTGTGGGTAGGTAAGAGAAACAATATAATAGTCCACATGAGGTGGATCACCCACTGAATGTGGAGTGTAACAACAAGATAAGTCCACAAAAGGTGGAAATTCTCCTACACACACTATCCCAATGTGGCACAAACACCCAAGTGTCTCATACCCAAACTACTATTAAATGCATGTACCTAAGTAAAATTAAGTAAGGTGTAATAATATCCAAGATGAATAATTATTTACACCAACAGTAAACCTACTACAAAATCCATACTAATGCACTCCCAAGGTCTATTTGGTATGTGAAGAGGTTGGTATAAACCGGCATTTGAAGAAGTCCCTTGGCCTTTTGACAAATAATTCAAGTTTTCACATACTTCTTAACATCTTGATTCATCCAAGGCCAATAATAATACCTTTGAACTAAGTCTTGAGTCTTGTTGACTCCAAAATGACCACTAAGACTACCATTATGCTTCTCTTGTATGAGATTTTCTCTCATTGACCCTCTAGGCACAGAAAGTTGTCCTCCTCTAAACAATAACCCATCTTGCAAGGTAAAATTTGAATACTCTTTATGAAAATGATTTTGATACTCTTTGCATACCTTGTAGGCATTTGAGAAGTCTTCATCATCCGGGTATAGGTCTCTAAAACTGTCAACACCTATGCTTCTTAATTGAATCTCTTGGACTGTCAAGAGTCTCCTGCTCAATGCACCAGCAACCTGGTTTAATTGACCTTTTTTGTGCTTGATTGTGAATGTGTAGGCTTGCATATACTCTACCCACTTCATGTGTTTATGACTGAGTTTGTCTTGTGAGTTTAGAAAGCTTAGAGCTTGATTTTCTGTGTAGACTACAAATTCCTTAGGAAGGAGATAGTGTCTCCACTTCCTCAAAGCCTACACTAAAGCATATAATTCCAAGTCATATGAGGAGTACTTCCTTTTTGCATCACTTAGTTTCTCACTATGGAATGCTACTGGTCTTTCTTCTTGGCTTAGGACAACACCTACTACAACATTGCTTGCATCACATTCCACTGTGAAGTGTTTCTCAAAACTAGGCAACACCAACACCGGTTGAGTAGCTATCTTTTCCTTCAAGGTTTCAAAACCTCTATTTGCTTGTTCATTCCACTGAAACTTTGCCTTCATTCCACCTCTAATAGTGTCCAACATTGGTTCACATATAGCACTAAATTGCCTAATGAACTTCCTGTAATACTGAGCTAGTCCATGGAAGCTTCTCACCTCTGTTGCTGACTTAGGAGTAGGCCAATTTACTATGGCTTCAACCTTGCTAGGATCCATCTTGATATTCCCTTGTGACAACACAAACCAAAGGTAAACCAACTCCTGCTTAACAAATTCACACTTATCCAAGTTCATGGTTAGCTTCTCTTCATACAATCTTTGTAGCATAATTTGCAAATGATTAAAATGGTCTGCCCTATCCTTACTGAAAATGAGAATATCATCTAAATATACCACCACAAATTTACCTATAAATTCCTTCATCACCTCATTCATGAGTCTCATGAAGGTGCTTGGAGCATTAGATAAGCCAAATGGCATTACAAGCCATTCATAAAGACCCTCTGTTGTCTTAAATGTTGTTTTCCATTCATCACCATTCTTAATCCTAATTTGGTGGTATCCACTTTTAAGGTCAATCTTGGTAAAATATTTGGCTTCCCCTAAACAATCCATTAGGTCTTCTATTCTAGGAATTGGAAACCTATATCTAATATTGGTGATCCTATTTATAGCCCTAGAGTCAGTGCACAATCTCCATGTACCACCTTTCTTTGGGGCTAAAACGATAGGTACAACACAAGGGCTAATGCTTTTCCTAATTAGGCCTTGGTCTAAAAGCTCTTGGATTTGTTTGGCAATCTCAACATTTTAATGTTGGGGAGTCATCTTGTAAGCCACCTTGTTAGGTAAGGATGCTTCGGGTATGAAGTTTATTTGATGGCTTATGGCTCTTTTAGGAGGTAAGGTGGTTGGCTGTCCGTCACTCACTATTCTTTTGAACTTTTTCAATAGGTCTTGAACCTCTATTGGCAAATCTGGCCGCTCTTTCTTGTCTTCCTCTTTAGGCTTCATTACTAATGCAAACCCTATACCTTCACCTTCCTCAAGTGTCTTAAAGAACTATTTTTCACTCACTAAGAGGACATTAGGACCCTCTACTCTTTTTTCACCTTCCTCAAGGATAGATTGGATCTTGAATGTGACTCCATATTTTTTTGAATGAATATGCATTCTTGGCTTCATCATGAATATCTTGTCTATAAAATTGCCATGGTCTTCCTAATAAAAGATGGCATGCATCCATGGGTAGGACATCACATAACACTTTGTCCTTATACCTCCCAATGGTGAAATCCACCCATGCTTGCTCATTGACTAGGACATGTTGGCCTTTGTTCAACCAAGTGACCCTATATGGGTTGTTGTGAGGTATCCTTTGCAATTTAAGCTTACTCACTGCCTCTTCTGACACAATGTTGTCTTTTGACCCTGAATCAATGATCACTTTGCAAACTTTGTCCATAATCTTGCATTTGATCCTAAATAATGACCTCCTTTGGCTAGGCTCTTCTCTGATAGGTTCTTTTATCAAAGTTCTTCTTATCATCAAGTTTTGACCTACCTCTGATTCTAAGGCAACCTCTGAAGTCTTTCTATTTGAAGTCTCTTCTTGAATGTAGTTCACTCTCCTTTCACTATTCTATGATGATGATCCCTTCTCTGGACACCTATATGCTGGATGACCAAGATGGTTGCAATGGTAACACTTCATTGAGGCAAAAGATGAGGAACCTCTACCTTGTCCACTAGAGCTTCCTCTAAAACCACCGTTTGACCCCCTTCCTCTATTGAATCCTCCTTTACCAGTGCCACTTTCTTGCTGCTCAATGAGTTTAGACTCACCTTGTGTTCTTTGCTTAGAGTTTCTTCCTCCAAAGCCTCCCCTATGGCCTCTATTTTCTTTTCCTCTACCCCTGCCCCTATTACTACTTGAATCATGTTTTCTTTTTCAGTTTTTCTTTCACTTTAAGGGCAAGTTGATAGCTTTGATGAGCTGTATTTGGGCTCATTAGACTGATTTCCTCTTGGATGTTCCACTATAGTCCATTTAGGTACCTAGCAACTTTGAGACTTTCTTCTTCCCCCGCATGAGCCCTAAGACTAAGTTTGTGAAACTCCTTCGTATAACCACTTACATAAAGCTCTTTTTGTCTTAGGTTTTGTCACTTCCTATGAATTTGCACTTCATAATCGTCAGGGAGATAGACTTCTTTGATTTTGACTAACATCCCTTTCCAAGAAGAGATGGGTGTTTTACCCATTTTCTTTCTCTCATCTTGCACAAATTTCCATCATGTGAGAGCTGCTCCTCTCATTCTAGACTTGGCCACTTTAACTCTTTGAGCTTTAGTTATGCCTTCACACTCAAAATGGTTCTCCATACCCTCTATCCATTCTAGAATCACTTCTGCCTCCATCTTACCAGTAAACAATGACAATCCTTCTAGTGATTTACCACTCAAGGCCTTCAATGCCTTTAGGAAAGGTTCTTGTTCTAAGATAAGATCAGGTTCAGGTACTTTTTCTACCTCTGACACCTCTTTACCCTTCCTTTCTTCTCCTTCAACCTTTACCAACACTTCACCTACCTTGGTTTCAATCTCACCAAGCTTACTTTCCAATTCTATCAACTTTTCCTTCAGGAGCCTATTCTCTTCCTCATGATCATCCAATTTGTTTTCCAACTCTACATTGGTCACCATGGTGTTGTCTCCTATAGATTCCACTGAGGACATCTACTCTCCTAGCCCAAATCTTATGGGCTCTGATACCAATTTGATAGGGTTTTCCTAGCTTGCTCACACTTCACCTAGTTGGTGTTGCTCAATTCCACCAACTTCTTCAGGTCTAACTATGCTCCAATACCTCCAAGTCCTTCCCAATCTCTTCTAGGACTTACTCTTTGCTAATCTCAAGATGTTTGCAACAAGTGTTTGACTAGGAGCCCTACCATTTCAAAGTGTTCCCATATGCTCAAACTTGCTATCTTGACAACAACTTGTCAATTTCACCCCCGTACTACTGTGAGTCATTGCAGAGGTGTGGAGGTGGCATTTACCATGGAATGAATTCAATTTGGCCCATTTGTGGTTTTGCATTCACTATCTTCCTTACCGATTTCACCAATTTGCCTAGAAATAGGGCTACAAGGATGAGCCCCTATTAGGCCTCCAAAATCCGGTTTTCAAGGGTTTTGAGGGAATCAGTCCAAAAGACCTTGCAACATGGTTTATTTTTCTTCAAACACTCACCCAACCCTAAGATATTTTGTTGGTTTTAGTCTTCCAACTCGGTGTACAGTGCCCTAACCCAAAAATGAGTATTTGCTAGGGTTTCTAGGCCTTTAACCGGCAATGACTGTTCAAGTTTGTGAAATGGGCATCTAAATGACTTGTCAAGGTTTCTCCTTGCTACTAAAACTCTGTATGGACATCATGAATCATCCCAAATGATTTGGTTAAGGTTTTGTATTCACCCCTGGACTATGCCTTCATTTTTCACCCTGTTTTCTCTAGTCGGGTTGCTCCTGGACTTGCCTAGAACAAAGTGGTAACCATGATGAACTCCACTTCCAAAACTTTTCCTTGCATATTTACACTATACATAGGGTTTCCTTCCATGTCCCAACAGGCCATGATGGTAGCATGAAGAGATTTTATGGGGCAACCATTTTACAAGAATTTGCTATTTACAAGCCAAAGCTAGTTGTTTGGAAACAAAACAATGAAAGTACTAACACACACTATCTACAAAGCATGAAATGAAACAAATAGTACTGGAACACACCAAATAACTAAAATCCAAAATTGGATCAATGGATTCAATCCATTAGTGTTCACATTTAGTGCTATCATATTTTCACCTATCTTTTGAGCTTTCTAACAATATAATTTTTTAAAAATTTGAACAACAATAACATATTATTATTGAATTTCTTTTACCAGTGTCTCCATAGCTCTCACAAACATAGGTGCACCATTTTTTTAATAACTTTTGATATACTTATCCAAATTTAAAAAACTTTATATATTATTGTAGTGCACTTGATTCTTTACAATTTAAAAAATATATTTTTTTATTTTCAATTTTTTTAGTGCAACTTATGCTTCGTGCACAAACATGTACCTAATTTTCAAGATGTGCTCGATTGGAAAAATCATAAAAAAAAATTACTCAACAAAAAATTACAAAAAAATACACATCTTCTAGTGATCACTCTTAAATATCTTTCTACCAAAGGATTTGTCAAAATACTAAATCTAACTATGAATTTTTGAATGCGCACTTCAGACACTATGTTATGTTTTTCAGAAAAAATCAGGGTCTATTTTTCAAAAAAAATTAGGGTCTGTTTTTCGTGCACGAAGGATTTGACCCCCTTAATCTTATCCAATTTTGAAAAAGCTTAGTAGTTTGGAAACTAGATTCAGAGTACTACAATATTTGTTTTTTGATTATCTTTATATCTTGAGTGGATGAGTTTCAAATTTTGCCTCCAAGTTTAGGTTCACCTAATTTCGAAAAAAAAAAAAAAAAAAGAAGAAAGGTGTCTACTTATACCCCCTTTTTGACTACCATCTTTGTGCACTTACCCACATTTTCTTTCCTAATTTTCTCCTACCATAATTGGTAATTTGGCCTAACATTTTTAAAATACACATACAAAGTATATCTTCCTATATAGAGACAAGCACAAATAAAAAGGAGAAACAAATATAAAATAGATAGAAAATAAGCCAACTGAAGCAGAAACTCAAATAAAATAAGAGTTACAAAAAAGAATACAAGAGGAATGATCAACAAATTTAATTTTATGGATTGTTGAAAACTGACATTGCTTATCACAAAATGTAACTTGTCAATTTTAGGACATCTTTAATTTGTGGGTTCTCCTTATCTTTATGAACGGATTCCAAAGTATAGAATTGACATATTATGGTTTTCAAATATAAATTGAAAGAAGAATTAAGCACTATTCCAACCTACAACATATTTTATTAGTTAGGAAAGAGGACTTTTCATTTTCTTTAGCTTTGGCCAATGCATTTGGTTACAATGTGGTTACCACCTCTCTTGAGAACAAAGGTCTAAAATCTTTACTAACAATTTATTATATGTCCACTTAATTAATTTCTATGCCAAACAAAGAACCCTGAACTATTATAAAGCTTCCCAACCCTTTCCAAAAAAAAAAGTTTATATGCATCCAGAATTATAACCGTCACCTTATTGTCATGTTGACCCCCCAATAGCTGTCATAGTGAAAACACCATTAATAAATTTGTTTGGTACCAATAGCCGATCATTTTTTGTAATTAATTGGCCCATTTGTGCACAACTATTGGAACATTTGTCCCATTTGTGTACCACTATTGGATCATTTGTGCACCACTATTGGGACATTTGTCAACAAGTACTAGTGATTTTGAGTTGACGGTTATTGGAACATCTTTAGTTAGGTATCAGGCGACACTTTGAAATGTGCACTTTTTGACCTTTGTGCGCATAACTGATTCAACAGCATGCATCGTTACCACCCAGAAGCCAGATCAATAGCTATAAGCAGTTAAGTCGCATACGAAGACAACTAAAAAAAAAAAATCAAAATCCGATGTACCATTTAAGATCTGTGGGTGCACGAAGTTAGCTATGACGGCTACTGGTGCTCTTCCCCTAACAGCTTTCTTGCAAGATTTTTTTTTTGGATCAGCAGCTCTCCTACCATATATATCTTTCTAATGTACGGTCTCTTAACCTTCCATCTGACATTCAATTCAAAAGCTTTCACCATATCACAGGGATACTTAAACGAACCACTTTTTCTTGTAAGAGTTGTATTTTAAGAAAGAATGTCAAAATTTAACAGTATAAAATGAAATAACAGTATAAAATGAAAGATAAGGAAGAATTTTTTTTTTGGATTGTTTTGATTTATAATGAAAAAGTTATGATATTATTTAAGTGATTTTATTAAAAAAACATGAAATTTGTGTAGTTTATGATAATAGTTGAAAATGTTTTTTACTTTGATTGTCTGAAGTTTTTCATTAATATTCTAGATCTGATCTATTATTAAGATGAAGTTCTCATATTTTCAGATCACATTCTATGATCTATCTTTAAGACAAAGAAAGTAGACTTCAGAGGACCTTCATCTTGATGATGGATCATAGATTCTGGTCTGAAACTTTCATTCCTAAATTTACACATTCAAATTGAAAAACATTTCAATTAATATCTTGATAACAGATCACATATTAATCTGTGACGTTATCTTGATAATAAATAGACTAAGAAACAAAAATAAAATCAATAATATTAAAAAATATCTATTACTCTTTAGATGAAACAGAAGTATGAAAAATATCTACGATCAACTTATATACTGTTAGTTAACAGTCGCTCCCTTGGTGGCTGCAATGTAACTTAATTTTTTTTAAGAAAATAATATTAATGAGTCACAGAGAAACCTTATGGTAGTAAAAGCACAAAATAACTTTGATTTTATTACACATATCTGACACTAATCAGAACCCAATACTTAGCTTTCCAACTTGGAAGACAAACTTCTAATTAGAAATGCAGGTTTCCACTTTAGAAACAATACCCTAGTTGTAAAATACCTAAACAATATTAGGGTTACAACCTTCACAAATCAGCTCTTACAGTTACACTAGAATAATGTTGTAATACAACAGTTATTACAAAAACAACCCACCCTTAAACTAATGCTATGAATCAGCAATAAATCCAGCCACATAAATGCTGTTTACTTATTTCCTCACCATTCTTAGAAACAATGAGTAAGTGAATCCTTGAGTTTCAGGAGACTACATGCAATGAAAAATTTGAGAGCCTCACAGCAACTACTTGTCACCTTCTTCATGTTATGTTTCTTTTGTTTTGCCTCCTTAACCTCTAACTTGGTTTCTTCCGGGAGACTGAATCTCTTGGAACTGTTGAAATAAGCTTCTGATACAAAAGCTGCTGCAGATGCCATCAAAAAGCTCTCTCTATAAAACAGAATGCAAGCTGCCTCCTCCTTTTCAAAATCCTTGAACAAGACTGACTGCTAATGGTAATGCTTATAAAAGAAATGTCTAGAGCGAAAAAGAGAATCAAGAAAAAAAAGTTAATGTGTGTCAGGTAAAAGGTCAGTAGATAAAGAGAAATCAATGAGTATGACTCACTTTTAAAAGTAATGCCATTATAAGTACAGGCTAAATCAGAGTTATAAAGGTACCGAGAAGAAAAATAAATGGGTATTAGACAAAAGTGAATAGACACAGACAAAGCAATGGGCATGGCATGGTAACAGACTGTAAAATTAATGGCTCTAGGCAGAATTGAAGGCTACCTCTGATTTGTAGTACAGTTACTAAAGTATGCACATCTGATTTGTAGTACAGTTAGATGCCTCTACATGAAATATGGGACAGTCTCATATATCAATTCTAGAAGATTTCCACAACCTATGGACTGTTTGGATGATGCTTCTGGATTTGATTGTGAGAGTGTTATCTCCTTATGCTCTCTAGCATTCTGATGATGGATCATGCAGTGTGATCTAATAGTGTTATCTCCTCATGCTCTCTATCAGTCTGATGATGATGATGGATCATGGAGTGTGATCCAAAATGTACTATCTTCTTATTCTTTCTATCATCGCGATGATGGATCACAGAATGCAATCTGAAACATTAATGCAAAAACACTCATGCAATCAAATCTATAAGCAATATACTGACAGTCTCATATACTATAAACCATCTAAATATAAACCCAAAACAAATAATCTGAAATATAAATACCTATAAATACCACCTATATGACTGTGAGGACAATTATTGCACATTGTTTTGGATGTAGGTAGTATTGTCCTATGCTATAACCTTTTACTTAAATCAAATAGAGTATCTGACAATACCCATGTGCCATTCGTCCAAGCCTTTCTTAGTCACTGTAAATTACTGTACTAGAAGCCTTTTGTAAGGTACGGATATCGTTTCCTTTTAAGTTTGGAAAAGAGAAATAGAGTAGCAAAGACAATAAAAGACCCTATCATATAAGTTAGTCGAACATAATTCTTGCAGATTAACTTATATAGATTCTAAGACAATATATCAATAAAGATGAAAGTCAGAATTCTGCACTGTCCTGAGTACGTGGATGAGCTTTCACTGTTTCATGTACGAGAATATGTACATGCTCTTGAAATAAAATTATATTTATTAACTCTACACTATATCTGACAATGGAACTCACCTCTTCCAACTGTAGCTTTTTGTCGGCTTCCAGGTTTGAAGATGAGTATAGTGGAGTCTATAGGGACCACAAATGAAAACCTTCCACTTGGACTGAGGATTTTGTTATGGGAATTCTAAATTCGAATTGACAAATTGGTGACATTCACTTTGCACTCTAAATTATGACTGCACTGTCCTGAGTACGTGGATGAGCTTTCACTGTTTCATGTACGAGAATATGTACATGCTCTTGAAATAAAATTATATTTATTAACTCTACACTTTATCTGACGATGGAACTCACCTCTTCCAACTGTAGCTTTTTGTCGACTTCCAGGTTTGAAGATGAGTATAGTGGAGTCTATAGGGACCACAAATGAAAACCTTCCACTTGGACTGAGCATTTTGTTATGGGAATTCTAAATTCGAATTGACAAATTGGTGACATCCACTTTGCACTCTAAATGTTTTGAGGTTATCAAAATCACTGGGAAATTCAATTCCCAAACTCACGAGTCTGTAAAACCTTCATATGAAATCAATGGAATTGTATAGAACCAAGTCAATTATGCCCCCATATAGCATAGCGGGAAAGTGACTATATAGGATCTAAAAAGTAAGTTATACAAAACGAAAATCGGGATATATGCTCCTTGTATAACTTACGTTTTAGGTCCCTGAATAGCCAACTTTCACATAGCTGAGCTATTATACTTTGCACTACAATATTCTATGCCATTTCAATTAACCAAAGTCACTATTGACTATATGGATGTTAGCAACTCAGATATGGCTTTTGTAGGTAGCTTAAAGTATGATTTTTTTTCTTCATTTGATTGTGGGGTGTTTTATATTTGTCTAGTGTTTAGATGTTGGGTGATGTTTTTTTTGGAACAGTTTTATTGACCTTGGTATTGGCATGGATTTAGAATCTGAAAACTCAAACAATTGTATGTAATGTTGACTGCAAATGCACGTGTATTATTTCTTATGAAATTTGGGTGCCTATAGCTTTTTGGCAATCTTAGATGCATTTTTTTTTCCAGTTATTCCATAGAATCCAAAAGCCTCGAGAAAGTCAAGATTGTCTTTTGGAGGACTCAATTGCAAACATCAATTTGAAGCATGGTTTCAAAAGATAACTATGAAATCATATCATTTTTAGCTTAAATGGAACTCGACATTACACTCAAAAGACCTAAATACCTAAAGATTGAATGTTGAAGCACCAATTTTGGAGAAATCTACCCAGGAGAAAATTTGCACCCTGAATCGTATAATAGCTATATGATATAGAGATTGCAAGATAAAAACTACACAACATTGCACATTGTGTTGACACGTTAATTTTCATGTGTCTCATATATGCTTTTTTCTACTCCATAAGTTGTGTATTTGACCCTATTCATCCTTTGTTAATAAACAATATGAGAAATATCTAGTTGGGGCATTTATGTTGGAGTACAATTGTCAAGGGTATTAGTTCAAATATATTTGGTAAAAAAAGTTGAAGGGCACTTTTATGATCAATGCATTGTATTTTAGCCTTATTTTCAAAATTTTACAATTTTTTAGTTACTCATATCATCATGCTTGTTGAACCTATCATCTCTGGCTTGTTTTTCCCTACAAGTTTGATTTTTCCCTCTACACCCCTTTTCATTGAATTACAAGATTTTAGTTTTGGTCATCCATGCACCATTTCTCAACTACCAACTTTTCTCCCCAAAATTATACTTTACAAATTTTAAAGTTTCAAAGTTTCTCATACCGTCATGTCTATCAGACTTGTCATCCATAGAATGCCTTCCCATCCAAGTTTGATTTTTCCCTATAAGCCTCTTTTCATTGAATTTTAGGATTTTGGGTTTGATCATCTACACATCCTTTCCTCAACTACCAACTTTTCACTCCAAAATTTTACAAAACAAATTTTGGAGTTCCAAAGTTTTCATATAGTCATGCATGTCAAAAAATTTCATCCCTAGCATGCCTTTCTCTCCAAGTCTAATTTTCTCCTTTAAGCTCCTTTTCCTTGAATTATGAGATTCTAATTTTGGTTATCTATGCATCCTTTCCTCAACTATAAGTTTTCTCCCCAAAATTTCACTTTGCAAATTTGAAGTTTCAAAGATTCTCATGTAAATATCCTTGTCAAACCTTTAGGGTACTTTTTACCCCCTTCTAGGCCTTTGGCATGCACAGTCTCGAAACTCTTCCCTTCAAATAAAAAATCTTACCTACCTTTCTAAATGAACCCAAGATGTCATTAGTGGTCGTAAAATGAATATGATTCGATAGATGAGGTATCTCAAACATCTCTTGGTACCGATGGGCCCCTTTTAGATATGAATGGTGTACAAAAGCATATGTTTTCTAATGGAAAGGGAATGATTTTGAGTGTATGACCATGCGAAGGTGATACAAGAAGACATGGGATGCTATGCAATTATCAATGACCATGATTATTTCCCCATGATCTCTAGATGGTGTGCTACTGAAAGATATATTTTTTGAGATTGGCCAAAAGAAGAGGGACGAGAAAAATGAGGAGTAGTTGTAGAACTAGTAGAACAATGATATTCACAAGAAGCTCAAATATTTCAATTTTCAATTGTAGGTAATGATATTTTGGTATTGTAATGATTTGGCACTAGTACATTCGGAGTTGATTTCCGATGGCCGTTTGTCAAATGTTTGACGAATTTTCATCGGAGTGTCGACAAAATCCACCGTTGAAAACTCGGCGTCGGATTGGTCGACGATGCCATGCCCGTTGAAAATTCGACAATCCAATGGACTCTGCCGACGGTCAAAGAAGTCGTCGGTCAAAAGCTTGGTATTCGTCGTAATTCCGACGATGATCATTTTTATAAAAAAAAAAAAAATTATCATCGATATAAAAGAGCCATTGAAGGAAGGAAATGCCAAAAGGACTCACCGAAGATAATAACTTCATCAACAAAAGATATCGAAGAAAGCAGAGAGGGTCTTCATCGACGGGAAAATTTCTTGAGGAAATAATACTATTGGTGCAACATAAAAAGGACCCACCGAAAGGAGCGTTTTCATTGAAAGAATAATATCGATCAGACAAAAAGAAGCTACATCGATAAAAGATATCGATGAGGATATAGGTTTCGAGGAGGTTAAACTTCATCGACAAAAGATATCGAAGAAAGTAGAGAGGGTCTTCATCGACGGGAAAAGTTCTCGAGGAAATAATACTATTGGTGCAACATAAAAAGGACCCACCGAAATGAGCGTTTTCATCGAAAGAATAATATCGATCAAACAAAAAGAAGCTACATCGATAAAAGATATCAATGAGGATATAGGTTTCGAGGAGGTTAAAATTCATCGACAAAAGATATCAAAGAAAGCAGAGAGGGTCTTCATCGACGAGAAAAGTTCTCGAGGAAATAATACTATCGGTGCAACATAAAAAGGACCCACCGAAAGGAGCGTTTTCATCGAAAGAATAATATCGATCAGACAAAAGGAAGCTACATCGATAAAAGATATCGATGAGGATATAGGTTTCGAGGAGGTTAAAAGGCATGTTCTTGATATGCATGGTTTTGCCGATGTAACTTTATCGGTGAAGAATGATGAGGGAAAATAAAGAAAAGCTTCAGTGAGATAATAGACTCATTCATCGACGGGGCATATTGATATCGATGAAAGAAGTATTTCGATGGAAAAATAAAGGAGGACACCGAAGCCCAAGGTTTCTTCGACATAAGACCCAATGGATATCAGATATGTTTCGATGAGGAGACAACCATACTAACCGAATACAGTATTTTGATGAAGGGAAAAAATACTTGATCGAAGTAATATTCGAAACAAAAGTATTGTCGATAGAAACAAAGAGATCGATGGACTAAAGAAACAAATGATCGAAAGACATATCCTCATCGAAATGATTATTGATTGCCACGAAAATCATAAACAAATCCTAGGGAAGGTCACATCACCATTAAATTCAAACATGTGCCCGAGTGACCGTTGTCCAAAGCGCCATTACTAACTGATTAAATACGCCATAAGTAATGGATCAACCATCAAAGGACACATCATTAAGGAATTCATAGGCGATGAACTCAAAGAAGGAATTGGGCGAATTCATAGATAAAGCTTAGTAATTCCAAGTAAGTTGTTTGCACACATACCTCTTTTTCAAAATTCAAATGAAATCATCATCTAAAACTAATAAGACCAGAAAGGGAAAAGAACCTATTGTTGCAGAAGAAAAACCTAAAAGACAGAAAAGGGAAGGGCATTCTTTGGCCTAGAACCTGATTGACTAGTGCCCATCATCTAGTTTGAGGTCCAAGAAGATTAGAGCTGATGAGGAAGGATTGGAGTACGGGTTTGAGGATCTTGGAGACATATGGATAGAGTTGAGAGGGTATGAATTATTCATATATGGGTAGAACAGAAGAGTTGCCCCTCAACCTATCAACAATTTGTGGCGATTGAACTTAGGAAGGTTAGTTGTGGCTAATGTATTCGTGAATGTGGAGCTCATGAAGGCATTGGCAAACAAATATGACCCTAAAACTAGGACCATATATAACTACATGGGTGAGTCAATTCTTGCAATCAAAAAGGAGGTTATTGACACCGTGTTCAAGTTGGAATGGGGATTTGAAGAATTGATTGACCTCAAGAAGTTAACAAGTGAATATTTTAACCTAGAGCATATTTACAAAACATGGAGACTCCCTATACATAGACCTAGGAATGCAGGGTCCTTAGTGCCACTAGGTCAGGATGACAAAGCTCCCTATGATGTCAACTCTTTCCATCCATATTTCAAGTATACCTATTACTGTGTTGCCCAAGTGCTAGGGATAAAAGCACATCCTTTGATGGATATTGCAGCCATGGTCATTTGTGCCGATTTGCAGTCTAAGGACCCTTGCTTCTTTGATTTTTCTGCTTATTTGGTTGAGGTTTTGAATCATGGGTTAGAAAAGTTAAAGGGGGATGTCATCAATGTTCATTTCAAGCATTATTCCTTACTTATGCATATGCTATTGTATGTGGGCCAAGATGAAGGGTTATGGCCATAAGAGTTATGTGTCAGGATATATGACAATGCTGGAATGAGAAAACTAGTGCAACTATGGGTTTCTTCATGGGACCAGAGGTACGTGAATAATCAATATTGGCATTTTGAGGAGATCTTTGTCAAGCCATTATATAGACTATTGGGATGCCTGTGCGATCATGCCCTTGCACTAGAGGTTCAAAGATTCCTAAGACCAAAAGATTTCGCTAAAGATCCCTCAATTGAACACAATTGGGGAGATTGGTATTGTTTTTCAGACTGCACAAAAGTTAGGGTATACGGGTTTGAAGGGAGACCATACTTACTACCACTTACAGTCCCTAACAGAGTGGCTTGTCTAGAAATTGTGAGGCAACTGTCAATAGTGAGTATAGAACATCTGACAAGCCATGGAAAACAATCAATTGTACCTGGGTTGTTAGTATTTTCAGATTTTATTGTGAAAAGTTCAAAGAGTTATGGTCTGTTGCAGACAAAATTGGATTATTATGGCATGGCTATGGGGGATCCAAGGCCCAATTTCGATCCTGAAGGATACCTAAGGATAGCTCGGTCATCACAAAAGCTGAAGGTTGGAGAGCATAAATCTTACCTACCAGATGACCTCATTAAGAACATTGGCAGAGAAGAGGCCAGAGTGAAGCAAATAAAGTTTGAGAAAGCAATGCAGGCTTATAAATGGAAGCTTTATAGAAGGAAAATGGATGAGAACGTGCTACAAAAGATTGAAGACCCCTTGGAGTTGGCCAACAAACTTGTGGAGCATGAATTGGAAATACTTGAGGGAGTCTCGCCTCATGTTTTTAGGGATTACATTGATACTATTAGGAATACAGAGCCTTTGGCTCATATGTCTCTTGCTTCCACATCTGGCATCATTCCATTCACTCCTCGAGAGGATTACCCCCCTAGTTATGCAGAGGATACACCGATAGACTTGGTAACAGGACAACTAAATGTCTGAGAAGTGGCTGACATCAGATTCTTGGAGCATGAGGATTTCATTGTTGATAGTGACTTCATTGCTTCCAAGGAGTTCACCGCATTCCTCTATCAACATAAAGGATCTCAAATTAGGAATAACATGAGAAATAGTGAAGAAGAGTAGCGGCTTCAAAAGTTACAAGAGGAGATGGATCTTGTGATGAGAGAAATGACACCTGAGAAGGGAAGATAGTTGCTTAAGGAAGTTGGTGTGCTATTATACTCTGGATGGGACATGAACTCTGCATTGTTGTTTGATGGATTCCTCAAGAAACAAGACCCAAGTAGGCAAATGATGCCAAAAGAGATTGATAAACTCTTTAGAGGATCAGGATATGATCTAGATCAGAAGGCTCTTCTACAGTGGGCTATCTATCCCAAAGATAAAAGACCTATATTGGTTGATACAGAAGAAGCTTTTGGACATTTGATGGTGCAACAAGTTGGAAAGACTGACCCTAGAACAACTGCCAAACTAAATTTGGATGTCGCTAAACTGAACCAAGATCAGATAGAGTTTTTGGTCCGAGAAAATTCTACATACAAAAGCCTATATGAGAAAATCGATGAAGAAAAACAGAGGTTGCAAGCAAGATTGCTTCAGATTGATATAGGTACTAGTCAAACAAGGATGACATATGGTGTTGACAGAGATGCCATGGGTGCCTTCACAATTGCTATGTATTGGAGGAACAGGGCCGAAAAGACATCTCGGCAAGTAGAATAGGTATAGTAAAAGATGGATAAGTTGATTCTACAGATCATTGAACATAGGTTCAGAAGTATGATGCAAGTTGCAGAAATCTATTGGAAAACATACACTGGAATAGTCAGAGCTTTGAAAGAGCATGAAAGGCTCAGGTCTCGGTTGGAAGGCTTGATGAATGACAACAGTCTGATTAATCCAGGTGAGAAAATTGAAGTCGAGGCTCACTTGAAGTCCCATGATGAATTGGCAAATCAATTAAGGAAAGAGCATTAGATGCTGGACGATGGGAATACCCCTAGGGTGCCCTCTTTTTATAGTAATGGTGAGTTAGTATCGTTGGAATAGTGGAAACAAGAGTTCAATGATGAGAAGAATCGAGTAGTACCTGAGTTGGATCGGGACAAATAATTGTCACTTTGTGTTAACAATATTCTATCCAATCATTTCTAGACAGAAAGCGACATGAGGACACTAAACAATGACGTTCTAATGTAAAGATGATAAGTACATTGAACACATAGGAATGCTGAACTTGTTTATCTTCTAGTTTGTTAACAAAAGTGCTAATTAATAGTTATGTGCTGAAAAGCCACGATGCTTGGTGACAATGTCTACCCTCATATAAATGAGGGAATTTTTGTAACAATAAGGATCATTAGAGAAGAAGTAGAATATAGCCTCAGGCTTACTATTGTACCATTTTGCGAACATACATAATATAATCAGTCGTCTTTCCTTTGTGTATATGTTGTGGATTACTGCATCTTTCTATAGGTAGTTGCTTGTGATATTATCTAAAGGAGACAAGGTTACTTTTGTTCTTCCAGTAAAACTCTGTGTTTCATATTGTGGATTTGAATAGAAGATTTACTTGCGAATATAGTTTTGTAAATAGTGCGCATGCATATTATCTCAACCATGGTGCGCCTACATATGTATATAGTTTTGTTTATAGGTGGAAAGCCTGAGGTTCAATGTCGAACTTGGTTGCTCTGATACCATATGTAATATTCCATTAATTCTATACTTAAATAAAATAAATCGTGATCTATATTAAGATAAAAAATTGAGAATTTCAAAATAAAACATAACTACTTCAGTTGAAGGAGAAAACTAACTAAATGTTCTTCAACATAATAAGAATCTAACTAATTTATCTAAAAGGAAGCTAATCTTTTAACGATAAAAAACATTGAACAAATATTATTAAGCTAATCAATATGAGAAAGGAATTCAAATGGCAAGTTTCATTTTTGAGGGAAGAGATAAAGGTTTAGAGGTTACTGTTATCACTGTTTAAAAAATGGGTATTCTTTTCCATAATTGGCTAAGTCTATGAAATTCTTGGGTCTGGTATGGCCTTGTGACTTCTATTGCTTTGGGTCCTAAAGAGGGTTTAGGGTTTAGGTTTAATCACTTTCAAAATGTCTGAGAAAAAACCCTTCTAATTCTATTTCCGTGTTACTTTATTCACTTAAGTAATGGGTCCTTTTGTCATGCAAAGTGTTCCCCCCGTTGTTTTTTACCCAGGCAATCCATTTAAATGTTTTAATTTTTATTTTCCTTTAAATTGCCTTTTCTAATGACCATCAAACCTTGTAATTGTCGCGCAACTCTCAGTCAATCAGATGGCCCGCATGGATTCGCGAACTCAACATGCCCGAAAGTTACCTATCAAGAAGTAGCGAAAAGGTTTGGCAGGACCCAACGATGAGGACTTCTTTCTTGGCTAAAGGGCAATCAGTTTGGAAAGAGATCAACGGTCTGCGTTGATTCGCAACCTAAAGATGCTCATGGTTTACAAGTTGCGAAATGGCGAAAAGATGGTGGGCCCAGGTGAAGTGGTTAGTAGAAAGAGTAACAGTAGTGCAAGTCCCTAAGATCTGATGCCCCATGTTGTTTCACGAGATAAAGATAACAGAGTTTTACCCTTCTGTGAAATAGCAAAAGGGTTTGCTGGGCCCAACGTCCAAGCTTCATCTGAAGATTAAAGATCGATCATGTTCTATCTGATCAGATGGCCTTCGTTATTTCGTGAGATCAAAGTGCATGCGTTTAAACTATTGTGAAATAGCGAAAGGTTGTGGTGGGTCCCAGAAGCCGACAGGTTTTCTAACGAGTAAAGAGTGAGTGGTTCAGAGAATAATCAACGACTTGCATTGATTCGCAACCCAAAGATGCTCGAGAGTTAGTTTTTGCGAAGTGGCGAAATGACATGGCATTCCAAGTGAGCAGTCCAGGATGTAGGGATTGCAAATCAAAAGGTTACACATGTCCTCCAGATCACGTAAAACAAAGAACAAACTTGGCAACCAAGTGGTGGGCCCAACAAACAGAATGATATAAACTGAAGACAAAGAGGTGACCTGTCAGGCACAGGTGGCATTTCAGAAGTGGATCCCGCTGAAGTCTTTCAGCGAGTAGGAAGTTGACACGTCAGTTCAAGAGGGATCAAATGCCAAAGTGAATGGCGCTAATTCGAAGGGCCCACATCTGTCGGTTGTAACAGGTTGTTAAAGGAAGGGCATCTGAAGAAGGATCTAACGGCGGGTGTTATTTCGCAACCTTTAAATGCATGATGGTTACCATTCACAAAATAGCAAAAATAGTTAGCGTTAACCGTTTTGAACGCAGTTAGTGATATAAACGGCAAGGTTAGGACAATGTAAAGATCAATCAAGTTTCAGTTGATCAGATAGCTAGCGCAGCTTCATGAGGTCAAGATGCAAGATGGTTACCCATCGCGAAATAGCTAAAGTATTTTCAACCTGTTGCCAAGCAAGCAAGAGTCAAAAGGGTAAAAGTGGTGCAAGTTCTATCTGATCCAATGGTTGGCATCTGTTTTCTAGATGAACATGCAAGAGCTTTACGCTCTGTGAAACAACGAAAGAGAAAAATGAAAAATACTCAAAGCAGTTTTGATCCGTTGGAGCCAAATTTTTGAATTCTTTCATGAATTCAATTTTGAAGGGATGGCCAAAGCGTGCGGTGTCAATGTCACAGTTAAGGAGCCAAATTGCCGTATATATCCCCACATCAATTGAACAAGGGTATCATTTCATAGAAGAAGTTGCAGAGAGAGCTGGTGCAGAGCAGAAGTTTGCAAACCGAAATCAGGTTCTCTTTCTCTTTGTTTACCCATTGCTTAAAGATTATTGAATTGTGGTCTTGTCCTGTTAGAAAATTGCTTTGATTGATAATTGGTTTAGTTGCATACTCCTAAAATGGGACCCAGAAGAGAATTAACAGGGAAGGTAAATTACCAGGACCGAAATATTTGTGATGACTTTCTTGAGCAGTTAACCATGTCGACCAATGTTGGGGCTAGGGCCAAGGAGTTAGTGCCAAAAAACCCCTGTTTGAAAATTGGGGATGGTTTATATGATAAAGGAAATTGGTTGAGGGACCTTGAAATAGGGATATCCGATCTCAGTTTGTTTAAAGTGGGTTTTGGTCAGAGACATGCCCCTTCCCCAATGAATAGTATCTGGAATTTAGATGTAGGGAAGCTTGTGGTCCCAGGTGTTTTCATGGATGTAGATCTGTTGACCCTAATTGTGCAGAATTATGACCCTGCTGCCAGATGCATTAGAAACATAAAGGGATCAACCCTTGTCAAAATCAAAGATGATGAATTTAGGAATGTCTTCAAGCTTAGTGAAGCTTCCAACTACCTTGAGCCTATTGACTTTGAGGCATTAACCCAAGTTTGCAATGCCCAAAGAGATCATCTTAGGAGTGGCCCATTGAGAGAATTTTTTGTCAAAATAGGGGGATTAACAGTTGTAGGCCCTAGCACAATGGATCCATTATTCCTTGAATTTATTTACCTTGAGAGCTAAGGGTATGTACTGGACACTGTGTCAAATTTTTGGAGAAGATGCTGAGAAAAACATGCCCGTCCATTATATGTTAATGATTGCCCAAATTTTGAACCCTTCCCTGGCCATAACATTTGACTTCTCTCCTTTCCTCTCTGATGCTATCCATGGAGGCTTAGTAGGAATTAAGAATGGTAAGGTAGACAAGCCATTTGGATGGTATTCCTTGTTGATGCATATGTTTCTATTCAAAGGGGCTGATTATTTTGCAAAAGAGATGGACCTGGTTAAGGTCAAGGATAAAGAGGAGATGCCAGTGTAATTGTGGAGTACTGTTCTATCTTGGGATAGCGAGGATGCAAGTTATCTAAATTTTGATAGATGCTTTGCATCTAAAATTAGAGTTCTCTTGTGTGCAGAAAACCCTAGGATTCCCAAGGCTCTTTTAGAATTCCTTAGGCCTAAAGAATTTGCAGAGGATATCAAGATTGTTCATAACTGGGGAGATATGTAACTATATCCTATTTCTACTATTTTTAGAGTGTTTAGATTTAGGGGTACCCCTTATCTAATGCCCTATGAGGTTCCATTAAAGATAGGGATTGCAGAAGTATTAAGATAGATTGGAGGAGTGCAGGAGGCTGAGTTAACTAACAGGGGTAAAGAGACAATTTTCCCAACCATCACCATGGCTCATCATTTTGTAATTACCAAAGGTGGATGGAAGTATTTTGAAGAATTCTTTAAACCATACATGTTATCAACTGTAGTGTCAAGGTGTGCCGACCTTGAAGATTTCTTCAACGACATGTTCAGGAAGAGATCAGTTTGTAAATTTAGGCCTCACCAATTCCAATTCCCTGAAGATTTGATCAGGAATGAATTTAGTCTAGATGAGAAGGAGTTGAGGAAGGAGAAGTGGATTGCATATAGAAGAGCCCTTGAATTTATCCATCAATTTTATTCTAGTTATGATCCTCTCTCTAGTTTTACCCCTTTTGAAGAAAAGGTTAAATTCTTAATTCTTTATTTTGAAGATTTAATGCAAACCCTAAAGGAAAAAAGAGAAGCCATAATGCAGAATGATCCTGATAGGGCTAAATTGGTCCTAGCCAAGCCTACCTTTGCTAAGGCTATTCCACCAGGTGATTATATAATGCATAAGAGATCTAAGTATACTGTAATGATGCCAGTAACAAGTGAACCTTCTACTTCTAGAGGGAAAAGGGCCATTGAAGATACTATTGAGATTCAGGATTCGCCTAAGAGGCAGAGGATAGGTAAAGAAATTGAAACTGATGACCCTCAGTACTCTCCATCTCAGTCCCCTATTCATATAGGAGATGAGAAAGTGGTGTCTGAGCAATTGATACAATTGGGGAGTCTGGGTGAAATTGCCTACACCTACAATGAGACTCAAGAAGGAATGCCAGAAGAGCCACCCTGTGCTGAAATGGATGTAACTGATGGTGAGCTACACGGAAAAGAATTGGACGTTACTGTCAAAAAAGCTAGTGAAGAATTTCTAGCTAACATCAATTTTGTCACATCATGAGCTTTTATGCAGTTTCTATGGAAGCAAAATATTGATCAATTCAAGATCAGATGTGCGCAAAGGGTAAATGAACAGCCTCTCAAGGATGTAGCCCAAGTGGAGGAAGAGGTTAAAAAAGTAATGATGGCTGAGTTCAAAGCTATCACTCTTGAGGTTGGAAGAGAGATGGTGGATGAGGTTGGTGTGCTAATCCTCCCTGAATGGGATATAGTTGATGCATTGGTTCTCTAAGAAGTCAGAAAGGAAACTAAGCCAATGAAGGGAGTGATATTCAACAAAGATGATGCTTCTCTGGTTATGTGGCCCCTTAAAAGAGATGAAGGTAGAAGAAGGATAGATACCTCATAGTCTAACCTTCTAGAAGCTATGATAGTCAGAAGAGTTCAGGATACAGGGGTAGTGGAAGCATCTAGTACTATTTTAGAGACTACTAAGTTCAATGTAGTAGTAGCAGAGAAGGAAGCAAAAGAAAAGGTTGATCTCCAAATTAGGTTGGAAACAATTTTAAAGGCTTATAGTGAAGCCAAAAAGGAGGTAGCCAACAAGGACACTATCATTGCCAAACTTCAAAGTCAGTTGATGGGACAATACCAAGGAGGTGAGTCCTCTACCTTGGCAATTTCTTCTTCTCCAACAAGGTCCCCACCTACTAGTCCTATCATAGAATTCCCTCCTTCTCCTATGCTTTCTGGTTTTCAACCAGCTGAGACTTATCAACATGAATTGGAAAAGTTGAAATAGGCTCAGGCCTTATTTGCAAATAAGTATGAGGAGAAGATAAAGGCTACAATTTTGAGTTTTGTTGATACCGTTGATGCTCCTACGGTACATATCAATATGAAGAGAATTTTTGACACTCTTTGTAAGTTAAATGAGGACAAGGCCATTCTAGAGCCTATTCTAAATAAGTGGATCCCGAGGGAAGTAGAATTAGAATTCATGTGTGTATCTTATGATGAAGCTAGATCTGATGCCACTATCAAATCCACATGTGAATTGACCAAAGGTTTGACAAAGCTGGCAGAAGGGAAAGCCAATGTGGAAAGGAAGACTAATTTATATAGAAAAGAGTATACTAAGCATAAATTTGAACTGTTTCCTGGAGGTTTCGTCAACCAAAATCAGATAAAGGACAAATAGGTATGGTTGGATGAGTTAGGAGCTAATCTGTCTCTAAGGGTAAATGAAATAATCAATAAAGATGACACCTCACTATTTGTTAAACAATTGAGGAAATAGAAAATATCAAATCACATTATGGTTTCTTGGAGTCAGAAGTGAGGAAAATAAAGAACTCTTGGAAAAAGCTATTAAAGTTGAAGAAAAAGATTATTGGCTACTCATGGCCTACCGATGATGTTTTTCAAGAGTGGTCCAAAAAATATGTGGTACAGGAAGAAGATGCTTTGGAGTAGTTACAAGAGGTTGCAACTGAGCAAAAAGTGCAAGAGGCCGAAGATGTTGAAAAGGACTTGTAACCATTTCTTGGGGAGTATTTTCAGTTTGTAACAAACTCTTTTTGAAAAGGGGTCTGAAGCTTGTATGCATCCATGATTATATAAATGGATACCAGGACTAATGAAAAGGGGGATCACAAGAATTTGTAAGAAAACTCTGCAGAAATATATCTGGGATTTTCTAGTCTTATGGAGAATACTCTGTGTTTTGTAATACTT
Organism: Cryptomeria japonica; assembly: GCF_030272615.1. Classification (NCBI taxonomy): domain Eukaryota; kingdom Viridiplantae; phylum Streptophyta; class Pinopsida; order Cupressales; family Cupressaceae; genus Cryptomeria; species Cryptomeria japonica. The sequence goes on along the minus strand of NC_081410.1, from coordinate 29,782,858 downwards.
TTCAAAATTAATATCAATATACAGACTATGAACTTTCAAGTCTAAATTTTGTGTTGTCTTCTGGTTTACTTTCAATAGTTTATTGGTTTCAATTTTGAGTAATTTTAACATTGCAAGCACCAATGTGTTGTTAGTGTTTACCTCCCTTGCTCGACTTGTACATCCAATTCTTGAGCTTAACAAACTCACTAGTTAGCAACCATCTAAACAAGCCATTTGCTTAATGTGTACTAACAATAATGGTTATTAATGACCATCATATGATAAATAGCATACACTTGAGCCAACTAACTCACTGGTTTATAACCAACTATCTAGCGAATTGCTTAATGTCTACTAAGAATAACGGTCATAAATGACCATCATAAGATAATTAACATACACTTGAGTCAGTTGATTCATTGGTTACAAAACTTCTAGGTTTAGCTGATCCAATTCGTTACATAACAGTCTCATGTCTACTGACATTAACGGTTTACAAGGACCTTCATGGGATTGTGACATAACCTAACAAGCCAACTGCTACAAATCCCCTATCTCTAACAAGCTTCAACTATCATCATGGAATTAAACCTAATACAACATTGGTTCCCTTATTTAGCTAAATTAACACATCATATTATGACTCAACAAAAAATATGGTTCTAATATATTTTTTTATCTTTCTATATTCCCAAAAGTATGCATCTAATTTATGATAAGAATCCTTCTTCAGGTCTTGCAACCATGGAGACTGATATAATATGATTATAACCGATGTGCATTGATTCCAAGATGAACCATATTCGGTTGAACTATGAGTTAAGAGTGGAAAACAAATAAACATAGAATAGCTGCAAAATATAGCAAGGTATTGTGACTATAAGATAGAAACCATCCTAGGAGCCTCCAATATATCAAAAGTTGAGAAAGTAGCAAGCTTACTGTACAAAGAGAGTGATCACTATAAAGTTGCAGTAAAGTTCAAAGCATTGATTTGTGGGAACAAAGGGTTTAATATGGGGATAGAGCAGTCTCATGAAATATCATGACAGTCATAATCATAATCTAAAGAGTAGTCAAATCTTCAAGATAGATTAGTGATAGTGCAGTCATTCTATTGAGCATCAAATCTAAATTAAGTAAAATATCTTGATTTGAGAAATTAAATCATAGAAGCCATCTCTCTTTGGAAGAAATCATCATTTTCATTGATACCGTAATAACCCATAAGTTATCGAACAAGTCTAAAAGCATTCTATCAAAGTATCTAAGATTCAAACAATATCGATGAGACCCAACGATGTCTCATCGATATAAAAGGGGCATTGAAGAAAGCAAACGCCGATGAACTTCAGAAAGGACTCATTGAAGACAGTAACTCCATCGATAAACGATATCGAGGAAAGTGGAGATGGTTCTCATCGACAAGAAAAGTTCTTCGAGGATATAACACTATCGGTGCAAAAAGACTCACCGAAAGGGATGGTCCCACTAACAAAAGGTATCGAAGAAAGCAGAGGTGGCTCCCATCAATGAGAAAAGGCTTTCGAAGAAACAATATCATTGATGCAAGACAAAGAAGATTCATCGAAAGAAGTATTCTCATCGAAAAAGTGATATCGATAAAACAAAAGAAAACTACATCGAAAACAACTACATAAGAAATCAGATCAAGATACTTAATCTGCTATTAAAAACATTAGTCATTGAAATCAACTAGTGAGTAGGTATACCCGCCTAGGTCCTGCAGAGCCTAAAGTGAGAGAGTTAGTAACCAAGTAGGTCCACTCTATAAGTTGGCCAAGTCAATTGGAGGGTTTGACCATAGGAGTTGGCATTTCCTTAGAACCTATCCAATCTATTGATTTGAGACCCAATACATTCATTAATTGTTTTGGACATTTCAAGCTATGTTTTCCTAATAGATGGTCAAGTATAGAACAATAACACTCAGAAAATACAGTCTAGAGAGATTACAATCTATAGTAAAGCCAGTAGGCAGTCATACCTAGTACCAAATAAGATGATAGTAATCAAGTCTACTAAGTGAAAAAGAGAAGGGTATAAGTTTCTAAAAGGTCTTTTCAAACCTTAACAACAAATAACACGTTATTGTTGCAACATTGTCAACACTTGACAAGAACAACACCTTATTACCTCAAGAGGCATATCAGTCATAGGGCAACTCATGTCAAATGTGCAACTCAATACAATAAATAATCTTAGTTTGTAGCCCTATAGCATCATAATGCAGTCCTTGACCAAGTATGCATACAAGAAACATATAGTTCTATTAAGGCACAAGGTTCAAAGTCGGAGGTTATGACAACTAGTCAAAAACATCAAGTACAAAAAGTTTAGCCTTAGTCACTAGAACACAATTTGCAACATGCATTAGGAGTTGTCCTCCTTACAAATAGTGCAACATTAAAAAGGTATTATAAAAGCTACAACCACAATTCAAAGAGGAAGCTTACAAAGATAGGACAAAGCTAGGTACAGTCATAAGTCAAGGCAAATACATAGTTGAAACTCAGTCCAAAATAGTGAAGAAGTGCAACAAATGACATGAGAAGTCTAAAGAAGTATTATAGAAATCATGAGTCAAGGATTAATGAAGAGATTTTTTGCATCCATGATACAATCCTTAAAAGCATCCATGATACAATCTCAAACACACTTTTTACCGTTCTCTTTGTGATTGTACCCAATTGTGTATGTCTTGCTTATGTATGAAAATGAAATTTTGCATCTTTCCACCGACCATGTATTTGAGATGTCTTTGATTTAGATATGGCATCAGCTTAGTCATAGAGTGAGACTAGGGAGTTGGACCATCTCAACCATGGTGTGCCTGCATGTGTATATAGTTTTGTGTATTCATTAAAGATTTTCATTTAATTTTAATCAACTAAAGAGCAATATTCATGACTTACAAGTAATAAAAAAACTTACAAGGATGAGGCATATTCAATACAAACAAGTAATAAAAAAACTTACAAGGATGAGGCATATTCATAACTTTTGCAATCCCACCTTGGATATCAACACTAGAAGCAACTCATATTGTTCGTGTACAGACAAGACAATATGGGAGTTCATTATACCCAACAACTTATGGTGTTGTTGTTCGTGTTGGCTCTGTTGGACCCTGCAATTAATATTCAATATACATTATTCAATAAGATTAATTGTGAAACATAATGAAATATTGAAAAGTGTGTTACCTTGTTGAGCTTCACTTGGTTTTGAGAATAGTTTTATAGTCTCTACTTAACAGGGCCAACCAAATGAAGGTGGAAGCTCATTTGGCCCCTCGCCCCCCCCCCCCCCCCCCCCCCAACATCACTCTAAATTCCCTGTTAACATCTTATAACATTCATTCTTTCTTTCTTTCTACCATTAATAAAATATAGCATTCATTCATTAATATCACATAACGTTCATTAACACATAACATTGATTAACATTAATTAACACGCAACATTTATCAATATTAATTAACACATATCATCCATAACCATTAATTAGGACATAATTACATTCACTAACACATAAAAAATCAATCATTATCAAATAAGTTAGATTACAATCATTTCTTTTCTTTGTTTTTCTTTGAAGCAATGAAAAGACTAAGTGGAACATCAGTTTCTTCATCATTTCCCCCCTCTGCAGATGTTCCACCAATTGCTCATGATCTTAATGTATGCGTAGTCCTATACTAAGGACGATGATGTTGAAGCGAAGGGGGGTCCTCTGCAATAACAAAGAAAAGGGTTAAATTCAAAAAAATAAAATATTATTGTTACAAGTATTTCATTAATTTAGAGAACATAATTGTTGTGCTCTTTACCTGATGGGGCCACATCATTTTGTGTAGCCTCAACCTCAACATGTTGAACACCCTCTAGATCATCTGGAGTTGAAATAGTAAAGGTTACATTAATGTTGAACACCAATAGCAATTATATTTGTTTAAAGCAATAACAGTGGTCCTCTTTACCTAAGTGGGGAACATCACGTTCTTGATGTTGTGTACCTAGATCATGCTCCACTTGCTCACCACCGACTACATGCTCTAAAATATTAACAAAAAAGGTTACATTAATTAGTACTCTAATTAAAAATTAAGATGTTTAATTGTATTAATAGCTAAATAAATAAATTTGAATAGAAAATGAATACCTCCACTGTTGGGATGCACATCCAGACCTTCATGTGGAGGTGGTGTTTCACAATTAGCAGGCTGCATTCCAATGATATGTACATTGTTATCATTGCTTTCTTATTTAAAACAAATATAGTCACTTTATGTTGGAAATCAACATCAATTAGATTATTGGTAAAGTATTCAATTTGAAACAACTTCCATTTAGCATATTTACCTGTGTGATGGATGCACTCGAATGTTGTGTATGCCCACTCAATTCTCGTAGCTGATTAGCCACGACTGAATAGCCTTGCTGGTAGCCAATTCTCTTGTCATCTTCTATGGGCGATCTATTGAATTCAGAGCCTTGCATTTTTGCTTGGTACCGTGAATTTTGCTTGCATTGTTTGATAAAAAAAAACATTTGCAATTTATTAATATTTTGATTGAACATTTCATTTACATGAGATACTTACAATTCGTGCAGCAAGTTTCATGTAACCACCAGAGCCGAGTTTGTGTTGCCCATGCTTTTCTTACCTTACATTGGTTTCCTTTGACGTGTCATTCAGTCTATAAAAAGTTTGAAATATTTTAGATTATATAAATATAAAGAGTAATTAATTAGTACATAATTACCTTCTTAATAGTATCCTATACCTTCTTTTAGCATCTACTAGTGTATTTCCTTTTTTCGTTTCAATTATCGCCTTGGCATCCAAAATCAGGTCCTTCCACTCCCTCTCTGGAATCATGGGGGGACGCTTGTACTTTAGGTTCCTCTCCAAATGGGTCCTATATTGGTCCCTCACATACTTTAGATATGTGCCAGCTTTTTCAAGGAGCTTGGTTTTGTCAAAGGTGCCATTTCCAAACCACTCAACCATTTGGTTTGTCAATTCATCTTTTAACCATTTTTCTTGATCATTCCACCTTTTAAAGCAAAAAAAAACCTGTTAGATTCAGAAATGAACTGAAGCTACATTTATTACACTTCAAGAAATGAATCAAAGGAAAATTATTCTAGCAATGATATGAAATCAAAAGTGGATTAGGGTTAGTTCACATATGATGTACCACCTTTTACATATGGTGGGCCCAAATATCTGCAATGCAGTGTCACTAAGGTGTTTATAGAAAATATCATTGCCTCCAAAAAATTCATGGGATCATTAGTCCAAAACGAGTGATCATAAAGTAAATTACAATTAGAGTATATATAAAAATAATTTTAAAGTACAGGGAACCTTTTGTATCTTTAAGGGAAGTATTTCTTTGTCGCTCACCACCAATGTGGCCTGCAATGTTCCTGTACTAGCAATATGAGAAGATCCAAGAAATGATGGTATGTTATTAGTAGTAGTCACCTCTGGCACATCCTCATGTACATCTCCTCCTGCAAAAAATGAATCCACTATGAAATGGCATAAGAATTCAAGAAAGAACGCTTGAAGGGAAATAAACACATGACATAAGATAGAGCAAAAGAGGGATCTACCAATGGTGGGCAGGCCAATATGATGTGCACTATAGGATGTTTGCATGCTACGTGTTGCCGACATTGCAGTCGGCAATATAGGTGAGGGTAACTTCTGATGAGGCAACGTCAGGATTTGCACAGTAACATTGACAACACCTAAAGAATCATACATTAAATATATCAAACATTAAATATATGAAAAGTGCAAGAATTGTAAACAAGGATGAACTTTTATTTTGAAAATTGACAGTATCAAGTATGATGTGTTTTGGGTACTCAGAGTGATAATCCAAGCAAGTGATAATACAAGAAAATCATCATCACCTGAAGATCCTGCAACACCCTGATCATGGGAACGACTTTCATGAGGGTGGATAAATTTATGTAAAAACAATACGTACATATTTTAGTTAATGACATAAAAGAGAATAAAATATAAACCATCATTGAACTTTTGTTATAATTAAAGCTTTCATTACTGCTTACTTGCAAGTTTTCTGCTATCTGAAACAATAATTCCACCCTTTGTTGTATCTCATCAGTGGTAGGATGCACGGCTGCCAAAGCAACAATCTCATTTCTAATTTTTATAAGAGGCATTTTAAAGAATTCCACAAGGTCTGTGGGATCTTCAAGGTCATCATTGCTTAACCCTAATGATTCCACATCCCTAGAAAGGTGCTTAGGTACTGCAACTCCCTTTCCCTTTCCCCGAACATCCGTCTATGTCAAGAATATCATTAACAATTACAAAATTAGTATAAATCACTAAAAAAAAGAACATAATAATGTAACAGTTTGCTTCTACCTAATTTGTACAATTACAATGAGGTTTACCTGCTTGGTAGAAGTGTTGCAAGGTACATCTCTTTCTGTGATATGTGATGGATCCATGTCGGCCTATGACAAAGAAAAAATATAAAAAACGTTAGTGAAATTACATCATACACAACATGAACAACATGAACTTTGTACACAGAAAGAGTATTAAATAATGAAAAGATGTTGTTGTCAAAATCATTGTAAATTTTTTAATTCCTTACCTTTACTTTATGTAGACTATGCAGGATCCTCAACTAAATGGTCACATAGATAGTCACATAGCTAATAAACAATCCAATTTCTAGTCAAAGTTGGTCTTTTGATTGCTTGGTTTAAGGCTTCTAATCATTCAAAAATTGTTAAAATTGAAATTTTGTGTCCAAATTGTGTTCTTACTGTCCTAAATCTGAAAAGTGTGTTTGCATTCATTTGAAATTTCAGTGCTTTATTCAAATTCTTGCAATTTGTGACTTTTGAAATTAAGTGCTTAATTACAACAACTTTGATTTCCGCTTTCAAAATTGAATTTTGCGTGAAATTGAGTCAACTTTAAAATTTCAAAACTTGCATTGCTTTTGGTATTCCCTCTAAAATCATAAAATTCAAAATTTCAGTTTCCCTCTCTTTTTCAAAATTCAAATTTTGCATTTTTCGACAATATTGGTAGGGTTCAATTTTGAGATTGCAACTTTAATTTGGCCTATCTACAGATCGTAAAATCACTCAATTTTTTCAGATTAGCTTTAAAATCATCATAACTTTCATCCCTACAAATTTTGAAAAAAGTTGCGAGGACTGTGTGCACTCCGAGCGCCACGGTCCCTGACATTTTTTCTGAAATTTCGGGAGATTGTCATGATTGCATTTAACAGCTTAAATCTAGAAGATTGGATGATCTTACTGAAAATTGCTACCTCTAAATTCAAAATCTTCTCTCCCTCTCTAGTGCATGAGTTTTACAACAATAAGCCCTACTTACACTATTCCCGTTAGACGAAGCCTTAGAATTAAGTCTTTCCAAGGTTTAATTACTGAGGAGATGGAACCTAATTTGAATGGCCTTTTTAACAAGGACATGGGTAATTCCTCTAATCCTCCTAATGATGAAGAAGCTCTCCATGAGGTTTCTGTAGAACAACTTGCGAAATTGGATAACCAATTTGACGATTTTTGACAATGGATGTCTTAAGAATACCCCGATAGTCAAGCTCTTCCTTTAATTGAGGGTCTAAAACATATGCTTCAAAGTGATAAGAATGGAATTGATATTTTGCGTGGTATTGCACACATTGTGGATTCGAATGTGATGCCTATGAAGAGTTGTGCTGAAAATTTAGGTTATACACAACCTCCCACTCAAGTCAATCATTCTATTCCTTTGACAACTTCTATTGCTAGCATACCTACCTTTACATCAAACATAATGACTACTTCTATACAAGACATTTTGCCTATGATTACCAGTCATGGGGGCAATCCTTCCTCTTCAATTAACCCTCTTCCTTCATTCAATCCGACTTCTTCATTCATTCCTTCAATGAGTGTTCCTATTACATCTCCACAAATGAACATGACGCAAGGGGGCAATTCATTCAACCATTCCATTCCTCCTTGTAGTGTTCCTCCTTTCCAATCCTCTCCTATGACTAATTATCATAGTGTCCCGCCACCTTACTCTTTACCTTCTTTCAATAACATAACACCTCCATCTCAATCTAACACATCTAATATGAATTCTTCGACTGAAGTGACCATTAACAATCTTGCACAAACTGTCTCTTCTTTACAGCAACAAATTGCCTCTATGAATCATTCTAAGTTTAGTGTGCCCACATTTGATGTTGCGAGCCCACTTTCTCTTGACATTGTTCGAGCTATCCCTCCTAAACATGTTGAAATCCCGCATTTGGAACTTTATAATGGTAAAGGTGATCCTCTAACACATGTTAAGACTTTTCAAACAATATGTACTGATTTTGCTTATGACCAAAGGTTGCTTGCAAAACTGTTTACTAGAACATTAAGAGACAAAGCCCTACAATGGTATTGCTCATTGCCTTCTTATTCTATTACTTCTTTCAAACAACTTGCAAATGCTTTCATTCAACAATTTCAAAACAATATAAGTCCTAAAGTTACTATGATTGATTTAATGCATTGTAAACAAGGTGTTAAAGAAAAAGTGACTGATTTCATTCGTAGATATAAGCATTTGTATGCTCAAATTTCTTTTCCAGTGCCTGACAATGATATTCAAAGAATCTTTATTTCTAATTTACAAAAAGATATTCGAGACAAACTTATGTTTTCTGAGTTTACTTCTTTCCAACAGTTGTGTGTAACTCTTCACAATTATCAACTGACTGTGAGTCAAATGGAACAATCACATCCTATGGCTCCGAGTGATAAGGGTGATAGCAGTCAACAACTATTTGGAAAGTTTAAACCGAATAGAGATTCCATCAAAGTCAATGAAAACATCATCAACAACAATGTGAATGCAGCATCAGGCGTGCCTCCTATTTCTAAGTTTTTCAAGAAAGAAAGAAAGTATACTCCTTTGAATGAATCATTGCATAGTATTATGAATAAGTTATTGGAACAAAATGTGCTTACTCTTCCTCCTATAAGGCAAATAGATCCTGCAAAGATTAATTCACCATATTTTGATAACAAATCTTTTTGTCAATTTCATCGTCAACCTGGGCATGATACTGAAAAATGTTTTGCTTTAAAGGGTAAAATTCAAGATTTGATTGATAATAATACTATCTCTATTTCTGGAGTGAATGATAAAGGCTACACATCTGTAGCTCCTCCTAACCAAAATATTTAGATTTTTACTGATCCATTACCTTCTCATACCTCTAATGCGATTGAGACTAATGATTCCTCTTTCTCATCTGATGGTCTTGTGTCTATGACTCCGAATGTGATTAACTTTGTAGAGCAGCAAGAAAACCCTAAAGAACCTTCCATCACATTTGATTCTAGTGAAACTATCAGGGCACCTGATGGTCCTTTATACATAGTTGCAAAAGTCAAGAATACACCTTGTCGTGGAGTGCTTATTGATCCTTTGTGCATGGTTAATGTTATTACTGAAGAATTTCTTTTCACTTTGCAATTGAATCAAGTGATCTATGACAAAACAGATGTGATTGTGAAGTTATTTGATGCATTTTTTTCTCCTGCAATTGGTTCTATTACATTACCTATTGAGGTCCATAACAAATCCCTTGATGTAAACTTTGCTATTATTCCTTCATCCAAACAATTTCGTGTGAAGCTTGGCTATCCTTGGCTATCTTCCATGAAAGCTATTGCTTCTCCTATTCATAAGTGTTTGAAATTTCCCCATAATGGTGAAGTTGTTACTGTCAATCATAGTCTCTTTAAACTAGCTGAAAGAACTTCTAGCGTCCCTATTGATTATTTTTGGCCTAAACAATTCCAATCGCTTCCACCACAAAGTGATCATCTTTTTAAATCTTATCAAAAATGGAAAACAGATATGATCCTATCTCTAAGTGAACCTAGAACACCCAAACTTGATATTCCTATCGTTCTTGAGAAGGAAGTTCTTCCTTTGAAAGATAAAACTAATGTCTTTCCTCAAGAAGATTCCCAACCCATTCCTATGGATGTGACTATGTCTATGCCGAATAAACTTTCTAAAAGTAGACCTATACCTCCTCGTCATGATGGACTTGGTCTTCTTCCTAAACCAAAAATTCCTCCTTTATATGGAGCAGTTCCTCCTCCTTCCTTCTATAGAGAGAAGAGACCTTCTTCTTCTCCTATTATCCAACCTAAGAGACCACAACCTAAACACCCAAGTGATAAGGATGAGAACATTCCTCCTCCTCAATCTCCTCAACTTCCTACTAAGACTAGACGAAATCGTTCTGCATGTGAACGCCGACGAAAGTGTCGTCTTAGAGCTCAGGCAGCTACTTCTCAAACTTCGCCATCTACAAAAACACCTTCAACAAGTATTATTCCATTTTCTCCAAATTCTCCTAAACATAAGATGCATGATGATCTTGATCCTGTGCGAGTTAAAAATCCTATTTTTATAAATCTTGATGATGCTATAGATGAAAATGTTATTCATGATGAAAATGTTACTCCTCTTGCTTTTGATAGTGAATATGAACTTGTTGATATTGATAACCATTTATCTAATGAATTTTCTAAAGCACTTATCCTAGCTCCTAGACAAGAACAACGTGGCTTGGAACATGAACATAGCCCTTGTTTGGATCTTGTGATAGCTCCATCTGCTGTGTTGGATGTTCCTCCTCTAGCGTGTTCCCTGCCTTCCCGAAATATTGATCAGCAAGATCGGGGGGTAGATGACGTGCTAGACTAGTTACATTAGCATAGCAGATTCTCTCCTCCTCTCTTTTGTTACTTCTTCTATGTGTTATTCTCATTCTTCTATTTGTTGTCCTTAGTGTTGTCTACTTGAGGACGATGCAAAGCATTGAGATCTCTTTTGGTCTCTCTCATGTTGACTCAAAAGACACATGTGTTTCCTTCTTCTAGGTGACCTTCCTTGATTGGGGAATGAAGAACAATTATGCATACATACATATGATATACATGACTTATCATACAGCATACTGACCCCGAGGAAAGCAAAGTCACCTTGTGCTTTGTGTTTTGTGTCTATTATCCTTGGGTTTATCTCACACTTGGGGGCTAAATCTTTGTGATAACGTGCTCCCTTCCCTTCTCATTTCTTATGTGTATCACTACGTTAAAGCAATCACCCCCGTTGAGGCATGTGTGATCGCTTTAACGTAGGGGGGCATACACCCCGTCTATCCCTTCAGGATACTTGAAAATTTCTTGGCGAACTTAGCTTTGCCTTGAAAATTTTTGGTATTTCTCTTGCATGACTCATAGTGAGGGAACCTTACTACTGACAGTCATGGTTCTCCCTTGTGATCTTCCCTTTTACTTTGTCAATCGAAGTCGTAAGATCCTTAGTCCACTGGGGGCTTGGTGTGTCTTGCCTCCTTGACGTGGTGAAAGCCTTTCAATGTTGTTTCCTTGTACTTTACCGGAAGTATGAGCGTACGCCTATACTCCCGCTAAAGTGGGGGCTAAATGTAGCGTCCTAAAATTGTGACACTTGCAATTTCGATTGCATTTCGGTCTTCATGATGGTGATGCAACACGAAACTTGAATGGAGACCCCGAAACTTGCTCACGACACCAAAAACTGCATTTTTCCAGCACCCTGCCTGATCCCTCCTTGCACCCTACTGTCCCGGGAGGTGGGACCAGAGTGCCCAGCGCCCTGGTCCTTCAGGACCAGGGCACCCAGCGCCCTAGTCCCCCAGGACCATGGCGCCCAGCGCCCTGGTCCCTGGCCCTATTTTGGGCGCGATCTCCTATGGGGCTTCAGTTCTTTTTGTTTGCAATTTGGAAAATAACATTTCCTGGTCGGCCTAAGGTCGGGAAAATCAGTCTATCAACCCTAATTGAAAAGTATATAAACTACATTTCCTCTCCCATTTTGGAAAGATAGAAAAAAAGGTGGAAATGATATTCAAACATTCAAACATTCAAGCATTCAAGCATTCCTTCAAGCAATTGATCATTCTAAGTCTCCATTCAAGGCTAAGTGTTGCATTCAAGACAAGGATTCAACCATTGAAGAGGAGATCACATACCACATACAACATACAACATACAACAACATCTACACCTTCGCATGTAAGAATACAAACATTCTTACAACAAGGTTGCAGGTACGCAACTGAAATTGAAGATCTGGAATCCTTGTGCAGAGACGAACAGATGCCCCTTCGTTTCGCGGATTTTTCGGAGGACCGTGTGCACGCCGGGTGCCATCGTCCCGTCAAATTTTGCTCAAATTTGCAGGACAGCGCCGTCTCGACATTTTACTGCCAATTCCAGGTCCGCAGCTTCATCCTATATCCCTATCTCAGTTTATAAGTGAATCTTTCTCACTTTCTATGCATTCCTAGCTTGATCATTCTATCCACATTCTTTACAAAAGAGGGTAGCCTTGCTATCTTAACCCTTGAAACTCATTTAGAATCCAATCTTGCATTGTGTGGGATTGGATCTTGTGGGTTTCAACCTCTCTTTTGAATGTAAAGTCTCCCCTAAGTGAAAACCGTCAATCCTAGTAACCTCCCTTCTCTCTCCTTGGAGTTGGAAGAGGGGAGAGCAACTAGGGTTCGATTTTCAGCTTTACAAGTTTTATTAAGGCACAAGGTTCAAAGTCAGAGGTTATGACACCTAGTCAAAAACATCAAGTACAAAAAGTTTAGTCTCAGTCACTAGAACACAATTTGCAACATGCATTAGGAGTTGTCCTCCTTACAAATAGTGCAACATTAAAAAGGTATTATAAAAGCTACAACCACAATTCAAAGAGGAAGCTTACAAAGATAGGACAAAGCTAGGTATAGTCATAAGTCAAGGCAAATACATAGTTGAAACTCAGTCCAAAATAGTGAAGAAGTGCAACAAATGACATGAGAAGTCTAAAGAAGTATTATAGAAATCATGAGTCAAGGATTAATGAAGAGATTTTTTGCATCCATGATACAATCCTTAAAAGCATCCATGATACAATCTCAAACACACTTTTTACCATTCTCTTTGTGATTGTACCCAATTCTGTATGTCTTGCTTATGTATGAAAATGAAATTTTGCATCTTTCCACCGACCATGTATTTGAGATGTCTTTGATTTAGATATGGCATGAGCTTAGTCATAGAGTGAGACTAGGGAGTTGGACCATCTCAACCATGGTGCGCCTGCATGTGTATATAGTTTTGTGTATTCATTAAAGATTTTCATTCAATTTTAATCAACTAAAGAGCAATATTCATGACTTACAAGTAATAAAAAAACTTACAAGGATGAGGCATATTCAATACAAACAAGTAATAAAAAAACTTACAAGGATGAGGCATATTCAATACAAACAAGTAATAAAAAAACTTACAAGGATGAGGCATATTCATAATTTTTGCAATCCCACCTTGGATATCAACACTAGAAGCAACTCATATTGTTTGTGTACAGACAAGACAATATGGGAGTTCATTATACCCAACAACTTGTGGTGTTGTTGTTCGTGTTGGCTCTGTTGGACCCTGCAATTAATATTCAATATACATTATTCAATAAGATTAATTGTGCAACATAATGAAATATTGAAAAGTGTGTTACCTTGTTGAGCTTCACTTGGTTTTGAGAATAGTTTTATAGTCTCTACTTAACAGGGCCAACCACGTGAAGGTGGAAGCTCATTTGGCCCCTCGCCCCCCCTCTAACATCACTCTAAATTCCCTGTTAACATCTTATAACATTCATTCTTTCTTTCTTTCTACCATTAATAAAATATAGCATTCATTCATTAATATCACATAACGTTCATTAACACATAACATTGATTAACATTAATTAACACGCAACATTTATCAATATTAATTAACACATATCATCCATAACCATTAATTAGGACATAATTACATTCACTAACACATAAAAAATCAATCATTATCAAATAAGTTAGATTACAATCATTTATTTCTTTGTTTTTCTTTGAAGCTATGAAAAGACTAAGTGGAACATCAGTGTCTTCATCATTTCCCCCCTCTGCAGATGTTCCACCAACTGCTCATGATCTTAATGTATGCGTAGTCCTATACTAAGGACGATGATGTTGAAGCAAAGGGGGGTCCTCTGCAATAACAAAGAAAAGGGTTAAATTCAAAAAAAAATAAAAATTATTGTTACAAGTATTTCATTAATTTAGAGAACATAATTGTTGTGCTCTTTACCTGATGGGGCCACATCATTTTGTGTAGCCTCAACCTCAACATGCTGAACACCCTCTAGATCATCTGGAGTTGAAATAGTAAAGGTTACATTAATGTTGAACACCAATAGCAATTATATTTGTTTAAAGCAATAATAGTGGTCCTCTTTACCTAAGTGGGGAACATCACGTTCTTGATGTTGTGTACCTAGATCATGATCCACTTGCTCACCACCGACTACATGCTCTAAAATATTAACAAAAAAGGTTACATTAATTAGTACTCTAATTAAAAATTAAGATGTTTAATTGTATTAATAGCTAAATAAATAAATTTGAATAGAAAATGAATACCTCCACTGTTGGGATGCACATCCGGACCTTCATGTGGAGGTGGTGTTTCACAATTAGCAGGCTGCATTCCAATGACATGTACATTGTTATCATTGCTTTCTTATTTAAAACAAATATAGTCACTTTATGTTGGAAATCAACATCAATTAGATTATTGGTAAAGTATTCAATTTGAAACAACTTCCATTTAGCATATTTACCTGTGTGATGGATGCACTCGAATGTTGTGTATGCCCACTCAATTCTCGTAGCTGATTAGCCACGACTGAATAGCCTTGCTGGTAGCCAATTCTCTTGTCATCTTCTATGGGCGATCTATTGAATTCAGAGCCTTGCATTTTTGCTTGGTACCGTGAATTTTGCTTGCATTGTTTGATAAAAAAAAACGTTTGCAATTTATTAATATTTTGATTGAACATTTCGTTTACATGAGATACTTACAATTCGTGCATCAAGTTTCATGTAACCACCAGAGCCAAGTTTGTGTTGCCCATGCTTTTCTTACCTTACATTGGTTTCCTTTGACGTATCACTCAGTCTATAAAAAGTTTGAAATATGTTAGATTATATAAATATAAAGAGTAATTAATTAGTACATAATTACATTCTTAATGGTATCCTGTACCTTCTTTTAGCATCTACTGGTGTATTTCCTTTTCTCCTTTCAATTATCGCCTTGGCATCCAAAATCAGGTCCTTCCACTCCCTCTCTGGAATCATGGGGGAATGCTTGTACTTTAGGTTCGTCTCCAAATGGGTCCTATATTGGTCCCTCACATACTTTAGATATGTGCTAGCTTTTTCAAGGAGCTTGGTTTTGTCAAAGGTGCCATTTCCAAACCACTCAACCATTTGGTTTGTCAATTCATCTTTTAATCGTTTTTCTTGATCATTCCACCTTTTAAAGCAAAAAAAAAGCTGTTAGATTCAGAAATGAACTAAAGCTACATTTATTACACTTCAAGAAATGAATCAAAGGAAAATTATTCTAGCAATGATATGAAATCAAAAGTGGATTAGGGTTAGTTCACATATGATGTACCACCTTTTACATATGGTGGGCCCAAATATCTGCAATGCAGTGTCACTAAGGTGTTTATAGAAAATATCATTGCCTGCAAAAAATTCATGGGATCATTAGTCCAAAATGAGTGATCATAAAGTAAATTACAATTAGAGTATATATAAAAATAATTTTAAAGTACACGGAACCTTTTGTATCTTTAAGGGAAGTATTTCTTTGCCGCTCACCACCAATGTGGCCTGCAACGTTCCCGTACTAGCAATATGAGAAGATCCAAGAAATGATGGTATGTTATTAGTAGTAGTCACCTCTGGCACATCCTCATGTACATCTCCTCCTGCAAAAAATGAATCCACTATGAAATGGCATAAGAATTCAAGAAAGAACGCTTAAAGGGAAATAAAAACATGACATAAGATAGAGCAAAAGAGGGATCTACCAATGGTGGGCGGGCCAATATGATGTGCACTATAGGATGTTTGCATGCTACGTGTTGCCGACATTGCAGTCGGCAATATAGGTGAGGGTAACTTCTGATGAGACAACGTCAGGATTTGCACAGTAACATTGACAACACCTAAAGAATCATACATTAAATATATCAAACATTAAATATATGAAAAGTGCAAGAATTGTAAACAAGGATGAACTTTTATTTTGAAAATTGACAGTATCAAGTATGATGTGTTTTGGGTACTCAGAGTGATAATCCAAGCAAGTGATAATACAAGAAAATCATTATCACCTGAAGATCCTGCAACACCCTGATCATGGGAACGACTTTCATGAGGGCGGATAAATTTCTGTAAAAACAATACGTACATATTTTAGTTAATGACATAAAAGAGAATAAAATATAAACCATCATTGAACTTTTGTTATAATTAAATCTTTCATTACTGCTTACTTGCAATTTTTCTACTATCTGTAACAATAATTCCACGCTTTGTTGTATCTCATTAGTGGTAGGATGCACGGCTGCCAAAGCAACAATCTCTTTTCTAATTTTTATAAGAGGCATTTTAAAGAATTTCACAAGGTCTGTGGGATCTTCAAGGTCATCATTGCTTAACCCTAATGATTCCACATCCCTAGAAAGGTGCTTAGGTACTGCAACTCCCTTTCCCTTTCCCTGAACATCCGTCTATGTCAAGAATATCATTAACAATTACAAAATTAGTATAAATCACTAAAAAAAAAGAACATAATAATGTAACAGTTTGTTTCTACCTAATTTGTACAATTACAATGAGGTTTACCTGCTTGGTAGAAGTGTTGCAAGGTACATCTCTTTCTGTGATATGTGATGGATCCATGTCGGCCTATGACAAAGAAAAAATATAAAAAATGTTAGTGAAATTACATCATACACAACATGAACAACATGAACTTTGTAGACAAAAAGAGTATTAAATAATAAAAAGATGTTGTTGTCAAAATCATTGTAAATTTTTTAATTCCTTACCTTTACTTTATGTAGACTATGCAGGATCCTCAACTAAATCGTCACATAGATAGTCACATAGCTAATAAACAATCCAATTTCCATAAATAAACACAATTTAAAAATTGTCACATAAATAGTGACACTCCCTATCTCCATCTCCATATTAAAAGGTGCATCATGAATTAATTATGTAATGGCATTAGAATTCAAAACATAATGAATTAATTATGTAAAAAAAATTCTATCAAGAAGTCAATATTAAATAGATAATATACTAATTGCATACATCATACATTTCATTCTTCATCATCATGAACATCAAGGTCATCATCATCATCATCATCATCATCATCATCATCATCATCATCATCATCATTGTCGTCATCGTCGTCATCATCATCTTCACCATCATCACCATCATCATCATCATCATCATCATCATCATCATCATCATCATCATCTTCTTCTTCTTCTTCTTCTTCTTCTTCTTCTTCTTCGTCATTGTGAAACTGTTGAACGTGATCATCATCCACTTCATCTTCTACTTCTTCTGTATCTTCTTCTTTAGTATCTTATTCTTCCATCACATTATACTTTATCGGCCTTCCTCTTGGATCATGTCTAACAACAAATGACCAACCCGGTTTATGTGGAACCTCTGAGTAAAATACTTGCTCACATTGGCTTGGAAGAACATAGGGCTCATCCCCAACTAGTTCAAATGACCTTGTATTTAGCATTATAAAACCATTATCATGTTCAATAACAGTTCTATCAGGACCATTTTTATTCAATCGTATCCTGTACCATTTGATGACGAACAAAACTAATTTGAAGGAATTAAAGTCACACTCAAGTATATCATCCAAAATGCCATAGTATTGATTTTGAGAATGTTGAGGATGAATGCCATTTATCCATGAAATATTTTTCACCTCAAAGACTATAGAGATGCCAGAATCACAAGTTTTCTTTGTGTCATCCAACTTTTTTATGCAAAATTTATGACCATTGCAGCACATAGCATTGTGGTGTTTGACGTGCGATATATCAAACATGTAAAATTTATTGCATTGTGAGTTGATAAACATATGGGTGATTAATAAATTTATACGTACCTGTTTATCTCTTAAACCATATGCTAAATCAATTTCCCTTTGCGTAACATTGGAATCTCCATTACGACGTGCTTCTTTAACCAATGAAGCCACACCTTCCCATGTTAACATGTGTCCAAAATTTTGACAACGTTCAATCCATACCATCATCCAATCAAGATTGTTTGCAATATGCAAATGTAGTGCATCCCACTCTCGACCAACTGTACAAAAAATAAATAGACATCTAACAATCGATTTATTTTGAAGATTAAGAATTAATTAACTACAATAACATCTTATAATTACCTCTCACTTTCCTCAATCTACCTTTCCCCGTCAAGTACTCCCCTTCAAATTTGTTAATGGTGTTGGGATCCCAAATGCGATCCATGTGGATCTTTGCTGCAAACTTAGGAAGATATTCAGAAATGTACACCATAGTCTAGTATACCATATATCCCTCCACCATAGAACCCTCGGGATATGCTCTTTGTCGAACCAAAGCCTTCAAAAATTTCAAGTGCCTCTCAACCATCCACATTGACCTAGTGTGTACAGGTCCACAGAATTCAATCTCCTCAACTTGGTGTATGAGGTAGTGTTCTTGTGCATTGAAAAATACTGGAGGTAGACACTTTTGCATTTCACACATTAAATGAGGAATTTTTCTCTTCCAATATTTTATATTGTCTTTATGGATTTGTTTACATGACAACCACTTACAAGGTATTCAAGATGCAAAAAAATATATTACATAAGAAGTAAAAAAAATCACAAATATAATATCTATACAACAAACTAAACAAATATCACTACTTACCTCATGTATTTTCCAAGATCATATATGACTTGCTTGACATTATCTTCGAAGTCGTTTAGGAGAGATAGAGGTAGAACGTACTGCAACAATTATAAAATTATCTTTTCATTTTTTTGTAACATAATGAAAAGTACACGTACGTGCAGTACTTAAATACATACTAAAAACACGAACATGAATTACCTTAATGAAGGTATGCCAATCATGTGTTTTCATCCCTAGCCCAAATTTAATTTTCTTTGATATGAGATTGTTTATGTTCACAACAAATCCTATGGGAAATCGAATTTTTCGTATGACTTCTTTTATAGCATTGCTTTGCTGGTCTGTTAATAACCAAGGAAGCTCACTTATATTAATCTAGTCTCCATGGCTATTTGATTGAATGACATTTATCATTGCATGATTGGAATCCTGAATGTCACTACATATTTTGACAATTTTTTCTTTGTCACGCCTTCCATCCAATATTTTCCATAATGTCTCTGTTATATTCTTTCCAATATGCATACTATCAAACAAATGAACAATTTGTAACTGCTCGTAGTAGGGCAACCTACTAAATTGTCGGGGATAACATCTTATTCCCTTAGGAAGGTGGTCATTTATGCCTTCATGACCTTCATGATCATCAATCACATCATCAGTAAACAAAACAAAATAGAAAAGATGTTTTATGACAAACCAATAGATGGAATGACATTACCTTGATGATTAATTCTATTATATTCCAACTTCCACAAGTGAGGTGTCATTCTTCGTGGCTTTGATGTATTCTCTTCTTTCCCATTGAAAAGATGTTTTTCAGTATTTCAATACTTATGATTTTTGTGGAGAAAGTGCCTATACTAATCAAACACCTACTTTCCTAAACTTTTTGAATGACGAGATTTCATCTTTGGACCATAAACAGGACATGGGAATTTTCCCTTTGTTTGAAGACCTACAAGATAATGTATAATTGGATTAAATATGATAATTTTTTGAATTATAATGTTCATGCACAACTTAAACACTATAACATACCACAAAAATGTGTTAGCCTCGGGGCATCGTGTATTGTCTATAGAAGCATCGCATGGAATTGAAATTATCTTTGTCCTATTGGTCTAGAGACGTCATACATAGTGACACCATTCCATAACTCCAGCAACTTGTCGATAAGAGGCTTGATATATACATTTATATCTTTAACTTGGTACTTACCTAATCGAATGAACAAAAACATTAAATAATTATTATGACCATTTTACAGCAATATTTATAATTAAATTTAGATGACTATATTTAAATGATAAAATACCTAGAACAATCATTGCCAACATTATGTGCTCCCTCTTTATTGACATCCATGGAGGAATGTTATTGTTGATAACAAAAACAGGCCACACTGAGTAAATAGATCTCATCTCTCCAAATGGATTGACACCATCTGCTGCCAATGAAAGCCTGAGATTACGAGGTTCTTCTTTAAAGTGTGGCCACTTTTCCTCTATGTCCATAAATGCTGAACCATCCGTAGGCATTCGAATAATGTCATCTCATCTTCTATTGTGTGCATGGTAATCCATAAATTGTGCCAAGCTAGTGCACTTGAATAATCATTGCATACATGGAATAATGAGAATATGGCGAAGAACCTTGCGAGGAACCCTTTTTGTTATTTGATCTATTCGATATCTACTGATATGACATTCAGGGCATTCAGTTCAAAATTCATCTTGTTTGTGATATATAATATGATCATTGGGACAAGCATCTATTGCTTGATACTCCATTCCAATATCTTTCATAATGACAGATAATTCTCGATATGAGCGAGGTAGAATATTTGATGGTGGTAACAAAAACTCACCTATCAATCTATAGCAACAAAATATAATTTGTTATAATAAAGAATATTAATGGTATAGCATGATTCATAGTTTATTATGACATATATGACATGCCTTAACATACGTGACATTTTTATGTTGGATAAACCATTCATAACCTTCAAGTTCACCAACAACAATACATTGGAGAGAAGAGTTGCTTGCGAGCCTTCGTAAAGGGCCTCAGATGCCTTCTCAAGTAGAGGAACATCATGAACAACATCAAGGTCATCTTCATCATCATGATCAGCTGCGCAAGTACTAAATGAGTCATGGATCAATGTATTTGTACCATCATCTTCAATTGTGTTTTCTGGCTCATGATCATCATCTTCCATGGGATCATCATCTTCAGTTTCGATATTCACACCTCCATGTTCGTCCACTTCGAAAACCATATTCTCAGGTTTGTGTTGATCCATACCATGTGCTCTGGGGTGCTCGACCTATATAAAATTGATATACATAAATAAACTATAATCATGATCTCATCATCACGTGATTTATTATGTATATAAATTGTCAAAATGATATAATGAAAAACTTACCAATGGATGATAATCATGTCCACCTTCAATGTGACCATGCAGCCTACAATGTTTTTTTTCTGTTTTGATTAGAAGTCTTTTAGTCTTTAACCCCTTACAAATTTTGCATGGACAATAACATTTTGCATCACCTTTTCTTTTCAAGTTAGACCACAATCTAGCAATTGTCTCCTTATTTTGTTGTTCGTTGATATTGTCTGACATGGTCTTTCTTCACAGGCAAGAAAATAGAAATTATCATCATTGAACAAAGCATCTTATTGAATTTAGATTTCTAGTTTGCTTATGGTACATCACATAGCATGAAAAACAAGAAATACTCAATAAATAACAGGATTCATTGATCTAGTATTATCACAATCTGCACTTGGCCTTCAATATTTTCTCCTCCTAATACTGTTTATCCATTACCTATCAAGTACAAAACTGTAAATGCCATTTGGGATTTCATACAAGACCTATAAAATAGATCCCTCCCATGGATGAGATTCTCTGCAAACAACTTTGGAATGATGTTCTTGATGTTAGATGCATTTACCTTGTTTACTAACCCATTGATACTCTTCTGAAGGGAATCCCATGTCATGCGCTGGTATTCCACACTGCTCTTGTCTTCCACATCTTTCATCATTTGAGCCAACTTAAATGGAGGAATGTAAACACCCCCACTTCTTCCAACACCCTTCTCAGCTCCTCTTACAACACCTTCGTCATTCCCATTCTAAGATGGAGCAGACACAACACCAGAAGTTTTCACTTCCACTACCTCTCTATCCCTCTTGTTTCCAGAAGCCCCTTTACCACTTAATTCATGCTTATTTCTGTACATAAACCCATCAAGAAGCATGAGTTTTTGCATATAAGCTCGCCCCAATAATTTATAGTTATTTTTCATCAAGATTCCCTCAGGAGCTGGCAGATCTTGCTTCCATACTTTAATTCTGTTTTCTCAAAGGACAATCCTAAAAATCCATGCATTGCAAACAACTTTTTACACCTTTGTTGGTTGTGGTGGCGTCATAGAGAGTTTACATCAATAAATGAAGAACATGCCAATGCTTTTAATGCAGCGGTAGAAGACTATCTCTTATTCAATATCTCTAGTGAAAACCCCATGATCTTTTGTTGGAGTAGAATTTGTTATATTCTAGAAAGGGTCTTGTCCTTTGTTGATGGGATATTCATCTAACTCAAGAAATAACTGTTCTTTTCTCCAACAAGAAGTGGAACTAAATGAAGATCTATCACCATGAAATGAATCCTCACAAGGATTACTATAGTTAGTTTTGGTAGATAATCATCTAGGTAAAATACTAATGTGGCTTTATGAAACATTATGTACTAGCTTAGCATACTCTAACAACTTTGGTGCAACATGCTACATCCAATTAAGTCTCCATCGGTATCTCTATTGTGTTTATGGATTGGGATTCAATGTACTCTTTTTATACATAGATTTTACTTTCAACTGAGGAGGTTTGTATGCACTTACTTGTCTTTCGATTGTATCCCTATTTCAAGAATTTCTTCCATCAACAAATCATTTGTTGTAAGTTGTACAAGTGGAAGCTTGAACATGCCTTCCATGGTAGCCTTGTTGATACGTTCAACACCATCTTGTGCAACAAATCTTTAGAACTCCATTTTTCCAAATTGAAGAGTGAGTAGTAGGGACAATCTAGGAAACTTACAAAGGTTTTGCAAGAGAGATAAATAGACCTAAATATTATGGCTTAATAATGATCAATAGGTAAAGAGATAAGAAACTCTCAATATCAAAATGACTTTCTCAATTGTCTTTACTAGAAATGGATAGATCTGCTAATAATGGCTTTATGACTGTATGTCAACTTTAGACTCAATCCAAAAAGAGCTAGAACTAATATGCGATATCTAGATTTATGATCTCTATAATATAACAATCCCATAATTATGTTTCCATGCATCTATACCACAACACAAACATCATGCTAGTGTTTAGCCATAGCAATTGATATCCTAATTATAGAATGTGAAATATGCACATAACTATGAATAAAGATTAAGAAAAACAAAGAAAGATGCTTATTACAGACATAAATGACTAATGGACAAGAATTGAATTCATTGTAGATAGTTTTGAATATCAAATTCACTTATTTGTGTGCATTTAGTAACTCATGTACTTGTGGCCAACCGTTTATCTCTTTCATAAATTAAACACTTATTAATAACATTAAATGGCTCAGTAATTATGTTTTAGTTGAAATTGAAAATAAAATATTTTATTTCAGGACAACTCACACTATTCCCTATCATATTTTAGACTCTCATTTTTGTTAGTAGTGGTTTGATGTCTTTGGAGCTGATCATTGCATTTCTTTAGTTACGTTTGCCAGCCTACTCCCAGCCTGTGCCAAAATGGGAGCTTTGGAACAGGTTATGGACATCCATCAAAGCATAGAAGATAGAGGAATTTTTTCAGATGTAGTTGCAACTGCACAAAATGGATTTGTTGAGAAGGCTTTAGAAACTTTCAAGCAAATGCAATTGGTAGGTGTAAAGCCAAATTCCATGACCATTGCTACTATCCTCCCTGCCTGTGCCAAAATGGGAGATTTGGAACAGGGTATGGACATTCATCGAAGCATAAAGGATAGAGAAATTTTGTTAGATGTTGTAGTTGTAACTGCCCTGGTAGACATGTATGCAAAATGTGGAAGCATAGACAAGGCACGCGAATTGTTTGATAGAATGTCTGAAAGAAATGTTGTCTCATGGATTGCAATGATTGCTGGATATGCACAAAATTGATTTGTCGAAAAGGCTTTAGACACTTTCAAGAAAATGAAATTGGAAGGCATAAAGCCAAATTCCACAACCTTTGCCAGCATCCTCCCTGCCTGTGCAAAAATGGGAGCTTTGGAATAGGGTATGGACATCCATCAAAGCATAACGGATAGAGGAATTTTGTTAGGTGTTGTACTTGCAAATGCCTTGCTTGACATGAATGCAAAATTTGGAAACATGGACAAGGCTTGTGAATTGTTTGATACGATGCCGAAAAGAGATGTGATCTCACATGAGCAATCAACACGCGAGTATATAGGAGGAAGGGATTGCTGATACAAAATTGAATGCTCACTCCTCAATCACAGTTCTATGGTTTTACAAGATTAAACTAGGACAATTAACCACCACATGTATATTTTTTGCAACATGAAATTAAAAACTAGGGCAATTTGAATCTACCTCCTGCGTGGGATTTCCTTCGACACAAGTTTGATGTTCTTGGGGGTTGAAGTCACCACAGATGCCTACGCGGGATTGCAATTCACAAATGAATTCCCTGCCTCTTTTTTTATTTTGTAATGGCCGTTGTCATGGGAATTACGACGAACTTGAGCACGTTTTTGAAAAAAAGAAAATTCTCATTGCTAATGCCTTCTTCGTTGAAACCAAACGGGTAATTTCCATCGGAATTACGACAAATGCGGGCATTTTTTCAAAATAAATCAAATTTGGCCACAATATACCTTCTCTGTCGGAAACCTCAGTCGAAAATCTAGTCCAAATGTATTAGTGTGGGTTCATCATAAATATGTAATGAATATTTGTAACATTTGTATATAAAATTTAATTAAAAGAAAAATTAAATGTGATTGAGTATCTTTTTGTGTATGGTATATATTTTAAGATGTGTATTGTTTAGTTAGTTAGTCTAAAGATGACTACAAAATTCTTGTAAAGACTTTGCAAAGTTTTTTTTTGGCATAATAGAAGACATTTATGGATATTCTCATGGATTATTTGGTAGAGTCACTTAATATTTTGTATCCATTTATTATTTTTCTAAATGTAGGCATGGAGCCCAAATTACATGTGCATTTTGAAAGGCATAGTCTTTTGTGGTACCTTGATTAAGGTATCACCTTTGGTTTTTATTATCACATCTTTTGTATCAATTCAAAGACTCTAATGTCTAACTAGATAAAGACACTAATTTTTCACTAGCTTCATCTCCTCATTATCCCAACACACTCAAAATAAATTAATCTAAAAATCTTTTCAATTTTAATAATTGTGTATTGTTCTCACTGTCATGTCTAAATGTATATAACAACATAAAGGGGTTATAATAAAATACATTATCACACACTTATAAGGCACATCATTTATTTCAATAAAGTTCTTAACCTTGAATTTTCCAAATGAGCATATCGACACAAATTGACAACTAGAATAGGAGTACATTGTGAATTGGTTATGATTTTTTTAGGGTGAGTGTTGTGTGTCTATGGTGATATCTATTGCAACATCTTAGGGGAAACCCCCTTGGTTTAGTAGAGCTATAAGTGAAGAGATCTTACCCACCTTAATAATTGACCCTCAATTTCTTAGCTTGACTATATGCTTTGTGGATATTCTTCCTAGGTTTGACACCCACGCCACCTATAAGACTATCCAACCTTAGGGATTTAGGACCTACAATTCAAATCAACAACTAAATAGATGTCACTATTAGGGACAACTTAATCAAAATTTAATTTTAGGACCCACGTTAATTATTAACTATTGGTTAATGCAATTATAGGAGGACTAGTGCTTGACTGGAACAATATAGAAATCTTACTGATACAAAGGTTAATATCTTCTAATTTAAGGAGTCGTGACTTTATTAAATATTGATTCAAGAAATAATTAGCAAGAGAAAGAGGATAGCTCAATGGAAAGAGATCCATGATCCAAAGGTCAAAAAATATTTGATATATTTTCCTTATGCAAGAAGACAATAAGAATAATGGAAGTATAAGTGTAAGATTTGGCTATGAAGGTAGCCACCCAAGATCAAGAGGCCTAAAAGAAAGCACAAGAACAAGAGTGAAATAATATGGCACGAATAAACCCTATTCCTATCAATAATGCAAATGGAATCAATATAGACAAACATGAGACCCCTTGGTTAAATAGGCCAAGGTGAAACATAGAAAGGCATACTATAATAATAAGTGTTTTAATCTTATGACATGATGCATAAAGTGGTAACCTATTGCTTACCTAAGGTGGAAAAGTGATATTGTGATACGTCCACCAAAGGTGGATCATCCACCTAAGGTGGAAAAGTGATAACATGATAAAACCACTAAAGGCAAAAGTTCCACATGAGGTCGAAAGTAATAATGTGATAATTGTTGGCATTACTGATATTGACAAAACTGGTTAATCCAGTGAACCGATATATTAGCTGAGATTTGTCATTGATGACTAACATTGACCGATGGAGTGGTGTATCTCAGTAGAAAAGGTGATGGCTTGCAAACAACATGGAAGAAGTATTAGAGATAGATGATCAATGTTCAATCAGTTCAGGGGAATATAGAATAAGAGAACCAGTTTGTCATTCAAGAAGATCAGTGTTAAGGTCAGATCTTCAAGTTGGCTATTCTGATGATGATGTAGTCACATAAGGTGACTTAGGCAAGAAGGTTTGAGGTCCTATGCAAACCAGAACCTCATTGGAAAAAATGAAAAGAGGCTTGATGGAAGTACTACAAACCAGTAGCAAAGGATGAACCGAGAGTGAAGAGCGTAGTGGTATACTGGTGAAGCAGAAGGAAGATAGGTGGTCACCGTAAATCTAGGAGCGGTGATTGGTAAGAAAGTTGCGATGGAAAAAGGTGAGTTGGTTAGTTTGTGATAACACCAAACTAATAGTTAGTGAAGTCAACCTCAGTCATCATTTAGTTAAGCCATGATTCTTGCGGATTTTCTGGTTCGCATTTAAAAGACTGAACTTGACCCAAAAGTTGCTATTTTTGGGTGATGTGGTGGCAGATTTGGATGAACAGTTGGTGGAATTTTTGCAGGGCGTGCAAATAAAGAGTAAGAAGATTTGAATTTGAAATGTATCGAGATTTGTGATTGCATTGATTAAGGAAGCACCTAAAGGTGACAATAGAGGGAGTATAAAGTGTTTTGAGTTCATGCAAAATATTTTTGATCAAAAAATTAGCAAAGTGTAAATCCTATGAGAGGCGATCCAATGTGTAGAGTGAAGAGTGAGGAAGTGCTAAGTGATTTAGCAGAGAAGAATGTGTGTGAAGTAGACCGAAAGAGTGCAAAGCTGAGGGTTTGAGCAGAGAACCGGTGTAGTGCAGAGCAGACACAACCAATGCAAATAGAGTATGATATTCATTGTGATATGATCAAGCCATCAGTAGCTATTCCAGCAAATCAACTTCATGTTTCTTTCTAACCATTACAACTCAAAATTCCTTAACTGGGTGGACTCTAATAGGTCCTGTTGTTTAAATCCCTTAATCAGGTGTCATCTTGATTGATGATTTAAGTCCTTTAATCAGGATACCTTTAATGGGGTAAAGGCTTTAAAAGGCCTAGATTCAAATCCCTTAACTGGGTGACACTTAACAGTGTCTTTGTAAATCTCCTAATAGTGATGGATCCTTATAGGGCGTGCTCTAGAAGAGTATAAATTTTGTGAGCATCAACTCACATTGTGGTTTTCTCCAATTTGGGTTTCCACGAGATAATTCTTGGTGTTATTATGTATCATTTCATGCATGCATTTTCTCCTGTAATAACTGTTTGTGTTGATAGATGTTAATTTAATGCAGACTTGAGTAAAAGGGTTTTAATTTTCTAAAATCGGTAGGTGACCGATTCACCCCCCTCTTAGCCATCAGTAGGGTTCAACAATTGGTATCAGAGCCTTGGTCCTCAATTTCAGAAGAGCTTGATAGCTTAAGGAAAGATACAAGATGATGCAAAAGGAGGGCCCTAAGTTCTCTAAAGAGAATTACACTTATGGTGTGGTAGAATGAAGCTCTATTTAGAAACCCTAGGAGATCAATACTGGAATCATGTAAGCATAGAGTACAATGAACCTACAGGGGTTATGACTACAGATCAGATCAAAGAAAGGAAAGACAACATTGCAACTACGGATGTGATTGCTAGCACTCTATTTGATAATGAGTATGATGAGGTTCAAGATTTGAAAACAACCTATGAGATGTGGAATAAGCTGAAGACTATTTATGAAGGAGATTCTCATGTACAAAAGGCTAAGGTGGATAGCTTAAGAGGTAAATTTGATGAGATGAAGATGCAAGAAGGAGAAAATATAGAACAATACAACAAAAGAATAAAGGAGGTGGTAAATTCCATTAGAAGTGTTGGAGGAAAGCTTGAAGAAGATGTCGTGGTCAACAAAATCTTGAGAACCTTGCTACCACAATATTCCATAAGGGTTTCTGCAATTCAGGAACTCAGATTTCTGGGAACAATGAGTGTCTCACTTGACTCACTGATCGGTAAGTTAACTATATTTGAACTAAGCAACTATGATAACCGTATGCCAAATATTGATGATGCCTTCAAAGATTCCGTGATGTCTGCATCAACAAGGTGAAGAAAAGAAACCGGAAATAGTTCTACTACAAGAACTGGTCATTCTCATGAATGTGACAACCTGTTATCTGAAGAACAAGAACAAGATGAGATAGAATCTCTATTAGCAAGAAGGCTACCAAGAGGAAAAGGAAAGTATAAAGGTAAGATCCCCTTGAAGTGTTTCTCTTGCAATAGAATAGGTCATATTGCATCTAGATGTCTTGACAATGATAGGAAGGATATATTTAGAAGCTACAAAGAAAAGAGCAAGAAAGAGTGCTATCTTGTAGAAGCAAGAGTTACTGATGAAGAATCAGAAGGATTTGATGGAGATGGAATTGCATTTGTAGTGGTAAAGGAAGATAATACCGAGGAGAGTGATATGACACTAATCTCTAGTTTAGACCAATGTGAATATTGGGTAATTGATAGGGGTTGCTTCACCACATGATTGATGATAGAAATAAATTCCTCAGCATGGAAGACTGTGATGGAGGATTAGTAAGATTTGGCAACAATGCTCCTTGTGTAGTAAAAGGTAAGGGATCTATATCCCTAAATGATAAAACCAATTGCGTTGATGTTTAATTGGTAGAAGGGATAAAGTATGGTCTATTAAGTGTTGCACAAATTAACAATAAGGGTTACCAATTAGAATTTAATGAAGGAATATGCAAAATAAATGATAAATCAGGAAGTCTAATTACTACCGGTAAACAAACTAGAGGTAATTTTTTCTACCTAGACACCACTGTAGGTAGTTCTCTAATGTCAAAGGTATAAGACAGTTGGCTATGGCACAAAAGACTGTGTCATTTTAATTTTGATAGCATATAAAAAGTTAGTAAAATGAAGTTTGCCAGAGGTATGCCTGATATTATGAAACCTGAAAAATGCTATGTAAAGAATGCGAACTAGGAAATTTGACCGGATCTAGTTTCAATAGCAAATCTTGTTAATCCGAGAATGTGCTAGAATTAGTTCATACAGACTTGTGTGGTCCTCTGAGGACCAAGAGTTTCTATGGGAACTGATATTTCATGTTGTTTGTAGATGACTTCTCAAGAATGTTGGGGGTTGTATTTTTGAAAGAGAAGTCTGAAGCCTTTCACATGTTCAAAGTCTTCAAGGTTCACGTGGAGAGAGGGATCAATAAGAGTGTGAAATGTCTGAGATTAGATAGAGGAGGAGAGTTCACCTCTCAAGAGTTCATAAATTACTATGAAGAATAGGGGATTATGAGACAAATGTCTACACGCAGAACACCTCAGCAGAATGGGGTTGCTGAAACAAGGAACAAAACTCTGATTGATTGTGTGAGGACTCTGATGATATAGAAGGATATTACACATATCTTCTAGAGAGAAGTAGCAAGCACTGTTGTGTATACCTTGAACCCAATACAGGTGAAGAAATGGACAAATAAAACTCCCTATGAATTATGGTGTGGATACTCACCCAATGTGAGCTATTTCAAAGTATTTGGAAGCAGGTGCTATATCAAGAGGGATGAGTAATTTGGAAAGTTCGATCCCAAGAGTGATGAAGGAACCTTCTTAGGTTACTCCACAAAGAGTAAATCATATTGGTGTTTGAAAAAAAGGACCAGTAAGATTGTGGAGAGTGCCAATGTCATAATAGATGCGTTCTCTAAGAAAAATGAACAGGATAGAAAGAGTGAACCCAAGGATTATCAAAGATTTGAGTACACTGTACTGGTCAAACCTACTGAAGAGAATCCCATTGTAGCAGAAAATGAGAAAGCATGTGAAATAGAACCTGCACAACCGGTAGAAGAAGCTCCAAGAAACAAACTGGTATTGGCAAGGTATGTCAGAAACAATCACTCTACTGACAATATCATTGGTGAAAAATATGTAGGAGTATTGAATAGAAGAAGAGCAAGTGAGAATACCCGTCTTCTCTCCAAAATTGAGCCCAAAATAGAAAAGGAGGCTCTAAAAGATGAATATTGGATCAAAGCCATGGAGGAAGAACTAGAGAAGATTGAGAAAAATGAAACTTGGACTCTTGTGCCCAGATTGAAGAACAAAATGTGATAGGCACCAAATGGGTGTTTAGAAACAAAATGGATGAAACCGGTCAAGTAGTAAGAAAAAAGAAAGGTTAGTCTGCAATGGGTATGCACAAGAAGAAGGTTTGGATAATGGAGAGACCTTTGCATCGATGGCCAGATTGGAAGGGGTTAGAATCCTGCTTGCTTATGCTGCTTATAAGAAGTTCAAAGTTTACCAAATGGATGTCAAAACAAAATTCTTGAATGGTGTTCTAGAAGAAGAAGTGTACATAGAGAAAGCTTGGTATGAGAGGTTGCACTCATAGCTACTAAGTATAGGATTCATAAGAACTAGTGACAACACTAACTTGTACTTGAAAATTGGAGAAGATGGAAAAC
Source organism: Cryptomeria japonica (assembly GCF_030272615.1). Lineage (NCBI taxonomy): Eukaryota > Viridiplantae > Streptophyta > Pinopsida > Cupressales > Cupressaceae > Cryptomeria > Cryptomeria japonica. Next base: position 29,751,632 of record NC_081410.1, on the reverse strand, counting down.
ATTTGATTACAAAGATTTTTGTAGATGACATCATCTTTGGAGGAGATGATGAAATGAGAAAAGGTTTTGCAAAAGAGATGAAGAAGGAAATTGAAATGTCCATGATCGGTGAAATAAAATTCTTCATCGACTTGAAAGTATTTCAGTTAAAGAATGGTATTTTCATTAGCCAAAGCAAATACATAAGGGAAATATTGAAGACCTTTAGAATGTAAGATTGCAAACCTGTTGGAACTCCAATGGTTATAGGTTGCAAGCTCTCCAAAGATGATAAGGCTAATGAAGTAAACGAGACACTATACTGATCCATGATTGGTAAGTTGTAGTATGCAATACATAGTAGACCAGATATAGCTCAAGTAGTTGGATTGGTTGCTAGATTTGCTGCAAATCCAAAGGAGACACATATGGTGGAAATCAAGAGGATATTCAGACATCTTAAGGGGACTGATGAGTATGGTCTCTGGTATCTACATAAGGGAGACTTCAACTTAAGTGTCTTCACCGATGCAAATTGGGCAGGGAATATTGATGACAAAAAGAGCACTAGTGGAGGTGCATTCTTTCTTGGTAACAGGTGAGTGTCATGGACAAGCAAGAAACAAAATTATATATCTCAGTCCACAACAAAGGCAAAATATGTAGCTACAGCTATCAATTGCAAACAAGTGGTCTGGATTAAATAAATTATGGAAGGAATACAAGAAAGAGTATCTAAACCAGTGGTGATTCATTGTGACAACACTAGTGCTATCAACATATCCAAGAATTCAGTGATGCATTCCAAGACAAAGCATATAGCTATCAAATACTGCTACCTCAGGGAACAAGTTCAAGTCAAAGAAGTAAGATTGGAGTATATACCAATAAAAGAACAAGTGGCTGATATCTTCACCAAGCCACTACCAAAGGACACCTTTGAATATCTCAGAGGTAAGCTAGGGGTGATACCCCTACCTACATTAAAGTAAGTGAAGAAGGGCTCTACATCAATCTGGTATGCTTTATTTATGAAGAATTTCTAAGACTAGATTGATAAGTGTGGACTACTTCGGTTAGGGGGAGCAGTCTTGTCAGTGTATTGAAATACATCTTTGGGATTGCTGTCAAAGGGGGAGATTATTATAGCGTTTGAGTATTGTTGAGTAGTGGGAAGAATGTGTGTAGTAGTGTTGAGTAGTGGGTTGCTGAAGGTATAGTAGTACTGAACAGCAGGTTGCTGAAGCAGAGGGTTGCTAGAAGTGGTTAGAGTGGTCTTATGGAAACATAGTATTGCTAGTGCTAGGGGGAGATACTCATTACTCAAAGTAGAAGTAATGATCGATACAGAAGTGAAGAAAGTACATGCAGGAGCAACTGATAAGACAAATTCTAAAGTTTTGTTATCAATGACAAAGGGGGAGATTGTTGGCATTACTGATATTAAAAAAACTGGTTAATCCAGTGAACCGATATATTAGCTAAGATTTTTCATTGATGACTAACATTGACTGGTGGAGTGGTGTATCTTAGTAGAAAAGGTGATGGCTTGCAAAAAATATGGAAGTAGTATCAAAGATAGATGATCAAGGTTCAATCAGTTCAAGGGAGGACAAAATAAGCCATCTAGTCTGTCATTCAAGAAGATCGGTGTTAAGGTCAGATCTTCAAGTTGGCTATTCTGATGATGATGTAGTCATAGAAGGTGACTTAGGCAAGAAGGTTTGAGGTCCTATGCAAACCAGAACCTCATTGGCAAACAAGAAAAGAGGCTTGATGGAAGTACTGCAAATCGGTAGCAAAGGATTAACCAGTAGTGAAGAATGCAGTGGTATATCGGTGAAGTAGAAGGAAGATAGGTGGTCATCGTAAATCTAGGAGCGGTGATCGGTAACAAAGTTTCGATGGGAAAAGGTGAGTTGGTTAGTTTGTGATAATGCCAAACTAAAGGTTAGTGAATTCAACCTCAGTCATCATGCAGTTAAGCCATGATTCTTGCAGAATTTCTAGTTCGCATTAAAAAGACTGAACTTGACCCAGAAGTTGCTATTTTTGGGTGATGCAGTGGTAGATTTGGATGAAGAGCTGGTGGAATTATTGAAGGATGCACAAAGAAAGAGTGAGAAGATTTTAATTTTAAATCTACCAAGATTTGTGATTACATTGATTAAGGAAACACCTAAAGGTGATGATAGAGGGAGTATAAAGTGTTTTGAGTTCATGCAAAACATTTTTCATCCAATAATTTGCAAAGTGCAAATCCTATGAGAGGCAATCCAACATGTAGAGTGAAGAGTGAGGAAGTGCTAAGTGAATTATCAGAGCAGAGTGTGTGTGAAGTAGATTGACAAAGTGCAGAGCCGAGGGTATGAGCAAAGAACCGATGTTGTGCAAAGCAGACACAACCGATGTAGACATAGTATGCGATTCATTGTGATCTGATCAAGTTATCAGTAGCTATTCTAGTAGATCAACTTCCTGTTGCTTTCTAACCATTGCAACTCAAAATCCCTTAACCAAGTGGAATTTAATAGGTCCTATTGTTTAAATCTCTTAAACAGGTGTCATCTTGATTGATTATTTAAGTCCTTTAATCAGGATACCTTTAACAGGGTAAAGAATTTAAAAGGCCTAGATTCAAATCCCTTAATTGACTAACACTTAACAATGTCTCTGTAAATCTCCTAGTAGGGATGGCTCCTTATAGGGCGTGCTCCAGAAGAGTATAAATTTTGTGACCATCAACTCACACCACAGTTTTCTCCCAATTGGGTTTCCACGAGATAATTCTTGGTGTTATTGTGTATCAGTTCATGCACGCATGTTCTCCTATTATAACTGTTTGTCTTGATAAATGTTAAGTTAATGCAGACTTGAGTAAAAGGGTTTTAATTCTATAAAACTGGTAGGTGACTGATTCAATCCCCCCTCTTAGTCACCAGAAACATAGGAAGGCATAATATTATAATAAGTATCTTAATCTTATGACATGATGCATAAAGTGGTAACTTATCCCCCACCTAAGGTGGAAAAGTGATAGTGTGATACATCCACTAAAGGTGGATCATCAACCTAAGGTGGAAAAGTGATAACATGATAGAACCACTAAAGGTGGAAGTGTTGGAATTTTGGAGGAATTGATTATGTGTTACATTGAAGTTTTGTCATCGATGACAACACTAGCTATTATGGTTGGTTACCAAGAGATAGGTTTTGGTTACCAATAGAAGATCTAGTGTTACCAACAGAAGAGATTATCTGTTGGACACTTCCAGCATGATTGAATCAATGGAATGTATTTGGTTACATGTTGTACATGCTTCTGGAGAATGTCTTGGTCAGATGGTATTGATTTGGTAACCAGATGCTATCATACACTCTAGTAAACCCTTACCGACATAGGTTTAAGGTTCTACCAGAAGAACTTTTATTGAGAATTCTTGACAGGATGCATAAGTGGTGTTGGTGCAGCTTTCAGGATGCTAAAGATGTTCTCTGATCGTACTTCAACTAGTTGGAGACATCGCTTTGGCATGGTGGACCCATAATAGGTCCGGTGCCTATCTATGTTATGATCTAGTATCATGTTAACATGTCCTCTACATGCTACCAGGATGATTTATGGATTGGTTAATGTTGTTTTAGTCTAAAGCCGACATGGCATATCATTGTAATATGGATATATGTAATGATCTTATTGTAATATCTTTTAGGTGGCCGACCTAATTGCTTTAGGCCTTAGGGTTGGTATAAATTGATGTAAGATCTCATTGTAGATTAATGGTATGGAATTTAATGTGTGAATATTGTAATATCATTCAGGTAGAGAATTAGATCGATCATTGAGGATCGAATTGGGTTTTAAGGAAGAGGTCAAAGACCTTCAGTGTTGAGATTAACCGAGACTATAGTCAGGCATGGTAGATGCTATCTCTGGTAGTTCACTCTATTGGATTGTTGTCCAAATATCTTGAGGTGGTTTTAAACTCTCTGTAGTCAGTGATACTCTTTTGTAATGAGCAGTGCGGTCTAGGCAGTGTGCCTTCCTGCATGTGCAGGCCCCTCATTGTATCACATACTTTCTACATAAGTATCATCTGACTGTGGGTAGGCTTCCCACCATGGTTTTTCCCTTTACTAAATTTTCCACATACAAATCATGGTGTTATGTGGTATGGTTGCATTGTGTTGATTATCTATTTAATTATTGAGTTGCATTGTTTAGCGGTATCTGTTTCTACTGGCATCTATTTCTGCTTTACCGATATTTATAGTTATGTGCTTCAGTTTAAGGTTGTATAGTGGATTAATCGTTATAATCTATTAACAACTAATTCACCCCCCCCTCTCAGTTGTTCACCGATTATCCTAACAATTGGTATTAGAGCTTTGGTCCTCTTTTACATAAGCTTAACCGCTTGAGGTAGATCCTATGGCAACTAATCCACCAACAACTATCTTCAGAAGAGGAAATCCCTTATGGTGGAACACTTATTTTTTTTTTAGATCCGGATTAAGATGTTTTTGAATTAGTAGATTGGTTTGTACTGGCTTATGTGTTTTGGTTTGAGTGATTGCATATAATATCTTGGTGATATTTGGAAGGTGTGTCAACTTGGTGTGATCCCTCAGACATCATCTTCACTTTTTAGATGATATTTTATGGGTCAATGCTACATACAACACACACTACATTTTTCTTTTCCTGACCTAGTAGAGATTATTGATTCAGATGGTATATAACAAGTAAGTTTGTTGGGTTGTGAATATGGTAATGGAATGATGTGCAAATAAATATATGTGACAATGAATTGATTAGAGGTGCAAGTTTGAGCAAAGAAGAGGTTTAGAAGTGTTGTTGTTAGATGAGCTTTTATCTATGAATTGTTATGAGCATATTGTATCTGAATAATTTTGAAGTGTCTTTCCTTGAAGACTTGATATTCCATTATGCAAGTCCTATTTTTGTATCTTTCTCTAAGGGAGTGCACCTCAAGCTGCAAGTCTAGAGTAGTGAGCTCCTTCGCTAGTGACCTTAAATATTATAAATAGTTAATATATATTGTGTGTTTAATTCTCACCATGAATTTTCCTAGTGTGGTTTTTCCATGTTAAAATATTAGTGTTCTTGTGTGGATGCATTTTCTATTTCAGTTGTTTATTTTATTGAACATTGATCTAATGAATGTCATGGTTTTGATTAATTTGATCAAGTTTTTGTATATGTTGATTCACCCGCACCCTCTCAACATCTGGTAGTGTTCATTAGAGAGATTTACAATTAGAGATGATTGAAATTTCTTTCTCCATGCTATTTGAGAGCATAACTTTCCATTAGATCTTGCTTGGGTAATTTTCTTTTTTCTCCTATTAAATGATATGTTTCCATAAGAGCCATGATTTTCTTGAGGTTTGTTTCAATGATCAGGACTTTCTTACCACTTTTATATACATTTGATGGTATTTCCATTTTGACCTAGTTTTTTATTTCCACACTCACACCCCAATGCTATCTGATTTGGATAAGATATCTAACATGTCCAACTTGAATTATCACCATAGGGAGGGGACCATAGATCTACAAAGGATTGATTATAGGTCTTGTCACACAACTTGCTTCTTTTCAATTCTTGTTTAAACCTATAATTGTGTCCTTGTTGGTATTGAGGCCCAAAAACCTAGCAAGGGCAGGTTTTACTTCACCTAAAAAATCCTTATTTTCTTGAATCTTCTACCATCATCCTTGGTCCTAATTATATTATTAATTTGACAATGTCCTAATTACTCCAACACTAGATGCAATGGGACAATAAAAATACTACCACTATAGCAAAAATAATCACCAAATATCACAAAAAATACATATGTAAATATGGGATTAAAAGATCTTTGTAAACCCTTTTTTATTCTCTAGTTTGCATGAAAACACAAGTGAAGAGAATATGAGTGTTTACACAATCATGCAAAAAAATCCAATCTCTTGATTAGAAATCCAAGTACTCAAAACTCTCAAAAGAAATTTTTTGATACCATATTAAAAATATAAAATAGATTTATTATGAAGATCTTTCTATGAGAGAGATAAGCTATAAAACTATAAATAAAACAAATCAATTATAGACCCATGATTCTAAGAGATGTCAATGTTGGGAACTTGAGTTGTGTTGTCATTGATGTCAAACTTGTTTAGTTGTGAGGATTTTGTTGTTGGAATTAGGGATCACTGAGAGGGGGGTGAATCAATGATCTACCGGTTAGCATATTTTCAAACTTAACTTTATACCACCGGAAAGACAAACATGAAGCTAAAATGCAGAAAAATAGAAAAAACAACCACAAAATCATAATATTGGATTTTTACGTGGAAACCCAAATGGGAAAACAACGGTGGGATTTGAACCCACAATATTATTCCACTATGGCCAGTTTCAAAACAATATTAAAAAATGGGAATGGATAGGCAATCAGGCACACTGTTTAGAGTTCACTTCCCAATTACAATAACACAAAAGACTACAACCCTCAGGGAAGTCTCACTAAATTACTAATTGATTATAATGAATAATTCCAAAAAAATGAACTCTGCAATAGCATCTACAATGCTTGGATGAGTTCCAGTTGAGTGCCAAAATTTTGACTAGGTCACCTTCTCTATTATGCTTTGTTCTACCATGTTCTCTGTCTCAGTCAACTACCAGATCAAGAATGTACATGTGAAATTGTGCTACAAAGGATTCTGAATCACCACTCACTCACATACAGTCGCATCATACACCAAAAAGATCACAGATACCAAACTTATATATTGACAATCACAAAATAGGTCATTTACCATGTCGGCCTGCTAGGGTAACGTGCAACCTCATGTCGGCTTAACTGAATCTCAAAGGATAAATGTGGATCACCAAAACAATAATAGAATCCACAACATGATACAATGCACCGCAAGGCTTCCAGACCAAAACTGCTTTATTCTTCCTGAAATACTGATTAACAGGCTCTTGGTTAACACTTACTTCTGGATAAAAAGAATTATGACCACCAGATCAAATTTCCATGAAGAGTTTCCATCAATGACAACCCTAAACCAATAATCAGCCACCAAAGAATACTAGAAAACACTAGATGAGTGTAAATTTCCCAAAATCTCCCCCTTTGGCATTGATGGCAACACTCATGAAAAATGGCTAAGTGCTGAGCACTGTACACTGGATCAAAAAAATTTCTAAGGATCCCCCTTAGACAAAGAATTTCACTCTTGTATACTATACATTTTCCACCTTTCCTCTCCCCCTTTAACACCAATGCCAAAGATGTGGTGCTGTCCAAAACATATTTACAAAGATATTTCCTGAATAATTTACAAATACCTGAGGATGTCAGCATAAATAGTCTTCAAAAATCCTAGGTGAGTATCCCACCCACTCTTCAAGTTATCCAAAACTGCAATAAATGTACTAAATATAGTGGCATGAATTTCTAATTCCTTTAGATCAAATGGCACAGGTCAAGCCATTTCCTTCATACAATCTACCTTATTACTCAAAATGGTGTCCAACTGGGGGGTAATCAAGTTTCAAAGTTTACCAAATTTTCTTAAAATTTTGTCCTTATAAACTTGGAAGCTTGAGATCAAATCATTTAGAGATATAATTTGCCCTTCAACATTGCTAGTTAGAGAAACATTTGTGTAAAAGGACTGTGAAATAATAGCAATCTTTCCATGGTAAACACCCATCTACTTGTCTACATCTATAGTGAATTTAGACAAAATTAGACAAGACTTGTACAATTTATTGCCATCTGACAATGCATTAGAAATAATCTGCAATCTCTCATTTAGTCTCATTCTATCATCCTAAATCATCTTCCAGAATGTTTGGAATGTAACATCCTTAAATCTATCCAAAGCTTTCTAAGTAGCAGACTTCTCTAAAGAATAAAAATTTGAATTTACATTGTTAATTAATTGCAACAATTTACCAAAGGGGTTGGCATTGTAATCTAACTATACATTCGAAGCCACCCTCTCTAAAAAATCTACGTACATCAAAATGAGCTTCTTATCTCTAGATTCAGACTTCAACAGATCCCAGCTAGCCTGAGCTTGAACAATAGCTGCAAGCATGAGCTTTTCTATAGGAGACATTTGTCCAAGGTTCAGTGGACCATCTAGATTTATAGGGATTTGAGGTGGGGTCCCTGTAATCGAAGGAGTGACAATTGTTGGATCAACTACTCATTTACCTTTGTCTACCGTTGCAACCTTTCCCTCTGCACTCTCATCATCCTTCTTCTCTACCTTATCCTCTTTATCTTTTGCACCAATGTTGCCACTTGGTATAGTATCATCCTTTTGGATCTTAGGGGCTACTAAGCTATCTACCACCAAAGAATTATCACCGGTCTCAACATCAAGTGATGTGTTACCTTGACCTTCTAGATGTCCCTTAATCTAACTTTCATTCTTTTGACCACTAGAAACACCTTGCTTTTCTTTTGGCTGAGAGGACTTAAATGCATATTTGTATAAGGAATCGTTTAAAATTATTTCTCTCCATATGTCCTTTGTCTCCTTTCTCACCTCTTTCACCTTTCCAATCATTAACATGTTTACCTTGTTTTTGCTTCTAAACTCTTTCTTGTTGACTTCTTCAATAAGTCTTTTGACTTCATCGTAAGTAACACAGGTGTAAACATTTATTAACTCTCTTTCTTTCATTTCTTTGTCAATCTTGTTAGTCGTTAGCCTCCTCACATCAATAATATTATATAGATCCTTAGGGATACTATGTCCTACTTCAATCAGAGTCTTGCTAAATTTATGCAAGTATAGAACTACAACTTCTTCAACCTTTATCTGATCTTCCTCATCTAAATGTTCATAATAGGCTCCAGGATTCTTCAAGTTTCCATCAACAATTATTTCATTTATTAGTTGGTCTATTGACAATGGTGGAACAATTGTGTACTTACCTTGTAGGTCACCAAACTCAAGGTCTTTGTCAAGTTGAATTCTAACCTATATTCCTCTTTTGGGTCTACCAATAGGGCAGATTCTGATTTAGTTTTCTTGCATTGCTGAGCTCCATCGGATTGCAGCTTCCTCACCACTCTAACAAATTGACCTTTCTTCTTCACCTTACCCGCGTCTTCATAAGATTTTGTTGTTTCAGAAGCCACTAGAGACACAACAACATAGGTCCTCTTGGCTTCTCCTTTTTCTTCAATACACCTTTCCTAAATGGGCCAGGTCCTACAGATTGTGCCACCAGAGCAAGACAAGACTTAGTCTCTTTAGGTTTGACATTGGAGGGAATCAAATCAACCTTAGGCTTCTTGGTTTCCTCTTTGGTCTCTTTTTATGCATCTCTCTCTCTTGCTTTCTTCACCTCCTCTCAGATGAATCCTATCTGAGCTACCTCCTCCTCGACCATCTTTGTAACTTTCCTTTTTCTGGCATGTGTAGTGAATTGTTTGTGCAAACTAAGATCCTTCTCCTTGAATGTTCCAAATCTCCCTTCCTTAGGATCCACTGATTGACTAAATAAATGTTGAGCATATGCCTCAAGTGTGATGGAGTCAACTTCATACCCCATGGGCATGATCCATACTACTTTGGGCTCCACAACTTCCAACAAACATTGATCTTTGTCTACCATGAAGAAAATGGTTTGCTCATACTTCTCCACAATTTCCTTAGGGATTCTCTCTCTCCTTTTCATTGCTTCTTGGAAATATTTGAAGTATCCCTAGAGAGAAGATATGAACTCATTGTAGCATCTCCAATTCCCCATAATACCTATTTAATCTGCATTTCCACTGGTCTATCATAGGACCATTGGACCTTTCCTTTCACACTGGGTATCTCAATCAAGAAGTATAAGGCCAAGCAAATAAGTAGTGTTTGATATTTAAAGTGTGCTTCTTATCTTGCTTAATAACTCATTCAGAAGGACTGTGCACACATCATACATCCTATCATCTTTCAACATTTGTTAGGTTGAGTATATAGTAGTACCAAAAATAGAGTTATGTTTGTTGGACTGGTAAACCTTGTATTTGACCACCATAGATGAAAAAATCACATTATTCTCCAGAATATCATTGATAGTCATTGCTTTGTTGTTGAATTTGAAACCAATAGCTGCTATCACCATGTCATTCAACGCTTTCCTTAGACTAGGTACTTCACTGGTCTCATTGAGGTATGTCAAAGCTCAGATCGCCTATTTGGTAATCTTGTGTCTCTGTCAAGCCATATAAATTCACCATGAATTTGACTAAGAATGTACGAGATCCACTTTGCTTCATTGAACAATGAAAAATGGACAAACTGTGAAAAACCCTTGTCTTGAATAATTTTGCACTTGGGTTTGAGATTTCCCAAATTGTCCACCAATTGTTTATTATACAGGTCCATCATGTCTGCATTACCAAGCTCCTTGAGATCACCATGGATGTATGCCCTAATATCTTCATTATGAATCATGTCGTAGGGTACCAAATAAAATTCACCTTATGGATCATCTTCAATAGACTTGAAAGGGTGTTTATTGAATATAGGTATGGCCCTATCCTTAATCTCCACGACCAATGGGGTAGCAGTACTAGAAGCTGAAGCCATTTCAAATTTAGGGTTTGCGGAAACAGATAGTCTAAATAGATAAATACCTTGATTTGCAACCGAACGCTGAAATTTGCTTCAAAATCACTGAAATCATTGTTGAAATCACAAAATCACTTCACTTTACTTCTCTACACTATTCACTTGATCGCATTATGAAAAATGTAACTTTGAAATGCCTTTTTTATCCTTCGAAAACCTAATTTTCCTTTTCAATAAATGATATAACCAATTACCATGATTTTCACATAGTTGCTTATCGAAACATCAATTCTTCTCTGAAACTTTCAGATAACATTTGTACATATGATTTAAGCCTTATGCAATCTTCCAAAATCGATTGTAGGTCACTAAAGAGGGGACTCTTAGAATCTGCATGAAAAGTTTGATGGTATGGTGAATGAATAAGGATCCTGTCAACTACTGAGAGGGGGGGGTGAATTAGTAGATAGAAAACTCATTAGACTTTAACCAATCTCAAAATCAACCTCTCAACTCAAACTCTAAAATGACTGGTTTAAACACTCAACTATCAAATGCAATATTACTGACAAGTAAACTAATTAACTATTATAATAGACTCACATCACAACAAGTTTGGAACTCTCAAAACATTTTAAACAAATCATTCAAATACTTTATTGATAGTAGTAAAACATTTTTCAGATTGTTGTTGGTTATCATATAATATCTAAGTGGATTTAGTAGTTAAGCAATTTAACCATAGTAAACATAACCATAAAAGAATTCACCACTTGACATAATATTTTTCATGTGGAAACCCAAATGGGAAAAACCACAGTGGGGATGAATACCCACAAGTATTCTGAACTCTTTTAAAGTTCACCCTGTTAGGAGCCAAGCCTATTAAAGCTTTTACAAAAGTCCCATTAAGAACAGATCCTATTAGGGACCACCTGGTTAAGGGATTGACTATAATTCCCTATTAGAATCAATACCCTGTTAGGAGTAACCTCGGTAGAGGATTTGAAATCCAAGCTAATGGATCACCTGGTTAGAGGATTTGAATAACACTAAGCTTGTTAGAGTTTACCCGATTAGTGGATTTGACTGTTGTAATTGTGAGAGAACATTGGGGGTTTGTTGATCTGTTTGAATAGCACTACACTTGCTTTTTCAGATCCTTTTCATGCTCCTATCTACCTTTACACATACTGTAGATACATTATTAGGTTCAACAACCACTCACTCTAATTACTCTCAATCACAAATTGCCAACTCTACAACAAAATAACTCATTGACCATATAAACAAATGAACAGATCAGTAACACATCACAAACCTAATTATCTCATAGAGATTACAAAGAAATCGGTTCAAGTATGAATGTTGGATTACATAGCAATCACTGCACATCATTCAAGATAACCTCGACCACTCCTTGATCACCACTTCATCGAACTTTGTAACTCATCACGCAGTTTCCATTACATTCAAAGAACTTTCTCATTCCCAAGACAAAAACCGTTTATCTCTATGCACCATAAATTATTTAAAACTTTTCTCATACAACATGCATACATGTCATAATCTTTATGTTAGAATAACCAGTGGACAACTGAGAGGGGGGGGGTGAATCAGTTGTCAATAGATTATATCAATCAGACCACTTTATAACCTTTAACCAGAGCATATAAAAATTGGATACTAGAATAACAGAAACAGACACCGGTAAGCAATAAAACTTAAGCATGAAACAAAGAATCAACACAATGCAACCATACCACATAACACCATGATATGTACGTGGAAAACCCGATAAAGGGAAAATCCACAATGGGAACCCTACCCACAATGAGATGATACTTCTACAGAAAGTATGTGATACAATAAGGGGCCTACAAATGCAGGAAGGCATGCTTCCTATAATGTACTGCTCATTACAAAGGAGTCTCACTGACTACATAGAGGTTATAACCACCTCAATATAATTGTACAACAACTTGGAATAATGAACTGCCAATGATAGCATCTACCATGCTTGATTACAATCCCGATTAAGTTCAATACCAGAGGCCTTTGACCTCTTACATAAACCCAATCTGATCACCTATGATCGACCAAATCTCCTTCTCATATGATCTTTTCATTATTCCCACATTTCATTCCATGACCATGATCTACAATGAGATCTTACATCAATTTATACAAACCCTAAGGCCTAAACCAATTAGGTTGGCCACCTAAAAGATATTACAATAAGATCATTACATACATCCACATTACAATGATATACCATGTCGGCTTTAGACCAAAACAACATTAACCAATCCATAAATCATCCCAGTAATGTGTAGAGAACACTTAATAGAACGTTACATGATACCGGTCCATAACTTGGACCCAAATAGATCCACCATACCAAAGCGATGTCTCCAATTAGTCAAGGAATGAACAAAGATCACCTTCTGCATTCTGAATTCTATCTAGAAGCCGCACCAACACCACTTATGCATCCTCTCAAAGATTCTTACTAAAAGTTCTATCGGTAAAACCCTAAACCCTTACTGGTATAGGCTTACTAGAATGTATGAGAGCATCTGATCATCAAGTCAATACCAACTAACCAAAACATACTCTAGAAATATGCAAAACATATTAAAATTGATCCAAACATGTCGGTAGTGTCCAACTGATAGTCCCTTCTATCTGTAACACTAGTTCTTCTACCAGTAATCAAAATCTATCTACCGGTAACCAATCATAATAGCTAGTGTTGACATCAATGACAAAACATCAATGCAACACATAATCAATTCCTTCATATTGCCAACACTTTACCATTTATCATTTGATCATAAAGTGCTTCAACCGATTCACCAAGCTCCATCATTTAGGGTTTGGTCTCATCTACAGCTAGGGTTACCAGTTGATCTCTCCATTTCATAAGCAATACCGGTGTCCTCCACAAACTCACCTACTGGTTGCAGTTCCCTTTACTAGCTCTTCCTACCGGTTGCAAAATAACATTACAAAAACATCACTACCGGTTAATTGACATCAACAACAACATAAAATTTCATTAATGCAATCTTCATATATATGCCAACAATCTCCCCCTTTGGCATTGATGACAATACAAGTATCAATACCATTGATTGTGATGATGTGTAGAGGAATCCTTGTTTACATTTTACCATGTATTCTCCTTCAACTAAGTCTCCATGACTTCAACTGGTAACTGGTTATAGACCTTCTCACAATCATACAATTCTCCTCATAGTCTTATAGTTCTTTTCCCCCTTTGACAACAATGCCAAAGTGAAAGTAAAACATGCAATGGGAAACTTCACTATTCAACATCATTAATCTACAACTTGATGCCCCCCTATGGAATAACTTCCACTCTACACCAATCCTGTTGTAAGATTATGCAATTAGCTTCGGGACTCATGTATTCTACATCATGCTCAATTGACCTCATGTAGGGGCACAACCCCTAGCTGACCTCTAAGATCCTCAAAATTAGTCTTAGGAAGAGGTTTAGTAAAGATATCTGCAAGTTGCTCCTTGGTAGAAACATGCTCCAATAACACATCTTTACTCTGCACTTTTCTCTCTCAAGAAATGATACTTCAATTCAATATGCTTGGTTCTAGCATACAACACTGGGTACTTTGAAATATTTATTGCATAGGTATTGTCGCATAAGATCTTTATCGGTTCTATAAAATTCATCTTGAATCCTTCCAAAATGTGTTTCATCTATATAGCCTATGTACAACTCATATATCTTACAACATACTCAGCTTCAACAATAGACTGAGATATACAACTCTGCTTCTTGCTACTGCAAGATACAAGTCTTCCTCCAAGAAAGAATGCACGAATGGTTGTGCTCTTTCTATCATCAACATTTCCTACCCAGTCTACATCTATATAAACCTTCAAATCAAAGTTACCTGCATATGGATACTATAAACCATAGTCAATAATACCTTTCAAATATCTAAATATTCTTTTGGTTTCTATCAGGTGTGTCTCTTTTGGATTATTCTAAAATCTGGCAACTAGACCAATTGCATGAGCTAATCCAATTTGTTGTGAACAACATAATGCATTTTCCCTATCATTGACCCGTAATCCTTTTCATCAATAGATATGGCTTCATCTTCCTTAGACAGTTTACAACCTGTAACCATTGGTGTCCCAACTGGTTTACAGTCACTCATTCCAAATGCCTTTAATACCTCTTTCACATATTTAGACTATGTGATAAAAATACCACTCTTCATCTACTAAATTTGCAAACCTATGAATTTTTTATGTCTCCCACTAGAGACATTTCAAACTCAATCTCATTTGCAAAGTCATCAGTCATGTTATCATTGCCTCCAAATATGATATCATCTACAAACACTTCACTAACCAGTATCTTATCTCCTTCAGATTTGAGATATATGTTCATGTCTTCACTGGTTCTCTGAAAACCTATCTTCATCAGGTGTGAATGTAGCCTTTCATACCATGCTCTCGGTGCTTGCTTCAAACCATATAGTGCCTTTTACAATTTACATACCATATCTTTTGCATCAGTCAAAGCATAACTACTTGGCTTCTCAATGTATACTTCTTCTTCTAGTATTCTATTTAAAAATGTTGACTTCACATCCATCTGATATACTTTGAATCCCTTATGTGCTGCAAAAGCAAGTACGGTCCTAACACCTTCCATTCTAGAAACTCATGCAAATGTCTCACCATAGTCTTCTCCTTCTTCATGTGCATAACCTTTGCATACCAATCTATCTTTGTTTCAAACTACTACTCGATCTTCATTCAGTTTATTCCCGAATACCCATTTAGTACCTATCACATTTTTATTCACCAGTCTGGTTACTAGGGTCCATGTGTTCTTCTTATCAATTTGATCAAGCTCCTCCTCCATAGCTTTGATCTAGTGATCATCTCCAAATGCTTCCTTAGAAGTTCTTGATGAATGATGATGAACAACAAATACCCTTATTGGTACTGATGCCCTCCTAAATGGACAAGGTTAGCAAATGATAAATAACACAAAAGACACGAATCCGTTAGTGTTAGTCAATCAAAAACTAATCTAAAAAGCCATACCAAGAGAGACACTAAAAACATGCAAGCATATTTAACTATCAAAACAAACATGATGAGGCATCTCCAAATACCTCCTAACATGCTCTTAGTTTCTTTCTCCCTTGTTCCTCTCCTCTCCAAGTTCCAAAATAGTGTAGCTCTTAGCAGCTTTTTGCACTATGGATGCTTATGGAAGATTGAGATTTAGTATTGTGCTTCAAATGTGAAATGAGAAGCTAATACTATGCTAGATGATATTAAAATGATTTATTTTATCCAAAATGACAAGATATTAGTTGATTATGCTAAAATGATCTCTTAAAATGCCTATAGGTTAAATGCATACAAGTTTTCAAGATCTGGATTATGAAGAAATGGGCTCTATTTATAGGAAAAATGGAGCAATGGATGGTTGAGATTGAGCAATCTCAACAAGGGTCAGGATTGAATGATTTCAAATCCATGTGAGGGCTTTCAACCTAATCCCAGGATGACAAGTGTCAATGTGAGATAGGTTGAGAGGAGAGGGAATAAGCATTTAATGCTTGACATGACCTTGGGAGTTAAAGTCAAGGTTGGTTGAATGAATAAACTCTTTATTCAAAGAATAAAAGCTTGTATCCCATGGATAAACTCTTGTGCAAATGTGAAATGGATGAATATGGTCAAAACAATAAATGTTTGGGGAGACAAGTTTGAAATAACCATAAATGGTTATGTAAGAGCCATAAATGGTCAAGTAAGAGCCATTAGTGGTCTTGGAAGACTTTGGGGGTTAATTTGTTGAACACACAAAGCATTAAATGCTTTTCAAAGACTTTGGAGTCTTTGAGAAGTGACTTCATTTTGCTTAGGAATGTGACAATAATTAGGGGAGGGATTAAGCTAATTAGGAAGGGGTTAGAAGAATCTAGAAGGGGATTAGATTTTGCAAGTGGATTTGGTGGGTGAGGGAAAATAGGATTTTATTAAAATAAAAATTCATTTATTTCAATAAATGTGTGCAAGTTGCATTTGTAGGAAAATGCAAGTGGGGGGGGGATAATGATTTAAATAAATGTTTTATTTAATTTATTTAAAAGAGGAATAGGGGGATTTAATTAAAAAAATAGATTTTATTCATTTAATTGATTGGAATTTGATTTAATGAATTAATTAAAATAAATTGAATAATTTATTTAATTAATAGGAGAATGTTTGAAGATGAATTAATTAAATATTAATTTAATTAACTGATGGCTAGTGGATTTTTAATCAAATAAATATAAAATATTCATTTAATTAAAATGGACAGATTTGTGTGACTACATTTGCCCCTCTTTGAGACGGTGCGGTTTATCGTGTCATTTCAAAGAAAGAAAAATTGGTGTGAAGAAAGATGCCCCATAAAATGTAAATTTAATGGGTGGTATGCCCCCTCAAGAGATGGGCTGAGAAATTTCAAAAAATCGGGCGATCTCTCGAAAAAGAATGAAAATTGGCAAGGTGGTAGGAGAGAAAAAGTTAGCTGCATGGGTGAAAAATAGAAGAAAACGGGGGAAAAATGGAGAAATGGGGGGCTCGAGAAGTTCACGAGGACCACGGCGATGAGCGGGGAAAAGTTATGGTGACGGCGAAGGGTATAAATGGGTGAAAACAGGATCATTTGTGACCACGACCATTTGAAAACCAGAGCTCTGATAGGGACATTTGGATGAGCGAGTAGTAGCCAAGATGCTGATTCCGATCACTGAGCATAGATTCGAGCGAGTCCGTCGGTTCCAGCGCCTAGATGACTATGGACCAGCGGTACGCAAATTCGAAAACTGAACTTTTAGGCATTTTTGCTAAGTTTTTAGCTGAGTCCAAGTCAAGTTGAAGCAAGAGTGCTGGAACTATGGTTTTGGCGCTTTTGCTCCATAAAATAGCGCTATTGTGCCGCAATAGCGCTATTGTCCCTTTGTTTGAGCGCTTTTGGTTTGATATAGCGCTATTGTATGCAAGTTTTAGCGTTATTGGTTAAGTAGTGCTATTGTCGTGTTAATTGAGCACTATTGAGTTAAAGTAGCGCTATTGTGTAGCTTTTCTAACGCTTTTGTAGTTGTAGTGCTATTGTATAGCTGATTCAGCACTTTTGCTAGGGTTGTAGCGCTATTGTTTTGAAACTAGCGTTTTTGTTGTAGAATAGCGCTTTTGCCTTAGGATAAAGGGATGCCCCAGTTTGAATGAAGAAAATCTCATGATGCCAATGAGTGATGGAGGGTGAGGTAAAGTGGGAGTTGTTTTGAACCATAGCAGCTTGTTGAGACTTAGGTCATTTGTTAGGATAAATGCCTGTTGAAGTCTAGGTGGCCATGATTGCTTACCTGTTGAGACCCGAAGATACTTGATCAAAGTATCTGATGATAGTCTAGGTTTAAACTTAAGAAAGTTTGAAAAAAAAACAACTGATGGTGATTGATGAATGTCTATGTGCAGGAGGATCTGCGCATGTTGCAGTTATGTGAGCGCCATCCTGCAACACAGGGGTTGTGGGATCGATTGACGCAGGCGGAGATAGACTGTATTGCCATAACTAGGTTGTACGAGGTGATGCACATGCCCGTGATTCATATGAATCACGGATTGATCACAACATTGGCAGAGTGGTGGCACAGTGAGACGTGCACCTTTCATTTGGCACAGGGGGAGATGATCGTGACCTTGGAGGATGTGTGGCGCATCCTTCGGATTCCGATTCGAGGGGAGCTGGTCACATATGATAGATCCTTGGGGACTCTTTCGGTGTAGAGGATTTTTGATGAGGATGTGTTCATTGATGATGGCTCGATCGCGTGAGAGGATATAGCGGCACTATATGAGCCTCTGCCAGCAGTTTTGTCAGGGATTGTGGGAGGACTTCTGTGTCCAAATAGGCGGTCACATGGATTGGCGGTGGGATGGGGACAGGTTATCGAGATGATGATGACCGAGGGGACCCGATTTGCATGGGGGTCGTGCGTGCTGGCGCACATGTATCAGGGGCTGCATGAGGTAGTGTACCAGGGGAGGGGTTCCTTAGCAGTGGGCATGACGCTGCTACATATTTGGGCTTGGGAGCATCTACTAGTGACTCGACCGGTGAGTCTTAGATTTCGGGCAGTGGACCAGTCGTACATGTTCATGTACAGTGGCATGATGAGTCAGCCCCACTTGGGGAAGTTAGAGTGGTGGCAGCGGGCATTGGATGACCTGGATGTAGTGATATGGTGGCCATACTTGGAGTGTGAGCCATGGGATGATGACACAAAGGCACTGCCTTATGTGTTTATGACAC
The DNA here is from genome assembly GCF_030272615.1 of Cryptomeria japonica. Taxonomy (NCBI): domain Eukaryota; kingdom Viridiplantae; phylum Streptophyta; class Pinopsida; order Cupressales; family Cupressaceae; genus Cryptomeria; species Cryptomeria japonica. The sequence continues at coordinate 29,732,658 of NC_081410.1, read as the reverse complement.
GATTCCTCATTGGGAGGACTGCATATTATGTGGAGAGACAGGTGCCTGGACGAGTGATGAGGCAGTTCGGGCGGCAGCAGGGACTGCCTAGCGGATTAGGGGAGTATGCATGGGTGATTCGGGAGAGGTATGCATGGGGTCCAGTGCTACCTTATGATCAGGCATTGGCAGAGTTTCAGACACTGCAGGCGAGGCCATGGGACCTACGACCGAGGGTCGTTGATGCAGGGGTGACAGATGAGTATACGCAGTACCGGGTAGCACACCCGATCCCACATATATCGGATCTAGCAGAGCCGATCCCAGCGTTTGAGGATGAGAGGGGACGGGGCCGGAGGAGAGTAGGAGGGAGAGAAGGTGGAGGTGGAGGAGGTGGAGGAGGAGGTGGGTTGGGGTTGCAGAGGTAGCGGAGAGGGAGAGGTGGACTACGTCTACAGATATCACAGGGACCATTGATACAAAGGGGAGTTCAGCTGAGTGGGAGAGGGATGGAGAGAGAGATCCCGATGGATAGAGGAGAGGGGACTACTGGAGAGTGTGGTGCAGGGGAGGCAGCGATGGACACTAGGGAGGGAGCCACTGGAGATCTGCAGGATCAAATCATAGTACGCTTGCAGACGCGGATAGAGGATTTGGAGGCAGAGGTGGCAGCTAGGGATGTGCAGCTATTTGCACGAGAGTCAGAGTTAACGGTGGTGCTGTTGGAGAGAGATACTACGGTAGAGAGATTGGCTAAGCTACAAGAGAGAGTGTGGGTTGGAGGAGGAGCACAGGGGCCTATAGGGGAGGTTATGAGGGAGATGCGACGAGCACAGGCGGAGATAGACTACTGGCAGGGTTTATATGAGCAGGTTGTGCCAGTTAGCTAGCGAGCTCTTAGCTATTCACAGATGCGGCAGGCTAGATCAGATCGACCGCAGAGGGCGCAGAGCAGTGGGGGTGTGATGGGTCCTTTGAGGCAGGAAAGATCAGGAGATGCAGGAGGGAGTGGGGGTTCGATGAGGCCTCCATGGAGAGATGGATCAGGTGGTGCAGGCACTAGTGGTGGAGCAGGTAGAGGTGTTGGGACATCATCGGGCCAGAGTGGCATTTGAGAGAGCATTCATGCATACATGTATTTGTATCATTTGTTTATTTTTTTGGATTGTATCTTGGATGGCTCTTGGTAGCCGATTTTGTAGACTTCATTGTACTCTGATATATGAGATGAGATATATGAGGAGATCCCATATTTGGATGATATGCAGTTGATTCATGTATGGATGTTTATGCAGGATGATGAGTGATTGCTTAGATGGACATGTGTATATGTATGCATTTTGATGAGATGTCTCTTATATGCATGTTTTTATGATGATGTATGATGTTGGATACTGACAGATGAATGCAGGTTTATATATGTATGATGTATTTGATTTTTTTGATGTAATGCTTTATGTATGTAATGCCATGATGATGATGTATGCTTATGATGATTTATGAACAAGATTGTGGTGTTTCCTATTCCAATGATATAATGATGAGATGATGTATGCGATGATGTTAATGCAATGGTTTGAATGATTGATTTTATGTATGGGTATGCATCTAGATGTTTGTTAAATGAATGGAATATGGATAAACAAAATGTAAAGTACAAATGCTTTATATGGTAATGCCTAAATGGATGTGTATGTAAAATGGATATATATATAAAAAAAAATGGTATGAACCAATGTTTAATAAACAAGTGGATTTATGATTCTAAATGTTTTGAATATGATTTAAGTATAAACGATAATGGGATGATACTATAACTTATGGGTTTAATAACTGCACCTTAATGCAATTAAGAAGATGACAATGAATACAATGTGAATGAATCCTAAAATGATCATAATAAGAAACTTAGTAATGAATGAATGCACCTTTTAACTATAAAGGAATGTATGCAAAAAAAATGATGAAAAGATGATAAAATGATAATGGATAACTTACACTGTATGAATGCCTAGTAAAGGATTTAATATAATCAAAGACAATTTGATCCCATGAATGAATCTAATTATTAATGATTGATGCAATGAGGTAAATGATTCAATGAAAACTAATGTCAACAATGAACTATATGCAATTTTTAAGTTTAAAAATGACATGAACGTACTTAATGCAAGATGCAACTAAATGCGATGATGATATGACTATGAGGAATGCAAGGTTTTTTAGACTTTGCATGATGCATTGATGATGTATTAGAGTACTCGGTCGTGATTGTATCCAAGACCAGCTTAATTTTCACATTTTGCATATAAATCCTATATATGAATGAGTGAATGGATGGGTGATATGCAATGGAATGCAATATATAACCAGATGAGATGAAGTGATGATCCATAGTGCTCTATTTTCATCATTGAGCTTTAAAATGTTGGAAGAGAATACAAGCATCTTGACATAATGATTCAAGATGACCTGAGTATTTCTTTCATGGATTTTATATAGCAAGTTAATACAAATGACTTGATATAAGGGTCAAGTCGACAAGAGTATTGCTTGCAGAATAGACAAGGATTATCTCCGTTCATGCATGACTTGGATCGTCCTTCTTGATCTTAAGCTGATCATATCCTGAGACAAGTGCATACTGTACTAAGAAATAAAACCTTTATCCAATTTGGATGGGGAGGAACCAAAGAATGAGCATTGTACCTGCAAACAAACAGTATATACATAAAGAATAAAGAATATGGATCCTTGGTAATGGTTCATGCTCATATGGTCGAGGTATACGCTGTAGTCAGCAAGCCGTAATGATCTATGACTGCATTTGGCATAAGATCATGTAGCTTGGTGCACTTCCCACGTAGACACCATTAGTACATGCCCCATAACTTCATCGGAAATAATGCGCAAACGAAACAAAAACAATGCTGAAAGATCCCGATACAGATAAACAAATGATTGTACTGACCAATCAATCAAGTATTTGATAGCTTTAACATAATTTTCTTGTCAAAGAAAACGTCACTTTTGTCTTTGTTTTGATAAGGAAGGATGCATCCTTGTTTAAAGACAGTTTGATTATTGATGTTGATTGTGTGGTTTGATTGATAAATGGTCATCATGTGAGTATTGTGTTAATGTTTGTTTTGCATCTGCTTGGATGAATATGTACAAGGTGTTGCCATGTTTTTGTATGATTTTTCAATGGTTTTGTGATGTTTTTGGATTTTGTGAAACATTTTTGAATGTTTTTGGATTTTGCGAGACCCTTTTCCAATGTTTTTGGTATTGTGATGATAGCTTGAATGAAGAACTTAATGAAACATAAGATAATGTAGAATCCACTTCCATCAATAGGTTAAGGGCGTTGCCCCCAGGTTTAGACATGACTATGAAAAAGCGGGGTGCTAGACGCATGAAGTACTATCATAATTGCAGATGAATAACAAGCCATGGTTTTGGATGGATGGATGTATGTATGAAGTAGATGTGATTGCGACAAGTTTGAAAGACAATGGAGCCATAGCCTTTACGAGTGGCGGCTGTTTGCCAGGTTTTCACCATCGTACTTATCCAAGGTGCCACCGGAGTGGTTACTCACCATTTGGATGCATGCTTTTTTCTTTACTTTTTTGAATGTTTTTGTATTTTCTTCAAGACATTTTCTGAATGTTTTTGGTATTTTTTGATATGCAGGGGATCTTGATGCTCTATGTCGTTTAGGTATAAAACTGTTTGAGGTGCATGCTGTTGATTGGATCTGCAAGCAGTTCTCCTTCTGATGTAGCCAACTGATATGCCCCGGACCCAAAGTAAGTAGTGACAACATATGGGCCCAGCCAGTTTGATTCAAACTTGCCCTGATGTTCTCTGTTTGGTTGGTTGCAAGGATTCTCTCGGAGAACAAGATCACCTACCTCAAATGTACGAGATCTAACTCGGTGATTATAGCTTCTACTCATGCGCTACTGCTAGGCTTTGAGATGGTTGTATGCAGCTTGTCGCTTCTCATCAAGTAACTCTAAGTCCTGAAGATGAGATACTCTGTAGGCTTCATCATCGATGAGATTATGCAAGGAAACCCATAATGATGGTATCTCAACCTCAATAGGCAAGATAGCCTCAGCACCATAGACCAATGAATAAGGAGTTGCACCGGTAGGGGTTCGAATGCTAGTTCGATATGCCCATAGTGCTGGATTCAATTGAACATGTCAATCACGGCCGACATCATTGATTGTCTTCTTTAGGATCCTCAATATGTTTTTATTGGATGCTTCGGCCTGACCATTGCCTTGTGGGTAATAGGGAGTGGAAAAGCGGTGTTGGATATGAAATTTCTCACAAAGTTCACGGACATCCTGATTTTTGAAAGGAAGACCGTTATCTGTGATGATAGACATGGGCACACCATACCGGCAGATGATGTAGTTGAGGATGAATGAGGCGATTTGCTTGCTGGTGACTTGGGTGAGTGGAACAGCTTCGATCCACTTTGTGAAATATTTGGTGGCAGTAATAATGAATTTACGGCCGTTAGATGAAGATGGATGAATCTTACCCACAAGGTCAAGGCCCCATTGACAGAAAGGCCATGGTGTTGTGATTGGTTGCAATTCCTGTGCTGGTGCATGTATCAGGTCGCCATGAACTTGACATTTCTTACATTTTCTGACAAAGTAGTAGGAATCTTTTTCCATAGATGGCCAATAGTATCCATTGCGCAGGAGTTTCTTGGCTAGTGACGGACCACTTGAGTGAGTCCTGCATATTCCTTCATGTACCTCTTCGAAGGCCTTTGTTATCTCATCTTGTTGTAGACATCGAAGGAGAGTACCATTAAGACTGCATCGATATAGGGTTTCAGCAATAATGGTATATCGAGCAGTTTGGTGAATGAAGGTTTTACGTTGGTTATTCGATTGATTGGGAGGAAGGGTGTGATCATGGAGATAGGTGTAGAACTCACCGTACCATGGGGATTTAGAACCGACAAGGTGACATATTATCTCAGATTCAGGGATATCATAAGCGGGGATCCAAAGCTGTTCTACCAAGAACTCGTAGCGTGTTGAATTCTGTGGAAGATCTAGGAGAGATGTGATGGTAGCCATAGCATTAGCAGCTCGATTCTGATCTCTTGGTATCTGCTCAAAAGTGATAGTAGTGAAGGATGTCTTTAGAGTGTCCACCATTTGCTTATATGGCATGAGTTTATCATCTTTGGTCTAATATTCATCTGTTGCTTGTCGAATGACTAGCTGAGAATCGCCATATACTTGTAGTTCTTGTAATTTCCATTGTACGGCTAACCTGAGTCCTGTGATCAAGGCCTCATACTCTACTATGTTGTTTGTGTATGGAAATGTGAGCCTGTAAGACTTCGGGATGCTATCACCTTGAGGTGTGATAAACAGAATGCCTGCCCCCGAGCCGTGCCTAGTGTATGAACCATCAAAATATAGTTTCCATGGTTGTGTTGTTGTGATCATGAATATCTCTTCATCTGGAAAATTGGAAATGAGAGGATGATCATCTATGAGAGGTGCATTGGCCAACTGATCCGCAATGACTTGACCTTTGATAGCCTTACGGTCCACATACTCGATGTCAAATTCACTTAGAATCATCACCTATTTAGCCAAGCGACCTGTCAATGCTGCTTTGCTGAGTAAATACTTGAGTGGATCAATCTTTGCAATGAGTTGTACCTTGTGTGTTAATAGATAGTGCCTTAGTTTAGTAGCTGCCAGGATTACTGCTAAGCAAGCTCACTCAATAGGTGTGTAATTGAGTTCATATCCCACCAGTGTGCGAGAGATGTAGTAAATAGCACACTCTTTTCCTTCTATATTATGTTGTGCCAGTAGCACACCCAATGCTGTACTTGTCGCTGAGATATAAAGTAACAACGGTCTACTTGGATCTGGTGGCATCAACAATGGTGGATTCATGAGATAGTCTTTAAGTGCCTGAAATGCTTGCTGGCATTTGGCATCCCACTGAAAGTGGATGCTCTTGTGTAGCAGGTGTGTGAATGGGTGACATTTATTGGCCAACTGTGCAATGAATCTTCGGATGGATTGAAGCCGTCCTTGTAATGTCCTTAGCTAACTGATATTCTTTGGAGGTGGCATGTCCATGATGGCTTTTACCTTTGCTGGGTCGACCTCAATACCTTTGCTTGAGACAATGTATCCTAGAAGCTTCTCGGAGGTCACTCCAAAGACACATTTTTTTGGGTTGAGTCAAACATGGTATTGTTCCAGTCTATCGAAGATTTTATCTAAGATGTGGAGATGCCCATCTCTGGTAAGTGATTTTGCTAGTAAGTCATCCACATAATCTTCCATCATAGTATGCATCATGTCATGGAAGATGGTGGTCATTTCTCTTTGATAGGTTGCTCTTGCATTCTTGAGACCAAAAGGCATTACATTCCAGCAATATGTGCCCCATGGACATGTGAAGGTTGTCTTATGTTGATCTTCTGGTGCGATCTTTATTTGATTGTATCTGGAAAAGCCATCCATGAGTGAAAGCATGGCATGTCCCGCTGTCAGATCCACTATGATGTCGATATTTGGTAGGGGGAAGTCATCCTTAGGACATGCCTTATTTAGATCTCTGAAGTCAGTACAAATGCAAATGCCCCCTTTTGGTTTGCCAACAGGCACAATGTTGGAGATCCATTCTGCATAATCAATTGGCCTAATGAAACCAACATCTAGGAGTTTCTTGAGTTCTGTTTTGACTAGCACTACAATCTGAGGATGCATCTTAGGAAGCTTCTGCTTGATAGGTTTGGCTCCTTCTGCTATGGTGAGGTGATGCATGACTAAATCAAGATCAAGCCTAGGCATGTTTGCATATGACCATGCAAAGTTGATTTGACACTTCTGGAAGAACTCTATAAATTTAGGCTGTTCCTCTGGAGTGAGAAGAGATGCCAGATGTATGAGATGAGGATTTTTAGGAGTCCCCACATTGTATTCTTTGGTTTCCTCGATGAGAATCGTTGATCATTCATGTTGTACATTAGCAGGGAGAATGTCAAACCCTTCATCCTTAGGCGCCTCAGAGAGGTTTTCACCATTGGATACGCTCTTTCTTTTTACTTTTGTCGGATCAAACAGTGCCACAGTGTGGTTTTCACTGGAAGATCCATATTTTATTGTTATATTTTTGCAGCTGAAAGGTGTGGCATCCGCCCCGAAGTATGCTATGCTATTAAGTTCAATGGCAAATCCAGCTTTGTGATCCCCACTTGGTAGGTTATCCCTTAATTCCAAAAAGTCAATGATGGCCTCATCATTTTGGAAGAAGTCAAGACATGGGGGATTTGGTTGGTTCCATTCGATGAGTTCAGGATGAATAATGGGCATTACTTCATCGATTAGGTTAAGTTTGTTAGAGGTATCAGTGAGGGTTAAGACAGTGTGGTGAAGGTCGTTGATGGTACTCTCCCTGTCAGAATCAGGAGTAGGATGAGACGTAGGGTCTGTGGAAGGTGTTTCTAGTTTAGGAACCCAAGTGGTCTTTATCTGTGCTTCTCCATAAACGAGGATGTCTTTGCATGGCGAAGGTGGTGATGTGTCTTCCTCATCTGAAGTGTTAAGCTGTACAGAATCAAATTCCCACTCATGTGAGTCGGTCTCTGAATCACTTTCCAGCATCCGATTGTTATACCATACTAGGATGTCTTTTGAGTTAAACACTGCAGGTGTGATTGGTTTAAGGACCTTTGTAGTGATCGGTGCTGCAGGAAGTTTGATGGGGATCAAGGAATCTGATACGGGGAGTATCGGTAATATTGACGTAGTGGTTTCTGTTGGAACTGCTAGTGCCATAGATACTGCTGTAGGCTTTGATATAGTTGCTGCTACTAATGGTGTTATTGATGGGATTACTGATTCGCTTGGTGGGATGATTGGTATTGTAGATGGTGGTGTTAGGGTTTTGAGCTTCGGTGGGGCAGTTGGGATGGTGCTTGATGTTGCTTTAATGATGAAAGGAGTCCTTTTTTTAGTAGGCTGATATAGTGGTTTGCTGGGTTTTCCTTTGAATTTGAGTTTAGGAAAGATCTCCTTTTCAAAGCCTAGGCCTGTATTTCCTTTGGGCTTGAATTCTGGCAGCATAGGTTCATGTCGTCCTTGTTTGCAATATCCCAAAGCACTATGGCCATCATACCCCATTCTTTGCATAATGAGGAGACCTTTGCCATACTGATCCGTAGGAAGTTTAACTGGTGGGATATCAGTGGTGATGGGATCTTTATAGATCCATTCCGCTAGGTCCTCATCTTGGGTTTCTTCCTCTTGACTCTTTCCAAGGATGAAAGACGTCAAAGCACATGCTAGCATGATCAGTGGTTACTGGAGTAACTTCTGTGGTTTACCATGTGTTCTAGGAGAAATGGGCATTTGTCCCACACAAAAGAGTTGACTCAAGTTGTATTCCCCAGGACCTTCCTCTGCTACTTTCATCTTAAGCTTTTCTTGCTTGGGTATAGTGGTGTTCGAACTGGCAAGAGAGGCTGGACTTATATATGGTGTGGAGGAAATGGCTTCTCTATTATTAGGAATGGTAATCTCTGGTTGATGGCTGATATTATGGCAAAACGCAAAGGGATTTGCATCACCCAGGATTGTGATCTCTGCACAATTATGTGGGAACTTGATACATTGATGGTAGGTAGATGGAACGGCTTGCATGGCATGTATCCAAGGTCTCCCTAATAATAAATTGTATGGCAGAGGAAGGTCCAGAACCTGACAAATGATGTGTTTTACCACAGGGCCCACTCGGATTGGGAGTACCACAGCTCCTTTGGATGAACGCTCTGCATCGTCATAGGCTTTGATGGTGATCTTCTTGCGAGGATCCACTGATTCTATTACATATCCTAATGCTGTGACCAACTGTAGTGTACAAATATTTAGGCCTGCTCCATTATCTATCAAGACTCACTTGATCCTGTGTTGGGTGATAAAGCCTTCAATGTGTAGTGAAGCGTTATGAGGTTGCTGGAAGGAAGAGTTGTCACTTTCAGAAAAAGTGAGACAAGGTGATGACTTTAGACTTCCAACCATGGCTTGAAATTGGTCTGTATTTAGATTTGCAGGGACTGACACCTCTTGGAGTGCTTGATCCAAGATAGTTTTATGAGATGGTGACAGGCGTAATAGCTCTAAAATGGATATAAGCGCAGGTGTTTTGTCTAATTGTTCCACAAGATTGTACTGCTTTGGGATGGAGGTGGTACCTTGTGGAGCTGCCTTTATGGTGACCTTATCGTGACGCGTAACAACATTGCAATTGGAGTTGGGATTTTTGAAGGTTATAGTTGCAACTTGTTCACTGGCATCATAAAGATGATTTACGGTGTAATTATACGTAGCCTGTGTATAATCAGTGGTATCAGTGCCTCACCTGGAAGTGGAAGGACCCCTTTGATCTTGTGATGGTAGTGGATTTTTGAACATCAGATGATCATTATTTGTTGTTTTTGGGTCATGTCCTTCAATTTCAATTTCTCCTCGATCAATAAGATCCTGAATGAGATCTTTCAATCGGTGACAATTACTTGTCTTGTGTCCTCTTCCTTGGTGGAATTCATAGTGTTCAGTATCTCGCCACCATGCTGGTTTGACCTGAGGCTCATAGTTTGATAGTTTAGGTAGAGTGACCAAATTTTGAGAAATGAGTTGTCGCAAGACAGTTTCAATGGGTTCCCCTAAGGGAGTGTATGTGCATTTCTGTTTTTGCTGACGAGGTCTAGGTTCATCATGAGATGTGATATGACCTTGATTGGAAGGAACATTTGTGTTATTTTGAGGTGGAGGATTTTGTCCTGCAAACCGAATCACAGGTTGTGCATTTTGAATAGTCCGGGCATCCACAACCCCATCGTTGACGATATTCTTGTTCTTGTTCCAGAAGCTTGGTTTATCACTATTGAAGTGCGGGCGAGGACCATCTTTTGGTTCATTAAAGATTTTGATGAGTCCTTTCTTAATGAGCCGCCTTTCACATTTCAAACCCTTGGTGATCATATCATTAAAAGAGTCTGTGTCTTTGACATCCAGGTGAAATTCCATTTCTTCGTTTAAGTTGGAAATGAATATTTCCACTAGTTCTCTTTCAGGTAACTGAAGAGAACGTCTGCTAGACATTTGGCACCATCGTTGCAGGAATACTGAGAATAGTTCACCTGGTTTTTGTTTGGTGTTGCACAGATCAGCCATGGTGATGTCGCGTTCAATGTTATGAGAGTAATGAGCTAGGAACTTCTGGATGAGTTCCTCAAATGTTCTAATGCCACCTGATAGTCAAGAAAACCATGATGTGGTGGCTCCTCCCAAGCTTTGGGGAAAAAGGCGCATTAGGTAGGTGTCTTCATATGCTACTTCGAGACAAGCGGAATGAAATTCTCGGACATGATCACGAGGATCTCCCTTTCCTCTATATTTTTCAAATTTTGGTGTTTTAAACCCATGTGGAAAGGGTGGCATATAAAGATTCCTATCAAAAGGATAGGGACAGATGTCATTGAGTGAGAATTGGTTAGTCTTAACACCACTATGAAGCTATTGGGCAAGATTCTCGACTTGTTGCCGCAATAGCTCCATTTCATTTGGAGGAGGAGGTGGTGGGTTACCTCGAGGAATGTTATATCTGATGGGATCTCTACCTCTTTCCTCTTCATGGTGACTTTGTCTTTCTGATGCTTGTCTTAACTGGGCAAGATCAAAGTCAGAGGGGAGTTTTGCTCCCTCTTGAGCGAGCTTTAAGAAGTGAGCATCCGCATTGCTCCTGAGTATTTCATCAAACAATCTGTTAAAGAGAGGGTTATGCTGGGCCCTTTCTATTGTTGCAGGAGTAGGAGTACTTGGGTTTTCGTCATTCGCATTTCCTCCAAGTGCTTCTTGAAATTCATTGAGATTTTTCTCCTCTTCTTCCTCTATATCTATTTCTCGTTGCCTTGATTGTGAACGGGTTTGAGCCATTTTGCTTTATGAGTCTTTGTTGAAGTTGAGTGAAAATGATGATGAGTTTTTGATGAAATGAGAGATTGATGGTTGGTGAATTGTGTTGTTTGTAGATCTCTAACACTTTTAAGGTAGATGTAACCGAAATTCCTTCTTTGAATTGCTTGTTTGTTTGACAAATTTTGATGTGATAAGGTGTAGAGAAATCTGAGATGTGTTACAGATTTAACTACCTAGTAATGAGAGGATTCACTCATGAACTAGTTTTAACTTGCGTAGATATGTTTCTTAGGATGAGCTTATCCTAGATGTAGAAACAATCTAAAAGTGATGTGATGTGTTTGATTCAATCAATATCTAAAAAGGAATCTTGGGACAAGAACCTCTTAATGTTTTGCGAGTTGGAGTGGATTGATGATGAAATGATGATGTATGAGTAAGATGATGGATGAAATTTTTTTTAACTTCAATAAAAAGTTTGTGTTACAAATGGGACAAACTCTACCTCTTCCCTTTCGGGTGTTGGTGGTATTTCTCGAGCTGTGTTGTAGGTGATACAGACATTTGGGAAGAATTTGGGATTAATCTTTCCTCCTTGGTTTTTGTGATAACTCAGAGCTCTATACTGCATAAAAGCTATGCGATTCAATGATTCAGAATCAAATTCGTTTGTTTTTCCTTGAAGGTAGAGATGCATGCGATGCAAAAAGACTCTATGTGAGACAAAGATTTGTCTATTTATATAGAAGAATTTCCTCCTTTTGATCAAAGCCTTTGAGCTTAATGGTCTTCCTTTTAGGTTGATATTCTGATGACGTTTCTTCTTTCGCAAGATGTGAAGAATGGTCATAAATCTTGACTCTTTGTTGTTGGCACTTTGTTTTTGATGTGTTTGGTTGGATGAATACTTTGTTTTTGAAAGTGATTTTCTAATTGATGTTTCTTTGACAAGAAAACAAAGCAAGCACACAAACACAAGAGTGTTGCCTAAAAGGCACAAATGAGTATGGGTCTAGATCAACCCAATCCTTGGACTTGTATATGACCCTTCCTTTAGATGCATTTTAAGGTGTATTTCCAAAGCCTAAAGTCGGCTCAATTTGCACTAGGTCTTTAAAACGAACACACTTCAAACACTTTTTATCCCTAAGGTCAAATGGCCAGTTGTGATAAATTTAGCCCACATCTTGATATTTCTTCGACTTTGGTACTACATACCTTATGAATCCCGCCGTGGCAGGTAAGGATGTGATATACTAAGTCTTGCATGAGCATAACAAATAGATGATCCCTATGATGGGGGAGTCACCACTTTTATCAAGCCACAAGTGACTTTTCAAAAAGCTATGTTTCTACTCAAGGAAATATGTATGGTGAGTATCTTGGGAGCAAAACCATCTATGGTCTTGCAATAAATTATGTCACAAATATCCTCAATCAATAGAACAGGTTGGCTACTACTTAAAGGTGTTTAGTCATGTTCGATGTTTTTGGACATAAGTTCATTCTACAGTGACTCACTTAAGAGCCTTGTAACTGGTGGTGGTGCCCATTTGTCCTTTCGGCTAGTTACACTATAGGAATAGCTATACCCAAGGCTACAGCTTTCGCTCTCACCTAATTTCTATAGCGGCTCGAAGGATTTACCGCTCGAGGTCGTTCCCAAGAGTATCGATCCCTTGGCAGGCCTCTCTTAAAAAGATAAAATTTTGAGTGTTACTAACACTTTTCTCTTTCACCTAGGACCACGAAAGCCAAGGGAGAGGATAATGTGTGTTAGAGGTAGGACCACTCGACTGACGTTTTGCACAAGTGTGCCAAACATGAAAAACACTTGTTCTTTTTAATCCATCATTGCAATGTGATCTAACTATTTGGAGATGTTGCCCCAACAGCCATGGTGTTCTTTTTAACTTCAAAGGCAATGTGTTTTGTAATCTAGAATTTGGAAATCCTGGTCAACTTAATGAAAAACACATTTTGCTTGAAGTAAAATTTGTTTGTAAAAATAAAAAACAAGTGGTTTGTTCTTTTTACTTGCCCAAAATTGAAGTGTGGCTTGTGATTTTTAAGTTTGATGCAAGAAAGAAAATTTGTTTGTTGATTTTAAGCACCAAAAGGACAAATGATCCTAACTAGAAAGCATGACAAATTTCTTTGTTTCAAGTTTTTAATGCACCAAAAGGAAAATTTTGTGATTTTTAGGGGTTAGTTTTAACCTGCAAAAACCACCATTCGTTAGTAAAATCTATGTCCAAGGGTGGGCTTCCACAAGCCTAAGATTGTCAATTTTGCGGTTACAAGGTGAGTTGTACAATATTCTGTTGCAATAGCGCTAATCTGCATTTAAACAGAAGCGCTATTTTACACAGAAGCATTGAAAGAAGGGTAAAACCAGAGAGGCAAAAGCGCTGAAAGATCTTCAATAGTGCCAGAAGAAGGACCAAAGCGCTAAAATAGGGTCAAAAGCACTGAAGCTTTTGCAATAGCGCTATTGTAAGAACAATAACACTAAAAGAAAAAGTGTCGGTAGCGCTAAAACGTGTTCAATAGCGCCAAAGCGCGACCTGTGTGACCATTTCAACAATCAGACATGTTAGTTAAAAAAAAATGATATGTTTTTGGTGCTTCGATTCACGTCGGGTTCACCAAATGATGCCCTCCTAAATGGACAAGGTTAGCAAATGATAAATAACACAAAAGATACGAATCCATTAGTGTTAGTCAATCAAAAACTAATCTAAAAAGGCATACCAAGAGAGACACTAAAAACATGCAAGCATATTTAACTATCAAAGCAAACATGATGAAGCATCTCCAAATACCTCCTAACATGCTCTTAGTTTCTTCCTCCCTTGTTCCTCTCCTCTCCAAGTTCCAAAATAGTGTAGCTCTCAGTAGCTTTTTGCACTATGGATGCTTATGGAGGATTGAGATTTAGTATTGTGCTTCAAATGTGAAATGAGAAGCTAACACTATGCTAGATGATATGAAAATGATTTATTTTATCCAAAATGACAAGATATTAGTTGATTATGCTAAAATGCTCTCTTAAAATGCCTATAGGTTAAATGCATACAAGTTTTCAGGATCTGGATTATGAAGAAATGGGCTCTATTTATAGGAAAAATGGAGCAATGGATGGTTGAGATTGAGCAATCTCAACAAGGGTCGGAGTTGAATGATTTCAAATCCATGTGAGGGCTTTCAACCCAATCCCAGGATGACAAGTGTCAATGTGAGATAGGTTGAGAGGAGAGGGAATAAGCATTTAATGCTTGACATGACCTTGGGAGTTAAAGTCAAGGTTGGTTGAATGAATAAACTCTTTATTCAAAGAATAAAAGCTTTTATCCCATGGATAAACTCTTGTGCAAATGTGAAATGGATGAATATGGTCAAAACAATAAATGTTTGGGGAGACAAGTTTGAAATAACCATAAATGGTTATGTAAGAGCCATAAATGGTCATGTAAGAGCCATTAGTGGTCTTGGAAGACTTTGGGGGTTAATTTGTTGAACACACAAAGCATTAAATGCTTTTCAAAGACTTTGGAGTCTTTGAGAAGTGACTTCATTTTGCTTAGGAATGTGACAATAATTAGGGGATGGATTAAGCTAATTAGGAAGGGGTTAGAAGAATCTAGAAGGGGATTAGATTTTGCAAGTGGATTTGGTGGGTGAGGGAAAATAGGATTTTATTAAAATAAAAATTCATTTATTTCAATAAATGTGTGCAAGTTGCATTTGTAGGAAAATGCAAGTGGGGGGGGGATAATGATTTAAATAAATGTTTTATTTAATTTATTTAAAAGAGGAATAGGGGGATTTAATTAAATAAATAGATTTTATTCATTTAATTGATTGGAATTTGATTTAATGAATTAATTAAAATAAATTGAATAATTTATTTAATTAATAGGAGAATGTTTGAAGATGAATTAATTAAATATTAATTTAATTAACTGATGGCTAGTGGATTTTTAATCAAATAAATACAAAATATTCATTTAATTAAAATGGACAGATTTGTGTGACTACAGGTACTAAGAGTGGGGGGGGGGGGGGTGTGAATCAGTACATAAAAAAACTTTTCCACAACTTATCAAGTCAAAACAATGCTAACTGGTTGTCTTCATCACTAAACTTAACCATGGCAATATCGGTTAAACACCGTAAGACTTTAGACAACTAAACTAGTAAAACTAAATACTTCCAATAACATCCAACACTTGATAACTACTTCACCAATATACTCATGCATGTGTTGTATTAGTAATACCATAACCATTAGCTTTGTATGCATATTCACCTCAACAAAGATTGCTCAATCATCACATGAAAATTGCACAACTCATGACACACAATTTTTTCACGTGGAAACCCAAATGGGAAATACCATGGAGGGGATGAATACCCACAAGCTTGTTTTTGAACTCTTTTGAAGCTCGCTCTTTTAGGAGCCTAGTCCAGTTAAAGACTTTACATTGAGGTTTTGTTAGGAACCAGTCCTGTTAAAGATCACCTGGTTAAGGGATGACTATATACCCTGTTAAAGGTTACCTTGCTAGAGGATTTGAATAACTCATTGATCTTGAGCCATTTGGTTAGAGGATTTGCAATAAGCCTATTAAAGCTACTTGGTAAAGGGATTTTCCTACTGTTGAAATGGTTAGAAGACAATAGGTAAAGCTCTGATCTGATAACAACACTACATGCTAAGGTAAATCCTTTTCAGCTCCTCTACTCTGCAATCACACTCTGCAGTTTTCCACTTACTGGTTTGGCAAGTATCTCATCACTCGGATACAAACACAACATTTGCAACACAAACAATAACAAACATCATTGACCTTATATACAACAATTAGGTCGATAGCATAAACCCTAAACCCTAAATATTTTAGATTTACAATTACAAGCGGTCCAATCCTAACTATACAAACACTTTGCATAGAATAAAACAATCTCAAATAGATCACAAGTCATTCTGCATCATCCATTCTTCACTGCATATGGAAATTAGTAACCCATCATGCTTTCTTCACATACCACTAAGAAGAATGTTCATTCTCGAGGTAGGCATTGAATGCAATCGATCTTCATATGAAAGATCCTCAAGGAAATCCTTCACATGCACAAAAATGACGTGGCATATCGATCTCATCCTCATCTCTTAGCTAACTCATCACAGAATGTCACCGGTTGCATTGCACAAGCTAGATTGCCAAACCAGAAACCCTAGAGCTGAGACTACCAACCAATAGTCACACTTAGTTAAACCCTGACACCGATCCACTTCATCCCTTCATATCGGTTCTCCTACTTGAACATCAATAACAACTTCTTCCAATCTTTATACCAGTTCACATGCACTTATTGACATCAATAACAACATACATTACCATCATAATAAATTCATCATATGCCAACAGTTCTAGGCTCAATAGTGAAGATCATGCAATAATTCTCTCTAATTTTTCTTCTAGTTAACATTCTAGCATCTCTATCTCCAATAATTTGGTTAGGATTATTATTGAGTCTCACATACCTCAGAATGACATGACCATTATCTTCAGGTTCTTCTTCTTCATTAAATCATCTTCTTTTGAATCTACCTATTCTGGTTGAATCGATACTACAACATTCTCTTTACCAGTTTCTGGCTTCACTGGTTCTGTTTCCAAAATCAGAATGCAAGGATCTTCTTCCTTTTTCTCCACACTGGTTTCTCATGAGACTTCAATATACTCATCCACTTGAACATCAATAATTTTGATGATTCTCTATGTCCGATTGTTGTAACATTTGTAGGCCTTACTCTTGGTGGAGTAACCAGGAAATATGCCTTTATCACTTTTGGTCTCAAACTCGGTAACATAATCACCTCTCTTAATAAAACATTTACTGCTAAATATCTTAAAATAACTGATATTAGTTGATCTTCCATACCAGTATTTATAAGGAGTTTTATCCTTACCTCTTTTTACCAGTATCTGATTCATAGTGTAGACAATTGTATTGATAGATTCTCTCTAGAATTTTTTTGCAACACTTCCTTGTATCAACATCATTCTAGAAACTTCAATAACTAACCGATTGTTCCTCTCTGCAATACCATTCTACTATGGTGTCCTCAGTGCAAAAAGTTGCCTCTTGATGCCATTATTTCTTCACAATATCTAGTGAATTCCTTAGAAGTAAATTCACCACCTTGATCAGGCCTCAAACACTTTTTCTTCTTACCACTTTCCTTTTCAACTAAGGCTTTGAATGCCTTGAACTTACTAAAGGCTTCTTACTTATTCTTCAAGAATGTGACCCGCATCATTCTTGAGCAATCATCAGCGAAGATCATAAAATATCTATCACCTTAAATATTTTTAGTCCTTATGGGTCCACATGGATCTGTATGAACTAGATCTAACAAATATTTTGGTAAAAAATATTTGCTCTTAAAATTTGAGGTTGTCATCTTTCCCAACTCACATTCTTTACACAAAGCATTAACCAGTTTGTCCAACTGAGGCAAAACTCTCACTTTACCACCAACACTCTTGATCTCACTGACTATCTCCTTGATCCTCTGACCATACTGTTAATTTTTTTCACCTTCATCCATCCGCATGTCACCAAATTTTCCTCTTAAACTCTCTTCTTTGGCAATCTTCACATGCTCATTACTGCTATAGATTTCCTCAAGTTTCTTCCATACCTCATAGGCAGTCTCTAAACCATGGACATCAACATACTTTGAATCAGACAAAGAACGGATAATAGCCTCCAGTGCTTGATTGTTTTCTTGTTGCTCTTTCTTTTGATCATCAGACATAGTCCCAATCGGTACAACATATTGAGTAACAATATGTTCCCAGTATTGACTTCCTAGACTCTTGATATAGATTTTCATTCTATCACTCCATATTCTGTAGTTTTCTCTATTAAACTTCAGACCTTCTTTCTTCATCATGTTCTTCAAGATCTTTACCTCAAGTTGTTAGGCTTAGACCTTAGTGGACCTAAAATGCTTTGATACCAATTGAGGGTATGATGAATTAATAAGGATTCGGTCTACTAAGAGGGGGGGGGTGAATTAGTAGATATAAAATTTATTAGACATTAATCAATCTCAAAATCAACCTCTCAACTCAAACTCTAAACTGACTGGCTTCAACACTGAACTGTCAAATGCAATATTACTGACAAGTAAACTGGTTAACTATTATAACAGACTAACAGTAAAACAACTTTGAAACTCTCAAAACCTTTTAACCAAATCATTCAAATACTTTACTAATAGTAGTAAAACATATTTCAGATTGTTGTCGGTTATCATATCATAACTAAGTGGATTTAGTAGTTAAGTAATTTAACCATAGTATACTTAACCACAAAATCATTCACCACTTGACACAATATTTTTGACGTGGAAACCCAAAAGGGGAAAAACACGATGGGGATGAATACCCACAAGTATTCTAAACTCTTCTGAAGTTCACCCTGTTAGGAGCCAAGCCTGTTAAAGCTTTTAAAAAAGTCTTGTTAAGAATGGATCCTATTAGGGACCACCCAATTAAGGGATTGACTATAATTCCCTATTAGAAGAAATACCCTATTAGAAGTAACCTTAGTGGAGGATTTGAAATCCAAGCTAATGGATAATGTGGTTAGAAGATTTGAATAACATTAATCTTGTTAGAGCTTACCCGGTTAGGGGATTTAACTGTTGTAATTGTTAGAGAACAACAAGGGTCTGCTGATCTATTTCAATAGCACTACACTTGCTTGTTCAAAACCTTTTCATGCTCCTATCTGCCTTTACACATACTATAGATACATTATCAGGTTTGACAACCACTCTCTCTTACTCTCAATCACAAATTGCCAACTCTACAACAAAACAATGCATCGACCTTATAAACAAATCAATAGGTCAGTAACATATCACAAACCTAATTATCTCATAGAGATTACAAAGAAATTGGTTCAAGTATGACCATTGGATTACATAGAAAATTACATAGCAATCACTGCACATCATTCAGGATAACCTCAATATCTCCTTGATCACCACTTCATCGAACTCTATAACTCATCACGCAGTTTCCATTACATGCAATGAACTTGCTCATTCCCAAGACAAACACCATTTATCTCTATGCTCCATAAATTATTTAAAACTTTTCTTATACAACATGCATACATGTCATAATATTTACCATTCGTCATTTGATCATAAATTGCTTCAACTGATTCACCAGGATCCATCAGTTAGGGTTTGGTCTCATCTATAGGTAGGGTTACCAGTTGATCTCTCCATTTTATAAGTAATACCAGTTTCCTCCACAAACTCACCTACCTGTTGTAGTTCCCTTTACTATCTCTTCCTACTAGTTGCAAAACAACATTACAACATCATTATCGGTTAATTAATGCAATCTTCTTAAAAATGCCAACAAAGTTCCTCCTAAGGCATAAGGCTATAGTTACCGAATGAAGATCCTGCACTAGATTCGAGTGCAAACCCACTTTCTGCTTTGGATTCATCTTTTCTAACCCACATATTCTCATGCTTGTCTATGATCTCTTCTACCTTTTCCTTTCCCTTCTCATCTAATTTATTTTTGTCTATTAGAGCACTATTCTTGCTTCTACAATACTTAGTAGTGTGACTGGTTTTGTTGCATGCACAACAAACAACATTTCTTTGCATAGGTCTGAAGCTCATCTGATTTGGTCTCATCCTGCACTGGTTAGAGATATGTCCAAATATCCCACAAGAAAAGAACCTCTTGTTTTGAAAGTTATTCATTACTTCTCTACACATATTTGACTTGTGACTAAAATTATTGCATATGAAACACTGACCGGTAACAATAGGATCATTATTCATGTTATTCATTCCATTATTCATCCTACTTTTGCATTGATTTGTCATGTGACCCAATTTATTGCAAGTAAAGCATCTACCATGAATTTATGAGAATTAGGTTGTCTTACCAGAGGATTATTGCTCTTCTTCTGATCAAGTTTTGCATTATCTTGTCTATATCTAGAGGATTCACCTTTCTCAAATTCAAGTCCTCACATGTCCTTTCCATGTCTTTTACTTTCCAACATATCATCAATCCTTTTTGAGATAGATTTGATTTTTTCTTTGTAGTCATTAGTAGTAGCAAGTTCATCTCTTAAGGTAACAATATGTATTTTAAGTTTTTGGCCATTATTCCTTGATTGTGTCAACTCAAGCTTCAACTAATCATTCTCATAGGTAAGCCTGGAGCATTCATCTGCTCCTTCCTTCAATGATTGTGCTAGATTCTCTTAATTATTTTTCCAATCCTCAATCTCCTTAGTTAGCCCCATCACAATGGGTTACATCTCATTCTTCAAGGCAACATTCTCTCTCTCAAGCTTGTTAGCTTCATTAGCTTTACCCTGATTTTCCATGATTTGATCTTCTTTCTCCTTCATCTTGTCCATAAATTCCTTCCTCTTGTCTCTTAAAGTTCTCACTTGATCCTTCAATTCATTAATGAAATCATCAACAACATTCAAGTTTTTCTTCAAAGAACTGATCTCATTTCTCATAGTATCCAGATCCTCAAGTGCCACATTGAGCTATCTCTGGAAATCAAAATCCATTGATTCAATCTCATGGACCTTCCTCAAGCGGTTAAGCTTCCTTAGAAGAACTAGGTTCTAATACCAATTGTTGAAATCAGGGATCACTGAGAGGGGGGGTGAATTGGTAATCTACCGGTTAGCAGATTTTCAAACTTAACTTTAAACCATCGCAAAGACAAACATGAAGATGAAATGAAAAAAAATAGAACTAACAACCACAAAATCATAACACCGGATTTTTACGTGGAAACCCAAATGGAAAAAACCACGGTTTGATTACCCACAATATTATTCCACTATCACCAGTAGCAAACTAATATTATAAAATGGGAATGCATAGGCATTCAGGGACACTATCTAGAGCTCATTGCTCAATTACAATAACCCAAAGGGATACAACCCTCAGGGAAGTCTCACTGACTTACTCATTGATTACAATCAATAATTACAACAAAATAAACTCTGAAATAGCATCTACAATGCTTGGATGAGTTCTGGTTGAGTGCCAAAATGTTGTCTGGATCACCTTCTCTGTTCTGCCCTGTTCTTTATCTCGGTCAGCTACCAGATCAAGAATTCATACGTGAAATTGCACTACAAAGGATTATCGATCATCACTCACTCACATACAATCACATCATACACCAAAAAGATCATACATACCAAACTTATATATCGACAATCACAAAATAGATCATTTACCATGTCGGCTTGACCGAATCCCAAAAGATAAATGTGGATCACAAAAAAAAATAGAATGATGTGTCTATGTTGGCCCAATAATCCCAAACACAATACAATGCACAACAATCATCGGAAGGCTTCCAGATCAAAATTGCTCCATTCTTCCTGAAATACTACTTAACAAGCTATTGGTTAACACTTACTTTTGGATTAAAAAAATTATGACCACCGGATCAAATTTCCATGAATATTTGCCATCAATGACAACCTAAACCAATAATCAACCACCAGATGAGTATCAATTGCCAACAATTGTATATGGTCTAGAAATGAGTGTTTAGATGGTGTGATATTGTTTGGCGATGATATTAATTATGAGGTGTTTTTGGAAGGCTACAATAGTGAAAGTTAAAATATGCAAGAAATAGTTTTTCTGGTCCTTGATGATGATGGCTTATAGTTTTAAATATAATGTCTACATTTTCTGGATGTTGCATTATCATGTATTAAGATCCTCAATATGAAGTTGATTGTGTTAGTTTGTTAACTGTAAGATTATTTGTTAAGAATAGTCTAGAAAATGCTCTTTATTGCTTTGTTGTGTTGATTCAAGTATTGCGGCTTGGTTCATGCAATATTCTAGTTCATATTTCTAGTGTTGGTTTGTTTGACAAGTGTACTTATGTTATTTTTTGTTCTATTGTATAAGTTATGTAGGTCTCTTGGTAAATTAGTTGATTTATCTTATTTGGATCAAACTCTTTTGGTTTGGATATAGATTGTAATTTGAGTTAGAATTTTCATATGGGTCTCACCACAGTGTGTGTAGATCCACATTGTGTATTTTGCATGGGGTAACATTTTTGGGCCGATCGGTTAATGTACTTCATTATTTTTCTATATACATTATGTTTGATGTCAACTTTTGAGGAAGTGCTAGAATGTGCAATTCATTGGAATTGACTTAGGAAGATTTTTTTTGATGTACTTGGGTCCCCTTTATCTCCTAGAGTGGTTCACATTGTGTGTTTTTGGTCTAGGTGGCCAATTTTATGTAATTCATGTATATTCTCTTTGTAGTCAATCTACTTGAAGATTTTAATTTATAAACTTGTATAAATGAATGTTTGGATGTATGTATTGTAGTGTGTATTATTGTGGATTGGATGTGAATTATATGCAAGTGAAAGTGAAGAAGCAAAAGTGCAAGTTTTAGTCTATGATAAGCTTTGATGATCATATCTTCAATATGACAATGGTTTGAGATAACAAGTGAAGTATGACATGTTTGCCATGATATTGTTTTCTTGATAGATTGTTTCAAGGATTTTTCATGAAATTAAGAGATCTTGTTCAATTAAATTCATTATTTTCCTATACCAACTAAAAAATAGTAAGTCCTTTGATAGCTTGTGTAGTCCTTTGTATATTGCCTTGAGATTGTGCATCTTAGTGATGCAAGACCCTTGTATCTTTCTCTAAGGTCATGAACCTTAGTTTCACAAGTCCAATCAGGTTTAGTGAGTTCCATGGCCTCAAGACTAAAAAATTGTAATCAATTATTCATATTGTGAGTGTGATTCTCATTGTGTTTTTTCCCTTCTTGGGTTTTCCATGTAACTCTAGTGTTCTTGTGTCTATTTTGCTTTATGGTATCATGTTTCATAATTTCTAAGGCAATTTAATTTTGTTTTAAAGTTTGAAGGATTATAACTAAGTTGTTTCAAGGTTTTGACTAATTCACCCCCCCTCTTAGTCATATGGTGCATTCAACAATGAAAATGTCAAGATGATAAGATTAGATTAGGAGCTCAAATATATTCTATAGAAGAGTTACTACATGAATCAAAGTACACAAATCCCAACCTCTGAAAAAGTATCACAATGTATGCAAAAAAATGAAAATACAAGGTAGGTAGTGAGTTTATATAGAACTAACGATAGGATGGAGGCAATAAATCCAACCAATAGGGTGTGACCCCCAAGTAGTCTTGCAATATAAAAAAGATCCACCCTTTAATGAATTTTCCACCATTTAAGGATGAGGACACCACCTTTTATAGAAGTGTGCACCTCAACATCAATCCTAGTCAAACTCACTTTATAAACCTCAACACGCTTAATAAAATTGTAAGAAATACTTAGGACTAAGAGAAAAAAAAATAACCTACTAGGATATTTAAAACCTAAACTAAGACTATTTACCTTATTAAAGAAAAACCATTGGCCTTGAAGATGGAGAAAAGCTCTAGGAAATTGGCCTCTTCAATACAATTTTAGTTTTTGATGTTGAACTTTATAGGCTCCATTGTTGATCATTTTTGTTTATTTCTTTGAGTTATTTTTCGAGTATGGGATACTTTTTTAGGAGCTTTATAGAGGTGTAAATGGTTACAATTTTTTTATATTTTTATTATATAAATTTTAGATTCTCACAGGTGATGTTGAGTAGTTCTCATTTGATGAACTTCAAAGGCTTTTTTTTTCTGCTCATACAATATGATTTTTGGGTGCAATTTGTTTTGAAAGTGCATAATTTTGAATTTGATTTTCATTAGTGTAGTATGATTTATCGTATTGTATATAAAAATTATATATATGACCTATTTTAGATATTTGTAAGATATTGAGATTAAGACTACTTCATTGATTTGTAAAGTGACAACTATAACTACACTAAGTATAAAGTGCCATCATCATAACTTTTTGGGGGTCTCATGAATTTGTGAATTATCTAGGTAATCCTATACTTTTTAATTTAATTTTGTTGGTTTTATGATTAATTAATCTTGGGGAGATAATCATGTCTCACTCTCTTGTTTCCATTTGAGTATTCTATGTAATCCTTCTTAATCATGTAAGCTAAAGTGTAGTTATTGTGGGAAGAAAAATCATGATGAAAATGAGTGAATTATAGAATGAATTGATGAATTGAAATAATTTCTTCAAAATAATTAGATTAATTTATTAGATTATTTTATTTGAGTATAAAAAATATATCAAATTTGTTCATACTCAGAAACTATTTTGTGGACTTATCATTTAGGGATGAGAAATATAGTAAAATTACATGCATTGAGATCCCATCTCCATCTCTTAGTACTTTTTCAAAATTTAGTGTTGCTACATTCATAGCATCTATTCCTTGTAGTAGGAACAAATTCATTGTCTTCTCATACAATTACTTGGAATGAATAAAAATGATATAAAAATTGTAATTTTATTTTACGAGTTCCATCTTATAGACTTGGAGGACACCATATAACATTCATATCCTCTTTTATGATAACTCCTATGAATTTTTATTATTGTCATGTCATGATGACACATTTTGCCTCTCTTTTAATTTCCTTTCCTACATCTTCTTTTATAGTAGAAAAAATTATAATTATTCAAGAATCTGCATATCTATCTTGTCGACAACTTCTATAAGAGCACATGATTCTCATTAGTCTAGTTGTTTTAATTATGGTAAGTGTATGCAGGAAAAGCGGTTCAATGAAACTTAAATCATGAAAATATTCAAAGACTTGCCCACACACACATGTGACTCTTGGTGCAAGTTATGGAGCCATGAGGAATATCTCAACTTCCCAAGGAGCGTTCCATGGTTCTCTATCTCACAAGGTCTCTCAATCCAATGCCTTTGCTCTCAGATCACTGAGAAAAGTGACTTAGGGATGACGAATGCAAGAACGAGGGATTCTTTAGATCAAATTTATTATGAATGCATCCTATTTATGCATGATTTTATCAAATGAACTAAACTAGATGATAAGATGACAAGGTTAGTAAAAATACTATCCTAACATGATATACTAGCTATATGATTTAATCTAAGATAATAGAAACGCTCTAAAATGTTTATTAGATTTATTCCTATTGCAAAGAGAGGCTACATGATTGTTAAATTTGAGTATAAGTATGATGCTAAAGACTTGGATTCTAAAATGGAGGGATGAGAGCTTTATTTATAGAAGAAACAGGGCAATGGATGGTCAGGATTGAATGATCTAATCAAGGGCAAGGATTGAAAGTTATCAATCCATGTTTACAATTCTCACCAATGAAATGGTGACAATTGTCAACATAAGATTGATCGAGAGGAGAAGTAAGAAGCATTAAATGCTTGAGAAGACCTCATGGTTACCTTAGGAGGTAAAGCTTAAGGTTAGGTTAGGGTTATCCAATGGATAAAGGTTTTATCCAAAGGATAAACTCTTGTGCAAGGGTTAAAGGGATAACCATGGTCAAAGCAATGAATGCTTGATGAGACCCCTGGGTTAGATGAGGGTTGAGTTAGGCAAAAAGTCTCTAACCATGCCACTAAGGGTTAGTTAACCATTAATGGTTTGGAATACTTTGGGGACAAATTTGTAAGAGTCCTTCCAAATTTGGGGGTATTCAACAAGTTAGCTTGTTGAAGGCATAAAGGCTTTAATGCCTTTGGAAGACTTTACTCCAAATTTGAGAAGTGACCTCCTCAAATTTAATGAAAAGGGGATAATTGATGGGTTTAGGTTAATTGATTAGGATTAGAGGGATTCTAGAAGAATTTAAAAAAAGGGTTAGGAGGCAAGTGGGAGATGTAGGAAAATGCAAGTGGGTGAGGAATAATAGGATTTAATTAAAATAAATTGTTTTATTTTAATTTGGTTGCAAGTGGGGAATTTAAATAAATTAGATTTATTTATTTGGGGCGAACTATTTAATTAAATATAAATTTAATTAAAAGTAGAGAGAAGGGATTTAATTAAATAAAATGATTTATTTAATTAAATGGTATAAAAGGCTTAAGTGAATTTAAATAAATAAATTGAATAATTTATTTAATTAAATAGAGGAATGTGGGTGATTTAATTAAATTAGATTTAACTAAATAGAGGAATGAGAATAAAATGAACATTAAATATTCATTTAGGAATATGGTCATTTTTATACGTCTACAGTAAGTATTACATATGAATAGATATTAAACTTGAATCTTTCATGGTACTTAATTTATTTTAACAATATTTGACATAGTTTTGTAGCGGCTTGGGGATCATTGAGAATCATTCATAAGATTAATCTTTACCTTTGGATCTTATTCTACATGCATTCCCACAAGGTTTTTATTTGTCACTTTTTTTAATTATGCTCTTAAAAGTCTTAGTTTTCTTAGAGAATATGTCAACATTTCAACATACAGATCTAAGTAGCTTCTAGAGACACCATATAATCTGAGTTTTCTTCCCTCACATTTCTTTAAGGAAATGGAAGATTTTTTATACACTCATTTTATCTTGTTTCTTTCGAAGTGGTGAAAAATTGTTGGATCATCATGAACTATCTCATGCATCTCATTTCAAGTATCTGTCATTTTTGCATGAAGGGAATAGACTGAGTTTTCTTCCTTCATATTTCTTTTATGAATGGTAAGATATTATAGACACATATTTTGTTGGCTTGATGATGATTGTAATGGATGAATTCATGTGTTGTCATTGATGGCACATGTATTCACACACATATGTTCACATTGTAATGGTCATATAAGTTAAGAAAAATAGGTATTATATGTATAGTGAAGTTCAATCGGTTTAGAGGATGTCTAACCAGTATATGCAGGAATGGCATGACACTAGCTTGGAGATTCAGTAAAGATCATCAAAGAAGAAATGGAGGACAATCAGTTTATGTGATTGGAAGTGGTTACCTCTTAACCGGTATCGGTGTTCCAACCAGTATTTACTAATTTTGTGATGAGTTATCACTGGTCATGATGAGTTATCCCTAACCGACATATTTGGCAGCAATCTGTGATGAGTTATTATAGATTGTCTAGATACATTACACTTAAGAAATTGTAATATGATTCCTGAGCCGACATGAAATATAATGTCTATATAATGACATTGAGATGAACAATTTTAAAATATGATAAGTGATGCAAGATAGAGTTGGTGTTACAAGTTTGAGTTGTTGTGAATTATAGAAGTAAGTCGGTGATGCAGTATTGAATGAGCTAAAGAGGATCTATACAAGAATGATGTGCTATTACTAGATCATCCCCACCTGTTGTTTTCTAATCACTACAAGAGTTAAAATCCCCTAGCAGGGTAAGCTCTAACAAGCTTTTTGTATAAGTACGTCATCACATAAAGAATCTATTTCATAACGATGGAGGGAATAGCGCAGCTGGAGCGAAATTTGAATTCTGCAAATGGAGGGAACAACGCGGTTGGTTCCTCTAGTTCTGTTGCCTCTATAGCTCAAGGACAACTTGTCTCCTTGGGATCTATGATGGATGATGAGGATGGTCGAAAGGATGGGGACCCACGACATCGAGACCCTCCTCTTGTCATTAAAAATAATGAAGATTCTTCAAATTTGGGTCCCGAGATCTTGAACGCTGACTTGGAAAAGATGACAGAGGTGAAGGCTCTCAAACCCTGGAATAGTCTTTTTGCAAACAAACCCACTAGTAAATCATCCTTTCCTTCGGTGGAAGATATTTATGATAGGAAAATAGGCAGACTATCTATTGCAGTACCAGATGTGGTTATAGACCATAGTATTTTTCTAATGGCTTTTTCTCTAGTCAAAAAATTTGTTGGACCAAGACCTAATATTGAAGTCGTTAGGTATTTTGTTAAGAGAAAATGGAGGTTGAAAGGACAAGTTAATGTTTCAGCTCTATCAAGGGGTTTCTTTGTCTTTTCCTTCTCTTGTGGGGAAGATTTGGAAATGGCCTTGAGTCGAGGACCATGGATGTTTGGGAAAACTTCATTATCCTTAAGGAAATGGTCTTCAAATATGGAGCTCAATGACTCCTTTTTTGAATCTGCTCCAGTCTGGGTGCAGTTGCCTGGTTTGCCCCTTGAATTCAGGTTGGAGGATGTTTTCTCAGGTATTGCTAACTCCTTCGGGGAGCTTATGGCTATAGATTCTATGATAGCAGTACGAAAGAGGCTAGTGTATGCGAGGATATGTGTTAATATCTCACATAATATGGACCTACCTAGCTCTATTGAAATAAATTCCAAACTAGGGAAGTGGGAACAAGCCATAGAGTTTGAGTCCCTCCCCTTTTTGTGTTTCTCTTGTAAGAAAGTTGGACATTAGGCAAAGGCTTGCTCAAGTAACCCCAAGAATGCTTAGAAGAATAACAATCATGTTAAACAAATTTGGAAAGAGAAGATTAACAAAAATGAGGAGGATAGAGCAGAAGGAGGAACTGGTCTTCCTAGTAACCCAAAAGATATAACAAAGGATGATAGGAAAGCTAGTCCTTCCAAGGATACTCTTAAGAAGGAAGATAGAAAGAATGAAGATAATGGATTTGGGATCAAAACAGTCAATGGATTTGACATTTTATAGATTCAGGAGGAAGAGAATGTAAGCATAGAAGATATTCTTGAAGAGGGTGAGATTGGCAACATAAATGAATCACAACATGAGGCTCTACAAGATACAGAAATGAAAAGTAATAAAGTGTACCCAAAGGACTTTGAAGGTCCATAAGCTATTGTTGAAAAAAAAACCAAGTTCAGATCACCTTAGGTTAACCTTAGCTGTCTATTTTAGAGTGTGGGCACTGAATCGTCCACCTCTTCTCAGAGAATAGGAGAACCTTGGAATAATAAGCAATCTGCATATAAAGATGAAGAAGATGAAGAGATAATAGGAGTGGGAAAAAAGAAAAGTAAGAAGATAGGTTGTTCTAATGGGGTTAAAACTAGAACCAGATCTAAGGCGGATATTGGTCTTTCCAAATCCCCGTAGGGACGTAAAACCATGAAGTGGCATAGGGACTAGAGAGCAAGCAAAACATAGCTGATGGAAGATAGGGAACCATTTAGGAATCCTGCTCCTAGGTTTCCAAATGAAGGTAATTTCCTGGAACATACGAGGCCTAAATGGTCTCCATAAACATGATGTATTAAGGAATTTTATCAGAGATCATAAGCCAGATATCATCCTGGTTTAGGAAACTAAAATGAGTAAGGAAAAAGTTGAAAAATTAAAATTCTTAAAACAGGGAGGTGAATGTGGTAGTAGCTCGAATGGGGCGTCAGGTGGGTTGCCATATATTGGAATAAGAAAACTATTGATGGAGATTTTATTGATGAAGATGGTAATATTATTTCTATGAGAGTTAAATGTATTGCTGAAGGATAGGAATGGGTGGTTACCAACATTTATGCCCCAAATTCTAAAGCTGCTATGAGTAAATTTTGGGACAAAATTTAGTAGAAAAGGGGGTTTTTCTCTCAGGATAGCTAGCTGTTGATGGGAGATTTCAACACCCTGTTGCAAGAAATTGACAAATTTGGAGGAACTCAAGCTCAACTGGATAGCAGGATTAACCTTATGGACTTCATGAATGCCAATGTCCTGATTGATGCTGATATTTCTGGAGCTTCCTACACTTGGTCTAACCGAAGGGATGGAGGAGATCTTATTCAGGTAAGTCTTGATAGATCCCTTATCACTCCCGACTGGGTCCTTAAGTATAGATGCTCTTTGTTTGTTATTAATAGAATAGGATCAAATCATTATCCCATTTCTTTTGTTGCTTATTCTGTTAAGGGCAAATGTTGTTTTCCTTTCTAGTTTGAAAAAATGTGGATTTCACACCCTTCCTTGGAAAATTCCATTCCCAAATGGTGCAATATTAATGTGGATGGTTCTGCCATGTTCAAAGTTGTGAAAAAATTAAGAAACACCAAAGATAACATTAAGATCTAAAACAAAAAGGTTTTTGGAGATATTTTTGAATCCAAAAGGAAGCTGAAGGAGGAATTAGAATAGATTCAAAACTCAATTCAGAAAGATGGTTATAAGATGTTCCCCAAGGCCAAATTACACAACACTATATCTAGAGAATAAATCTATTGGAAGCATAGATATAGGGCTATTTGGTTGGAAGCCGGTGATAGAAATACTAAATTCTTTCATATGACATCTATGAAGCATAAAGCTGCCCGAAGAATCTCTAGATTAATTGTTGATGACAAAATTCTTCTCAAAGATGATGACATTGTTGATGAAGCTGTTAGGTTCTTCTCTAACCTCCTTACCAGTAGTAAGGACATTGACATTGTAAAGCAACAAGACCTAGTTGATAACATTCCTAAGATTATTGAACCTCGTCAGAATAAGATATTATCTGCTATCCCTACAACCAATGAAATTAAAAAAGTTGTTTTTTCCTTTCAAGGGGACAAGGCTCTAGGCCCAGATGGCTTTCCCATATTTTTTTTTCAGGAATATTGGCATATTGTTGGGGAAGATAAGGTCAATGCTATCAAATAATTCTTTGGATCCAGAAGAATTCTTAAGGAAATCAATTCTACTTTTATTGCTCTAATTCCTAAGGTGGCTGGAGCTGATTCTATGGGAAAGTTTAGGCCAATAAGTCTTTGTAATTCCTTTTACAAGATTATTTCAAAAGTCATGACTTCTATATTGTTTGTTGTTCTCCCCTTTGTTATCTCTGAGGAGCAAAAAGGATTTGTCCCAAGTAGGCAGATTTTGGATTCTATTATTCTTGTGCATGAGAATATCCACTCTCTTAATGCTGCTAACAAAGAGGGATTTCTGATAAAATTGGATTTGGCAAAAGCATATGATAGAGTGGAATGGCAGGTTATTTTCAAGGCTATGGAGGCCTTTGGATTTGATGAGAAGGTTATTAAAATTACTAGAGAATTGATATCTACTCCAAATTTCTCTATTCTTTTAAATGGATCTCCGTCTAGATTTTTTAAATCTTCTAGGGGTCTTCGGCAAGGTGACCCTATCTATCCTATTCTTTTCACTATCTTGGTGGAATGTTTGAGTAGATTGATTCATAAGTTGAAAATGAATAAAACCATCAAAGGGTTGCAACCCTCTTCTGCTAATGTTTCTTGTACACATCAATAGTTTGTTGATGATATAATTTTGTTGGGATATTATTCTATTGTTGCGGCTGCTACCTTCAAAGGTGCTCTCAGTTCTTATTCCTTGGCTACGGGACAATAGGTTAATTGGGAGAAATCTGCTATTTATTTCATGAATACCCCAATATTAAGGCAACAGAGGATTGCTAACATTATTGGCTGTAAGGTGGAGCTGCTCCCCTCTACTTATTTGGGTCTCCCTCTTGGTTTGGCTCCTCCAAACTCTTTCTGAAATTCATTAATTGACAAACTCAACAAAAAATTGGCAGGTTGAAAAGGATCTATGCTATCTCAATCTGGTAAGCTTCAACTTCTTCAAGCTACTCTTCAGAATCTTCCTGTTTATGCTCTTAGCTTGTTTAGTATATCAGTTAAATTTGTTGAAGCTTTAGAAAGAATTCAGAAAAGATTTCTTTGGTAGGGTGTAGAAGATAAGAAAAGGATAGCATTGGTTACCTGGGATAAAGTTTGTAATCCTAAGAGCAATGGGGGATTAGGTATTAAAGCTCTCAAAATTTTCAACAAAGCCTTGCTTGCTAAACAAATTTGGAGGGCTTTTGGTATTAAGAAAGATTGGAGTAGGGTGTGGTTTGATAAATATATACATAACCAACCAATTCATTCTCTTCTCTACATTGAAGATATCCCTGCTGGTTCTTTCATATGGAATAGTGTTGGTGTAAATAATTATTCATCATGGATATTATTACACCTTACTTAAATTTACTTAGGAAATGCATTTCATAGTAGTTTGGGTATGAGACACTTGGGTGTTTGTGCCACATTGGGATAGAGCTTGTAGGAGAAATTCCACCTTTTGTGGTCTTATTTTGCTATTACACTCCACATTCGGTGGGTCATCCACCTCTTGTGGAATATTATATTATTTCTCCTACCTACCCATAGTATTTCTTACCTACCCTTGTTTCTCATTGAACCACATGTCATAATTGTGTGCTCATACATCCATATGGCCTTGCTTATATAAGCATACCTATATTCATTGTATTGGTTAATCCAGTTGATCATTTGCATATTGATGAGAATACACTTTTGTTCTTATCATTCTATTGTCTCTCTTTTTATGCTTTTCATTGTGCCCTTGATCTTGGCAAAATCCTACATGGTATCAGAGCCATTGGGGCTTCATTGATTAGTTTTTTGGAGAAATTTTGGAGGCTTCTATTTTTGGATTTGGGGATATTCATTTTTTGGGGGCATCATACAGTGATTTGGACATCACCGTTGAATCCGGGAGGCCATTTCCATGAATTTTGACTATAAAGTCGACCTATTTTGGTGAGAAATTTTTTTTTGCGTTAAAAAAAAAATAAAAAAAATATATATATTTTCATTTTTTTTGGGGGTCCGCAGACCCCCCCATACTCTGCAGTACCTTGCAGGTTGTAGGGTCGTACCTACTATCGAATTCTTCACCATTGTCATGTACCTGCGCTGTTGGAGCTCCTGTCGCCGCCTCGCTTTGCACGTCGCCAGCTCCTCTGCACCTCCCCCTCGGCCGCTCTGCAAACCATCGGCCGCCTAGAAACTCCATCAGCTGCCTCGCTCCTACTGCTGGCCCCCTCGGCTCCCGACCCGCCACTGACCCCCTCGGCTTCTGGCCCCCCTGGCTCCCGACCTGTCGATATCTCCTTCTCCGGCAACGCCTTCCTCCTGCTGGCGGTCCACTAAACCGACGGACCCGTGCCTGCCACATGGCAGGCGGCCACTGGCCCACGGTCAACAACTGGTAGCCTAGTCAGCTGCTACATCACCCGCCATGCAGAGCTGACACAGACCACCACGTCAGCAGTCCGTACGCCCAGTCAACTACCCAATCACCGCGCCCAGTCAGCAGGGAGGTGAAGTTTTCATGAAAGTCATATGGCCATCAAATTTAAGCTCATAAATTGATGACATCAGCACTACATTTGAAGACTTTTGAAAATTTTTGACCCCCTCTTCATTGAGCTTTTCAGTTTTGCAGTCCAACTTTGAAAGGCCATATCTTGCTCATTTTTGCTCCTTTTTTGGTGCTTTTTTTTTTGAAATGGGCTAAAATTTCACGATCTTCATAGTGGTGTGGTTATTTTCTGATTTTGGTGCATAGGTTTTTTGGAATTTTTGGATTCTCTCAGCTGTACTTGTCTAATCCTCAATTCTGCAACTTCAAAGGCCTCGTTTGAGCTCATACGACCTCCTTTTTATGTGCAGTTTTTTTTGAAAGTGCATGTTTTTTCATTTAATTTCATAATCTATGATCAGATTTTAGAGATTTTGAGTGTAAATTGTACTTTCAGATATTGGTATTATTTGGCCTATTAGGTACTTGTAAAGTGCTTAGATCTTAGTTTAAATCTCTTGCATTCTTGTTTGAGTCTCTTTTGGCCTTATTGGGGAAGTTGTAAAATTGTAAATCAAAAGCCCACTTTGCCATTTTTTGCAAGTGGCCCATTGTATACGCACTAATTATAAAGTGCCAAATCATCACTTTTGGGGGGGTTCTTTGATTGAGTGAATTTGGGGGGGTGTCTTGTGTGATTGTGCCTCTCTTTGTGCTCTTTCCATTTTTGTTGCAATGAGTCCTCATAAATTTCCACCTTTAACTCCACATAATTATGCATCATGGAAAATTAAAGTATGGAGTAAACTAATGGAAAAGGATCTCACTCATTACATAGATGGAACAATAGCAACACCACCTGATCCTAAGGCTGATCCAAATGCTCAGTTGGAATGGCTCACAAAGAATTGCATGGCTCTTGGAACTTTGCGCAAGTATGTATCAGATGACCTCCTTTTTCACATTGAGAAGTGTAAAACAATCAAAGAGGCTTGGGATATGTTTCAGAAATTGTATGGTCAAGTTGATGAAATTAGAGGCTATAAGATTGAAAATGAGCTCACCAACTTGGATCCCAAGAGTTTTGATACAATCCAAGATTATGTCACCAAAGCAAATGAGCTAAGAGCAAAGCTTAAGGATTGTGGAATTGACAAAAAGGATGCTCAGTTGATATTCAACTTGTTGGACAAGCTTGCACTAGAATATGCAGCATTTGTGTCTAGCTTCCAAACTCATCGTTTGACAGTGGGGAGTTCCTATGTTATGCCTTCATTTGATGCTTTCACAGAAATGTTGATATTGGAACAATCTAAGTTGTTGAACATGGGGCTTCTCAAGTCTTCAAATTCCAAGGCTTTGGTGGCTAATCAAGGGAATCAAGGAAGTCAAGGCAAAGATTCCAACAAGAAGAAGAAGCAATCCAAGTCTAAGCCACACTAGGAAAAAGGACAATCATCCTCTCCATCACAAGGTGATTTTTCATCCTCTTCCAAGAAGGGGACACCACCTAAGAAGGATAAACCAACTTGTGCATATTGCAAGAAGTATGGTCATGATGAGCATCGATGCCACGTAAAGCAAGTTGATGAGTTAACTAATCTTCTTAAGAAAAACAACATCAACTTGCCATCCACCTACACAAAGAAGGACTCATCTCCATCCTCTTCCTCACAGTCTAAGGGAAAAGGGCAAGCATTTGTGGCTACAACAAGTTCTTCACAACAATGGATACTTGACTCGGGTGCCTCATATCACATGGGTTCTACAAAGGAGCAGTTTTCTTCATTGGAGCCATCTAAGGTACCTCACATTTACATAGGTGATGATACACAAGTAGAGGTTGAAGGAAAAGGTTCAATTGACATGGATGATGGAACATTTGAGAATGTTCTCTATGTTCCTAACTTGTCTACCAACCTTCTCTCTATCTCCCAAATCACTCACTATGGGAATGGGAAAAAGGTTGAGTTTACACCAGATTCAGTTGTGGTAAAGGAACTTGATGATGATGCCTTGGTAGCAGTGGGACAAGTCAAGGATTTATTCATTCTCCCACTTTGTGCCAAGTTCACCTTCTAGGGCCTTGCTTACTCATTCAAATTCAGAAAGTAAGCTATGGCATGAGCGGTTTGGTCACCTCAACTACCACTATCTTCAATAGCTCAACACTAAAGACATGGTCACAGGTCTACCTCAAATCAGTTTTTCAGAGGGCATATGTTCAGGTTGTTCCATGGGAAAGCATCCTAAAGAGAAGTTTGATAAGGGGAAAGCTTGGAGAGCTTTGGAAGTTCTTCAACTTGTTCACAGCGATGTAGGAGGTCCATTTCCAGCACCTTCATTTAGTAAGGCCCACTATGTCCTCACCTTCATTGATGACTACTCCCACTTCACTTGGTTCTACTTTCTCATTCATAAGAGTGAAGTATTTGATAGATTTCAGGACTTCAAGACTCGTGTGGAGAAGCAATCAGGGAAAATGGTCAAAATTCTTCGCACAGATAATGGAAGGGAATATGTGAACAAAAGACTTGAGGATTTTTGTACATTTGAGGGGATTGATCTTTAGCATTCTATCACATACACTCCACAGTAGAATGGAGTTGTAGAATGCAAGAATCAGACTCTCAAAGAAATGGCTAGCTATATGATCCATGCACATTCTCTTGATCCCGCCTTTTGGGTAGAGGCTATCAGTTGTGCCACACACATCTAGAATTGGGTTCCTCACAAAGCTTTGCAAGGTATTACTCCTTTTGAGGCTTGGGCTAGTAGGAAACTGATTGTGAGACATTTTAGAGTCTTTGGGTGTCCAGCATGGGCTCGCATACCTCCATAGAAACACAAGGCATTGGAACCTCAGAGTCAGCCTTGCATATTTGTTGGATATCCTGAGGGTGTTAAGGCATATAGATTGATGGATCTTGAGACACATGAGGTGTTCATTGAGAGGAGTGTTCACTTTGAGGAAAGCTCTCCAAGCTTAGCCTCTCTACCTCCTCCACCTTCCTCCATTGTGGATAGTGATGTTAGTGATTCAGATGATGAGACTCCTTCAACTCCAACTCGTAGGGTTACACCTCCATAGGGTCCACTTGCAGTTGAGGAGCCTCGTTCTCCACCTCCACCTAGACCTTGTCAGGCTCGATAGACATTTGAGTCCGCGGGTTCTCTTGTTGGGGATCCTTCAGATACACAGAGAACTCGATCACAGCATCAGGATCTACCACATGCATTCATTTCTATCACTTCCGATCCACAGACATTTAGGGAAGCATCAGGGGTTCTTGAGTGGGACCAAGCTATGGAGGAAGAGTATAGTTCCTTAATGAGGAACAACACATGGGATTTAGTCCATCTCCCTAAGGGGAGAAAGATGGTTCGATGTAAGTGGATCTATCGGACCAAGTTTGTAGCAGATGGTAGTGTGGATAATTATAAGGCTCGGCTTGTTGCGAGAGGTTTCTCTCAAGTTGTAGGTGTTGACTATATTGAGACCTTTACACCCATAGCCAAGATGAACTCCATTTGTTTGACATTTGCTATTGCTATAGCTCATGGTTGGGCTGTACATCAGATGGATGTGAAGAGTGCTTTTCTTCATAGTGATCTTGATGAGGAGATTTATATGGAGCAGCCACAGGGTTTCATCCAGGATACTTCCTTGGTTTGTAGACTAAGGAAATCTCTCTATGGCCTTAAGCAGGCCCCCAGGGCTTGGTATGCCAAGATGGATTCCTTTCTTCTCTCCGCAAGGTTCACCAAGTGTCATTCTGATCTGAATGTCTACATTTTGCGAGAGGATGACTCTCACTTGATACTTGTGGTCTATGTTGATGACTTGATCATTACAGGGAGTACCACATCCATCATTAGCAGGGTCAAATCTGCTTTGCATGATATATTTTCTATGACTAACTTGGGTCTTTTGCACTACTTTCTCAGGATAGAGATTTCACAATCACCTCCAGGATTACACTATCACAGCCCAAGTATGCTCTTGATCTACTTGCACTCTTTCATATGGCTGATTGTAAGCTTGCCCCGACTCCCTTTCTTTCAGGAGTCAAGCTTGAGGATCAGTGTTCTTCTCCACTAGTTGATGCCACTTTGTATCGTCAGCTTGTGGGTAGTCTCATCTACTTGACCCATACACGCCCTGATATTTCATTTGCAGTTGGCATGGTTTCCCGCTTCATGCGGGAACCACATGAGCTTCATTGGAAAGCCGCCAAACGCATCCTTCATTACGTCCAAGGTACACATCACTATGGGATTAACTATGCAGTAGGCACAGGACTTCGCTTGGTTGGTTACACAAACTCCGATTGGGCTGGCAATCTTGATGATCGTAAGTCTACTTTAGATTACAGTTTTCACCTTGGTTTGGGCCCCATTTGTTGGCAGAGCAAGAAGCAACATGCTATTGCTCTCTCTTCGACTGAGGCTGAGTATCGAGGCACTATTAACGCAGCGACTGAGACCATTTGGCTCCAAGAAATTCTCACAGAGTTTGGATTCACCACTCCACGATCGATAGTTCTACATTGCGACAATCAGAGTGCTATTGCAATCTTGAAGAACCCGGTCCAGCACCAACGGACCAAACACATCGAGATTCATATGCACTATATCCGAGAGCTTATTTTGGAGCAGGTCATTGATTTGCAGTATTGTCCTACAACGGAGTAGGTTGTTGACATATTCACCAAACCTTTCACCGAGAGTAAGTTCCAGCAGTTGTGAGCTCTCTTGGGGGTGCGGGATGTGTCATTAGGGGGGGTCAACTGACTTCTCCTTCCTCTCTTATGGGGGGGACTTTTTCCTCTTTGAGGTTTTGTCCTTCTTCTTTGAGAGTCTTTTGTACATTCATCTCTCTTTTGGGGGGGAGTTTTTCCCATTGGGTTTTCTCCCTTTCTCCATTTGTGAGAGATTGCATTGCATGTTTTTGCTTGCATTTGCATATTGTACATGGGTACCTATCATGGCCTAGTAGCCAGGACCCATCTTGCATTGCTTAGTTGCATTGTAGAATTAAGTGCATTCCCGTAAGTTGCACTTAAGGGGGGGTGTTGGTGTAAATAATTATTCATCATGGATATTATTACACCTTACTTAAGTTTACTTAGGAAATGCATTTCATAGTAGTTTGGGTATGAGACACTTGGGTGTTTGTGCCACATTGGGATAGAGCTTGTAGGAGAAATTCCACCTTTTGTGGTCTTATTTTGTTGTTACACTCCACATTCGGTGGGTCATCCACCTCTTGTGGAATATTATATTATTTCTCCTACCTACCCATAGTATTTCTTACCTACCCTTGTTTCTCATTGAGCCACATGTCATAATTGTGTGCTCATACATCCATATGGCCTTGCTTATATAAGCAAGCCTATATTCATTATATTGGTTAATCCAGTTGATCATTTGCATATTGATGAGAATACAGTTTTGTTCTTATCATTCTATTGTCTCTCTTTTTATGCTTTTCATTGTGCCCTTGATCTTGGCAAAATCCTACAAATAATATGATCAAATCTATAAAAGTTGCTAAAGCTGGAGCTGGATGGGTCCTTGGCAAAGGTGATAAAATCAGGTTCTAGGAGGATGTTTGGATTAAATATGAACCTCTTTTTAACTAGGATTGCAGCCAATTCATTGAAGAATACAAAAGGAGGTATGGTTCTATGGTTTGTAATTATTGGAAGGAGAATAAATGGGTTAGACTTGATGCAGTTTATGCTGGATTTTCATTGCTCCACCAGGATTTGTTGTCCTTTTCTATTAGTAAAGATTATGATGATGTGTTCCTATGGAAGAGAAATCCTAGGGGTAATTTCACTGTTGCCTCTACTTATAAAAAAACTGTTACTCAGGCCTGGAACCTAATGTGGACTAAAATTTGGAACAAATTCCTCATTCCTAAAGTTAACATGTTTTTTTGGCTTGCAACTCACAACAAGATTCTTACCATTGATAACTTGGCTCGAAGAGGATTCATGTTTCCTAATAGGTGTGAGTTATGTTAGAAAGAGGCAGAATCTATGGATAATTTGTTTATCAATCGTTCTTTTACCTGGGAAATATGGAGTAAAGTCTGGATGCAATGGAAAGTTGATTGGGTTATGCACAGTAGTCTTAAGGAAGTTATCTTGCAATGGATATTCCCTACCAGACTTTCTCTCATTAAGACCCTCTAGTCCTTTGTCCTTCCTATAACCTGTTGGTATATCTAGAAGGAGAGAAACAATATAATTTTCAGGGAGGCTAAGTGTTCTTCTCGGGTGGTTTTTGAAAAGATTTGCAGGGGTATTAAAGAAAACATCAATACCATTCACAAAAACAACAAGCAGTGTAGCTATTTTAACATGACTAATAATGAGAAAAGCATCCTTACTGATGGAAGTTGACACACAAGGTTTGCAAATATAATATAAAGAGAAGGAGAGATAATGTTGTTTGGAGGTTCCCTTTTCATGATTGGGTTAAGGTGAATTTTGATGGTGCAGCTAAATGTAATCCTAAGAA
Source organism: Cryptomeria japonica (assembly GCF_030272615.1). Taxonomy (NCBI): domain Eukaryota; kingdom Viridiplantae; phylum Streptophyta; class Pinopsida; order Cupressales; family Cupressaceae; genus Cryptomeria; species Cryptomeria japonica. The sequence goes on along the minus strand of NC_081410.1, from coordinate 29,693,071 downwards.
GGCTGGAGGGGAAGGAGAAGTAAAAAATTCTTATGGTTTTTGTGTTGCTGCTATTGCCTCTCCCTTTGGAGTTCAAAACAATCATGTGATAGAAGCTCTGGCAATGTTAAAATGTCTCCAGCTTGCTCAGAGTTATAACTTTAAAAAAAATATGGCTGGAAGGGGACTCTCTCAATATTATTTAGGTTATCAAAGGTATTAGTTCCCCTTCTTGGAACATTCATAATATCATTGATAATGCTAAAAAATTATTAGATGCCTATGATAGTGTGATTATTACCCATACCCTAAGCGAGGGTAACATGGTAGCTGATTTATTAGCTAATGAGGGGTTTTTTTTAGAGGAGGATACTAAATATATTAGAGAAGTTTCTTGTAAGAAGGTAGTCTGTGAGAAATTATTAGTTGATAGAGTCCATCGTACAAGTTAATTTCATTATTACTTTTCTAGGTTCGGATCTCAATGACATATATTAGAGTGATGTGGAGTGTCAGTTGATTACCTGTTTAAGGCATTGTGATAATGAGCACCAGTGTGACAGGCCTAATCATATTAAGTGCTTGTTTATATTGAATGTCTTAGAAGACTATTCTAATAACAAGAAAATCACCTTGTTTTTTGATTCCAACGTCTTGTTCTAGCATTTGGGTTTGATTCCAGTTGTCTTGTTTGTTTAGCATTTGGGTATTTCGTGTTCTATTGAGGGTTTAGACTTGAATAGACATTACATTATGGGGGGTAATATTAATCACAATGAGCCTTCCATCTGTGAAAAATAGGAAAGCGAAAGGAAAATATGGCGAAGGTTGCACAGATATGGATTCACTGATTACATGGAAAAGCTGCATAGGAGTAAAAATTCCATGTCACATGGTTTTGCCAAGGGCTGGAGCAATAATAAAGTCACTCTATTTGGCCAGATATGGAAGCTGGATGAAGATTTGGTGGCAGAGGTTACAGGATTGCAGAAGGAAGGCACCAAATTTTACAGAGACCACAAGTTCTTGGTGGAAGCTACCAAGAATTTCCCTAAAAATGATGAAGATAGGGCTCAGCTTGCTAAGAAGGACAATGTGTCCTACTACCTCCCTCACTAGGTAAAATCTTTCTGGCAGAAAATGTTGAGAGTTTTAATTGAATACCTTACGGTTGATGGAAGGTTTTCGAAGGTTTAGAATTACCATTTTGTCATCCTTAACCATTTTTGCCATGGCTCAAAGATTTTGTTGCCCTTCTATTTATCTTCTCCCCTTAACGATATCTTGGCCGACCATGCCAAAAAACCTAAATCCTACCCCATTGCTAACCAAGGCCTTATTTTGTTAATTTATGAGCATTTGAAGGGTAAAGATAGGTCTAATAGGGAAGACCCCTTGGTGGAGAATGCCCATATTTCTGAGGGTCATGATGGCTTTGATTCTGATGAAGATTATTCTAATCTTCCTTTGCATAAGAAATTGAGGGTTGGTGATGAAGCTAAAGAAGAAATGGAAGAGAATGATGGTTTTGAGGAGGAATAGGGGAAGGCGGTAGATGAAGAGGTGGAGAATGAGTAGAAGAAAGAGGTTGAGGGAGAGGAAGGGAATGAGCAGAGAAAAGAGGATGTTGAAGAGCCAGAAGCGAAGAATAACCCTTATGTCTCGGATAGCAGGAATGATGTTCAACACAACATGGAGGAGGGAAACCCTAGGTCTGTGGGCTTTGTTCTGGTTATAGAGAACGTGAACTACATTCTGAATGCTACCAAAAATAGTACCCTGGAAATGTTCAATTTTCAAAAATGGGTAATTGATAACATCTCCAGTATTCAGAATAAATAGAGAGACTTGGATTATAAAATTGAGAACTTGATTAAGGATACCAACACTAAAGGTAAAGAGGATGCTACGGGGGATACTAGTGAGGCAGAGGACAAAGAAGAAATTCTGGACTGGCCCAAAAAAGATATGATTAAGGGAGATTTGAAGCATCTTGAAGATGTGGTCAGAATCATCAAAGAAAAGAGAGAGGTTGATAATGAACTTATAAACAACGAGATTACAAAAAATGAGAAGGCCTTGAAGAAATTCATGGAGCATAGTCTTGAGGTTTTGAATGTGTCTTCTAAAAATATGAACGCTTTGGTTGCTTGTCTGGAGAAGAACAAGCATAATAAAGAGTCGATGATAATTGATGACGTTCTGACCACTAGTTTTGTTCTTCACTCCTCCAGATACAAAACCAAGAAAACTACCAGTGAGTTGGAGTTGAAGACTAAAGACACCTAGTAGATGTAGGAAAGAAAAGACCTGAAAGAGGCAACTAATGTGATGATGATGCTGGTTAAGGATGTGGAAAAGTCTATAAAGATTTTCATTTGATATGTAATCTGGTTTTAGGTTGCCACTTTCTCGCTGGCCTTATGCTGTTCTTTTCCTTGGCTGTCATTTTCTCTGTTGTTATTTTGCAACCTTTCTATCTTTGTTCTGTTCTTTCTAGTTTCTCTTATTCTTATCTCCTTGTTATGTAAGCGGGTTTGGGTCCCTTAAAACCTGATTTTCCTTAATAAAAAACAAGCTTTTTGTATAAATCCTCTAACCAGGTGATCCTTTAGTTTGGGTTTTGAAATCCTCTACCGAGGTTTGTCCTAACAGGGTACTACCTTTAACAGGGTATAGCTCCTAACAAGGCATTGGGATCTCTAACAGGATTCGCTCCTAGCAGAGCACTTTGTAGACCTTATCTGGTCAGTTACCTATTACTGTAGATAGTTAACTTGTGAGTGCCATCTCACCATGGTTTTTCCCAGTTGGGTTTTCCATGTATAAACACATGTTATGGTGGATGTTTTACTTATTGTGGATGATTTAATATCATTTTGGATTGCATGCATAGTGTTTATCAAGTTGGTTAATTGTCTTTATCGGTCGGTGTTTAAAGTGGTTTTATTTTTGTTGTCACTGATTCACCCCCACTATTAGTGCTTTATAAGTCTATTGATTGGTATCAGAGCCTAACTTCATTAAGGCTTAATTGCTTGGAAGGAAACCCTAAAGCCACCATGGGGGATATGAGCTAGTTAGAGATGGCTAGAGTTCTTGATGCTACCAAGGAAGAGCTTGAAACCCTAAGGGTCAGATTTAAAGCTTCACAAGTCAAAATGATAGAGTTGATCAAGCAACTATTGGAGATATCTAATAATAGTTCTTCAGATGAGGCTAACATTGATGCATTGGCTGAATAAGCTGAAAAGATAAATTTGAGAAGAGAGCTTGAAGCCTTAACCATTCACATGAGCCAAGAGCTTAAAGCTAGAAGGATAGCTAAAGACATAATCCAAGAGATAGATCATGAGATTTTGAAAATCAAACAAGAAAATGCAGCTTTACATGAGCATTGCCTTAAAGAAAAAGAAGGGAAAGAGGATTTGCAGCTAGATATTGAAATGGAAATATCTTTAAGAGAGACTTTGACAAAACACAATGAAGATCTTACCAGAGAGCTCACTAAGGCTAATGGAAAGCTTGAAAAGTTCAATGAGAGTTCTTCTATGCTAGATGAGCATATCCAATCTCAGAGGATGAAAGGTGACACATCTGGAGTAGGTTTCAATACATCTGAGAAAGGAGAATCTTTTGGTACCAAGAGCAACATGCATGGAGGTAATATTGCTCCTAAGGCTAAATAGCCTATTGGTAAGAAGGTTTTAAAACCTGTTTACTTTAACTGTCTCAAACCTGGTCATATTGCTAATATGTGTAGAAGAAGACATATTGAGAACACAAGGTGTAATACTAATGCTAGCTATGTGTCTAGAATATTTGAAGGTCATTATTATACATGTAACATGTATGGACATAGATCAGTTGAATGCAGATATGGAGAAAACACTTCGACACCTCACATGAATCGAAGACCTAATGGTGACTGGAGAAAAACCTATGACAACTGAGGAAACATGAACTGGAAGAAACCCTATGTCAACTGGTTTAATTCATTTGAAATGGAAAAGGTAACTAATGTTATTTGCACCATCTGCAATGATTATGGTCATGTGGCTATGAACTAGAGAAGGAGAACTGGAAGAGGTAATGCATGACCTTGGAGATCATCTGGAATGGCCTGCTATCATTGTCACAAATCGGGACACATGGCGAAGTTCTATAGAACCAAAAAGAACAAACCGATTAACAATTTTGTAGATCTGAAAGGAAAGCAGAAGGAAAATGTTGAGGAAACCAGAGAGAAGATGAATTGAATCTAGAAGAAGAAGAGTGAGGACAAGCCTATAGAAGAACCGAATCCTTCACCTAGTATGGAAAATCCTGCACCGGTGAATTAAGCCTTTCAATAGACCTAAGGGAAGCATAGCGGTAAATCTACTTCCGAACCCCTTGAAGAATGTGTGGTAAGAGAGTCTTTGTTTTTTGAGTTGTTTTGTGAGAATTCTTGATATCATTGTCTATCGGGTTTTCAAAAGATTGTCAACTAGTTATATACTTGTCAGTATTGGGTAGTTTCGTTAAGCGGTATATTTGGGTTTTTTACCCTATCGGTTGTGCATTTAATCTAGTGGGTAAGTTTATAAAAGTGAGTTTTATGAAGTTATTCTTACCCTAATTGCATTCGAAAGAGAGTTATTGAGCACCTACAGAGTGAAAAAGAGAACTGCTAGCTGATTGAAGACAAAATTGTGTTGCAGTTCATACACCAAATTGAATTCAAAGATTGGAGAAGGCAAAATGGGTGTGTAATTGAGAGAGCAACCAGAAACCCTGTCAGCATAAAGAGAATAAGGTATTCCTTTGATCAATCACTCTCAAATCAAGTTTATTTAAAATGGCATCGTCGTCTAAGCAAGTAGACAGACTTATGATCACTTTGGAACCTATGGAGACTATGGAGTGTGATAAAATAGTATCATACAATGATTTATCTCAAGTACCTGACGGTGTTATAATAAAAGGTGATTTATCCAGTTACATTAACTATAAAATTGAGGATTTAGGATCATTATCAATTTACTCTCAACTGAAATCCTTGTGTAATAAAAGTGCCAAAATCAAACTCAAGTACATTAGGGTTTATGAAAAAGGTTTTCATAATGTGGAATATTTCCTTGAGGATTTTGAAGAGGAACATGTCAGGATAATTCTTAGTCATTTGCATGGAGAGAATATGTATCTTGATCGGTCGCACACAATTAGGAAGGAAGCAATTCATGTTGTGTCTAGTTTTTGGCATACCGACAAAGTTCCAAAGATCAGGAAGATTTTAAAAGGAAATGTGAGTGCATTAACTCAGACCACCTCTGACGGATGTGCATTTTCAGTCATAAACATTAAAGACATAGCGGTTAGACTTACAACTATGGTTATTGATTACAGTATATTTTATTCTAGTAGAATGAACAGTGTACCATTTGCTACCATGCATACAACTTACAAGATGATTGCTAAGAATGCAGATTATGACTTATGCGAGGAAATAAGGAGCCAACTGATGTTGAACATATAATCAATTAAGAAAGACAACAACCAAAAGTTCAAATTTGGTCAAATATTGATTGGTCTATTCTTCTATTTTTAGAATTTCCTACCGGGAATTGGTGGTATTCAATGGTCGAAAGATATACCGGTAACTACTCAAATGAAGAACAACATTAAGGCTACAAATAACACATTTCATGTGGCTATGAATAGATATTTCAATGAATTCCAAAAGAAGATGAGTATGAAAATGAGGCTACCTGAAGATGTGGTGAAACACTTTGCAAAAGACATCTATTTCAGTCACCACAGACTTTTGTCTCATGGAAGCCATCAAACCTAGGGAAGATGAAATGGAAGATATGAGTTATGAAGTCAATTATGACTTGTTTTATGCTAATAATATTTTGGCATCTCCAGTGGATAAGAAGAAGAAAATACTGGGAATATTCAAGGAGAAAACTGCACTTGCTCAAACCAGTAGTGCTCAATCCAGTAGTGCTAAAGGTAAGAAGAAGAAGAAGGAGGTTGAGCAAGCACCTTCAGTGTCAACTAGTACAAGAGTAACAAGAAGTGTACAAGTTAATAAGGAACTAGCACCTAAAGTGTATGTAAAGAAATAGACCGCAATGAAGAAGAGAGGAAGACAACTTATTCTTCAAGCAGAATATGAAGATATTGGTACTGAAGATGAGCCAAAAAAGATGAAAGAAACTGGTAAGAAGGCCAAATCAATAGGAGAAATGTCAAAGGAAAGTACTCCAAATAATATTATATCATTTAAACCTATGACTAATTTTGAGAGGACTTTAAAGGCATTAGATAGGAAAAGGTTTGATAATGTAAATGAGTATTTTGATTCTTTTGATGATGGGCAAAAGAAACAAGTTGTTCTAGAGGTAATTAATCACTTGTACCAATTCAATCGGTTACCTTAGGATGTTGAAAAGGATGTATCTGATTCTTTATATTCTATTCTTGTAAATTTGTGGAAAATGGTTGTTGATCAAGACCAATAAATTATTGATAGAATTTTCATTCAATATTTTTTTGATTTATCTAGAGATGAATTGTTAACATTACTTGATAAATTCAAAGGTCAATTTCATTATAAAGCAAGAAGATTGAAGCTATTAGCTAGAAAGGTACAATTTGTTGAAGATGATACCCACATAATTGCTAAGGACATTCACATTATGCATGAGCAATTAAAATCTCAAACAGAGGCTCTACCAAAGTTAAATGTTGAAGAGAATATTGCACCGGATAAGGACAATACAACTTCTCCATCGACTATTTTCTTTGTTGATGATATTGATGAAATTCAGGACACTATTGATACAACCAACAATATAATTGAACCCACTAAGAAATCTGTATTGCAACCAGTCATTTCTAATACATAGAAAGCAGTTGGTGCATCTGTTAATTAATTTAGTGTGGTTGTTCCACCACCACCAAAAAAAGAGCAACAAGTTGATACTCAACTCCCACAAGTTACTACAATTTCACATGAGAAACAAATTGAGATAGAGAAAGAGAAACCTGAAAAGAGGTTGAAGCAAAGGAACCTGAAAGGAAAAAGGATGTAGAGAAAGAGAAATCAAAGGAAAAGATAGCAGATAAGACATATGAAAAGGAAAAAGCAATTGTTAAGCAACAAATTGATGATTAGGATGACTCAATAGACATTAAAGGGCCTATAGATGTAGAAAATATGAGTGCATCTGAACTCATGGAGATTGCAATAGTGATTCAATCTAGAGCTTAGAAGAACAAATTGAAAGAGTAGAGGAAGGAAGCAGAAACCATTCAAATTGTCGTTGAGATTTTATCAAGTCTTCTACCAGAGACTGACATTGGAAATCTGAGAACCCCTATCAGTAAACTTGGCCAATTGGTTGCTGATGCTTTTGACCAACTGAAGTCTCTTGAAGAAGTTGCTCAAACTTTAGCTGAGAAGAATTACACGAGGAAAAGAGGAGAGAAAATAGTGAAAGATATTGATACATGGAAGATTGCTTTATCCTTGAATAAAGATCTTTTGGGGACTTCTATTGAGATTGGAGGGAGGATACTAGCCTATACATCAAACATTTTATTTTTCTACACTGATTTGATTAAGAGGCAAGAAGAGACAAAACATGAACTGGAAAGGATATGTACTGCCTACATACCTTTATAGGAGTCAGCCTTAGCATTTGGAAAATCAGTTGAGAATTTGCAAAATCGGTTAGATATCTATGATTATGAACATGCTAAGAGAATTTGATCCCTGAAGGAAATCAAGAACCAGTTGAGACCCAAAGTGGACATCTTACAATGGGCATATAGAGATGCAAAAGCAGTTTTGGCAACTCCAGAGATGAGCATAGTGGATGTGATGGAAGAATTCGCTGCACAGGTTATGACAACCATTGAGATCATTGAAACCTTATTGGAAACATGGAAAAATTATTTTTCTCAGATGAAGATCACTTTCAGTGACATTTTCTTGAAAATTGTAGTGAATACTCCTTGAACAGACTCATATGTAATTTTTGATGCAAATTTTGATCTAATATATATGTATTTTACTTTTCAATTTGGCATTGTTGTCAAAGGGGGAGTAGAAATATGTATGTGTTGTAAAAAAAAATGTATGTATTGTTAAGGGGGAGTAGAAATATGTTTATACAATTTTTAAGCACACTTAGTTGTAAAGTTGTAAAATTTTCTAAGTGTTGCCATCAATGCCAAAGGGGGAGATTGTTGGCTTGATGATGATTGTAATGGATGAATTAATGTGTTGTCATTGATGGCACATATATTCAAACACATATGTTCACATTGTAATAGTCTCTCACTTAAGACAAACCAATATTATATGTATAGTGAAGTTCAATCAGTTTAGAGGGTGTCTAACTGATATATGCAGTAATGGCATGACACTAGGTTGGAGATTCAACGAAGATCATCAAAGAAGAAAATGGAGGAAAATCGATTTATGTGTTTGGAAGTGGTTAACTCTTAACATGTATCGGTGTTCCAACTGGTATTCACTAATTGTGTGATGATTTAACACCGGTCATGATGAGTTATCCCTAACCGACAGATTTGGTGGCAATCTATAATGAGTTATGTTAGATTATCCAGATACACTGCACATAGGAAATTATAATATGATTCTTGAGCTGAAATAAAATCTAATACCTATATAATGAAATTGAGATGAACTATTTTAAAATATGATAAATGATGTAAGATAGAGTTGGTGTTACAAGTTCGAGTTGTTGCGAATTGCAGAAGTAAGTCAGTGATGCAGTATTGAATGAGCTGAAGAGGATCTATACTAGCAAGATGTTCTATTACTAGATCATCCCTGATGGTATGATGAAATAATAAGTATCTGGTAGATTACTGAGAGGGGGGCAGAGTGAATCAGTAAATAGAAAATCTGATATAAACTTTCCCAATCTCAATCTCAATCTCAATCACACAAAGTAAACTTATTAATGAAATACCACTGCCAAGATAAAAAGTCATAAGAAAACCCAGTTGACTATTACAACAACTTAACAGTAAACAACATTAAACTTGTAAACATCCAAATGCTTTATCATATGTCAACATACTTCATTTCTAAATCCTTCCACTTATCTTGCCTTATCAGAATAGTTAAGTAGTTAATCAAATCAACCATAAGATCATAACCACAAAAACATTCATCACATGACACAAGTATTTTTGATGTGGAAACCCAAATAGGTAAAAACTACGGTGAGATGGGACTCACAAGATAACTATCTGAACTCTTCTGAAGTTCGCTCTGTTAGGAGCCAAGCCTGTTAAAGCTTTTACAAAAGTCCTATTAAGAACTAATCCTGTTAAGAATCACCCCATTAAGGGATTGACTACAAATGCCTTGTTAGAAGCAAGTACCCTGTTAGGAGTAACCTCGGTAGATGATTTAAAAATCCAAGCTAATGGATCACCTTGTTAGAGGATTTGAAAAGTAACCAAGCTTGTTAGAGCTTACCCAGTTAGGGGATTTCAGTTCTGCTGTAATTGTTAGAAAACAATAGGGGTTTGCTTGATCTATCTGAATAGCACTACACTTGCTTGATCAGATCCTTTTAAGTTCCTATCTGCCTTTACTCAAACTATAGACTCATCATCTAGTTCAACAACCACACACTTAACTGACCTCTACCAACACCTTCAACTAGACAACTTCATCGACTTTATTAAAAATCAATTAGGTTGATGACACAATAAAAACCTAATTATCTCATAGAGATTACAAACAAGTTGGTTCAAGTATGACCATTGGATTACATAGAAATCTCTACACATTAATCAAGAAAAACTCAACTGCTCCTTGATTACCGCTTCATCGAGCTCAGTAACTCATCACACACTTTGCATTAGATGCAATACACTTTGCTCATTCCCTAGACCAAAAAATGTGCCAAAACATTTTTAACTTGTCTTCATACAATGACCATACGTGTCACCATCATTATCGCTCAACATTAGATCATAAACCAACATAACCAATTCAACAACCTTAATCTGTTAGGGTTTAACAAAAACAATTGGTAGGGTTTATTGGTTACATTACATAGATAGGGTTTAATCTGTTACATTGGTTACCAGTTTAAATCACAAACTTACATACCAGTTTACAATGTCCTCCACAAAGCTCTTCCTACCGGTTACAAGACAATATCAACAATATCAACAATATCATTACTGGTTAATTGACATCAATGATAACATAACATAGCATTAATGTAATCTTCATGCAAATGCCAACAATCTCTCCCTTTGGCATTGATGGAAATACAAATAGCAACACCATTGATTGTTGCTATGATTGTGAATAGGAATCTTGGTTTACATTACCAACTATTCACCATGCTCCCCATGTCTTCAACTTGTCACTGGTTCGCCTCCTCATAATCACATAATTCTTCTCCCCCCTTTAAAACAATGCCAAATTGAAAGTAAAACATGTAATGTCAAATTTCATTGTACAACAACAATAATCTGCAACTTAATGCTCCCCTTGTGGAATAGCTTCCACTACTACACTAATCCTTATAAAATTTTGCAAGGAGTTCAGGGACTGATGCAATCAACATCATACTCAACTAGGGTACAACCCCTAGTTGACTTCTAAGATACTCAAATGTAGTGTTAGGTAGAGGTTTGGTAAAAATATCTGCAAGTTGCTCCTTGGTAGAAACATGCTCTAAGATAACATCTTTGCTCTGCACTTTTTCCCTCAAGAAATGATACTTCAATTCAATGTGCTTGGTTCATGCGTACAAAACATGATTCTTAGAAATATTTATGGCACTTGTATTATCACATAAAATCTTTATATGTTCTAAAATATTCATCTTAAAACCTTCCAAAATGTGCCTCATCCAAATAGCCTGTGTGCAATTCATGTAAGCTGCAACATACTCAGTTTCAGCAGTAGATTGTGAATTACAACTCTGCTTCTTACTACTCGATGAAACAAGCCTTCCTCCAAGAAAGAATGCTCCACCGGTTGTTCTTTTCTGGTCATAACCATTTCCTACCCAATCAACATCTGTGTACACCTTCAAATCAAAGTTTCCTCCATATGGATACCATAATCCATAGTTAACAATACCTTTTAGGTATCTAAAAATTCTCTTGGTTGCTATCAGATGTGTCTCCTTAGGATTCTTCTGGAGTCTAGCAACTATGCCAACTGCATGAGCTATGTTTGATATGTTGTGAACAACATAGTGCAATTTTTCAATCATTGACCTATATTCCTTCTCATTAATAGACTTAGATTCATCTTCCTTAGATAACTTACAACCTGTAACCATTAGTGTCCCAACTGGTTTACAGTCACTCAAGCCAAATGTCTTCAAGACCTCTTTCACATACTCTAACTGTATAATGAAAATACCATTCTTCATTTGTTGTATCTACAAGCCTATGAAATTTTTTATTTTCCCTACTAAAGATATTTCAAACTCATTTTTCATTTCATCTGCAAAACTATTGCTCATGACATCATTACCTCCAAATATGATATCATCAACAAATAATTCACTGACCAGTATTTCATCTCCTTCAAACTTAAGATATATGTTACTATCATCATTGGTTCTCAGAAATCCTATCTTCATCAGATGTGTATGAAGCCTTTCATACCATGCCCTGGGTGCCTGATTTAATCCATATAAAGCCTTATGCAATCTGCATACCATGTCTTTCTTATTAGTCAAAGCATAACCATCCAGTTTCTCTATGTATACTTCTTCTTCCAATATCCCATTCAAAAATGTAGACTTAACATCCATTTTCTATACCTTGAACTTCTTATGGGCTGCAAATGCAAGTAAAGTTTTGACACCTTCCAGTCTTGCTACTGGAGAAAAAGTTTCACCATAATATTCTTCTTCTTCTTGCGCATGTCTTGCGCATAACCCTTGCAAACTAATCTTGCCTTGTTGTGAACTACAACACCATCTTCATTCAGCTTGTTTCTGAATACCCATTTAGTATCTATAACATTCTTATTTATCGGTCGGGGTACTAGGGTCCAAGTGTTGTTCTTCTCAAGTTGATCCAATTCCTCCACCATATCTTTAACACAATGATCATCACCAAATGCCTCCTTTGCAGTTCTTGGTTCAATAGTGGAGATCATGCAAGAGTTCTCTCTTATTCTCCTTTTGGTTAGTACTCCAGCATCCTTATCCCCAATAATCTGTTCAGGATTGTGATTCAGTCTCACATATCTAGGAATAACATGATCATTATCTTTAGGATCAACTTCTTAATTATCATCATCTTCTTATGAAGTTATCTACTCCGGTTGAACAAGTGCATCGGAATTTTCTTTGTCAGTTTCAAATTTCATAGTTTCTGGTTCCAAAAATAAAATGCAAGGATCTTCATCCTTCTTCTCCAAATTGGTTTCCTTTGAGACTTCAGGATATTCATAACACTCTCAACAATTCACTCTGTCTGGTTGTTAAAACATTTGTAGGCCTTACTCTTGGTGGAATAGCCAAGAAATATACCTTCATCACTTTTAGCTTCAAATTTGCTAATATTATCACCTCTCTTAATAAAACATTTGCTTCCAAATATCTTAAAATATCTAACATCAAGTGATCTTCCATACCAATATTCATAAGGAGTCTTGTCCTTACCTCTTTTCACCAGAACTCGGTTCATAGTGTAGACAGTTGTGCTGACAGATTCTGTCCAAAAAAAATTTGCTACAGCTCCTTGTATCAACATTGTCCTAGCAGCTTCAACAACTAATTGGTTGTTCCTCTCCATGATACCATTCTGTTGTGGCGTCCTTGGTGCAAAAATTTGTCGTTTGATACCATTCTCTTCACAGTACCTAGTGAATTCCTCAGAAGTAAATTCATCGCCTTGATCTATTCTCAAAAATTTTATCTTCTTACCGCTCTCTTTCTTAGCTAAGGCCCTAAATGCCTTGAAATTACCAAAAGATTTAGTCTTATCTTTCAAGAATGTGACCCACATCATCCTTGAGCAATCATTAGTGAGGATCACAAAATATCTGTCACCTTCAATGCTTTTTGTTCTTATTGGTCCACAAAGATCTGTATGAACCAAATTGGGAGCACCCAACCCAAACATACACCAAGAGGTTAAAGATCATGCCATGAATCATTTCACTCATATTTGAGTTTATATGGTCATTTTAAGGTATTTTGAGTCATTTTGTGAGGCATTGTAAGCCATTTGCTCAAGATGTGTATTTGAGTCCTAATTGAGTCTAGGAGGTCAAATTTGTATAAACAAGTCATGGAAGGGTAAAGAGGATGTAAAATTTTATTTTGAGTCCATCTAAATGTATTTTAAGTGCATAGGCAAATATTAGGGGTCATATTTATCAAAATGTCAAAATTGTCAATTGTGTCAAAAATGTTGTCAAGCACAAATTGCATTATAAAGTTGCAAACCAAGGATGTAATTGGTGTTGGGTAGTTGTAACTACCATATGGATATGTGGAGGTTATAAAAACCATAATTTGGTCGAATCCAATGGGGGTGTGTGTGATTAGAGGAAGGAAATGAATAACATTTGAAGTTTTTACACACTCCACATTGTTTTTTGGGTATTGCAGTCTGATCATTCACATTTTTATTTATGAAAAGTCATTTGTATCCATTAAAAATGTATTGGATATGATAATGGCATGAGTTAAAATTTTTTTCCCTTTGGTTTCATTTAATTTCAATCATTTTGAAGCAAGTTATACAAGATTTGGTGAAAACTGTCAAAAAACCCTCCAAATTGGGGTTGTGGAGAGTTTCACTAAAATATTTTGAATGCACCATTGAAAATTGTACAAGATTTGGTGAAAAATGTCAAAAAACCCTCCAAATTGGGGTTTGTGGAGAGTTTCACTAAAATACTTTGAATGCACCATTGAAAATTGTACAGGATTTGGTGAAAACTGTCAAAAAACCCTCCAAATTGGGGATTGTGGAGAGTTTCACTAAAATATTTTGAATGCACCATTGAAAATTGTTGTAACTTTTGTTTTTGATATAGGGTTGAATTATATTTCAAATTAATTCAGTTTCAATGTGATTGGTTAATTAAAGAATAATATATTTGATGCCCTAGGCAGACTGGGAATGCAAATTTCTTGTTTTTTCCGTAACAGTCAAAACAGTCTCGGTGAAGAGACCATAACTCGTAACTCCACCGTTGGATTGTTCTCAATTTTTGATATAGTTTTAGAAATCAACTTTTATACAGCCTCACTAAAGAGATCTTTAACATATTGTCAGGTTTGAACATTATTAATAACAAAGTGCGGGTCTATCAGACTGTCATTAACTCGGACAACATAATGCATTGTTTGGGTCTTGAATAATGTTTAAAGGGTTATAAATGATATGAAAGATTTGATATTGGATTCGTTTGTTGATATTAATTTTGTTAGATGCCTCAAACATATCAATCTTGCAGATTGATGATTATTTTGGGTTATTGAGCACCCTAGGATTGGGACTCCATGGTTGATTTGGGGTTCTTGGTTGGTTTTTCATGACGCTCTGCATCACAAATCTAACAAGTGCTCTGGTCTGATATCTCTTGATTAATAGATACAAACACAATATCATCACTATCATCACCATTATATTCTTCATCAGTGATACCACTATCAACAACAATAAGACAATCTCTCTTGCCTTTACCCTTATACTTCTTGAATTTCTCTCTCTCGTGTTCATTTTCACCATTAAGACAGTTAGCAACTATGTGACCAATCTTGTTGCATGCAAAATATTTTAAAGGTAATTTACCTCTATATTTACCAGTGCCTCTAGGCAACCTCTTTGCCAACAATGCTTCAAGCTCCACTAAACTTTCTTCATCATCAGCATCTCTGCTGGATCTGGATTCATAACCATGACTAGTATCTCTACTTTTTCTCATAGATGGGTTAGAAACAAAAGCTCTAAATGCAGACTCATATTTCTGTACACTACCATTATAACCGTTTAATTCAAAAGCAATAATTTTGCCAATGATGGAGTCAAGAGTTACCTTAGTTTTGTCTATGGACTTTAGCTCCTGAATAGCTACAACTCAGATAGCGTAGACCAGTAGTAGGGTCCTTAGTACCTTACTGATCACTGTGGCATCTTCCACTTTCCCTCTCGCACTCTTAATTTCACTGACTATCTCTTTTATCCTTTGACCATATTGCTGGATATTCTCACCTTCAACTATCCTCATGTCATCAAACTTTCCTCTTAGACTCTCCTCTTTATAAATCTTAACATGTTCACCACTACTATAAATCTCTTCAAGTTTTTTTTCCATACCTCTTGTGCAGTATCTAGACCATGAACATCTACATATTCAACATCAGATAGGGAACTGATAATGGCCTCTAATGCTTGATGATTTTCTTGTTGTTATTTCTTCCGATCATCAGTCTGAATCTCTGTGGGTGCAATATATTTAGTATTGACATGTTCCCAATACTGACTTCCCACACTCTTGATGTAAATTTTCATTCTATTGCTCCATATCCTATAGTTTTCTCTGTTAAACTTTGGACCTTCCTTCTTCATCATGATCTGCAACATCTATTCCTCAAGCTATTAGGCTAGATCTTAGAGGACCTAAGAAGCTCTAATACCAATTGATGGTATGATGAAAGAATATGTATCCAATAGATTACTGAGAGTGGGGGGGGGGGGGTGAATTAGTAAATAGAAAAAATGATACAAACTTTCCCAATCTCAATCTCAATCACACAAAGTAAACTTATCAATGAAAAACCATTGTCAAGATAAAAACTCATAAGAAAACCTGGTTGACTGTTACAACAACTTAACAGTAAACAAGATTAAACTTGTAAACATCCAAATGCTTTATCATATGTCAACATACTTCATTTCTCAATGCTTTTGGTTATCATGTCTTATCAAAATAGTTAAGTAGTTAATCAAATCAACCATAAGATCATAACCACAAAAACATTCACCACATGACACAAGTATTTTTGACGTGGAAACCCAAATACGTAAAAACCATGGTGAGATGGGACTCACAAGATAACTATCTGAACTCTTCTGAAGTTCGCCCTATTAGGAGCCAAGCCTATTAAGGGTTTTACAAAAGTCCTATTAAGAACCGATCCTGTTAAGAATCACCTGGTTAAGGGATTGACTACAAATGCCTTGTTAGAAGCAAGTACCCTGTTAGGAGTAACCTCGATAAAGGATTTGAAAATCCAAACTAATGGATCAACTGGTTAGACGATTTGAAAAGTAACAAAGCTTAGGGGATTTTAGTTCTGTTGTAATTGTTAGAAAACAACAAGGGTTTGCTTAATCTGTCTGAATAGCAGTACACTTGCTTGATCAGATCCTTTAAAGCTCCTATCTGCTTTACTCAAACTACAGACTCATCATGCGGTTTGGCAACCACACACTCAACTAATCTCTACCAACACCTTCAACTAGACAACTTCATCGACCTTATAAACAAATCAATTAGGTCTGTAACACAACAAAAACCTAATTCTCTCATAAAGATTACAAACAAGTTAGTTCAAGTATGATCATTGGATTACATAGAAATCTCTACACATCAATCAAGAAAACCTCAACTGCTCCTTGATTACCACTTCATTGAGCTTAGTAACTCATCACACGCTTTGCATTAGATGCAATACACTTTGCTCATTCCCTAGACAAAAAAATGTGCCAAAACATTTTGAGCTTGTCTTCATAAAATGACCATAAGTGTCACCATCATTACCACTCAACATCAGATCATAAACCAACATAACCAATTCAACAACCTTAATTGGGTAGGGTTTAACAAAAACAACTAGTAGGGTTTACCAGTTACATTACATATATAGGGTTTAACCTTTTACACCGGTTACCGGTTTAACTCACAAACTTACATACCGGTTTACAATGTCCTCCACAAAGCTCTTCCTACTGGTTACAAGACAATATCAACAATAACAACAATATCAACAATATCATTACCAGTTAATTGAGATCAATGACAACATAACATATCATTAATGCAATCTTCATGCAAATGCCAACAATCCCTACGTGTTGTTTTCTAGTCACCACAACAGTTAAAATCCCCTAGCAGGGTAAGCTCTAATAAGGTTTTTGGACAAATCCTCTAACCAGGTGATCCATTAATTTGGGTTTTGAAATCCTCTACCGAGGTTACTCTTAACAGGGCATTGGGATCTTTAATAGGATTCGCTCCTAGTAGAGCACTTTGTAGACCTTAACCGGTCAGTTACCTATTACTGCAGATAGTTAACTTGTGAGTCCCATCTCACCGTGGTTTTTCCCAGTTGGGTTTTCCATGTATAAACACGTGTTATGGTGGACGTTTTACTTATTGTGGATGCTTTAATATCATTTTGGATTGCATGCATAGTGTTTAGCATGTTGGTTAACATTCTTTACCAGTCAGTGTTTAAAGTGGTTTTGTTTTTATTGTCACTGATTCACCCCCCCTCTCAATGCTTTATAAGTCTATCATATTTTCTCTTGTGTCTTTTCAAGGGGAGAAACATTGTTTGATTATCAAGACTATCTTATGCATTTCATTTCAAGTATCTACAATTTTTTCTTGTGGTCGATTGAAGGGAGGGTTACATGGTTTCTCATCATCCTCTCTTGGAAGATTTATTTTTCTTATGATTTTTCTCCTTCTCATCCATTGAGGGGCATCATTATTATTCATGAGTATCTTAACAAACATAGTTGTTAGGGCCCATTTCATATTTTAAATTTCTCCTAAGTTGCACTTAAGGAGTTAATTGCATCTTATTATATTAATTTTACCTAGACAATTTTTATTATTTTTTATGAAGGCTAGGATAATTGAGCACATGCTATTTTCTTCTTTCATGTGATTGCAATTTTATTCTTATCTTCTTAGATTTAAAAATTTATCTAAAGAATCTCCTTATTTTTTAGTTTTATTCATCTTTCTCTTCCTTATTTAATTTAAAATCTTGAGCCTATCTATTGCAACTATTTATTTTCATTGAATATACAATTTTAATACTAGTATAAATACCTTGAATATTCTTTTTTTTTCAGTTATTACTCATTAGACATTTGATCTTGGGTAGAATTTTTGTTTATACAAAATTTTAACTTCTACCCTCTTTTAAAAAGACCATTTGAATTCTAATTTCCATTAAATATAGATGTACAAATAAAATATTCAATTAAAATAATTATACCATGTATAAACAACTAGAACCATCAAATTTTAAAAATCTAGAAATAAAACTAATTTTAAAAATCTAGAAATAAAACTTATACTATATAGTATTTGCCAACAACTACAAACATGAAACTATATAAACATCTACAAACATGAAATGGAGGAAAGGTATATAAAAGGAAATATGAGATTATAGTTGATAATATTGTGTCAAGTATAATTTAAAGTCACAATAGTAGATTGGAATCAACATAACAAGTTGTTGATAATGTTGTGGTAGATTGCTTTTTGTCAAAAATTATGTATGGATTTATAGAAAAAATTTAGTAGAGAAAATGATGTATGTAGAAGTAATTTTTAGTGATCACATTACACTTTTTTTTTTTTGGATGATATCTAATTGTTAGAGTTATACATGTAAAATAGAGGAATGAGTAATTGTATTTGAAAATATTTGAATTGTGTTAAAAAAGTTGAATAAATTTATTTGTTTTAGTTAATTTTCATTCTTTCAAATTATTTTGATGCTTTGGTTAGTGAGTCTTATAGATTTGGCGTAATTCATGTAGGCATTCATAATGAAAATGACTATTTGTTCGTCAAATATAACTTGAAGATGTTATGTTTGAAGATGTTATGTTCATCTAGAGATATGAAATTTTCTTTTTCTTTTTTGATAATAAAGTTGATAACCTATTTTTCTATTAAAGAATTGTATTTGTATTATAATTATTTTTATAAATGAAAATCATTAATGTATTGGGATAGTTACAATGCAACTCTTTTATAAGATCTAATATGGATCCTTTTTATATATAACTCATACGTTAGAAGATGAGATCTCATATCTTCTAGATAAGAGAATGTGTAGTCTTTTAAGCTAGTTTAGAATATTGATAATGAGATTTATACATACCAACTCTCTACCACCTATCTTAATAAAACTTTTATAATTTAATAAATATTTTAAATTTGAACAATGTTTACATTAATTGATTAAAAATATAAATCTTATCAATATTTTTTAATTAAAATATATATTTATAATATTTTATTTTTTTTAATAAATTTTATACTATTTGATGCAGGAGCATCTTCGGTCGACGAGCGATCTTGCATCAACCAAAAATATATTTTTCTTTTCAATTCTTGTTTTTTGTTGCAGTTTCAGTGCTACTTCCAAAATTCTCTGGCAGTTGTTCATTCTCTGTTGCGGATCACATTCATGGCTTCTAGGCATGTTTTTATTCCTTGTTCTTGATTCTCAATTCGTTTGGAATCTTTTCCAGCAAGTTATTGCTTTTTGATTGACCGTTCTTGGTTCCTGGAGCAGTTTCTTGAGATTAACGACTAGTTGTAGATTTCTTCTCGTGCAGAGTGATTTATTGGTTTGCGGATCTATTTGGCACCATTATCGATGTTCTTGGGCCCTTGGTCGAGCTTCCTTGGTGGTTCGAAATTCATTTGCATTCTTGGCAGTGGAGATCTTCGTGTTTTGTGGTCAACCTATTTTAGATGTTTCATTTTCCCGTTTTGGAGAATGTGATCTTGTGTGGCCAACTTAGATGTGTTTCGGTTGATATATATATATTTTTGTAATTGATCCTTTTGGGGGGGGGGGGGGGGGGAAGAGATATGATGTATTTGATTCATGAATTTTAGTGAGGATACCTCTTGGAGGTTCGGATGGATTGTAACCTAGGATGTATGTTTCTCTAGGCCTATAAGACTGTATGTATACCAGATGTTGTTGGTTAGTTTATGATGAATCTATGATACTGTGGAAGTTGGATTTCACATTCTATTTATGTCTTGTTGTTGCTTTTGTTGTGCTACTCTTGCTACATAATCCAGATTGTTCTCTTTGAGGATAGTCTAGGTTATGGTTGCATCATATGGTATCAGAGCTGGTTGCGAACCTTGAGGCATTCTTTTGGGTGAACAGAGGGCCGAATTGAGGTAGGTTGCATGTGTATTCAATAGATCATCAATGGAGAGGCAATTAAAACATTGTAGTCAGATTGTCAAGTTGAGGCAGTTGCACCAGATTAAAGGAGGAGATGCTATCGAGAAGGATGAACCCTCGAAGGGTAGAGCAGATGATGGAGGATTTTAAGACTGAGATGAGGAATGAGATTCGAAATGCGTTGGTTGGTTTGCGGAGGAATCCAGAATCGGAGGATGAGTATGTAGAGGTAGGAGAAGAGCTTGAGGCTAAAGAGGTTGAAGGACCGACATATGAGGGAGAGGAAATATTTCTTAGGGTGGTGTTGCAAGTGAGTAAAGCTCATAACATTGAGATTTCTAACATTTCAAGTTTGTTGAATCTGAAAGAATTGATAGACTGGATCAGAGAGTTGGAGGACTACTTCGAGTTTTGATGTTAAGGACCCGCAAAGAGTTCGGTTAGCACAAACTAAGTTGAAAGGGCATGTTACTTTATGATGGAAAGAGTTGCATAGAGATAGAGTGGAGAATGGTGAGATATCACCTGGTGGAGGCAGATGGTTGTGAGATTGAAGGATAAATTCATTCCAGGAGACTATGAGTTGGAATTGTTCAAAAAGTTGTAGAACTTGAAGCAGAAGGACATGAGTGTGAAGGAGTATATTGAGGAATTCTACAAGATGATGATCAGATCCGAACATTGGTAGATGGATAGGGAGAAGGCGTACATAAATGAACTTTGATTTAATATTTAGGATGAGATGCGTATGCTGAAGATTTCTATAGATCTGAGGAGGCTTATCAATATGCTCTAAAGGTAGAAGATATAGAGAGAAGAAGACAACAAAATAACCCTAAGGGAAGAGAGACATGCAACAAATAGAGGGCAAATGAGTGGCAATATGGAGAAGTAGATTTCTGAGGAACCAAAGTATAAATGGAGTAAACAAGTGGAGTAGAAGACACAAAGGAAAGGAGGTAGCAGTAAGGAGTTCCTGGCTACATGTTACAAGTGTGGAGAAACCAGTTATAGAGCTTATGAGTGTCCTTAGGTAACAAGGGAAAGGCAAGGAATTTATTAGCATGTGGAGATCCGGATGCTGGAGTTGCAGATGAGAGCATGCTAGTACCAGAGCAAGGGGAATCCCTAATGTTCAGAAGAGTCTTGAAGGAGTAGAGAAAAGAAGGGACCGAACCTACTCAAAGAAAGAATATTTTCCAGACTGTGTGCAAATCAGGGGGTAAGTGTGAAAATTTGGTATCGGAGGAGATGGTAGAGAAGATTAGTTTGAGAAGGCGTAAACACCCTTATGCTTACAAGGTGATTCGGTTGCAAGATGATTATGTGGTAGAGGTGAGAAAGTAGTGCTTGGTTAATTTTAATATTGGGCCTTACAAGGATGAAGTCTCGTGTGATGCTTTGTCAATGAGTGCTTGTCATGTTTTGTTGGGTAGACCTTGGCAGTGTGATAGAGGAGCTATCTATGATTGTAGAAGAAACCTGGTCACTATTGTGAAGGATAGGCAAAAGTTTACTTTGGCTTCTTTGAAGGAGAAAGAGAAGGAATTGAATAATTTTGAGAAGAGTTGCAGTACTGAGAAGGAGGTTGTAGAGGTTATACCAGATGATAGTATGGGTCTAAAGAAGGATCTTGTGGATGGATCTTTTAAAAAGATGGTACCGGATGGCAACAAGGCTAGAGTTATGGTGGCAGACAAGAAGAGTTCTAGTGGAAGAAATAGATCAAATTTGCAGAAGAAAGAGAGTGGTAATAAGAGACAAAGTGCAGATATGAAGCAAGGAAAAATAAGAGAAGACAGAAAGAAGTTGGATAATTCAGCCTTGAGTTACTAGAAGGGGTAAGGAGGAAGAACTTTGCAGATAAAGTGGACATTTGGATTAGAAATGAGCATGGGGTCTATATTCTAAATGCTTTCGATGTTCATGAGTTGCCTCTCATGAAACATCTATTTCTACCTGGAGTGTCTGATGCAGGAGCATCCCTGGTCGATGAGCAATTTTGCATCAACCAAAAATATATTTTTCTTTTTAGTTCTTGTTTTCTATTGCAGTTTCAGTGCTACTTCCATAATTCTTTGGTAGTTGTTTATTCTCCATTGCGGATCAGATTCATGGCTTCTAGATGTGTTTTCATTCCCTGTTCTTGATTCTTAGTTCATTTGGACTCTTTTATAGCAAGTTATTGCTTTCGGATTGGCTACTCTTGGTTCTTAGAGCAATTTCTTGAGCTTAACGACTAGTTGGAGATTTCTTCTCGTGCAAAGAAATTTCGTGGTTTGTGGATCTATTTGGCGCCATACTCGATGTTCTTGGGCCCTTAGCTGACCTTCCTTGGTGGTCCGCACATCATTTGTGTTCTTGACCGAGGAGATCTTTGTGTTTAGGGGTTGACCTATTTTACACATTTCATTTTCCCATTTTGGAGAATGTGATCTTGTGTGGCTGACCTGGACATGTTCCGACTGCTATATATATATTGTTGTAATTGATCCTTTGCGGGGGGATAAAGAGATATGATGTATTTGATTCATGAATTGTAGTTAGGATACCTTTGGGGGGGGATAAAGAGATATGATGTATTTGATTCATGAATTGTAGTTAGGATACCTCTTGGAGGTCCGGATATATTGTAATCTGGGTTGTATGTTGTTCTATGCGTGTAAGCCTATATGTATACCGGATGTTGTCGGTTAGTTTATGATGAATCTATGATACCGTGGAAGTCGGATTTTGCATTCTCTTTATGTATTGTTGTTGCTTCCATTTTGCTACTCTTGTTGCATGATCCAAATTGTTCTCTTTGAGGATCCTCCAGATTATGGCTGCGTCACTATTTAATGTTGTATCCCACTTGATTAACTTCTATAATATAAAATTCCACACTATTGTAAGCCTCCTCCCCTATATTTAAATTTTTTTTGTATGCATCCAGAATTAAAAAAAAAAAAATTCATTTTTTGTAACTAGCAGCCCTCTCGTAATGTTTATGTAGGGGTCACAATGCACTTTTGAATGTTTCTTTTTAAATTGTTCTGATTTTCAATTTAGTTAATAAATACAAAAAAATACAGTCAAAGATTTATTGCGATCCCTGAATAAGTAGAACCCTACTACCAAAAATATATATATCTTTTCAACGTACTGTCTTGTACTCTTCCATCTAACATTCAAAAGCTTTCACTAGAGGGAATCTTTAAATGACTCAATTATTGGCTTAAATAACCATATTATTTCTGAAGAAAAAAGAATAGATTCTTTCTTGTCATAAGAGTTGTATTTTAAGATAAAATGTCAAAATTTAATAGTACTAAATGAAAGATCTTTAAGAATGAATGTTTATATTAGGATCTAGTTTAAAGTTATAATGTAAAAGTTATGATATTGAAGTAGTCTTATTAAAAATATGATTTGTACAGTTCATGATAATGTTTTGAAAGTTTTTAGTTTTGATTGGTTAATTTTTTTTATCAAGTTTCAAATCACACTCCATGGTCTCTTATTAAGATGATGATCTAATACTTTCAGATTACACTCCATGATTCATCATTAAGATGAAGAAAGTAGACAGTATGAGATCTTCATCCTAATGATAGATCATAAATTATGATCTAAAACATAATCAATAAACTTAGACTTTAAAATTGAAAAATATTTCAATTAACATCTTTATTGCTAATTCTATAATTTAATAAATTATTAAAAATTATATTAAAGATTCTTGATTATAATAACAAACATTAAGTTTCCGCAATCCATATGTTAAGATCAATGCTTCTGGATTTAATTATGTGAATTTTTTTTTGCATCAATGCACTCTGTGATCCAACATCAAGATGATAGAGAATAATCAGAATGGAAAGATCTTTGCATACCAACCTCACGCTTCGCCCAACAGTTAAAAGTTGATAGGACTTATTTTGTTATTTTATCATCTAAACTAGCTAATTTAGTTTGATAATAGACAAACTAAGAAGCTATGAAATTTTTATTGCTCTTTAGATGAAACAAAAGATATGTGCAATTTACAACTCACTCCCGCACCGTTTATGACCAACTAGTATATCGTTATTAACAGTCATTCCCTTGCTTGCTACAACATAATTTAAAATCTTCATAAGAAATTCATATGCTGGAACATAATAATGAGGATCCTAAAAACAACTCATTACAGATAAACCATATAGTAGAAAGAGCACAAAATAACTCTGATTTTAGAAGATTAACACATATCTGACACTAATCAAAACCCAATACTTAATTTTTTCCAACTGGAAAAACAAAAACTTTTAATTAGAAGTGCAGGTTTACACTTTAAAACAATACCCTAGTTGTAATATACCTTAACAATATTAGGTTTACAACCTTCACAAATCAACTCTTACACTAGAAAAATGTTGTAAAACAACAAAATTTACAAAACAACCCACCCTTAAACTAACTAAAATGTTGTAATACAACAATATTTACAAAACAACCAACCCTTAAACTAAGGCTATGAATCATCATTAATTTGTCTAAGTAAATCCTCATAGACAATATATGAAATGAAAAATTTGACAATACTTTTTTAAATAAAGGAGGGGTTAAAATTTATTCAAAGCAGAAGAAGAACAAAGCAAGGGCATCAAATAGCCCTGTCAAGATCCACTAAGTAATCTAACTGATGATACAAATCTAGGGGTAATTGACCCTTATCCACGATATACCAATTATGCATGTGCTCGGAAGCCCATTTGGCGAGACAATCAGCAACACCATTCCACTCCCTAGGGATATGCATGAAAGAAACAAAAACCAAAGAATCACACAAATGAAGAATCTGGTTAACTACCAAACTCAACTCCCAACTAACATCCGTAGAATGTTGTCGAGTCAGCAAATTCACCACCACTGAGAATTTGATTCGCAAATGAGCCTACTCCAGTCAAGAGCACAAGCACGCTCCACAACAAATAAAATGGCGAGAGCCTCCATCAAATTATTAGTGTGACAATGTTTATAAATAGAAAAGAGAAACTGAACAGTCCCCAAGCTATCTCTATCAATGCCGCCAATACCAGTAGGACCAGGGTTTCCTCAAGATGACCCGTCCGTGTTAATTTTTAGAATGCCCTGTTAAGGAGGACACCACCTCCCTACCCGATTTATCTTCCGAAGAGGGTGTCTATATCTATTTCTCATGAGTTGGCACTGTGGAGGAGGAAGATGGAGCCGGTTGTAGTAACTAACATCACCTGGATCCACAGCCTCAGACAAATCACATTTTGCAAAAATAGTTTCTCCCAAAGAATAGAGAATTTTCCACCACAAGGGATGGATTCCTAGCAACACATTTTAAAAAGTCTGACGATTCCTCTTCTTTTGCTTTATCTCTATAATCTTTAACTTGGTTTCTGCCGGGAGGCTGAATCTCCTGAACTTGTTGACATAAGCCTCTGCTACAAAAGCTGCTGCAGATGCCATCAAAAAGTTCTCTGTAAAACAGACTGCAAGCCTGTTCCTCCTTTTAAAAATCCTTGTATAAGACTTACGTCTAATATTAATGCTTATAAAAGAAATGACTAGAGCAAACAAGGGAATGAAGAAAAAAGCTAATGGGTATCAGACAAAAGGTCAATAGACACAGACAAATCAATGAGCATGAGTGAACTTTTTAAAGTAATGAAGATAAGTAAGGGCTAAATCTAACTTATGAAGGGATCGAGAAGAAAACAAATGGGTATTTGACAAAACTGAATAAATACAGAAAAAGCAATGAGCATGACTGAACTCAAGATCGAGAGGAAAACAAATGGGTATCAGACAAAAGTGAATAGCTACAGACAAAGCAATCAGCATGACTAATCCCAAGGCTGCCTCTCTCTGCTAACAGACTGCAAATTAATGGCTTGTAGGTATATAATAAGGTAGGTACATCTTGTTTGTAGTATAGTTAAATGTTTCTTGAAATATGGGACAGTTTCATATATCAATGTTAGTAGATTTATACAATTCATGAGACTGTTTTTATGTTGTTTTTGGATTTACATCAATGTTTCAGATCACTCTAAGTTATCTCCTCATACTCTCTATCATTCCGATGATTTATCATAGAGTGTGATCTGAAATATTGATGCAAAAAACACTTACAGAATCAAACCCAAAAGCAACATACAATCAATCTCATATATTATAAGCAATCTAAATATAAACCCAAAAACAAATAATCTGAAGAACAATTATTGCATATTGCTTTGATATAGAATTGTCCTAAGCAATAACCCGCTTTTATTTAAATCAAATAGAGTTTCTGACAATACCCATGTGCCATTTGCCAGAGCCTTTCTTAGTCACTGTAAATTACTTTACTAGAAGCCTTTTGTAAGGCATGGATATCATTTCCTTTGAAGTTTGGAAAAGAGAAATAGAGTAACAAAGACAATAAAAATCGCGATATCATATAAGTTAGTCGAACATAATTTTTTCAGATTAACTTATATAGATTCTAAGACAATATATCAATAAAGATGAAAGTCAGAATTCTGCACCATCTTCAGTGAAATGATCAATTGTAGCAGTTTTTTAACTTTTTTTGTTGGTCAATAAAAGACATAGTCAGAATAATATATTGATTTTAAAGAAAATTTACACCATGAAGGTACAGATTTCCATAATGACCTAGTGCGCCTAAAAACTGTGAAAATGAAAGTCAGAATTCTGCACTATCCTCAATGAAATGATAGCTGTACCTCTTTCAATTTCAATTGTAGCAGTTTTTTTAACTTTTTTTGTTGGTCAATAAAAGACATAGTCAGAATAATATATTGATTTTAAAGAAAATTTATACCATGAAGGTACAGATTTCCATAATGACCCAGTGGGCCTAAAAACTGTGAAAATGAAACTATGTCCATGAATATGCACATAAAAGAAAACCACATCCAAAGCCCTAAAATTCTCTGGACTCAGAGTAGGATTTGAGTGTTAATTACACTTCATTTATCCTTTTCATAAAATCTCTAAAAGCTTTCAAAATTTGAAAGTATGAAGCTACGTAAAAGTATCTGTGAGAGTTTAAAATTAACTGAGAAATCAAAAGGAGCCAACTATGAGCTTGCAACAACCTCAAAAAAGAAAAGGCCAACTGGAAACCTATATGATTAATTCTCTCCTTGTGGCATGGGCGGAGGCAGTGGGGCATGACCTCTTCCAAGACCCTTTCGTGGAGGATGACCCCTTCCTCGACCAGAAGCACGACCGGAACCTCGGCCACCACCTCGCCTACTGTACTCTACTTGGAGACCCTCTATTTCTGTTTTGGGAGGCAAAACACCATTGAGTCTGGCAAAGTCTAGGAATTCTTCTTCCCTGACCCTCTGCTTCTGTTTTGGGAGGCAGAACACCATTGAATCTGGCAAATTCTAGGAATTCTTCTTTCCTACTTTTTTGTTGACAGTGTACTGAAAAAATAAATGGACAACTTTTATTGTGTGTCAAGTATGAAGATGAATATAGTGGAGTGTATAAGGACTGAGATTTTGTTATGGGGATTCTAAATCGCCAATTGACAAATTTAAGACATCCATTTTACACTCGAAATGTTTTAAGGGTCTCAAAATTATTGGCAAATTCAATTCCCTAACTCATGAATCTCTAAAACCTTCATATAAAATCAATGAGCTGCATAGAAAAAGACGAACAAGTCAATTATGCCTTCAATTATGCCTCCATACAGCATACTTAGCACTACAATCTTATTCCCTGCTACTCCAATTAACCAAAGTCACTATTGACTATGGACGTTAGTGACTCAGATATGGTTTTTGTAGATAGCTTAAGTATGAATGTATTCCCTGTTTGATCATGGGGTGTTTTATATTTATCTAGTAATTAGATGGTGGTTGTGGTTTTTTTGGAACTGTTTTATTGGTATAGGAATTGGCATGAATTTAGAATCTCAAAATGTGATTGTGTTTAATGTTGACTATAAATCCATGTAAAGTTGAGGTAACATCACATAAGGATTCTAGATGTTTGTGTGGGCAAGAAAAAGTGAACATGTAATTGTCATATGATCATAGATTTAGTTTTTTTTCTATATATAAAAAACAAGTAGAAATGAATGTTAGTGTAGATTTTTTATTTTCTTTTTATTACAAGATTTTTTATATATATATATATATATATGAATAATCTTGTTTAGATTTTTTAGATGTTTTTATTATGTGAACATATGGAACAATCTATTAGTTTGATGGGTTAGTCTCATTCACACATGGGTAGTTGATTCTCACCCTCCTTTTGAATTTATATAAAATCCCTCATAGCCATTTGTTTATCATCATCTAAGTTGGTGCAACTATGTAATTTGATAGATACTAAGTAGGCAAAAATTTAACTATTTTGGACAATTGGAATTATTACATACCTCTTGGATGTATATACCCCTATTTGTGCTATATATACATCATTCACCTCTCTTCTTTGTTAACCAGAAAGAGTAATCTGAGAATTGCCTATGCTCTCTTGTATTTTGTCTCTCAAGTTATCACTTTTTAGAATTCTCTCTTCATTCTATTATTTTGATCTTGATCATTTGTTGATTGGAGTAAATGTAATCTACAACCTTAAATAGATCTTGGCTTAGATCCTCTTTTTTTTTGTAGAATCTAACATGGTATTAAATATGAGGTTTTTAATTTACATGATTTTATATTTCTTGTTTTTTAGAGGTTTGAGTCTAATCCAATACTGATATTTTCTCAAAAACCTAATACTATTCTCTTAGATCCTCCTAGATAATTAGAACAATGGAAAAAAAAAAACCATCAATATTATTTTGGTTTGCATATTGTTTTCTTTTGAAATTTGGGTGACTATAGGTTTTTGGTAATCTTAGAGGTATTTTTTAAATTATTCCATAGCATCTATAAGGCTGGAGAAAGTTAAGATTCTCTTAAATGTTTCACCAAAATAAAAGATCAAAGGACCTAATTGCAAACATGGATTTGAAATGTAGTTTGAGAAGATAACTATCAAATCAGAGCATTTTTTTGTCTAAATGGACCTCAATATTACACTCAAAAGATCTAAAAACCTAAAGGTTTAATGTCAAATCACCAATTTTGGAGAAATTTCACTCAAAGGAAAAAAAATTGCACCCTAAATCCTACAATAGTTGTAGCATATGAAAATTGTAAGGAAAAAACTACACAAGATTGCACATTGCGTTGACACTTTAGTTTTTATGCGCATTCCATATTTGCTTTGTTCTATTCCACAAGTTGTTTAGTTGACCCTATCCATCCTTTGTTAATAACCAATATGAGAAATCTCTAGTTGGGTTCTTTATGTTGGAGTAATTGTCTAAGGGATTTCATTCAAAGTACAATTATCAAATATCCCTGGGAATTTTTTTAAAAGGCATTACATTGTATTTTAGCCAATCTTCAAGTATTTTCAAAATTTTACAATTTTTGAGTTACTCATGGGTATGTGCAGGATCATGGTGTGCCCAAACAGGCCCTTAAGTGGCAATGAAATTTCAGAAAATCAGAGTTATGCAACTTGACATGAAAATTTGAATAAGTTGTGAACATTATTTTTAAAATATGTAAGAAGAGAATATATAGAAAATTGAATGTAGTTTCTAAGCTACTAGTTGTTTTTAGGAAAAAAAAATCCTATCTGATGAAAATTTCAAATTTCAATGCAGTGGTACTAAAATTTCAGGAAAAAAATAAGAAGTAGATGTATGTCTGACCACCCTAATCACAATCAAATCATAATATTTTTTTATAATATTTATAATATAAGTATTAGACTCATGTCTGGATGTGACACATTTTTTTTTTAATTTTTTATAAAGTAAATAATTATTTTTGAATTTTTTACTACAACTTTTCAAAAATTCAGAAACTCCTATGTCTGACCACCTTAACTTGGTCAAAACCTTATGAAATTTAATTTTTTTAATTTTTCCCTATAGTAGACGAAGCATAGGATGTGACGCATGTTTCGGATTCAAAAAATGTTATACCATTTGAAAGTTATGAGTGTTATTCAATCAGTATATCAATCAAGACTATTGTCAGAATTCAATTAGAAAATAAATAATAATTATTTATTAAAGTCGAAATAAGACAAGCCTTATATTGCTGGAAAGCTGGGAATGTCCTTAAAAAACCCTTTTCATTTTATCAATTTTGGCTACAAAAAAAGTTGTCAGCCACCAATGTAAAGTCTGGAAAATCAAGGAATACTGAAAAACACATTTTTTCAGTTGACTTTCCAAGCTTGTCACTTCCAAGCCAAATACCAAAGCATTCCCGAGCCGAAATTTGAAAATTTGGCTACAAAAATCGGATATCCTATTTTAATATATAAATTTGTGGTCCTCAAAAATTCTCCCGTTGCTGCCTTTTATTTACTGATCTGCCACATTAATGGTGATGGTAGAAATCTGATATCGGATTTTATTAGTCATATTTGAGAGAGAGAGAGAGAGAGAGAGAGAGAGAGGGAGAGAGACACAAATTGTGTTGTTATGGGTCATATGTTGTCCTAAGAGATCGTAAGACACAATATGACCCCTTAGGACACAATATCCGATTTTCATTAGTAAATTCTCTAACTAGATTTGTTTATTAATATATTAATTTATAAATATATTAGTATATGATATTAGGGAGAGGGAGAGGGAGAGGGAGAGGGAGAGGGAGAGGGGGGAGTGGGGGGAGAGAGAGAGAGAGAGAGAGAGAGAGAGACGGAGGGGGGATGGATAGAGAGAGCTTAGGGGAGAGAGAGAGAGAGAGAGAGAGAGAGAGAGAGAGAGAGAGAGAGAGAGAGAGAGAGAGAGAGAGATGGAGGGAGGGAGGGAGGGGAGGGAAGGTAGAGAGAGATAAAGAGATTAGCGGAGAGAGAGAGAGATTAGTGGAGAGATTAGGGGAGAGAGAGAGACATATAGAGAGATAGAGGGAGAGATATGGGGAGGGGAAAGGGAGAGAGAGAGAGATAGAGAGAGATTAGGAGAGAGAGAGATAGATGGAGAGATTAGGGGAGAGGGATAGAGAGAGATTAGGGGAGAGAGAGAGAGAAGGAGAGGGAGAGAGAGAGAGAGATTAGGGGAGAGGGGGAGAGAGAGAGATTAAGACATCATAGGACATCATGAACCCTTATGACATTAAGACATCATGAACCCTTATGAGATTAGGGGAGAGAGAGAGAGAGAGATTAAGACATCATGAACCCTTATGACCTCTTAGGACACTATATGACCCCTAATGACACCATATTGGGTCGCTTTGGGTCATATTGTGTCCTAAGGGGTCCTATGGTGTCCCAAGACACCATATGACCCCCATGGACACCATATGACCCCTAACGACACCATAGGACCCCTTAAGACACCAAATCAGGTCGTTAGGGGTCATATTGTGTCTTACGACCCTTTAGGACACAATATGACCCCTAACGACACAATTTGGTGTCTTAAGGGGTCCTATGGTGTCCCAAGATACCATATGATTCCTATGGACACCATATGACCCCTAATGACACCATAGGACCCCTTAAGACACCAAATCATGTCGTTAGAGGTCATATGGTGTCCTAAGGGGTCATAGGACACAATATGACCCTTAACGACATGATTTGGTGTCTTAAGGGGTCCTATGGTGTTGTTAGGGGTCATATGGTGTTCATAGGGGTCATATGGTGTCTTCGGACACCATAGGACCCCTTAGGACACAATATGACCCCTTAAGACACAATATGACCCAAAGCGAGCCAATATGGTGTCATTAGGGGTCATATGGTGTCCTAAGAGGTCATAAGGGTTCTTGGGACACCATATGACCCCTTAGGACACCATATGACCCCTAACAACATGATTTGGTGTCTTAAGGGGTCCTATGTTGTCCATAGGGGTCATATGGTGTCTTGGGACACCATACGACCCGTTATGACACCGTTATGGACACCATATGACCCCTAACGACACCATAGGACCCCTTAAGACACCAAATCATGTCGTTAGGGGTCATATGATGTCCTAAGGGGTCGTAGGCCACAATATGACCCAAAGCGACCCAATATGGTGTCATTAAGGGTCATATGGTGTCCTAAGAGGTCATAAGGGTTCATGGGACACCATATGACCCCTAACGACATGATTTGGTGTCTTAAGGGGTCCTATGGTGTCCCAAGACACCATATGACCCCTAACGACACCATAGGACCCCTTAAGACACCAAATCATGTCGTTAGGGGTCATATGGTCTCTCTCTCTCTCTCTCTCTCTCTCTCTCTCTCTCTCTCTTTCCCCCCCCCCTCTCTCTCTCTCTCTCCCTCTCCTCTCTCTCTCTCTTTCTCCCTCTCTCCCTCCCCCCCTCTCTCTCTCTCTCTCCTTCTCTCTCTCTCTCTAAAATATGACTAATAAAATCTGATATCCGATTTAATTGGATATCAGTTTTCTGCCATGTGGCAGTTTACTAAATAAAAGGTGGCAATGGAAAATTTTCTGGGGACCACAAATTTTTGTACTAAAATCGGATATCCGATTTTAGTACAAAAAACCAGGAAAAAAAGGGTTTGTGGGCCATTTTGTAGATTCCAAATGACCCACAGTCTGCATATTCTATTTTCTATTGAGGATCACGGGTTTTTCGATAGCTAGAGATAAATTTGTGCTTTTGGGAGATTCTTAAAGTGAAAACTTACATTGTCAATCATGAAGGAGCATATGTGTGGAGGGAAATGGGGAGTAATAGTCGTCGAAAGTCTAAACACAAAAGAAAACTTTCAAATGACCAAATTGAAGTGTATAGAGAAAGAGATAGAGAATGTCATAGGAGGAGAAGACAAGGTATGTTAAATATTGCTAATGTTACTTCAACTGAAGAGGAAATTGAATTTGAAAATGTGCCACAAGTTATTGAAAATGAAAATGTAGATTTTGAAAGTGAAAATATTGAAAATTTTAAAAATGTTCAAAGTGATAATGAAAATGCTCAACATGTGGAAAATTTTGACATAGGAGGTGAAAATGTGGAAAACTTTAACATTGAAGGTGGAATTGCTCAACCAAGTGAGCCATATGTAACACCTAATTACTTTAGAAATGAAGACCCTCTCATGGATGAAAGACAAATTCCAAATCCAAGACCTTCAAGAACCCCAAAATGGTTATTTGAAATTGATGAGAACATTATTGTGAATCTTGAAGGCAAGAGGTCAACAATAACTGTTCGGTTGTGGGCTACACAACTTTTCAACCAAAATTTTAGCAATAAGACATTGACCAAGCAATGCCAACTCTTTGTTCAATTGCTAAAGATGATAACGATGAGACGATTGCTAAACAAATTGAAGATTCGTATGAACAAGAAGATGGAGAGAAATTCTATTATTGCAAAAAATCTATTTGACACTCTCAATTCTATTGGAAAGAATTCCAAAGAAAGAGATAAGAGAGTTGCTCGAAGTGTGATTACAACCTCCTTAGTAAACCATCAATTGAGGAAGGCTTGTCAAATGAGACAAACTTGTGTTGATTTTAACATAAACCGTAAAACTTTGGATAGAGCACTTGCACAAAGACAAAGACTTGACGATTCACTTCAACAAGATACATGGGCATTTGGTGGGAGGCTTCCACCTGTTGATAGAAAGTTGACTGACAATGTGAAGGAAGAGATTCAACAATTTTGGTACTCTAATTCTAGAGTGTCACCCAATGTAAAGGATGTTTTGAAATTAAGAATCGACAACTGAGACTGCACACCGCATCCCAAACATTTCTTGGAATCAAGCCAAACAATGTTGTACAATTTTTTTTGTGAATTACATCCAACTTTGCAAATATCACAAAGGGCCTTTGAATCTTTGAAACTATTTTATTGTGTTCCTCTTAAGATTCTCAATACCTATTGTTGCAAGTACCATGTGGAGTTTTCAATGTACGATGAACTTTTATATCATATTCATTCTATGATGCATACTAATGAGATGTTGCAGGAGTGTGGTGCAATGCTATTTACAAGATCATCAAGAGATTTGCAAGATCTATTTTTATGCCCTAGAGATGATGGCTTCTATTTCTATAGAAATGATTGTTTGAATGAAAAGTGCTCAGAATGCGGTGGGTTGTCAAAGTTTGTTTCATGTTTTCATGAGGGCAGCGAACACGAGTTTGGAAATAATTATATTGAGAAAAAAAGATATGAGACAATGAAATATACTTTGAAGAGTGGAGGTGAAGGTTCTAGATGCAAATTAGTCTCAAGAGATGTGAGTATTGCTGATTTTATTTTGGATTTTAAGGAAAAAAATTTCTACAAGTATGCAAGGCACACCCATAGGTCTCAGTGGTTGGATCAATAGTTCAGGATGTGTAAGAACTCTTTCTCAATTGGCACTATTGTATCGGTGGTTGATTTTGTGGAGAACTATAAATTGCAACCATAGAATGAGGTACAATCTCAGTAGTACAATTCAGTCCAGATTGCTATTTTTGTTCACATTACATATAGACATGCTCCTGATAGTATAGAAGAGGACAGGAAGATAATCAAGAAGTATCATTTTTATATGAGTGATGATAGATCACATTCCTCCGAGTATGTGCAACATTCTTTCGAGAAGTTTTTTGAGTTCTTGCATGAGAAAGATATTGCAATTGACTGACATATAATATGGTCAGATAACTATATGGGTTAATTCAAGAATGCCTGTATGTTTTATTGGTTGAGTAGAATGCATGTGGAGAGGCATATACCTCATATTTGGTGTTTTTTTAAGGCAGGGCATGGGAAGGGAGAGCATGATGGAGCAGGTGCATGTTTGAAGAGAGCTCTAGTTAAGGAGCAATTGAGGATTTCAGGTGCAAATTTCTCTGATGCACGTTCTATTGTTGATTGGTGTAGTTCAACATTGTCACATGGAGGTACTCTTGATTTAGCAGTGAGCGGATTCTTTTGGTTGGTTGAGGAGGGAACAGTGGGAGATAGATTGGATTGTCAAACAATTAAAGATTCTTCAAAGATGCATTCATTTCTCAGCTCAGATGCAAGTACATGGACCATTTGGACACGATCGTTGGCTTGTTTTTGTCAGAGTTGTGTTCGATGTGATTGGGATTAGTGCGAGTCAAGTAAGTGGGTTGATACATGGGTTCCCCACTACCTAACTCCTTTATCTCAAACAATATCCTTGTCAAACGATGACATGGAAAGTTCACTTGAGTATGATCGTCTATCAGATCTTGTACAACTAGGACATGTTTTTGCAGTTGTTGCACCACAAGGGAATGAAGAGAGATCAGAATATTGGTTGGCATGATGTGTACAGGGAAAAAAACTGCTAACACAACCAGTGACAGATGATGACGAGTTCACATATCCTACAGGTTCAGTTGTTGTTGTGGGAACTTGGTTGTGAACATACATGATTAGAAAGAATGACATACCTGTAGTTGAAGACTACGAGAGACACAAAACCATTATAATGTATTCACACCTTATTATATCTACAAAAGTCAAGTTGTTGAAGCATCAAGCAAAACCAAAGACCAAATAGCTATGGATAGTGACTACTGGTGATCATGAAGAAATACTGGATACTCTTAAACAAAGAGGTGACCCTTCAGGCACACTTGAGTAGTAGGTCTTTAATGGTGCCTTATTTTTTAAATCATGCATTTCATTTCGAACAATGATCATTAAACCTTAATGATCAAGTTTGTTACGTGTATATTAAGGATGTCTTGAAAATGTAGGTCTATTGATGAACGCTTTTTTTTGGCAACACGGTTTTTGCATGCACATAGCGGGTACACGATATAATCAGAAGGGACGTATTTTTGCAACACGACTTATTATCATGCATTTGATGAGCTTTACAATTTTTGATGATATAATTATTGCAAAACTTTTATGCTCATACAGGTCTTTATTGATGATATACAATAGTACATCACATTATGATTTTTGATGATATACAGGTTCATGCTAGATCATTCGCCGTTGACAAGACCCTCTCTTGGTGATGGTACATATTCTTTTGTGCATTATTGAGACAAAATTTTGTGCATAAACATTAAGTTAAGTGAATGTATTGCTATTTAGAAATGACCATATCTACCATCGTCTTCAACCATGCAAAGAAATGCAGTGAGAAGGGCTTTAATCAACATGCATCTTTCTTCAAAGTTATGCTTGTATACTTTGCAGAGAAATTGGTAAGTTTCGTAATTATACAATCTTGTGTGTCTTAAAAATGTTTGAAATTATCTATTTATAATTTGCCAAACTAATTTGTATTAAGTGTTATAATTTGTTTCTTGTAGCACATTCATTCCGCATAAAAAGGTTACTTATTTTGGTCTTCATTTATATGCAGGCATTGCTGTATGTAAGCTTTTCTCTTAGGACATGAGGATGTCTAATGCAGATAAAGTGGGATGTTGTATTTGTATATTGATGTGAATTGATGTAACATTGTTATGATGATATACAATGTCCATGAGCAAATTGGTTTAGTTATATTGATGATAATGTCCATGTATTTGTACATGAGTACATTGGTGTTGTATTGATAATGAAAAAAAAAATCATGTTTGCATATCCCTTCATGGATGTCACATGCAAGTGTAATGGTAATTATGCATATACAATACATGGAAATATTCATGATCATTATGTGTCTACAGTGTAATGTTTGTTTATATATAATTTTAGTGCTCAAGGGACAACACTGGTAGGGTATGACCCCGAGCGTTGGATCGAGTGGGGGGGGAAAATAGGAGCATGCGTAGGGTAATAATGCCTAACTGGACACGTCAGAGCAGACAATTCATCATCACGATGAGCAGAACGAGAAATCAGCCACGTGACAACATTCGATTGAGTGAGACTGACGATTTTTTCGCCAACCGAAAAATTGCTGCCCTAATAAAACCGTAGGGAAACTTGAAAAACCGAGATAGGATTTTGTAGGGACCCCTCTCATGGCCCCGTAGGTTCAAATGGATCATTTGCAGGTGCCACAAATTCTTAGTTAGGGCCCATCAAAGTTTGACAATTTTGAGCACTTAGGGCGCTCAAGGGACGACGCCGGTAGGGTATGACCCCGAGCGTTGGATCAAGTGGGGGTGGGGAAAAATAGGAGCATGCGTAGGGTAATAATGCCTAACTGGACATGTCGGAGTGGAGGGTTTGTCATCGCGATGAGCAGAATGAGAAATCGGCCACGCGACAACATTCCATTGAGTGAGATTGACGATTTTTTTGCCAACTGAAAAATTGCTGCCCTAATAAAACCGTAGGGAAACTTGAAAAATCGAGATAGGATTTTGTAGGGACCCCTCTCATGGCCTCATAGGTTCAAATGGATCATTCGCAGGTACCACAAATTCTAAGTTAGGGCTCGTCAAAGTTTGACAATTTTGAGCACTTAGGGTGCTTAAGGGACGACGTCGGTAGGGTATGACCCCAAGCGTTGGATCGAGTGGGGGGGAAGAATAGGAGTGTTGGATTGAGTGGGGGGGAACAATAGGAGCATGCATAGGGTAATAATTCCTAACTAGACATGTCAAAGCTGATGGTTTGTCATCGCGACGAGGAGAACGAGAAATCGGCTATGCGACAACATTCGATTGAGTGAGACTGATGATTTTTTCACCAACAGAAAAATTGCTGCCCTAATAAAACCATAGGGAAACTTGAAAAACCAAGATAGGATTTTGTAGGGACCCCTCTCGTGGCCCCGTAGGTTCAAACAGATCGTTTGTAGGTGCCACGGATTCTGAGTTAGGGCTCGTCAACGTTTAACAATTTTAAGCAATTAGGGCACTCAAGGGATGATGCCCGTAGGGTATGACCCTGAGCATTGGATTGAGTGGGGGGGGAAAATAGGAGCATACGTAGGGTAATAATTCCTAACTGGACATGTTGGAGCCGATGGTTCATCATTGCAACGAGCAGAACGAGAAATCGGCCATGCGACAACATTCGATTGAGTGAGACTGACGATTTTTTTGCCAACAGAAAAATTGCTGCCCTAATAAAACCATAGGACAACTTGAAAAACTGAGATAGGCTTTTGTAGGGACCCCTCTAGTGGCCTCGTAGGTTCAAACAAATCATTCGCAAGTGCCACGGATTCCGAGTTAGGGCCCATCAACGTTTAACAATTTTGAGCACTTAGGGCACTCAAGGGACGATGCCGGTAGGGTATGACCCCGAGCGTTGGATCGAGTGGGGGGGGAAAATAGGAGCATGCATAGGGTAATAATGCCTAACTAGACATTTTGGAGCTAATGGTTCATCATCGCGATGAGCAGAACTAGAAATTGGCCACGCGACAACATTCGATTGAGTGAGACTGATGATTTTTTCGCCAACCAAAAAATTGCTGCCCTAATAAAACCCCGAGCGTTCGATCGAGGTGGGGGGCAAAATAGGACCATGCATAGGTTAATAATGAATTGTATTGTATTGTTCATTAAATGAATTATATTGTTCATTGAATGAATTGTATTGTATTGTTGATTAAATGAATTGTATTGTATTGTTCATTATAAAAACAACACTTACGATGAAATGAAATGAATTGTATTATTCATTAAATAGCCATTATTAACCATTGTTAATTATTGGAATGAAGATTAAAGATTTCCATGATAACACCACGCACAGATGAGCAATAATTTATATGATTGAATATCAACTTCTATATATATAAAAATGTCAAATGATTACACATGTATGTCCATACACAAATATGGCATAAACGCCAACTGAAACAAAATGTATGTCTAAATATGTGAATGTATGTCCATATACAAAATATACATGCCAACTAGACATGTAAGCATCCCAAAACTATCTGTAACATCCTAAGCTCCTGATGGATCATCAAAATCAATCCTCTTCGCCGCACTGCTCGGCTCTGAAGGATCCTACACAAGAAAAACAAACCACGATTAATATTAGTTATATTATATAATTCACATTTGAAAAGTTAACATAAAAATGAACTATAATTGAACTATTCATGTTTACCTCATCTCCACATTTTCTCTTCAGCTTTACAGGACTCTTGATGTATGTCTTCGGTAGAGGAGGTATGTTTTGAATATTTTCATACACAACCTACATATGTTCAGAAACATGACATAGATACAAGTTAGCATATAATTGTCACTGATAATAACAAATTATATCTACTAATTAAAAAATAAAATAAACACACATCTACTCGAGGCATCTCTTCTTCTTCTTTAGGTATACTGGGTGTAGTCATCAAGGATGTGAAGCCAAGAATTCTCTGATGTATACACAACAAGTATATGAAACTATCAATCTATGTCTAGACATGTATAATCACTATAAGTTATTTAAACTATTCATTCAATCATATTTGCATTCAATTACCTTTCCCTTGTCTCCAACTGCACTACCAGATCCTAAATCACACTACCTCGCACTTGTGCTGCTTGTGCCCTACAAGAGTAAAATAAGATATACATGCAATTTACTACATAATCTAATTAATACCAATATAAATGATGAGCATGTATGTACAATAAAATACAAACGAATAGGTGCAATAATATATGTACCGTCAAGCTATCAAGGCCAAATGAAATGGCCGACAAGGTGCCCTCTTGAATCTGTCTCAACTCATCCTCGGTCATCAACTGTTAAATAGACCATGTAAATAAAAATTAGTACTTAATATTATCTAATTTATAAATATTTAATTAAAATATAACATGAACTGTGAAAATACAAATCTTACCACTACATCATCAATGTATGATGACGGTGCCTCCTCGTCTCTAGCATGTGAGGACTCCCCAGGGTATCCTCCAGTCTATGTAATAACATCTGGTGCATCATACATCTCATGCACCTCATAATCTGCACTATCCATAGGAGGATCAACGGGCTGTCCAACTGGACCCAAGCATACGTGCCCACACATGACACAACTATGGGGCACACATATGTGTGGAGCCGAGGATGACATGTCAACGACATTGGATGCACCGCTACCATCAAGAGTAGGCTAAGCTACTGACGCAACCCGAGAAACCAAAAGGCTACTCAAAGAGTGAATAGCCGATATGGTTCGTGAAGCCACCTCACGAATGATATTAGGTTACTGCACTGCAAGTGGGGGATCAACAAGAGGAGAGGGCACATATGGGCCCTAGACTGCTCTGACTGCCCTAGGTCTATTTTGGGGCATACCTAAACCTACATCCTGGAAAGGTTGGATGTCAAAGTAGTTCACATGTTTGTTTAAAACAAACTTAGCATACAATTTTTTTTATGAAATAGAAGGGGATATCAAGATTGTTGTTGGGTGGTTTGTTGAAAACTATCCACCAACGATCCCAAAATTTTTTCACAATCCCATCATTTGTGCACCATTTAATAGAAAGTTTTGTTTTTTTGGGATCTACGGGCTGACCAGTATGGGGATTGACAAACAATGAGGCAATTTCAACTTTGGATATCTCGAGATCCTTGATATCCTTATACAACAAGCCATCTGCATATTTTTCCCTCATAGAATCTCGCCACCAAAGGGCGGCATTGTGCTCCTCAGTCATGGTTTCCATACATTTTATGATCGACGTGAGAGGATCAAACATTGGGTTTAGACGAGGGATCCTATGATTTACTTCTGCAATCCCCCTCAATTCATTCAAATTTTGTGCAATCAAATCCTGAATTGAGGGGGGGTTTGGCAAATGAGGGTTTGGTTGTTGCAGTTGTGGTTGGTCAGGGTTTTCATTGTTATCCCCCATTTTTAACCTAATTGAATGTAAACAATTAAATTTAGTTAACAAATTTAAACAATTAGGTATTTGATTTAAAAAAACCTAGTTTTCATGAAAAAACCATATTTTCAATGAAAAATCAAATAAAAATTAACAAAAAATACAAAAAATGAATGAAAATGATTGAAAACGATAAAATTCTTACCTCTCAATCTATTTTTTAGCAATTTTTTGCCAAAACACTGGATATCGGGTGCACCGGATATCGGATTTTGATGAAATTGCATGGCCCGTGAGTTAAAAATGACTCACGGGCTGTCACTGTCGAAATATAAAAGTCTCAGAAAATCAAATATCCGATAAATCCAATTTTATCAGATATCTGATTTTTATACTTAAATTATTTTTAAATAACATCTATAATATAATAATATATTATATAATATATTATTATATTATATAATACATATTGTATTATATTATATATATTATAATATATAATATAATATAATATTGTATTATATAATATATTATTATAATATAATATAATATAATATAATATAATATAATATAATATAATATAATATAATAATATATTATATAATACGTATTATATAATATATTATTATGTTATATAATATATATAATATAATAATATATTATATAATATATTATTACATTATATATATTATATAATATAATAATATATTATATATTATATATTATATAATATGTAACATATAATATATTTTTTAAATTAAAATTATAAATAAAAATCAGATATCCGA
This sequence comes from Cryptomeria japonica, assembly GCF_030272615.1. Lineage (NCBI taxonomy): Eukaryota > Viridiplantae > Streptophyta > Pinopsida > Cupressales > Cupressaceae > Cryptomeria > Cryptomeria japonica. The sequence continues at coordinate 29,651,312 of NC_081410.1, read as the reverse complement.
TTTGCATAGGTAATTACTAGGCCAAGGTGTACTGACACCTAGGCCAAGCAAAAAGTCAACACGGATTTTCGCGTTTTTAGGCGAGTGAGGAAGGCTATTTTTTTCACATCGCCACTTTTTGGTCCCCCTTGATCTTGCACTAACCCTCATATCATCATTCTTGTCAAACGTATCATCCTTGGAATGGTTTTCCTCCAAGTTTTATTTGTTCCTCTACACTCTTTTCATTGAATTTCATGATTTTAGCTTTGGTCACTAATGAACCATTTTTGAAATACCATCTTTTCTCCTCAAAATTCCACTTTACAAATTTCTTAGTTTTAGAATTTCACATATCATCATGCCTATTAGACTTGTCACCCCTAGAATTCTTTCTCCTCTAAGTTTGATTTTCTTCTCTAAGGCTCTTATCCTTGAAATTTAGGATTTTGGGTTTGGTCATGCACACATCCCTTTTTCAACTAAAAACTTCTCTCTAAAATTTTGGTTTGGAAATTTTGGAGTTACAGAGTTTCTCATATAGTCATGTTTGTTGAACCTAGCATGCCTTTCCCTCCAAGTCTTATTTTCTCCTCTAAGCCCTGTTTCCTTGAATTAAGAGATTCAAAGTTTGGTTATCTATGCATCCTTTCCTCAACTAGCAATTTTTCTCCCCAAAATTTCATTTTTACAATTTTAAAGTTTCAAAGTCTCTCATGTCAATATCCCTATTAGACCTTTAGGGTATATTTTACCCTCTTCCACCTTTGGCATGGAGAGTCTCATAACTCTTCCCTTCAAATAAAAAACCTTACTTGCCTTCCTAAGTGATCCAAGATGTCATTAAGGGTCTTAAAATAAACATGAATTGATAGATGATGACTCTCAAACATCTCTTGGTATCGATGGGCCCTTTTAAGATATGAATGATGTACAAAATAATATATTTTCTAATGCAAAGGAAATGGTTTTGAGTGTATGTCCATGTTAAGGTGATCTAGGAAGACATGAGAGACCTATACAATTATAAATGACCATGGTTATTTCCATAAAATCTCTAGATGGTGTTGAAAGATATATTTTTTAGATTGGCCAAAAGGAGAGGGAGGAGAAAAATGAGGAGAAAATGTAGAACCAATAAAATAATGATATTCACAAGAAGCCCAAAGATTTCTATTTTTTCATTTGGGTTCATGCCAAATTTGTAATGAATATTTGTAACCTTTGCATATTAAATGATTTAAAGAAAAAATAAATTTAGTTGAGTATTTCCTTGTGTATGGTATCTATTTCTATATGTGTGTTGCTTAATTAGTTATTCTAAAGATGAATATAAAGTTCTTGTAAAGTCTTTCTAAAGTATAAAATAAATATATGGATATGTTCATGGGTTACTATGTAGACTCACTCAATATTTTGCAACCATTCATTATTTTTTCTAAATGAACTTGTGTAGAGCCCAAATTATATGTGCATTTTGAAAGACATTGTCTTATAACACATATCGTAATTTTAGTGAATCTTACATTTACAAATAAAATTTAATATTTAATTTGTATTTGTTGAAATTTACGTGACTATTAATGAAATATGTTTCATTTAGTAACTCATCTTTCAAGACTATTTAATCTAGTATATTTGTGTCCTCCTATAGGCCATGCGCATCTTGATCATCCTTAAACCCATAAACACAAAGAAACCTATAATTTCAACATAAGTGAGGTGGTTGTCAATGCTTGGAAGACTCACCCACATCACCAGTGCTAGAGGCCTAGTGTGTTGTATAAGTTTATAAGTGAGTGAGCTAATGGACTATATGGTCTCAACCTCAACACCATCCTTCACAACGAAAGAGATAGTGACATTCTCAAACTCCCATCTAGTGAGGGATATCAATGCTTGGTTTTGGGCATGTTGTTTCCCCACTCTATCTTGTGCAAATTAGTTTTTCGGTCAATGAACAATGCACACAAGTAATATTTTACTTTATTTTCTCATTGGATAAATTTTTTCCACATAAAATTATCTTTGTTCTTCTCGAGCGTGTTTTACCAAGTGTTGATTTGACCACTCATAGATATAATGTGAGATGCAATCGACTTTAGTGAAGTGGTGATGGTAAACCTATGGGATTTTATTGTTGATGGATATCTCAACCTTTTAAGTATTTCTTCAATTTATCTCTTATTATTTTTTATTTTCCCTAATATGTTTTCTTGCATCTTGAGAGGATGTTGAGGCATTGTCAGAGTAGTATGTTTTGGTTTTTCTCCAAGAGGATATTCATGAATAGACGAATGAGGATTTTGATCAACAAGTGGTGCATTATCAATTCCTAGAATTTAAACAAAATACACTTAAAAAATATTAAATATATCTATTTAATCAAATATTTACACTAAAAAATAAAAAACTTTCCTCCTTGAAAACAACATGTTAGTGTAGTTTTTATTTCCTAGTTGGGTTATTTATTTTCTCTTTATTCCTAGGCTTTTCCTACACTTTTCTAAAAATCTTTCTTAGGTTAATAAAGCAAGTTTAATTAGGGAGTGGGTTATGGGGTGTCACTTTCCTACATGTGAGAATCCATCAGCTATCTTGGGAAGATACTTTGCTATCTTTAGTCTGATAGATGGTTGCTCCTCATTGGTCAGTGTTGCCACCTCCACCTCCTTCCCTAGTCTATACAAGCATGCTACCTAGCTTATATTTTCATCTTCTTGAATTCATTGTGTTGTTACTCTACTATTATATTGTAGAAGCTCTGAGCTCTTAATGAAATTATGTCACATTGATTTGTGCATGTCTCTTAGAATCACTGGTTTGCTTCCATTTTGCATTTCAATTTATGTAGCTTAGATCTCTCTTATAGATTCTTGGGTTTCATATCTTATTCAAGATTTCTAACATGGTATCAGAGCCCTAGTTTGAGAGTTCTGGGTTCATTTGATTCCTAATTGAGAGATTGAGTTACATCAGATTGTGTTCATCCCATATGCTCTTCTCTTGCATTTTATAATGATATGGAGAATCAGAAAGG